>NW_026623111.1:39635345-40260345 GCF_023065955.2 Ursus arctos | reverse complement strand
TTATCCTGAAATAGGGAAGAACATTCCAGACATAAAAGCCATGGAATTAATCACAAAGGGGGAAAGTCACCAGATATGGTAACAATAGGGCTTAGAAGTTAAGAGAAATAGCTTTAAGATCACATGGTTCTGGATCGGAATTTTGCCCCCCCCCCCAACACTTATTGAGTGATCTTATGGGAACTTATTTACTCATTAAGCCTTCGTTTCTTCATCTGTAGACTAGAGGGGATAATAATAATAGCAAACTCATTATGCCTTTAGAATACAAAAACTTATGTAAAGGACCTGGCCTTTGCCAATCACATAAAAAACACAATAGCCATTATTATTACCTTTAACATTTTTACATGGGATACTCATAAATCAAAACCCCTATAAAAGACAAACAAAATAGCAAAAGTATTGCCATAAAGACAAAGATTGATATACATGACATATGAAGAATCCATTTATATGGATAAGAAAAGCATAATTGTTCAACAGAAATGGTTAAAAAAAATGTGGCCAGTCATTTTATAGACAAAGAAACAACAGTGGCTAAAAGGATATGAAAAAAAAATGTTTACTTTTCCTAGTAATAACAAATTTAACCTCAAACTACATTGAGAAGCAATTTACCACTTCAAATTAGCAAAACTTGACAAGTGATAATTTAGTGTTGGGCATAGCTTAATGGCATGGTCAAGAAATACTACTCTTGGGAGAATGAATTTTATCATGGCACTTTGGCAATATATGATGAGACCCTTGAAAAGGTTTATACTTTTCCTGGTAATAAATATTTTTAACAAGGTCTGGAAATGTTAATCCTGTAATGTTAGTAGAAAAAGTTTGTTTATGTGGATATGAAAAAACTGCGGGGCACCTGGGTGGCTCAGTCGTTAAGCGTCCGCCTTCGGCTCAGGGAGTGATCCCAGTGTTATGGGATCGAGCCCCGCATCGGGCTCCTCCACTGGGAGCCTGCTTCTTCCTTTCCCACTCCCCCTGCTTGTGTTCCCTCTCTCTCTGGCTGTCTCTCTCTCTCTGTCAAATAAATAAATAAAATCTTAAAAAAAAAAACTGCATTTATAGTGCATTTAACTCTGTTAAATAACAAGAAAAAAGATAAAGAGTAAAGGGAGGTTAGGTACTTAGACAAAATTAGGAAAAAACAGTGGGAAAGCGTATGAAAATAATTATCATTGTTTTCTCTGAGTAGTGGGTTTTCCAGTTATCTATTGCTGCACAGAAAATTACCTCAAAGCTTAGTGGCTAGGATATAATTTTGTGTGGCAGGAATTCAAGCAGTGCTCAGCTGAGCAGTTCATCAGCTCTACACCGGAGGTGGTGAGACGACTTGGTGGCATTCAGCTGGTAGAGGGGCTGATCTGAAGGACCCAAGATGGAGTCAGTCGAGGCCCTGTAGGGTATAGCTGGAACAATGGGCTCAGTTACAGTGTCTACCCATGGCCTCTCCAGCATGACAGTCTCAGAGGTGGAGACTCAGGTGTTCCAGAGAAAGTTCTCTAGAGGAGCTGGTGGAAGCTGCAAGACTTCTTATTCTGAGAACCTAGCCTCAGAAGTCCCAGAACATCAATTCTACTGACGAGCTGGGAATCAAGGGGAAAAAATTAGACTCCACTTCTCAAAAGCAGGAGAAGCAAATAATTTGTAACCATCTTTAGTCTGCCTCAGTTGGATTGGGTGATTTTTATTTTATGTGTTTCTGCAAAGTCTATAATGCAAATGTATTATTCTTTATACATTTATAAGAGCTGTTTATATATAAACCTTGGATTAGATAGTTTGCATAAAGTACTGAACATGGTGCTGGCATAAATAGAGCCCTGTATTAATGTCCCCTGCCATTAGTATTATCTTTATTCTTTTCTCATTAGAATAGAAATGTATTGGTGGGTTTATTTGCAGGGGCTTGTTCAAAAAGGCGTTAAAGAGGCACAGTTTTGCCTGGGTAAGCCAAACAAGATTTCATGAGCTGTTGATAATTAAACTATGTTTTGAAAGGTGAAAGGGAATTTACCAACTAGGAAAGGGCAAGAAAGACTGAAAGTAGCGGGAGCTGCATATTCACAGACGGGAAGTTCTGACAACGCATGGCATGTTGCAGGACCTGCTAGTGTGGCAGCGTTCAGACAGAAGATGCACCTTTGTGGAAAAAGGGCTGAAGCTTGGGGAGCAAGGATTAAATTCAAGAGATACTCCAGAAACAGAATATAGGGGTCTTAGTAACTGACGAGCTATAATAATTCCTTGAGAGTTCCAGAAAATAAAATTTATCTGTTCACTAAAGCACTCATGCTATCTGCTCCCGATTCAGTTTCCGTTCTTTTCATTTCAACATGAATTGTATGTGAAAAGGACAGAATTCAGACCAGGTAATAAACTACACATGGATAAATTTCCTGTCAATCTCCAAAAATAAAGAGTTGGAGAAAATGACTGGCCACGCTGTTTCGCTACGTTTAAAACAAAGTGATTTATATGGATCCTTTTTTTCAAAAAGTCAACAGAACCAAACATTTGTCCATCATCTCAGAATGGTTTCTTCTGCCTGTTGAGCTTATTAGCTCCATTCTTATTGTCCCAGGGCTCTCACGTTCATGTGCCATATGGCCTCCACATCTGGTCACCAGTCCAGGCTCTTTTGGGGGGAAAAAACAAAATTTCCTTTGAGGTACTACATAAATACATTTCTGTACAATCTGCTACTGCCCACGTCTGCAAATATCTGGGTCCCAAATTCAATGCATAAAGCTGAAATTATATTACTTTTCAAAGATAACAGTAATTAAAAAAGACACACTACAAATTAGGGCTTTAAACTTTTTGGCACCAGTTCTTTTCTTCCAGCATATTACTTGCGTTGATATCCCTTTGATGTTTTGACATATCTCTGAAATCACGATTAAATATGGTAACCAGAACTAGTACTGACTTATTGTACTGGGCAAGCCATTCGGAATCAATATTATAGGGGAGAAAATATGCTATTTGGAATAGCTCTTCTACTTTCAATGAATTTAATTTGTGCTGATGTTCTAAGTCTTTTTTTTCCCCCTCCAGGCCTGTCATTAAAGTAGTTATCTCAACAAGTTATTACACCCAATAAAAACTTGAAATAAAAAAGTAAGTTGAAACTATTATTAGCAAATGTTTATCACTTAATATTTTAAAATTTATTTGAGACTGATTTCCATTGTACCGTGGATAAAAATGACAATTAAGCTTCTGGGCAACCACTCATTTCTTCAATCAAAGCTCCAAGAAGAATGTTGGAGCGCACACGTGTACAGTACTGTGTTAGTGATACATCAGGGTTCTGTGTTTCAACACCGAGGGTTTTATTCTCTTCTTAACTCGTTGAGTCATCGTTGCTTTTCTCACTGTTTGAGAACATGATTAAAATTTGTACCGTTTTTCCTGCATTAAAGAAACAAAGCAAGGAAAGACGCAGTCCACATAACATGGTAGTGTAGGAACAGATTTTCAAAGTGTTAACTGATGTTGTGAAAAGCTGTTTTAGTAATAAGCCTAATGGGAAAACAATGTGGTCAGGAAACCCGTCAATACTGAAATTTAACTCTTTCAAAGTAGTGTCAGGTACCGGGAACAAAGGAACACAATAAGCCGAATCAGTCCCATGTGTTGTTGAACTCAGGGTTTTTTTTTTTTTTTTGTTCTGTTCCTTCGCTGCCTCTTACAGCCTTTCACGGTGGGGCTGGTGTTCAGGGGCTGCAAATGCCGCCCGCGCAGGAGGGCTGCCGGGTTTTCCCTCTTCCTCAGCTCCTGATCAGCATCCTCTGGCGATGTGAGTCCTGTTCCACCTTCCTCTAAGCTGTCTCCTGGCAATGCCACTTTAATCTTCACTTAATTTTGCTTTTCTAGCGCAATAGTCTTGATTTGAAGTTCATGTGAGTAACAAGAAATAAGAAAAAAGTAAGCAAGCCATCCAGGCAATCATATTCTAAAAATTGTATTAAAAATCTGGATAATATCCATTAGGTGGGAATGCATACCCTAAGTCACCACTGGAGACGGAGTCAGAGATGAGAGGCATAAGCGTTCCAAGCCATGCTAGTAGTGCTGAGAAGAGACAGCTACCAGCAAGGGCTGTTTAATTCCTAAGATTTGGATTGGGTGGGGCTTTGAGTTAATTTTACAATTTTTATTACAAGGCAGCGTCTTGACAAAACTAAGAATGCATGGGGTAATTTTGTCTCCTTTACCGAAGACTCCTGTAATTGAAAGACCACACACCTGACTTTCAGTCTTTAAAATCCTTAGTTTCTCAGCTTCTTCATCATTCAAACGGGGATATTTTCTTCTCTTCTTTTCTTGAGGAGATTCTGTGATGGTCGGTACTACCTTACTATCAAGTCTCCAAGGGGAGTTGCTTGATTTTTCTAAGCCACTTGTAAAGGGGCTGACTTTGGTGTGGTTCCGGGCATTAGAAATGATGTATGCATTGTACTATGCACAGTGCCTGCTAGGTATGGGTACTAAAAAGATAGGTTTGGCCATTGTAGTTACTACTGTGACTTTTGCTATCCTGCTGCTGTTACTAGTACTATGGTTCCCTACTTCTTTGCCAGTCCTGTATCAATACTAAAACTTTCCTATGCTTAAAATAAGCATCAGGGTACAGCTGAGATTCATTTCTACCACTTCCAGCATTCAAAATTTTGTTTTGCTGTATTGAAAGGAAAGAGAAGTTAAGCTTTTCAAATATCCCTGCATGTAATTTAAATTAGGCTTTCAAAATTTTTTATTTCAGTAAAGCGTATTTGTTTTCTTAGAGAGATTTGCCCCTAGACTCTCAACAGCAGAAACAGTCAGAACTGGATGGAGTCTTTGGGGCTCTTTTTGGATGTGAAGGCCTGAAACTGACCTTTTAATCATCAAAGATATTGAATTATGGTTAGTAAGATGTTATTACTAACTGCTTGATTGTATCTAATGCTATAAAATTGTACATGTGTGTACATTTATATAGTCTTTGAATAATTCAATGCCACATTTAATATAAGAAATTCTTTGCATTTCTGATAATGTTAGACTATATTAACACATAGACACACAGGAAGTACTCAGTTACTTATGTCAACAAATAGTTATTGGCAACTGTACTTAATAATACTGTGTTGCATATTTGAAAGTTGCTAAGGGATAGAGTTTAAAAGTTTTCATCACAAGAACAAAAAATTTTATAACTATGTATGGTGACAGATGTTAGCTAGAATTATTGTGGTTATCATATTACAATGCATACAAATATCAAATTAGTATGTCGTTACACCTGATACTAACAAAATGTATGTCAATTATACTTCCACAAGAAATCCAAATAATTATTGAGTATCTACTATGTGACCTATAGTCATGTTCCATGTGATAGGAATAGAGCAGTGAATATTATAAAGTCCCTTCCCTCATAAAATTTACATTCTAGTTAGATAGTAAACAAACAAATGTATGAAGCATGTCCGGGTAATAGCATGGATGATAATGAGCTTGGAAACTGATCAAGTTTTCTATAGCATCTGTTCCATGGACCAGTGCCTTTGCTGTAGTGGCTCCTAAATAATTTGAGTATCACTGTTGGTGATAAGGGCTGTGACGAAAACAAAAGCCGGGTCATGGAGATAATAAATGAGGGGAGAGGTAGGAGAGTTACCATATACGTTGTGGTTAGGGTTGGACTTTTTTTTTTTTTTTTAAGATTTTATTTATTTATTTGGGAGAGAGAGGGAGAGCACGAGTGCACATGTGGGGAGAGGTGGGAGTGGGGGAGAGCATCTTCAAGCAGGCCACCTGGAGCATGGAGCTGGACCTCACAACCATGAGATCATGACCTGAGCCAAAACCAAGAGTTGGAGGTTTAACCAGCTGAGAGGGTTGGACATTTCTAAAGATGTGACATTTGAGGGGAGACTTGAATGAAGAGAAGAAGTGAATCTAGGTCATCTAGGGAGAGTGTTCTAGGCAGAGGCAGTGGGAAGGGCCAAAACCCTGAGGCAGGTTGGATGCCACTGCTGGGTTTGTGAGGATCAGGTAGGAGGGGGAGTGAGCTCAGAGAGCTGTGGTGGGGAGGATGGGGGGCAGAGTTAGCAGCCTTATAAGCCCTGGAAGTAACCATTATTATTATCATTTGGTATTTTGATCTTAGTATGTCTTATAATAATGTTAAGCATTGAAAAAAATATGGTATTTTTATTTGGATGAATGGAAACATTTTAAGTATGTTTTGAAGCACAATTCCACTGGTATTCTTCTATGCTGATTATTTGGTCACATCTCTTAATTTTTGAATTTTCTTTTTGCTTGAACTAGCATGCAGTTTTTTTGTATGAGTTCTTCTTAAGAGTTGTGACAAAAGAGATATTTTTACAGGCATGACTGAAAGCGGGTAGACTCAGAAGGAGGTCCTGCTCATTCTGGTTTTAATTTCAGCCTCCTCTTTGTAGTAAAAGTCAGGTCCCTAAAGAGAAATGAATTAAGTCAGAGGCTTTTAAAATTTTTTTATTCTAATCCAGTGAAGATTTTGGAGTTTTTGTTTTGGCATTGTGCATCTCCAAGAGGAATTTTTTCCCCATACATCTATAGCAGTGAAATATAAGAGGATAGTGATCTTAAGTCCTATACACATTTATGCTAGAGACTATTATATCTAAAGTCTTAATATGCATTTGGGTTGTCTTAGGCATTAAACTTTGTAAAAAGGTAGTGCTTTTTACACAAAGGCAAATAATTCTTGTGTAATCATCATTACTAAAAAGTATGTGTACCATATGTGTTTACACATACTTCATTTATCATTATTACAGAAGTGTTTCAGCATTTTAACAACTGAAATAGCCATACTGATACATACAAGCTGAATATTTTCTTTGGCCCACTGTCCACCTGCACCCAGGTAGTATTTTTTTAAATATTAACTATATATGCTAACAAGATAGAAAAAGTAGAATATACTGGTTAAAAAAATTGGTGATGTAGTCATGGCAAATGAGTTAAGGTTCACTTGTGAAGCAGAATTTGAATGGTTCAATTGGTTTCCTTTTAAAAACTGACATCATTTCAAGAGAAAAAGTGAGCCCATGTAGCAGCTGTATAAAAATAACTTCTCTAAAACCCCATGTATAATATGAACCATTCTCCTTGTACCTTAATGAATATTAGTCATTTGTCCATAATTCACCTCCTCTCTCTCACCCCAACACTGTCTCTCTCCCTCCCTCCTCATCTCCTTAATGCTTTATTCTCCTCTCTGTTAACGGGCAAATTGCTTTATGCTTTCTTTTGATTTGGATAGTCTCTTGAGCCTCTCCTGGACTGTGTTGTTGGTTTGGGAATGAGATGGGCGAATAACTTGCTGACAGGGGATTTGCTTGCACTATGGTTGTGTCAACTTGGGTGCACTGACACCAACCTAAAGATTCTTCCCACATTTTCTATTGCCTTGTCTCCTGCAAGTCTTGGTCCTTTTTAAGCTATGATATGTGGTTGACTTTACCAATTTGGGGGAAGGAAAGGAGTATTTGGTTTTGAGGGAAGGAGCATGTCTTCCCAACAGTAAATTCTGTTGAGTTCTGGAAACTTCTTCCCTGCAGGAGGCAGAGATGCCATTCCTGATACTTTAAAATTCAGCCAGAGGAAATTTATCTTGGGAGTATACCACCCAACCAATATTATCATGGAACTGAAGGGGGGAAGAAAAACTGTAGGTGAAGTAGCAATAGAATGTAGAAAATAGCCTCATTAAGCCTAAAACTCAAACTCCTTAGTTGGCAGTTTTGAATTTTTAGCATGTAGTTTAAACCAGTAGATCTCAAACTTTTTGGTCATAGGACCCTTTCACATTCTTGAGAATAATTTATTATGGACCCCAAGGAACTTTTGTTTATATAAGTTATATCTGTTGATATTAACCATCTTAGAAATTAAGCCTGTGAAATTATAAAAATACTTAATTTGTTAAAAATAACAATAATAAATTCATTGCATGTTAATATGAATAATACCTTTTTTAATTAAAAATTTTTTTCAAAACAGAAACATTTTGTGAGAAGAGTGGCATTGTTTTACATTTTGTGAATCTCTTTAAAATGTCTGGCTTAATAGAAGACAGCTGGACTCTCCTATCTGCTTCTGCATTCAATCTGTTGTCATATCACACATTACATAGCTTCTGGAAAACTTCACTGTATGCTCCTGAGAGAATGAGAGTGAAAAAAGGCAAATGATGTCTCAGTATTATTATGAAAATAATTTTGACTTGTGGATCCCCTGAAAAAGTTCCCTAGGGGTCTCTTGACCACAGTTTGAGAACTGTTGGCCTAAATACATCTTTCCTGTCACACTCTTCTGTCAGCCCCCGTGCAGCCTCTTAGTATCAATACTTGAGCCTATTCTCCCCACCCCAACCCATTTGTTTTCCTAGCTGCCCACAGTTTAGAGACCAGAAGCAAAAGCATTGAGTAGAGTCTACCTACTACAGATGAGTATCATGGAAGTGTTCAACTCAAGGTATTAAGAAAATAACAAGAGGGTTAATTGAGAATGAGCGAACCCACTTTCTGAAGTTAAAACTATAATTGAAGTCTTATCCGTGGAACAGGCCCTGACGATGACTGAGAAGGTTAATCGAAAAAGCAGTTCAAAATAGAGTAAAAAAAATGAGAAAGAACGAGTTCTCAACAATTGCTGCAACATGGACGGCACTGGAGGAGATAATGCTAAGTGAAATAAGTCAAGCAGAGAAAGACAATTATCATATGATTTCTCTCATCTATGGAACATAAGAACTAGGAAGATTGGTAGGGGAAGAAAGGGAAGAAGAAAGGAGGGGGTAATCAGAAGGGGGAATGAAGCATGAGAGACTATGGACTCTGAGAAACAAACTGAGGGCTTCAGAGGGGAGGGGGGTGGGGGAATGGGATAGACTGGTGATGGGTAGTAAGGATGGCACGTATTGCATGGTGCACTGGGTGTTATACGCAACTAATGAATCATCAAATTTTACATCAGAAACCAGGGATGTACTGTATGGTGACTAACATAATATAATAAAAAAAACATTTAAAAAATGATACATACACGTATCAACATTTATTTTTCACATATATAGTATATCCATTTATCCAATCTTTTGATGTAGTGCCAGGTCTCTTCTTGAGTATGGATTTGCTAATTGGAGTTTCCCATCTTTTTTGCATAAACCACACTCAAGATGCATCATCTCCTATTTCCAATTTTGTGTTTTTTTTTAAAAATGGAGTCAGAACCACACTCAAGATGCATCATCTCCTATTTCCAATTTTGTGTTTTTTTTTAAAAATGGAGTCAGAACTTAAAGTCACTTGCAAAACTTTATGAGCACTGGTCTGTCACTTCTCTAAGTGTAGTTTCTTAAAGATAGAGACTGTTTTGTCATCTTTTTCCTAGTCATAATACAGTGCCTGACTGTAGTAGATACTGAATGGTTATTAGTTGAGAACATAGTGAGGGCACACATCCGTGAATGGATGAAGTAGTAGGGAAATGTCCGTTCATGCCTTCTGCTCATTTTTTAGTCGGTTTATTTGGGTTTTGGGTGTTGAATTTTATAAGTTCTTTATAAGTTTTATAAAGAACTTATACTAGCCCTTTATTGAATATGTCATTTGCAAATATATTTTCCCATTCCATAGGTTGCATTTTAGTTTTGCTGATTGTTTCCTTGACTGTGCAGAAGCTTTTTATTTTGATGTAGTCCCAATAATTTATTTTTGCTCTTGTTTCCCTTAGCACACTATAATTTAAAATATGAGAAATATTGAGAATTAAAGTGGGTTTCTTATTTTAATAAAACATTTATCAAGAATAACTGTTGGAATATTGCTTGTCTTCTCCTCGTTTTATAACTTACTATATGGAGCAAGCACCGTGGGAGAACTGTCATACTCTAAGTTTGGATCAACTTCTAGTGTTTTATCCTTTGCACTTTGAATGTCATGACTATGTGGGAGTTCCTACATCTCTTTATCTGGAACATCTTCACCTCCTCATCACAACCACTTTCCTCATTTATGTGGATAAGTTCACCCTCACTAAGATCTTCTGGCTGTTTAAGTAGAATCTCTTGAATGGCGGCAGTGTCAACATTCTCACAGTTAGATATTTCTTCTATAATGACGTTTGCACTCTGTTTGAATTTCACTCCTAGTATTACCACTTTTTATTTGCTGCATTTTTTTTTATGTGTGGCTAGTTTCTGTTTTTCATTTTTGTAAAATTCCTGTGAGTTCATCACTGGGAGACAAGGAGGCATCATAACTACATACTTTGTCCTCTGTGTGTGAATTGAATGACAGATATGTAGTGACCAATCACCAACAGACTTTGTAAGAAGTGATGTGATTGGTCACTGATCATGATGCACGTCTGTTATTTATGTCGTGATTTGTGGACTGAGGAGCAAACAATAAAGTTTGTACTTTATACAGTTACTCACAGTTAATATACTAAGGAAACTGAAATTTGAGCTGCGTTTTGGGGAACTGGTGTTAACAATTGATGTTAATAATGCCTAGACAAATATTGTTCACAGCCGGGCCTTGTAATGTATTAGGATTATGTTCACTTTCTGTGTTCTGGAGTTAAGAAATAACTATTTTTTTTATTTGTTAAATTTGCTTTGTACCTATTACTAATTCTTGCACATACTTCAGAACCTTTTTTGGGGGGGAGGGTTCTATAATTTTCCATCAGATTAATCATATCAGAGTCAGGGTTTTAAGCAGTGGGTTTTTGTTTTGTTTTGTTTTGTTTTTTAAACCTTAATTTTTCTTTCTTGGTATGCCCAGTTCTCATCCTGGCATCATCATTCTTTGCTATCCTCGTTTTAATTTCATTTGCTTTTTTCCCAGAATGGAGTCACTTCTTCTTGGATCTCTTCTCTTTATCTGTCTTGGTTTACTTCCTTCATTTGGTGAGGCACATCCTCCAGTATTTTGTCAGGTAAAAAAGATTGTTCAGTGGCAAAAGCATGTTGATGACAGCCTTCACCATGCTTGTCTCCTGAGTCATACTGCTCCAATCTGGGTGGCTTATCATATATGCCTAGTGCACAGTGTGATCCTAAGTTCTTTCTATACCATCAGCAGATTCGCTTTTCTTCTTCTCTCTTTGGAATCTCCTGATTTTTTCTCTGTCCCATGCCTTCACTCTTCCCCCTCCTCTCCATTTTGTAGAGTACGTAGTCCGGTGATTTGCTGAGAAAGAGGACATGAGGTATATCTCTTCAGACCTCAGATAGCTGAAAATGCCTGTGTGCTACCATTATATTGATAATTTGACTAGATGTAGAGTTCCAGTTTAGAAGTCATTTTCTTTTGGAATTTTTAAGGTATTGCTCTATTGTTTTCTTGCTTCTGGTGTTGCGTTTGAGATATTTGAGACTGTTTTGATTCCTAATTCATTATAACTCTTTTTTCCTCTATGAAATGTACACGATCTTATCTTTATTATTAGTATTCTGAAATTTCACAATGGTGTGGTATCTATTTTGCCTGGTACTCTACTTTGCCTGTCCTTCAGCTCTGGGAAATTTTCATGTTTTTTGTTTTTGTTTTTTGTTTATGTTTTGATGATTCCATTTCTTCATTTTTTCCATGTTTTCTTTCTGGAATTCCTATCATTTGGATGTTGACCCTCTTTAACTAGTCTTTTCAATTTAAAATATTTTTTTCCTTGTTTTCTATTTCTTGTGTTTGTTTTCTTTTTTGTTTTCTGGGAGATAGCTCAACTTTACCATCCAAACTTTTTATTGAGTTTAAAAATTTTTGCTATCATATTTTTAATTTCAAGAGTTCTTTGTGTGTTTATATGTGTACTTGTATGTATTCTGTATGTTATTATTTTAAAAATAGTATTTTGTTCTTGTTTTTTTTAATAATTTTTATTTTGTTATATTAGTCACCATACAGTACAACCCCAGTTTTTGATGTAGTGTTCCATGATTCGTTGTTTGCATATAACACCCAGTGCACCATGCAATATGTGCCCTCCTTAATACCCATCACCGGCCTATCCCAATCCCCCACCCCCCCTCCCCTCTGAAGCCCTCAGTTTGTTTCCCAGAGTCTACAGTCTCTCATGGTTCATTCCCCGTTCTGTTTAGGCTATAGTATGTTCTCCCTGCATGGTTTTTCCAAGTTGCCTTTTTAAAAAAGTTTCTTTTCCTCCATGTTCTATGTTAGATGCTTTCCTCAGATGTTGGATAATTCCTGGTTATAAGGATTAAGAGTAGATGTCTAAAATGCTGATTTGATATGGTGCACCTAAGATGGGCTTGTAGATTTGAGGTTAACTATAGGTGATCAGATGAGTTGTTTGCTGGTGAACCATCAAAATCAGTATTAGGTCTTTTGTCTTGAGCTAGAGGTATTCCCCAAAAGAGCACCCTTCCAATTGCTTGCATGAAATGGAAGAGGTCTGGATGAGAGCTGTGTAAAAGAAGGGGTGGTGCCTTAGCCTACTTGGAAGGCTTTAACAAAATGCCACATACTGGGAAGCTTATAAACAACACAAATTTGTTTCTCATAATTCTGAAGGCCGGGAAGTCCAAGATCAGGGTGCCAGTGTCGTTATATTCTTGTGAAGGCTTTCTTCCTTGTTCATAGGCGGCACCTTTTGTATGTGTCTGCACACAGTAGAAAGGGTTAGGGATCTTTCTGGAGCACTAGTCCCATATGTGAAGGCTTACCCTTGTGACTTAAGCATCTCCCAAGGGTTCTCACCTCCTAGTATCATCATCATTAGAGGTTAGAATCTCAACATATGAGTTTTGGGGGAACACAAACATTCAGACCATAGCTGGTGGGTAGTGTCAGTATCTGGCTTTTGGTGTATATTCACCATCTGCTCTAAGTAGAGTCGAATACAGACTAAACAGAATATCTGACCGTATTTTCTTTTTTAAAAATCTGTGTTTCTATTACTTATAAATGATAATTACCACAGAATCCCAATATAATAATAAGATTTGAAAGGAAAATGTAAGCACTGACTCTTGGACTAATCACAGAGTTTTTTCTCTGTTTAAGGTGAAAGCAATAATCTGTATGTGGAAAGAAGATTGAGAGGGTTTCCTGTTTGGAAAGTTGGGTTAGGAAAGTTTGGGAAGATAGTTTAAGTGCTCTGCTAATAACCGAAAGAAATTTTCCTGCATGAAATAGAGTCTCTGGTTTCAGCAAAATGTGTTCAGGTCAAATTCTGACAATATATTTACTTGTGAGAGATAAATGTAGATAAAATTATATTTTGTCATAAGAGCATAAATTTAACCTGTATTATGATATTTGTAGCTTCTAATAAACTTAATGTCATCACACACATACAAACACATACTCAGTGCATTCATTTCAGTCACTCATCTCTGCACATTTCCCTGATATTCATCCGAGACATATAAATTCCATTCTCAAAATCAAAAATTAAAAAATTTAGTAAAGTTTGAGTATTTGCTGGAAAATATAGTTGATATTATCATTTATAAGTAAAAAAGTTTGTTTTTTCTTTTTAAATAAATAAACCCACAAATACAAAGAAAACTAGATAGGAAGCTTGAAAGTCAATGCTTAAGTGTTAAGGGACATAGAAGAAACTAAGAAAGCCAAAGAGAATCTTAAATCAGCAAGAGAAAAACAACGTGTTACATATAAGGGAACCCCCGTAAGACTATCAGTTGATTTTTCAGCAGAAACCTTGCAGGCCATAAGAGAGTGGCATAATATATATATTCAAAGTACTAAAAAGGAAAAAACTTCCAATCAAGTATACTCTACTGAACAAAATTATCATTCAGAATTGAGGGAGAGAGAGAGTTTTCCAGATAAGGGAAAATTAAAGGTGTTTATCACCATTAAACCAGCCTTACAAGAAATGTTAAAGGAACTTCTTTAAGCTGAAAAGAAAGGCCCCAACTAGCAATGAGAAAATATATGAAAGTAAAAGTCGCATAGTAAAGGTAAATATGGAGCAAAGGTAGTGGATTAATTATTTATAAGGCTAATATAAAGATTAAAATACACAAGTGTAAAAAGAACTATAACTATAGTAATTAGTTAAGGGATACACAAAATCTGAAAAATGTGACATCAAAAACAAAATCTGGGAGGTGGGAATAAAAATGTAGAGTTTTAGGATGCATTCAAACTTAACTTGCTATCAATTTAAAGTATGTGTGTGTGTGTGTATAAAATAATAGACTATATATAGACTAGAAAAAGATGTTCCACACGAACGGAAACTAGAAGAAATCTGGAATAGCTAAACTTATATCAGACAAACTAGACTTTAAAAAAAAAAGCTGTAATAAAGGACAAAGATGGACATTACATAATGATCAAAGGGTCAGTCCAAGAAGAAAGATATAAGATTTGTCATTGTGCACCCAACATCGAGGCACCTAAATATATAAACAAATATTAATAAAACTAAAGAGAGAAACTGACAACAATACAACAATAGTAGGATACTTTAATTCCCCACTTACATCAAATAATAGATTACCTAGGCAGAAAATCAATAAAGAAACATCAGCCTTAATAGAAATATTAGACCAGATAGACTTTATAGATATACACAAGAGTATTCCATTCAAAAACAACAGAATACACATTCTTCTCAAGTGCACATGAACATGCTCCAGGACAGATCATATGTTAGGCCATAAAACAAGTTTCAGTAAATTTAAGAAGATTGAAATTATATCAGGGATCCTTACAACCAAAATGGTATGACGCTAGAAATCAGTTACAAGAAAAAAACTGGATAGGTTGTTAAATGACATGCGACTGAAAAACCAGTGGGTCAACAAAGAATCAAAAGATAAATTAAAAATACCTTGAGATAAAAAAAATGGAAATACAGCATACTATGGGAAATACTACAAATCTATGGGATATGGCAAAAGCAGTTCTAAGAAAGAAGTTCTTATTAATACAGGCCTACCTCAACAAATAAGGAAAACCTCAAATAAAACAATCTAACTTTACATCTACAAGAACTAGAAAAAGGAGAACAAACTAAGCCCAAAATTAGTTGAGGGAAGGAAATAATAAATCAGGGTGGAAATAAATTAAGTAGAGACTAAAGGACAATAAAAAAGATCAATGAAACTAAGAGCTGGTTCTTTGAAAAGATAAACAAAACTGGCAAACTTTTACTTGACTCAATAAGAAAAAAAGAGAGAAGGCTCAAGTAAATAAAATTGGAAATGGAAGAGTTGGTTACAACTCATATTACAGAAATACAAAGGATCTTGTAGATCATAATGAACAATCCTACACCAAAAATTGGACAACCTAGAAGTAATGGATAAATTCCTAGAAACATATAATCTTCTAAGACTAAGTCATGAATGGAAAATCTGAATAGAGTGATTACAAGTAAGGAGATTGAATGAGTGATCAAAAACATCCCAACAAACAAAAATTCAGAACCAGACATCTTCACTGGTGAATTCTACAAAACATTCAAAGAAGATTTAATATCTATTCTTCTTAAACTCCCCCCCAAAATGGAAGAAAATGTAACTCTTCCAAATTCAATTTATGAAACCAGTATTACCCTGACACCAAAAGCAGACAAGGATGCCACAAAAACAAAATTATAGGCCAATATCCCTGGTGAACATAGATGTAAAAATACTCAACAAAATATTAGCAAACTGAATCAACAATACATTAAAAGTGTCATACACAGGGGCACCTGGGTGGCACAGCGGTTAAGCGTCTGCCTTCGGCTCAGGGCGTGATCCCGGCGTTATGGGATCGAGTCCCACATCGGGCTCCTCTGCTATGAGCCTGCTTCTTCCTCTCCCACTCCCCCTGCTTGTGTTCCCTCTCTCGCTGGCTGTCTCTATCTCTGTCAAATAAATAAATAAAATCTTTAAAAAAAAAAAAGTGTCATACACAACAGACAAGTGGGATTTATTTCAGTGATGCAAGGATGGCTCAACATTCACAAATTAGTGTGATCTACCACATTAACAAAATGAAAGATAAAAATCATATGATCATCTCAATAGATGCAGAAAAAGTATTTGACAAAATCTGACATCCATCTATGACAAAAACTCTCAAGAAATTTGGGTATTGAGGGAATGGACCTCAAAAATAATAAAGCCCCTATATGACAAGCCCACAGCTAACATTATACTCAATGGTGAAGAGCTGAAAGCTTTTCCTCTAACATCAGGAACAAGGCAAGGATGCCCACTCTCATCACTTTTATTCAACATCGTATTAGAAGTTCTAGCTGGAGCAGTTAGGCAAGAAAAAAAAAAGTATTCAAATTGGAAAGGAAGAAGTAAGGCTGCCACTTTTTGCAGATGAAATGATATCATATAGAGAAACCCTGAAGGCTACACCAAAGAAACTGTTAGAACTAATAAATTAATTCAGTAAAGTTGCAGGATACAAAATCAGTATACAAAAATCAGTTGTGTTCTTATACACTAAAAGCAAACTATCAGAAAGAGAAATTAAAACAATCCTATTTCCAACTGCATCCAAAAGAATAAAATTTAGGAATTTTAAATCCCAGAATTCTAAATCTAGAAATAAATTTAACCAAGGAGGTGAAAGACCTATATACTAAAAGCTATACGACATTGATGAAAGAAATTGAAGAATACACAAATAAACAGAAAGATACTCTGTGCTCGTGGATTAGAATAATTAATATTGTTAAAATGCTCTATTACCCGAAGCAATCTACAGATTGAATGCAGTCTCCAACAGAATTCCTGTGGCGTTTGTCACAGAAATAGAAAAAAGAATCCTAAAATTTGTGTGGAACCACAAAAGACTTCAAATAACCAAAGCAATCTCGAGAAAGGAGAACAAAACTGGAAGCATTAAACTTCCTAATTTCAAACTATATTATAAAGCTATAGTAGTCAAAACAGTATGTTATTGGCATAAAAACAGACACATAATCAATAGGCCCAGAAACAAACCCACACAAATATGGTCAATTAATTCACCACAAAGGAAGAAGAAAATACAGTGGGGAAAGGACAGTCTCTTGGATAAATGGTGTTGAGAAAAACTGGACAGCTAAATGCGAAAGAATGAAACTAGACCGCTATCTTATCCCATACCCCAAAATTAACTCAAAATTGATTGAAGATTTGAATGTAAGACCCAAAATCATAAGACTCTTAGGAGAAAATATAGGTGGTAAGCTTCTTGGCATCGTCAGTCTTGGAAATGATTTTTTTTTTTATTGGATCTGACTCCAAAAGTAAAGGCAACAAAAGCAAAAGTAAACAAATGAGACTACACCAAAGTAAAAAGCTTTTGCCCAGTAAACGAAACCATCAACAAAACAAAAAAGCAACCTACTGAATAGGAGAGGAGATTTGCAAATGATATGTCTGATAAGGGGTTAATATCTAAAATATATAAAGAACTTGTACAACTCAACACCAAAAAAAAAAATCTGATTAAAAAATGGGGAGAGGACCTGAAGAGGCATTTTTCCAAAGAAGACATACAGATGGCCAACCAGTGCATGAAAAGATGCTCAACATCACCAATCATCAGGAAAATGCAAATCAAAACCACAATGAGATATCGCCTCATACCTGTTAGTATGGATATTATGAAAAAAGACTAGAAGTAACAAATGTTTGTGAGATTGTGGAGAAAAGGAAATCCTTGTATATTGCTAGTAGGAATGGAAATTGGTGTATCCACTCTGGAAAACAGTATGGAGATTCCTTAAAAATTAAAAGTCAAATTACCATATGATTCAGTAATTTCACTTCTGGGTATTTTTTTGAAGAAAATGAAAACACTATGTTCACTGTAGCATTATTCAGAATAGTGAATATATGAAGGCAACCTAAGTGTCCATTGATATATGAATAGATAAAGAAATGGGTGTATCTACAATGGGATATTCAACCATACAAAAGAATGAAATCTTGCCATTTGTGACAACATGGATGGATTTTGAGGGTATTATGCTAAGTGAAATAAGTCAGACAAAGGTAAATGATTTCACTTACATGTGGAGTCTAAAAAGCAAAACAAATGAACAAACAATAAAAGTCAATAGATAATAGAGAACAGATTAGTGGTCACCAGAAGGTAGGGGCTTGGGGGAGACTGGCAAAATGGGTGAAGTTAAGTCAACAGATACAGACTTCCCGCTATAAAATAAATAAGTCATGGGGATGTAATGAACAGCATGGCAACTATTGTTAATAATATTGTATTGCGTATTTGAAAGTTGCTAAAAGTAAATCTTAAAAGTTATTATAAGAAAAATTTTGTAACTATATATATGTATATGTGTATATATATGTATATTTATATATAAATACTTTCTACATCCTACAGTGAGTGTTTTGTGGAGGGTGAGTGTGGAGTTGGAGAGGTGGAAAGAGGAACAGGAGAAATTGCTAGGTAGAAATTAGATGAACCTTCATTACAATGAATCTAGAGTTGACAGAGTGTTTTATATCCTGGTTTAAAGGTTTTACATGCAGAATAGTCACCCACTCATACAAAGAAATATTACACAATTATAAACTGTATTTCTGGTTTTGGCTCAGTTCTATAGACTGAATTGTGTCCCCCTAAAATTTATATGTTAAAGCCCTCCAACCCCCAATGTGATGGTATTTGGAGATGGGGCGCTTGGGCGATAATTAAGTTTATATGAGATCATGAGGGTGGGACCTTAGGATGGGATTAGTGCTCTTATAAGAAGAGAAAACAGAGGGCGTGCTGTCTTTCTGTCTGCCACATGAGGACACAATGAGAAGGCAGCCACATGCAAGCCAGGAAGAGAGTCCTCACCAAAACCCAACTATGCTGGCACTCTGATCTTGGACTTCCAGCCTTTAGAACTGTGAGAAAATAATTTCTGTAAAAGCAATCTAGTCTATGGTATTTTATTATGGCAGCCCAGGCTGACAATACATTTGGAAATTCTGTTATTAGTCATATGGGAGATACCTGGCTTCAACTCATCCCTACTCTGGATATATAGCTGAGGATGTTTTCTAACACCAACCAATTCTTTAATTCTCTACATACCAGTTAGTTGTTCAGTAATTCGGTTCAATTCTGACACTCTCTACCTGGAGTTGCCAACAGATTCCCCAAGTTATAGGGGCTTAGTCCTACAGACTGCCCCCATTGCAGATGCTAGTTGCAAGTGGCAGGCCAACCATACTTCTGACCAACTAGTTATAAATCAATGTTCCCATGACCCCTTTTCAGGTTCAGTAATTTGCTAGAATGGCTTATAGAACTTAGTGTCAGTGCAAAAACATTGTGTCTTGCCTGGCACCTACACAGTAAAGAATTAAAGATTGCCACCCAAAGTGAAAGCAATAAACTTTATTAAGGACAGTAGACTCTCAAGGTAGGAGCCTGGGCAGGCCCAGAGGTAACAACTTCCTTGAGGGCATAAGGGTCCTTTCCTTTTATGTGAGCAGGATCTTGTGTCATGGATGGGGTGGTTTCTAAAGGTGGCTGCTTCCAATCATTTGGGGAACTCCTCCCACAGCTTGGGAGGGGGACTTTTTGACCCTACAAGGTTGACACCGGAACCATCATGGCAACCTTCCTCCATGGGGGAGGGGGCTATAACTGCAAAGCAAATGCATTATAATGAGTCTAGGGGTACCCTGAGTCAGAGGTGGAAGAGGAGAGCTCATGCTCTGCAGCTGTGGCTCGTGGTCAGTTAGCCCCAGGGTCTTGGAAGCCATGAAGTCAGGATGTTGTGCTGTCAGGCTTCTAATGTGTAACCTCCTTATCAGAATCCTTGCTTCCAGCTCAGGTCTAGCTGACTGCCTACTCTTTCATTCTCCACTACAGGACTTGGGACTCTCTAATCTTTCAGGTCAAGGGATGAAGTTCCAGTTCCACAGGGCGTTCCTTCCACTGCCCATATCTAGCTTCTATCTAACATTAGGAAAACCTTGTTTTACATTTACCAATTTAATATAAAGAATACAACTCAGGAACAGCAAGTGGAAGAGCTGAGTAGGGAAAAGCGTGGAGGGCTTGGGATGACACAGAGCTTCTATGCTCTCTCGGTGCACCACCCTTCCAGCAAGTGGATGTGTTCACCAACCCAGACACCCATCAGATCATCAAACCTTGCTGTTGAAGAATTTTTATAGAGCTCATTCTCCAGCCCTCTCCCCTTCCTTTAGGCCAGGGGGTGGGGCAGAAAGTTTCAACCCTCTTTATCCTTTGGTCTTTCTGGTGACCAGCCCCATTGTGAGCCTGTCTAAGGGCCCTACCCTAAGTCACCGCATTAATAGAAACTCAGGTGTGACCCTGCAAAAGGGCTTGTTCTGAATAGCAAAAGACACTTTTGTCACTCAGAAAATTCCTAGGGTTGTGGAAGCTCTGTGTCAGGAACCTGGGACGGAGCCCAAGTATAATTCTTTATTATATTTCACATTTCAAAGGTCATACCTTGTTGTTTGTGGGTCAGCTCCTCAGTTGTTCATCAGGTATGTTAAGAAGGAAGAAGGGAGGCAAAAAAGCAAGTAGACCACTTACGTGGTGTGTCAGGATACTTTTAAACTAGAGGTGACACAGAAATGGCTTAAATAATAGGGAAAATATGCTATTAGGACAAAAATGCTGTGCCCTTCTCTGCCACAAATGCCAGCATTTAGAGGTAAAATGATGCTCGCCTTTGGAGGAACTGAGTGGGTACATCAGCTTTGCCACAGAAGAACTTTGGCCCCGGCATACTGCTTAAAACAACTTTGGCAGTGATATTTTTTGGCTGGTAAGAAACTAATTAGAAGATGGGACCATTTTACATACTCCTGAAATGACCCAGAGTTTCAACAGATGTTTCAGGGAAATGCATACCTGGTGCTCTTCCATTATCCAATTACTGTGTTGCAACTGTCACAGGCTCTTTTGTACAACAATTACGAAGAATTATGTCCCAACTGGCAACTCAAATGTACGTTGTTTAGCTCAATTTGAGGGAAATTTGGTGGTAATTATAGGCCCAGTTTTTGTGTTAAGTCTTGAAACGAAACTATCACAACAGTTGAGAAGACTTTGATGAAAAGGCATAGACAGACCCCATTCTGTGAGAAGCTTACCTAGTAGTCTTGTAGAATCATGCGTGTGTGTGTACACACACACACACACTTCTCTCTCTCTCTCTCCCACACTCCCACACTCTCTCTCACATACACACATACTCTTTCTCAGGAGCACACACAGACACTTACTGACAACATAAAACCAAAAAAGCCCCAACTCCAAAACAATTTAAGCAGAAATGGAGAGAGTAAAGAATAAGCTATAACATAACTTAAAGTACTAAAATTTAAAATCTATAGCATTTTAAAAAATTTATAGCATTTAAACATTGGTTGTATGAATTCTTGCTGGCCTCTTATGATTTCTCAACAGTGTTTTGCTTTATAGAATCTCTTTTTGTTCATTTAAATTATTAGCTTATATTACATAAAGGAATAGTTCTAAAATTGAGTTTTTCAGTAGATTGGAAATAAATTCTTGTTGGAATCCATAGCACCTCACTCTCTTAAAGCAAGCAAACAAACAAACCTGAAATTAAAAACAAAGATAAGTATAAGAACTTATCAAGACTGTGTGAGGCTTGATTCTTTCAAAGTCAAATAATTAGTTATTGTTTAGTGATGGTGAGGCTTTCAAGTATTAAAGTTATAATCCCTCAAATTTACAGAACTTAGAGAAAGTCATATGGATTATCATTATGCGTGGTAAAAGAAAATCCTATTATGTATCTATAGGTTTTTTCCCTGGGATCTGGCAAAGAATTTGCTTTTCCCTCTTCAAACTCCCAAAACATTGTAAGTCATTGGAAGTTGAGCCATTCAGTACAAACAGTTTCAGTTTCCATATTTCCTATCAGTCCAGCCAAGAGCCATCCTAGGCAAATGGAAAGAAAAAGTTTATTTCAGGAAAACGCGAATACATTCTTGTACTTGTAAATATTTTCTTATCCCATATTTTTTATATTAACATCAATTAGCATGGGTCACATTGACTTGTGTTATAAACCAGCTCTGCATTTCATTTTAGACTAAGATGAAATATTCATTCTTTTTTACCATCTCCCAATGTGATATTATATTTACAATAAAGAACATCTGGATATTTGCAATTGGAGAAGTCTTCATGCTTTTGAACTATGACATTCAATAAATAGTTCTCCTTTCACTGTTAAGTAGCCATCAGCACGTCTCAGACATTTGGGTAGGTTTTCAATAAAAAGCATTTGCTTTTTGTATCATTTAAGGCATTTTAATATTATAGGTAGGTGGTGCAAAAGCAAGTTGGATTTCAGGGGGAAAAATCTAGAATTTTGTAATAAATTAGGAAATTATGCCAACGTGGTTAAACCTTAACGAAGAATAATGGTCTTTTTCCTGCTCTGGTCAGGTCTTGAGTGGTTCAAGTGGAAGCATGATGTTACAATAGTGCCCCCTACTGTAAGATTTTGCCTGGCCCTTTCAAAGGAACATCAAGAGAAAAATAGAATCCAACAGGAGACTGGGACAAGTTTATCTTACTACATTTGGCATTTTAAAAGTGTATTCTGACGAATAGTTCAGGCCCCTTAAATGCAGAAATCTAGAATAACAGTACAATCTATACTTTTGTTTCTCAGTTTGTTTTCTTTTGAATTAATGTCATTGCTACTCTGCTCCTTTGAGTTAAACAGAGGAAACTTCCCTCCCCTGACATACTTTGAGATGATGGATCTTATTCGGGTTTTGTGAGTGTGTTTTTGTTTTAATTAGTGCTGGTTTCAAGGAATTTTGCTTCTTTGAAAAAAGCACACAGGGTATCTTTGAGGCTGGATGAAGAATGATGCTTTTGTCTATCTTCAGTGTAGCTTTGGTATTTTTAATAATAGGAACAAGTCTTGTGGTAAAGTATATCAACTCAACAAATCATATCTTGGAATTCATCCAGTCTTAAATCTAACTGTCTGTAAACAACTTTGTGTTCTTTTGTGTTGAGCAAAACTACAAATTCATGTGAACAGACTTTGGCATAAATAAGATTTAGACTACCTTTTTTTTTTTTAGTTGAAATCTTTTCCCCTTTTTTATGGGTATTGCTTTAACAAAATGATTTTGATGACATTTCTTTTGCCAGTGCATTTTTTCTGACATTAAAAAACAAATCAAAAACCACTTATCATATGAATCATTGTTAAAGTCAGCAGTAATCCACTGTGTAAAATCTCCCCATAAAGACTCAGAGGCTGGGGGCTTAAACCTGGAGCACATTAAATTAGTTCCAGTCTCTCGCGAATGGGCTTTGCCTGGCTTGCTTAGGCAGGCAAAACGGAAACAGGCAGTTTATAACAAGAAGTCTGCTTTAAAAACCATGGGGTTCATTGGAGAAAGATTTATATCCCCCACTTATATAAACATTACAAATGTGGACTGCAAGTAGGAGGGAAACCTTTATCGAAATCTCTTGAAGAGCTTTTTCATTGTGAGTAAAATGGACAGCTCGCACTGTTGTTTGAAGATACGCCAGCATTTCGACAATCATCCTTTTCACTGCTTTGCCTGATTAAAATGTAGCATTGTGAAGACTAACCAGACCACCTACTTTTAATTTATTTTCATGACGAGAGCACGTTGGCATCAAAAGTAGAGCCAACAAACTCTGTGCCAAAGGAGAAAATTGTCATTTGGGGATTAAAAAAAAAAGACAATATAATTATCTAAAGTGTTGGGGTAAGGGGAATCTAAATGTCAGTTTATATCATCTCCTGATTTAAAATGATTTTTATGTATAAACACTATCTGAGATATCATGTTATCTTTAGGATTATAATAGAACACAGATGAGGCTTGAAATATTTGTTCTAATAAAATGAGAAAGGCTGCAAGGAAAGATTACCATTTGAGATTAGAGTAGCTATTTATTTGATATTTCACATGTGGTGATTTTAGGTCCATGAGCTAAATTTCTGTTTTCCTCTCATTTGTTTTTAACCTCATTTTTAATATCTTGAAAATTGCCATAGAAATATACTTTCCTTTGCCACAAATATGCCGAATGCTTACTAAGACTAAGTTATCTTTTTTCTTTAGTCTTGTTAGTGATAGCTGCTATTTGATGGGTCTTAGTTACAATCTGGGCTGTACCGAATCTGTTTTTCATGGGATTTCTTTGGTCTGTCTGAAAGATAGCACATGCATTTCTAGCATTCTTAGCTGGTTCCAAACATAAGGTTATTTCAAATGCATCTTAAAAATCAGGGCTGACTCTAAGAGGTGACATGGTGAAAGCACTTGAAGGACATAACACAAAACCAGGACGTGCAGGAGTGCGGGGATTCACATCTCAGAGAGCTCTGTCCAAGAAGGTGGGCGGGGCTGTTTGCCCACCAGGGCTATTAACTGTGACTGCAATTGAAGATAAAGGCAGATTTCTGAAAAGGAAGAACGTTCGTTTGACTTCCCCAGCTGTACAGAAATGGAAGATGTGATTAGGTCCAACATAAAATTAGCTCTCTGGCTAACAACAACAACAACAACAACAACAACAACAACAACAACAGTAATAAGAATAATGTTAGTGGGTCTGGTTTGTTAAGCTCTTATTATATGCCATGCACCATGCTAATCATGCATATCATTCTTTTTCATCTTTGCAAAAACTTGATTTCCTTTTGTTTATTTGTTTGTTTTTTGCAATGACTTGATCTCTTAAATGAGGAACCCAGGTCACAAAGGCTTGAGTCACATGCTTGGGGCACAAAACTGGTCATTGAAACCAGGCATTCTGATCTAGAGCCATGCTCTTAGCCTTTTACCATGAATTTTTCTTGTTTTTAAAGATACCTGGGATTTCCATACTTTAACTTAAAACCTTGTCCAGTTTAGATTCATGGAGTTTTTATTAACAACTATATCTGTACCCATAGCCATAAGACTCAGATCAGTGGCCCTGAGCATGATAACAGACTCTTTGGTGTTGTGAACTTGGATGGAGCCAAAAGGGATACAGGATAATTTGTGCCCAAGACTCTCAGATAGTGATGAAAGGAACTCTGGTCAGGGGGGCCTAGTGCTCTGTATGGAAGGATTATGATAAAGGATGATTCTTCCTAGTCTATCATAGTAGGAAGCCGATAGTTAATGTCAAAAAGCAGATATATAAAAGAAGTGGTATAATTATAACTCATTATTAAATTACTTGATAATGATCCCCAGAAAAACTGAAACCAAAAATCAACCCCAAGTGGTTTGCTCTGAGAAGTAGGAGCCGGTTTGGGCAGGGGGTGAGGAGGAAGATTGTCGCTTTCTGTTACAGACTCTTCTGTAGTATATGAACCATGTTCATGTTTTACTTTGATCAGAATAAACCTGTTTTTAAGACAATAGTGGGAGAAACAATATAACAATCAAGGTTCTCCTTTAAAAAGGCCGAAAAGAAGAAAAATCTCTTCACGTACCCCATTGTACTTTCCTTTCCCCCTCTAAGCAGGGATCTGAAAAATTCAGTAGAATACAACATATAAGTAACTGTTCTTGGTTTTGTTTAGTCTTGAAAGTTCCCTTTGTTGGTAAGGTGAAGGTTTCCAGAGAAGACATTTTTCAAAACTGTTTGGTTAATTAGGCCAGCTTTTTTGATGACTAAATAAACCTGACCAATGACCTGTGGACCACTTGATTAATTTTTGATCCCAAATTACCGAGGTCCATAGATTTAAGTGATGGATGTAGTGCCATGATGCCTCAAGGACTTCTTAGATTATCTTTGCCTTTCGTTGCCGTTACCGGAATGTTACTTGTGTTCTGTAGGTCTGCTTCTTTGTAACAGATAATCACAGTAACCTTGACTGTCTGGAATCTTAAAGCTGGTTAACCACTTAGGAAATCCTGCTATGCTCTCTTTGGAGGTGGTTGGTAATCCTAGCTCATTACATACTTTTTCATATCAGCATTTGTCTTAGTTTCCTTTGCAGACCATTTTTGCTCATTTTTTAACATCATCATTCCTATATAGACTTTTTTTTTCTTTATCATATATATTGTTCCTGAAAACCTTATTTGGCTGAACTTGTTTGACCTTAAACTTATCTTTAGTTCTCAGGAAATTTAGTCATTTCCCAGTTTAGCAATCTGACAAGTTAGATTTTATTTATGCTTATAGGTTTTTAAAATAAGGAGATGTTTTTCAGGGGTATGTGTGTGTGAGTGTTAATGTGTGTGTGTGTGTGTGTGTGTGTGTGTGTGTGTGTGTGGATGTGTGTATATATCATTAATTGTAAATAGAAAATCAAACTTTCTCAGTGTACCATCCTTAAAGTTTCCCATAAGATACTGTTGTTTTATAATATTTTTAAAAATGTACTATCCTATCAAAAGATTAATATTGACTATATGGTGACACCTTTTTTTTCTGTAGAGCACTTTTACATCCTTATCCTGTTTAGTTATCACAGCAGGCCTGTGATGTAGGCCAGGGAGGACTCATCATCCCCATCTCATAGACTGGGAGAGGAGAAGGTGAGTGACTGGCAGGCAGTCCCACAGTTAACGGTAGAACAACAATTCAGTGCTCTGAACTTGATTTCATGTTACGCTGCAGCAGGATTTAAATCTAGTGCAGGAGCCAAGGGTTTAATGAAATAAGCAGCAGCACACAGCAATCAGGGTTCATGTTTAAGAGCTATAAGCAGTTGTGTTGGGCTATGCAGAGCAGGGCTTTCAAGCTCTCCAGGAACCAGGCAGGTAATACAAATGAGGTGTAAGACAATGGGGAGTTTCAGGGACACTAGTGACGCTGACAGCAGGTGCCCAGAGGGGGCAACAGAGCTTCAGATCTTCCTTTTATTCAGCAGTTTAGCCTCAGTGTGGCTTAAACTTGAAGATTTTTAAGAGAAGTTAGAAAGTCTGATTTTTTTTAATGGGTAATTACCCAATTTTCACACACTCTTCTTGCTAAACAAATTATTTCACTCTCAGGCCTGTAGCTTAGGACCCCTGACCTAAATGTTACTATTCTCTGCTTAGGCACTTAAAGGCAGCCTGTGCTGAGGCCACTCCAGGGGCTGCGTTCATCTTTCCTTGCACCAGGGGTGATCTTGCTTTGTGAGGAGACCATGACAAGGGTACTCTTGGGACAGAAGAGGCTGCAGGTTATAGACCTGGGACCTTGTTGCATGAAGGAAAGCCCTTTCTAATTTGTATTTTCCAATTATCCTATGGAAAACCTTTTTGGAGTGATAAAGCATGAGCCTATTGTTTTCTAGATATTTATTTATGTTAAAAGGCCACATAACAATGTTCATTTTTGGTGTATCTAGGAAAAAATAATTCATTAATATTTTCAAGCTTGATTTTTCTGCTGGTAAATACGGGTCAACTTTAATATTGTCCTAGATCCAAAGCAAAGTAAATGCAAACCTTATACTTTTTTGGTTATTGGTATAGTTTTTCTGTGATAACATAGTTTTGTTCTTAAATAATTTTGTCTATTTTTGTTATGTTGGGGACCTTTTTATAGCAACTCTGGTTTTTAAAATATTTATAGCAACTCTCCAATCTCAACTTCTGGAAGAGTTCACAGGCATAACCTGCTATGGTTTATTGGATTGGAAAATATTCTTCTTTAATTTAATTTGAATCAGAGGAGGACTTAATAATCCAGTTGTGGTTATATTGGTTCATATGTCTTCACTCATTTATTTAGTACCGATTATTTCCCTGACATTGGGGGTTGAACAGAGAACAAAAAACACAGAAATCTCTGTTTTCCTTGAGTTAATCTTCTAGTGTGGAGAGAGAGAGAGATGATAAAGAAAATAAAGAAGTTAAACATGTAGTGCATTAAAAGGTCAAATGCTACGGAATAGGAAGTAATAGTGGTGGAGAAGTTTATAACTGTAAATAGAACGTTCAAGAAGGCCTCACTGAGAAGGTGACATTTAGGCAAAGAACGAAGAGAAAAGAGGTAAGCCATGTAGATCATCTGCAGGCAGAAGTTATAGCCAAAGCAAAGGTCCTGAGGCGAGAGGTGCCAGCTGTTTTCAAAGAAGAAGAAGGCGGCCTGTCTGGCTAGAGCAAAACAGGCATAGGGAGGAGATAAGATCAGACAGAGCCTGTAGGACCTTATAGGCCATGATAAGGACACATACACAGCGCGCGCGCGTGTGCGCGTGCGCACACACACACACACACACACACACACACACACACACACAATCATCTGTCTCCACTAAAATTTCATAGCCGATTCCCCTGTTGATTAAATGGTAAAGGCCAGCGTTTGGGGGTTCTTTTCCATTATTAAGGTATTCTGTGCCTGTTGAACATTTGGCTAAAGAGAAGATGAAGAAATAGGTTGACTGTATTAGGAGCAATTCAGATTAATTAAGGGTTGGGATGTGACTCCAGAATCTCTAGTTTCTCAGAATTAGAACCCACCTGTGTATTTTCATATCATGTTGCTGATACCTTTATTATAGCATTCATTTTATTGGTTATATTGAAAATAAGTTCCTGAGGGATTAGTTAATTTGCATATTCATTTTCCAGCAAATATTTATTGAGTGATGTTATGTGCCAGGTACTGAGCTAGTCTTTGGGGTAAGAAGTGGTGTGCACTTAAGGACATAGCCTACATTCTAGTGACAGATTCTAGTACAATGAAGGTTACACAGATGTGCTTGGAGGTAGCATAGATCGTCTCCTCCATCTACTTTTTTGTGTGTCCAAAAGCAATTTAAATAGCGTTATGGACCGAATATTTGCGTCCCCCCTACCTCCATTCATATGGTGAAGACCTAAAACCCGCAATGTGATAGCACTTGGAGATGGGGCCTCTTGGAGGCGATTAGACTTGGATGAGATCATGATCGTGACACCCTTCTCATGGGATTAGTTCCCTTACGATAAGAGACCTCACACCATGTGAGGACATGGCAAGAAGTCAGAAAAGTCTGCAAGCCAGGAAAAGGACCCTATTGTAACCTGACCATGCTAGCACCCTGACCATAGACTCCTGGCCTCTGAAACGAGAAATAAATGTCTGCTGTTGAGGCCAGTCAGCCCATGGTATTTTGTTAAAACAGCCCCAGCTAAGCTAGGTAGACAACCATCTAACCTTTCACTGTATTTATTGTCTCCTTTTGGTTTCATGTGACAAATTTAAATCAAATGCTGATGAATGGTTTCAGGCATGGTTGGATCTAGCTTTTAAAAATAGTTTATCAGGAGACTGTTTCTGTTTCTTGGTTCTTCTCCTTTCTTTACTAATGTTTAGCTAGATTCTTCCCAACTGATAGCAAAGATGTTTCCAGCAGCAATAGGCTTATATTCTCTTGGTATGGAACTAAAGAAGAAAGAATGTGCGTCCTTCCCAGGAACTTAAAGAAAATTTTCAAAGCTGATGATCTTTGCCCTCAAAGAACCTGACTTGGGCCATGAGACTGCTGAATATTCATTCTATCTAGGGGGATGAACATATTGCATGACCATTTCTGGGTTACCCTTCAGTTCCTGAAGTTAGCAAATGAGGTCAACTCCACCCATATGAGCCAAAATGTGAGCTCAAAGGAAAACTGGGTGTTGTTAACCAGAGAAGGGGAGTGGATGCTGGGCAGGAAAAAAACAAGCGACCATATCTGGGGGTAGATAATGTATAGCAACTTAAGCAGTTACTTACTTATCCCCATTTTTTGTTTTTGTTTTTTTAGTACTTTTGTGTTTAATATTTACTAGATGAAATGAAGAAAGTTCAGTTGGGTCTATTCTCTCATTGGTTTTAAAGAGTCACAAGTCAATAGGCTGTTTTCAACCCTGTAATACTATGGCTGTACTACTGTTAACTATTAGGATCTTTGTTCAGTAATAGTTGTGAGAATTACTCAACATACAGTCTAGAAACACAGCGCTCGGCCTGCTCCCTCTTTTCCATGGCAGATGGAGAGATGGGGCTAAATGTATTTGTATTCAGACTGGCTTCATTATGAGGTTGGACCTTTCTTAGATTTATTATGAAGCTGGAAAGCCATTAAATACACACACACACACACACACACACACACACACACCATTTTTGAAGCATGAGGACTTTCTCCTTTTGCCTATTACAAACTGGTTAAACAGATTTTTCCACCTTAACTATGACCAAGAATTTGAATTGTCACCTAAGAGGCCCCTTTAAATTTGCAGAAAGCAATGAGTTATAGCATAGATAAACACACACTGGAAGTATTTCTAGAATTATAACCATACAGATCACTAAATCTTCCATAATTAATGTTTGTTTTTGTTTTTTCTTTTTGCTGCTGAGTAAGCATGAGATTAAGCTTTTAGTTTTATCCAGTACTGCTTAGTTTTGTTTTTGTCCCCCCTAATGCTATCCAACCACTAAGCATATGAGGTTCCTTTGAGTTGCTTTGGTATTTAATTGAACTTTTCCACTGAGCTGCTTGAACTGCTTGCATACCCATAGAACCTGAGGGTTGGTGCTCTTTATTGTATGCCTCTTCTGAGAGCAGAGTGCAGCCACTGTTGAGGATACGTTCTAGTGTCGGGGGTATCCTGAACAATGGGGCAGAACTATCTCCTTCTGTTTAATTTTTGCTGTTGGAAAAAATAGTTTTTATTATTTTCTTAATTACAAAAATATATTTATCACAAAAATTAGATTATATTGCAGCTTCCCAAAGTCACATGTAATTTAATTATCTAGAGGTAAACAATGTTAGCATTTTGTATGTTTCCTTTCAGATCTTTTTACTCTATTGTTGCTTTTTACTGAAAATAGAATCATGTAATAATGTTGTTCTATCATTCATATTTTCATTCATGGCCCTAAATATCGTCCATGAGATCATAGTAGTCACAGTGTTGTAAAGGTATTGTACTTTACTAACCACTTTGTTGTTGAATACTAGGTTATGTCCAGTTTTACACTCTTATAAACAAGCTGCAGTTTATGTATTTGTGCATATCAATGATTATTTCCTTGGTATAAATACCTAGATTTCCCAGGTCAAAAGGTTTTTACATTTTAAGGCTTTTGATGCTTCCTGACAATACCTTTTAGAAATATGGCAATTTAAACTCTCCACAAAGCTCTATAAGCATGCCCATTGTTCCATACCATCATCAGTATTGCTGATTTAATGTGCAATATTTTTCTTTCATTTTAACAAGTACCTTCTAATCAATTAACGCAGATTTTTTTCATGTGTGCTAGTTTGTTGTATTCATATTTTGTGAAGTGTTCAGTTACACTTTCCAATTTTCTACTGGGGTTTTCATCTTGTCAGTTTATAGAAGTTCTTCATATATTTATGATATCCATCTTTTTTCATGCCATTTATTATTTGATATTTATTTATTTGTATTTTAAAGAATACAATGACTATTTTTATGCAATCAAGTCTGTCTATCTTTTCCTTCCTTATCTCATTTTTAAACATTTATGGAAGACATAGTATCAGACATTATCACAAGAACTCTACAGTCATTATCTTATTCAATCCACCCCACAAATTGTATGAGTCATGTATTATTATTATCACCCCCGCTTTACAGTAAGAAAATTGACTCCACAAATGGCAGTTGGGAACTGGATCCGTGCAGCCTGACTCAGAGCTGGCTCTCTTGATCATTTATCTAATTCCTCTCTTGCTTGATTTTGCTCTTTGTGTCATGTTTAGAAATGCCTCTGCTTCTCAAGATTATGTAAACATTCATCTGTATTTTCTTTCAGTATAATTATGGTTTAATATTTACCTATTATTTATTTAAATGTTTTTTATCCCCTAATCTCTGGATCTCTTTTGTTCTCTCACCTGCAGGCACAGAGAATAATTTCTTGTTGCTTTCTCATTCAGGACTCTCTTTGTTTTTAAAGCTACCGCTAAATTCCCTTCTCCTTTCTTCTGTTGTTAATGCCAGTGTTAGTTCAACAAACATTAGCTGGGCATGTACGTTGTGCCAAAATCTCTTAGTCAAGGTAGGGATACAAAAATGAATAAGACAAAATCGACCTCTCCATAGCTTGTTTTGTAATGATAAGAAAGAGAAACATACATGAAGAATTTTAAGGTAACCAGGTGATGGGTATTAAGGAGGGCATGTGTTGTGACGAGCACTGGGTGTTATACGGAACTAATGAATCGTTGAACACTACATCAAAAACTAATGATGTACTATGTATTGGCTAACTGAACATAATAATAAAAAAACTATGGTTAAGTCTTATAAAAGAGAAACACACAAAATAGTGGGAGAGGGAGAGGTAGAAAATAATTTGAATTGGTGAAGAAGGAAGGAATAATTAAGGAAGGACTTGTGAGGAAGTGAAATTTAAATCAGACCTTGAAGGATGGGGAAGACTCAGACTATAACACAAGGCTGATCATAGAATCATCTCATAGGGCTACTGTAAAGATCAAATGAGTTAATGTATGAAAGTGTGTAAAACAGTATCCGGCAGGCGATTAGAGCTGAGTCAATGTTGAACATAGTCTTGATCATGACTGGAAGCAAAACCTGGGAAAATGCTGATCGTAGAATAAGTCCTACCTTCTAGATGTCTATTTATGTATCCTAGTGTCCCTCTTGATTTTTTTGTGTTAGTAGTTGCTGGCTTGTATGTTTCATGATTTTATACCGTGCTTTCACAAAGCTAGTCACGTTGCATTTGGAGGAGAGCAGGCTGTTTCTAAAGAAAAATAAGTTTAATTAGCTTGGAGTCAGTTTTATTAACTTTTATATATCATGCTTTTGTTACAAATTAACCATAGACTTCTGTTTAATTAAGAGTCTGATGGTCTCACTTAAAGATTGTGATCACAATCTGAGTATCTTCAAACAGTTGTGTGTGTTCGTGTGTGTGTGTGCATGTGCTTTATATTATCAAAGAAACTAAAACAATAGCTTAAAATAATATACTGGAATCATTTAAGTTTAAGTCAGATAGTGAATAGAGTTTTAAAAAACCGTGTTTGATACTTTTGGGTCATTTGGGTGCTTGGGGGACTCTCCTGATTGGAGTTTGGCCCTTGCCAGGAAGCAACAGTCACCATCAGAGGTTACAAAGCAGGAAGCTCGAAGCTCAGAAAGGAATCTTGGGGGCAGCACTGTATGCAGTCTGAACCCTGGGACCAGGACTATGTCAAATAGATGACTGCTAATCCCATCTCTATCTTACCTTGAGAACAGAAGCCAGTCCCCCACGGCCTGAAGACAGGCTCTAGGCAGAAGTCCAATGTGGATGGACCAAGAGTTAGTTGCAGTTCTTAATGATCTTTAACATTTATGGAGCACCTCAGTGGGACCCAGTGAAAAACCAGACCATCTCCCTTCTTCTCTTCGTCCTATCCATGCTCTCGGAACCATCCCTTCCTCACTGGGACTAATTGTTGTCGTACATGTGTGGATGTGGGGAGAAAAACACAGACTACCACCAGCCCATAATGGTACTTTTATAGGAATAAGAAAAGGCTGTTCTTCCGTAAGACAGGAAAGTTGTCATAATCAATATACAAAGCTGTGGAAAATTGTCATAATCAATATACAAATCTATGATGTTTATGATTTGAATTGCATCCCTTTAGGTGTATAGTGTACAACCATGTGGTATTACCCTGGAAGTAAAGCCTGCATGTTAGGAAAGAAGGGAGGGAAAATGATAAGGGCCGTTTGGAGCTGCTTTATCCCTGGAGTCTTTTATCTTACGGTGTACCGTTGCCTCCTGTGTCCCCCAGTAGAGGCGCCGTTGACCTTGTGGACTGCACAGTTCTTTGTTGTGCACAACTGCTTTGGGCACTGAAGGACATGATGTGCCCCTGGCCCCCTTTTCCACTTTCTACACTAGATGCCTGCACTGCTCCCATGTTACAGTGTCAGCCCAAAACACCCACTTCCGTTTCTAGATGCCCCTAGAGAGACAGTATCATTCAGGTCGAGAACCTCTACCGTGGCCTCCCAGTACTAATCCTTCGTTCTCCAGGATACCATGTATACATGCTTACCCTTCACGTCACCTCCTCTATGAATATTTCCAGTTTTCTGTCTAGACAGAAATGATCCCCCACTCCGTGCTCCCACATAGCCCCTTATACTGACACCTGTTAGGGCGAATACCGACTACATTGTGGTTGGGTTTGGGGGCCTATCTCTGTCCATCCATTAGACTTTGAACAATATGAAGTTGGGGATAATGTTGTCACCCTGGTATCCAGAGTCTAGCACAGTTTCTTGTCTTCTTGGGAAGCTTTTCTTCTCCTTTCTCTACCAGGTCAACTAAAATTTTAAAATCTCAATAACTTATTCTAATTTGTGAAAACATTTTGCTTAATGAAGTACCTCTTGAAATCAACCAAATAAAGACATAATGTATTATAATTCAAAGTATTGGGGAATTGCTTCTGTAATATATCTGAAATGTTAATTTCCTATTCAGACCAGGATTTTCAGGTCTGCTGAACTATTGATGCTAGTGTAAAATATTATTCTAGGTCAAAGTTGCCATGGTTCTGTACCACCTAATGAAGATAAATCTTTTGTGACATGGTTCCTGTGTAAGTGAGTCTTAAACTTAATATTGCAAAGGATTCTCATTTCCAGAGAATTTTATCACTGTCCATACTTCCCTTTGTGTTGAGAGTTCCACTGAGTCAGCCCCTGGGGCCTGAAATAAGTGAAGAATATTTTTCTCTCTTATCACTCTGTGGTGTGTGAGAGTCAGTTAACTATGGGTAATGTTCACTGGCTTCAGTTTGGGGAGGGCATTTTTATATTTCATTTGATTTGTCTTCAATAATTTTTTTCCTAGCAAGACACAGGTCAAATTCATCACAATAAATCCCTCTATAAAAAGAACACTTGCTCATCAGGAAATTCAATTTCTTATAGCTGCTATAAAGATTGTTTCATGGATGGCCAAGATATCTTCGAGTAAGAAAAAAGTTCCCAAGGTTCTGCAAGGACTCATGATAACAAACAAAGGCTGTTCTTTCTGCTTAGCACTATTGCCATTTGACAAGAAACAAATAATAAGTACACAAGTGAGGCATCAGTGATTTGAGTTCTCTGTTGCCAAAATTTGCTTACGGGTAGTGCACCAGCCGTCTAGAAAGGTCTTTGGACACACAAGGCCGACAACAGTTCAGTTAGTTAAGATACACCCTAGGTTGCTATAGTAAATAGACTTTAAAATATAGTAGACACAAGCAAGATAGAAATTTCATTCATTCTTTTTAAAAATTTTTTTATTATTATGTTATGTTAGTCACCGTACAGTACCTCATTAGCTTTTGATGTAGTGTTCCATGATTCATTGTTTGCGTGTAACACCCAGTGTTCCCTTTCATTCATTCTTATGTAAAAGTCCCCATCAGTGTTCAAGGGCTAGTAAAGCAGCTTCCTGATGCTGGGGACCCAGGCACCCTCAATTTGGTTGTTTTGCTGTACACACTTTCATTTTGTGGTCTCACATAGCTGCTCCAACTCTTGCAAGCATTTCCTTATTCCACAGATCAAAAATAGGGACAAAAAGTGATGAGTACAACATGATCCCTTGAAAATCATGACCCACTTAGCACCACAGCTCAACATCCCACCTGTCAGATCTTAGTGGCATGGCCATACCTAGTTGCAGGGGAGGCTGAGAAATGTAGTCTTTTTTCTGGGTGGCTATGCGCCAGGCTTAAGAGGTGGTCATGTAACCAAATGAAGTGAGGAAATTGACTATTGGGGCACAAGAAACAAGGTCTGTTAAAATGGTTCTTGCGATTAGTTATAGTACTGAAAGTCAGTGAAATGAATTACATATTTTGATGAAACATTTCTTTGGAGTAGAAACCTTTTCCTAGCTCATTTCATAATCTTTGAAAGGCATTTGTTGATGGAATTGGCCACATCATTGTCTTTGCTAGATCAACGCTTGTGCTCGCTCAGATTAACTGTTGCGTGTGTCTATGTTGTATGAATGGGAAGCCAGAAGCAGGCAGCCTGCCATACTCTCAGGCCACCCGTGGCTGTAGAAATGGAGGCTAGTGCAACTTTGTTCTTAAAGGTATTCTTAAAGGTATTCTCCCTACTAAGTAGTCTTCATCATCTTAATAACCAAAATGCAAGGGAGATGGAAGATTTCATGAGTCCCAAAGTTTAGGCACATTCTTATTATAATTCTATCAAATGTTAGTTTTCATTTTTTAAGATTTTGGTTTTTTTGTTTTTGCTCAATTTACTTTGACTTTGAAAAAAGAAATTCCTAATCCCCTCTGCCCTCTCTTAGTTCACTCTCTCCTACAGATTTTGTGTGGTCTTGATTTTCCTGGGAAACTTTACTTGATCTCTGAATTCTGGATTGAGTGCCCCAAATGTCTTCTACCATAACACCGGGAATCCCATTTACTGTCTACAGACCAACCCTCTGTATTGTAATTGTCTGCTCCTATGTTATTATCCCCCACTAGACTCTACACTATGCAAGGGATGGACCTTGTTGTTCATTTAGCAGCATTTCTCTTCTGTCTAGCACACAGTGCCTCGACACACATTTGTCAAATAAAGGTAAGAACTAATGGACAAAGATAAGAAAGAAGAGAGAGGAAAAGCTAACAAAAAGGGAAGAAGAAATAGAAGAGGAGGAAATACATTTGATTTCGTTTATGTTGCCATGTTTGAAAATAATTTCTGTCTAAAAAATCTGCTGTCAGCCTCCTCACAGGGCAGTGAGACCAGTAGTCTAGAAGGCTTTATCCATCAGATGCCCATTCGCCCCTCCTTTAAGCTTATGGGAGGAAGCAGAGACAATATAGGGTGTGGTGGGAGTGAGAGCATTTCTGTGTTGGCTCACTGGCCTGCTGGCCAAGGTAAGAGTTCCGCTTCCTCCCCAAGGCATCTCATCAGTTCATTCCCAGGGAGCTCCAGAAGGCTTAAGGAGTGTTTGAGTAATTCATGGAGTATTTCAACCATGTAGTATATTCTACCAGTTCACAAATATAAATTTCCTTTGGCTGTTATCTGTATCTTCAAACATTTCTAATTTAAAAATCTATCTAGTATTCGCAGACTTAACAAAACACATTCTACTTATGCTTTAAGTGGCAGACTTTTTTAAAAAAAGATTTTATTTGTTTATTTGAGAGAGAGAGACCGAGATAGCAACAGAGATAGCGAGAGAGAGCACAAGTGGGGAGGAGAGGGAGTAGCAGGCTCCCTGCTGAGTAGGGAGCCTGATGCAGGGCTCCATCCCAGGATCAGAACCTGAACTGAAGGCAGACACTTAACTGACTGAGTCACCCAGGCGCCCTGCAGACTTTTGAAAGGTTTGTGTGTGTGTGTGCATTTGACTGAATTTGACTGTGTATTTAATTTAAATCTAGACATTCAATGATACATTTTATTATAGTGCATTCCATTATTATCTTCAAAATTGAGAGCTCTTTCCCAGTTTAATATGCCTGCTCTGTAAAATAAAGTGAAAAAAAATAATTTGAATAGATAAAAATAATTGAAAGTGGGGCATTTTGTGGAGGGTAGAGAAATATGCAGAATGGGATGGGTGGAAAACCATTGCTATGGTTATAAATTCACAGCCTTGGTGATGGATTTGTTTTTTTGTTGTTGTTTTGTTTTTTTGTTTTTTTAAGATTTTATTTATTTATTTGACAGAGACAGCCAGCGAGAGAGGGAACACAAGCAGGGGGAGTGGGAGAGGAAGAAGCGCGTTCCTAGCAGAGGAGCCTGATGTGGGGCTCAATCCCAGAACGCCGGGATCACGCCCTGAGCCGAAGGCAGACGCTTAATGACTGCGCCACTCAGGCACCCCTTGGTGATGGATTCTTAATTAATAATTAAAGAAGCTGGGACTTTGTATTGTGGGATTGTAAAGCCGGAACCAGGAACCTTGAAATCCTCTTGTGCAGTGCTCCCATTTTACAGATGAGGAGAGAGCCCAAGTCACATATTCAAAGTCACTGAAAGTGGCTTTTGTCTTTCTTGCTAGTTATTTAAAACTCTCATGGCCTGTAATCATGTGGCCTGATGAAATATTCCATAGGGGCAAATTTAAAGATGCCAAACTCTTCTAAATCATTGCTCTTTTTTCATTTATCTTTTTTGGGGAAGAAAAGCTCTTTTTAAAAAAATACACATGGGGCGCCTGGGTGGCAGAGCGGTTAATCGTCTGCCTTCGGCTCAGGGCGTGATCCCGGCGTTCCGGGAGCAAGTCCCACATCAGGCTCTTCCGCTATGAGCCTGCTTCTTCCTCTCCCACTCCCCCTGCTTGTGTTCCCTCTCTCGCTGGCTGTCTCTCTCTGTCGAATAAATAAATAAAATCTTTAAAAAAAAATAAAAATAAATAAAAATAAAAAAATACACAGACTAATAGTAAGTATAAATCTGATTCGTGTTAGTATTTCAGTCAACTTTGGAGTTAATTTCAATCTACAGTGAATGCTAAAGAAAATGGAATGATTTCGTAAGAACATAGTTATCATATAACTCACTGAACTACTTGCAGATTAAACCAATTAGTCTCACTTCACTTGCAAATGAAAATTTAAATTTAGTAAGATTTTGGGGGGTTACATTTGAATAATTCGGAAAATATTACAAATTTGTCTCAAGTGGATTTGCACATCCAATTTCTTCATCCCTAAAAACAGGAAATTCAAAAATTCAAACCCAGCTCAAATATATCACAACACATGGCTTTGTTTTAAGAAATAAAATTTATTTCTGTACTAATAATATTTGCTTTTTACTTCAGTGGAAAATATATTAACTCTAAAAGGGATTTCAAGTTTTTGCTAAGTGTTAGTTACCTTATGAGTTCCTGAATTTCAGTTCAAATTCCTGTGCAATTCTTTGGGGATAGCTAAGTATACGCAGCCATTGTTGGGGAAGAAAGTTTGATCTGCAGTCAGCAGAATATGAAACCCCAAAGTCAACTGAAATTAGAGTGGAGTAAGGAGACTTTTTCTAGTCAGTACGGTGCAGTGGCCTGTCGCAAACATGCAAAGCAGTCATCTGTGCTGCCCAGCCTAGGCAGCAACATTTGCATGGATGAGATGAATCTTTACTATAAACAACGTTCCACGCCAGTTAGACTGAATAAAAGGCATTTCTCTTGACTGAGAACAGGGGTGAGATGTGGGGGTGTAGGGACTCACTGTTTCATATTAGCAGATGTTTCTCACTTTGTGGTGAATTTATTATTGTATTCTCCCACCCCAAGGTTCTAACAAAATGAAGAAATAAGCCAATTTCAGATTTCAATACAGTGAGTCTTGTTTCACTCTTTGTAGTGACTAATCATTTAATTGGAGTAGGGATGGAAAATAGAGTTGATTTATTCAACCAGCATTTCCCAAACACTTTAGGCTGTGCTTGGCGATGTGATAGGAGCTAAGTGCACAGAGATGACTGGTACTCAGGACTTCAACAACATTTTTTGTTCTACCATATCCAGCTTCTATTTTTGCCATTGAGACATCTGTAGTCTCTGTAATATAATTCCTTTGAATGTGATCCACTTTTCTTTGGCTGCTTTTCAGATGTGTGTACCTGTGTGTATTTGTTTTACAATTTCATTGCAATGTACGGTGTCTAATTTTGGATTTCTTTTCATTTGTCCTGCTTGGTATACATTGCATTTCCTACGTCTATGGATTTATGTGTTTCTTCAGCTCTGGATAATTCCCATATATTATCTCTTCTAGTACAGATCTTCCTCAGCTTATGCTAGAGTTATGCCCCAAGAAACCCGTCATAAATTGAAGATGTCATAAATCAAAATGTATTTTCATATGTTTAACCCACCAAACGTCATATCCAATGCTAGCCTATCTATGTGCTCTGAACACTTTAATTAACCTATAGTTGGGCAAAACCTTCTAACACAAAGCCCATTTTATAATAAAGTGTTGAATATCCCACATAATTTATTGACTTTTGTACTAAGGGTATAAACAGAACGGTCATGTGGGTACAGAGTGGTTGTAAGCATATTGATGGTTTACCCTTGTGATCGTGCGACCGACTGCGAGCTGCAGTGCTATGCCCTTGCCCAGCATCACTAGAAAGTACTTTACCTCGGGGCGCCTGGGTGGCTCAGTCGTTAAGCGTCTGCCTTCGGCTCAGGGCGTGATCCCGGCGTTCTGGGGTCAAGCCCCACATCAGGCTCCTCTGCTGGGAGCCTGCTTCTTCCTCTCCCACTCCCCCTGCTTGTGTTCCCTCTCTTGCTGGCTGTTTGTCTCTGTCAAATAAATAAATAAAAATCTTAAAAAAAAAAAAAAGAAAGAAAGAAAGTACTTTACCTCATGTCACCACCCCAGGAAAAGATCAGAATTCAAAGTACAGTTTCTACTGAAGGGGCATGAATTTTACACCTTTGTAAAGTCAAAAAAATGTTTAGTAAGTTGAACCATCGTAAGCTGGGGACTGTCTGTATTCTTTCTTTTCTGTTTTTTTCATTCTGAAACTCCACTTAAATATATCTTAGACTTTCTCATTCAATATTCTTTTCATATTTTTGGTCTTTTCTTTCTTTGCCATATTTTTGATAATATCTTCAGATCTATCCTCTGTTTCATTATTTTTATCTTTAGCATTTGAAGTCAGCATTTGAGTTTTTACTTTCAAATATTAGTTTTTCACTTTTAAAAACTCAGTCTTTTTTTTATTTTTTATTTTATTTCTATGTTTATATTTATTTTTTTAAGAGAGAAAGAAGTTAGGGAGGGGCAGAAGGAGAGGAAGACAGAGAATCCCCAGCATGCTGCATGATGCAGGGCTTGATCTCACAACCCTGAGATCATGACCTGAGCCAAAATCAAGAATTGGATGCTTAACCAACTGAGCCACCCAGGTGCCCCTTATTGTTGTGGGTTTTTTTAAATTTTTTTTTGATGTAAAGTTTGATGACTCATTAGTTGCGTATAACACCCAGTGCACCATGCAATACGAGCCCTCCTTACTACCCATCACCAGTCTATCCCGTTCCCCCACCCCCCTCCCCTCTGAAGCCCTCAGTTTGTTTCTCAGAGTCCATGGTCTCTCATGCTTCATTCCCCCTTCTGATTACCCCCCCTTTCTTTATCTCTTTCTTCCCCTACCGATCTTCCTAGTTCTTATGTTCCATAGATAAGAGAAACCATATGATAATTGTCTTTCTCTGCTTGACTTATTTCACTTAGCATTATCTCCTCCAATGCCGTCCATGTTGCAGCAAATGTTGAGAAATCATTCTTTTTGATAGCTGAGTAATATTCCATTGTATATATGGACCACAACTTCTTAATCCAGTCATCTGTTGAAGGGCATCTCGGCTCCTTCCACGATTTAGCTATTGTGGACAGTGCTGCTATGAACATTGGGGTGCATATGGCCCTTCTCTTCACTACGTCTGTGTCTTTGGGGTAAATACCCAGTAGTGCAATGGCTGGATCATAGGGTAGCTCAATTTTTAACTTTTTAAGGGACCTCCACACTGTTTTCCAGAGTGGCTGTACCAACTTGCATTCCCACCAACAATGTAGGAGGGTTCCCCTTTCTCCACATCCTCTCCAACTATTCCATTCAATTCAATTCAATATATTGTTGTTGTTTTTTAAAAAAGACTTCAGGTTATTTTTGATAATTTATTATTCCCACTTTATTTTTTTCATTTTCATCTTTTGTTTCTTTGAACATTTTGTATATTATCAGTTTATATTCCTTAATTAATAATTCCACTGTTGAAGTCACTGGGATCTGAATCTGCTATATGGTATGTCTGCTGATTGATCCATTGCTTGCTTCCTTGTATGTTTTGTAGTTTTTGGTTGTGAGCTCATATCTGGCAGAATAATCTTTTGTAACTCTGCAGGTATAAATGAGGGCTATGTTCTTTCAGAGATAATTTGGCTAGACTCTTCCCCTAGAGCTAGGGGTCACTAGGGATGCTACCAATCTGTGACTGGTTTAGCCTGCTTCAATGTCCTGAATTAATATAGAAGTTGCAGGTTCAACTCTCTCACCTTGAAGGGTTCCCAAGGCCAAATATTTAGATTCCCACACAGAAGCCAATGCAATACTCCCAAGGCAACAGCAGCTTTCTGTTGGCTTGTTATCCAAAGTCTAGTTTCAGCTCACTGGTTGATTTGTGTTTTAGTGTTTTTGTCTGTACAGGTTTTCTTTACTTTCTTGTAAGCCAAGAATGAATTAAGAAGAAAGTTTGTTGTCATTTTTATGTGATTTTATTGCATGTATGTGTTATTGTAGCAAGAGGGCTTATCATAGTATTTAGCCTTGTGTAACTCCAGGACACTGTAATACACCTCTAATTTTGGCCTACCAATAATCTGTGTTGTTAAGAAAATAAAACAAATGACATAATCAATCCTGAGAAATGTGAATATCAAGGCACTTTCATGTGGGGAAACATTGTAAGTTATAGAGATTAGTCCCATATGAAGAAAGAACTCTTCTCTCCTCTTGATTTTTGTTGGACAGTGTAATCAATGCAAAATCTTGGCTTTTGGGGGCGCCTGGGTGGCACAGTTGTTAAGCATCTGCCTTCGGCTCAGGGCGTGATCCCAGCATTCTGGGATCGAGCCCCACATCAGGCTTCTCTGCTGGGAGCCTGCTTCTTCCTCTCCCACTCCCCCTGCTTGTGTTCCCTCTCTTGCTGGCTGTCTCTATCTGTCAAATAAATAAATAAAAAATCTTTAAAAAAAAAAAAATCTTGGCCTTTGGCACTGTCTTTATCCTAGGTCAACAGGTATTTTGACATGATTTTTAAACAAAATAAACACCTAAATCAAGTGTTTTTGGTTCACTTACAAGAGTACAACTATGCATTTGCTCACGAAGTAGCATTTAGAAACGCCTGGGAGCAACTGGCCAGCTGGATATCTTGAGATGAGACTGTTTCAGGGGTGGAATTTTTTGACCTGTTATTTGGTCATGTCAGTGTTCCTGCTGAATATTTGATTGATTCTCTGTAAGTTAGTTTTGCCTTTCCTATCATTCTTTAAGTTCTGCTGGACCAGTTACCATTAAATGGTAACCTACATATAAATGAAACATGGGCCTTGAACGTGGAAGTCAAATAGGAAAGTTGTGTACACAAATAATTACAGCACAGTAGGATAAGCTCTAGAGTAGAAGGATACAAAGTATTATAGGCATCCCTAGGAGGGAGCATCTATGCCTGTGTGCAGAAGATCTGACCAATCTGGAAAGACTTCACAGATGAGGACACATATAAGTTGGGTATTAAAGAATAAGTAGGAATTACCAGGTAGAGAAGAGGGGGGATGACAAATTCCAAACAAAGGGGTTGTTATTAGATAGAGTAGGTTGGAAAGGTTTGTCAGATGAAGAGGAAAAGATGCTTAAAGAGATGAGTATAAAACATTCGTCTTCTTACAGGGAGTAAAAGCCATTGACTTCGTCTTTTACAACAGCATAGCTCTTTTATTCCTCATATTCACCCCCTACCTCCTTTTCCCAAATATCACTAAATATTTCATCGTTTTATGTGAACCTAGATTATAAAGAATCCACTACGTAGAGATAATTTCTTTGTGGACATCTTTGATATTATAGCATTTTCCATTCCTTAGGATAGGATCTCTGGTCCTTCCAGCATCTTCAAGCCAGATCTTGATTGCTGGCTGCCTTTGTTGTGAGTGGGCTCCACCTTGTATCTTTTGTTCATATATTGCTGTTTGCAGCAGGAGTGGGGAAGATACTTTGCTTCACCTCAGGTTACCATAATCCTTTTTCCCCCTCATTTTTAGAAACTTTGCCTTTTTCAAACTAAAGAATGACTTTATTTTTGTCTGAGTTTATTTTCCTATGACTTCAAAATTTTTCTCTTTCCATTATGTCCTCTAAGCTTTCATACCATTCTGTAAAACTTGTCATAGAATAGGCCTGTTTCACAAGCTTGAAGGGGGAAAGTATATCGGCCATTACCAATGAAAAATTAATAGTTTCTGTTTTTCAAGTAGCTTAGTTTGCTTCATAGATTTTTTTCTTTTTGCTGCAAAGGCAAGGAAAGGTATTGGCACATTGACTTCTAAGACCTCATCCTGTTTACTTGTTATGAAAAGTGCATCTGATACACCAATGTTCATAGTAGCATTATTCAAACTCACCAAAAGGTGGAAACAACCCAAATGTCTATCAACAGATGAACAGATTTTTAAATGTGGTATATACATGCAGTGGAATATTACCCAGCCTCAAAAAGGAAGGGAATTCTGACACGTGCTGCAGCATGGATGAACATTAAAGACTCTATGCTAAGTGAAATAAGCCAGACACAAAAGGGCACATATTGTATGGTTTCACCCATATGAGGTACTTTATGAGGTGCATAAAGTAGTCAAATTCATAAAGACAGTAGAATTGTGGTTTCTAGGGCTTAGACTGGGGGAATGGAGAGTTATTGTTTAAAGGGTATAGTTTCTGTTTGGGAAGATGGAAAAGTTCTGGAGATGGATAGTGGTGATGGTTGCACAACAGTGTGAATGTATTCAATGTCTTTGAGCTGTACAGTTAAAAATGTTAATTTCATGTCATGGATATTTTGTCACAATAAAAAAAAAGTATATCTGAGAAAAGGTGACTTGGAGAAAATCATATTGTGTCGGAGGTCATTATTTCAGAGACTTCATTGATTCAGTCATTCATCCATTCAACAAATACTGAGTTCCTACTATGTATCACGTATGTTATAGATACTAGGGACACAGCAATGAACAAAACAGACAACAATCCTAGCCTCACTGAGCATTTTAGTGAGGTGAAACAGACAGTAAACAAAGTAAATCAATTTAAGAAAATGTAGTGAACATGTAGTGAAAAGTTGTGTGGAGAAATCTAAAACTGAGAAGGATAGGGTGAGTTGGGATTAGGTGAGCACTGTTAAAATTTGTCAGGTTAGTTCTCTCTGAGAAGTGGCATTTAAGACCCGAAACCAGCGTGGGATCAGCCAGATGGCTATCTGAGGGAAAAGCAGTCCAGACAGAAAGAACAATTGAGGACAGAGGCCCTGAGATGAACTTTGAGTAATAATAATAGATTTCATTTGGACACTAGTTTTATATAGTTTACTATTAATCTTTAAAACAATTCTGCAAGTAGGTCTTATTTTCCAGATGTGGCTATTGAAGTTCATGGAAGTTAACACACCTTGTACAAGTTCACTTAGTCAGCATGTGGCAAAGCAGGAATTTGCAACCATGTCTGTCTGACTCAATATCTCTGTCTTCCTGTGTTTCCATATAGCCTTCTATGGCACAAAGGTAACAAAATTAATTGGGTGTCCCCAGTGAATGAGTTGCTCAGCATTTCAAAGCATTCCCTTAGAATATCATATGGGCTCTTTTAAATTATAGTTTGTGATAAGGATAATAAAAATCATACAAATAGACTTCCAGTTTCTGTTTTTACAAGTAAGGAACTTGGAAATTGCCACCTTGTCCTAACAAGAAGCTGAACAGACTGAAAAATCAACTCTTCTTGGATCCACAAGAGAGGAGAGGACACAGGGCAAACCGTGTCCCTAAGATTGGAGAGACAGAGAGACAAATACAGGGAGTCCCAGCCTCTCCGGGCAGAGACTCACAGTGGAAATTGCTGCAAGAACCAGTCCAGGTAGGGAAACCTGAACTGTAATTGATGAACTGCTGGAGGCTCAGTGCAAACAACTCTGAGAGTTAAGAACTCCAGAGGGACCCAGTTAGAGGGGGAGGCCCCACAGTATTGTGAGACTCACCTCCAGGTGAACTTGACTACATTCGCACGGCAAATACAGGAGAAAAATCCCCTCAGGCTTCTGGGAGGGAAAAGGAACTATTTTGAAATATGCCAGAGTACTCTTCTTCTCAACAAGGCCTAACCTCAGGGGAAACTAGTTAACCAGAGCCTAACCTGCTGGGGTATTATCAGAGTCTAACTGACCTGGGGAAGTGAAATACGCAACTCCAGCCCACTTCATCCATCCTGTCCCCACTAAGAGGGGAGAAAAAAACCCTGAGAAACACTTGTGAAATTCACAGTTCAGAGGCACAGGCTCACTAAAACCCTGAGACCTGCAGGATTATAGAATACTTTTCCAAACCCCACTCCTCACTATCACATTACTTTAAAGGTCAATCTAATTTATAGCAGTTCCTTGTACCAAGTACTTCATATTGGCTATCAAAAAAATTACAAGGCATGCCAAAAGGTAAAAAATACAATTTGAAGAGACAGAGCAAGCATCAGAACCAGACATGGCAGGGATGTTGGAATTATCAGATCAGGAATTTAAAACAACTATGATGAATATGCTAAGAGCTCTAATGGTAAAGTAGACAGCGTGCAAGGACAGATGGGCAGTTTGTTTCCCAGAGTCCACAGTCTCTTATGGTTCTGGGAAACAAACTGAGGGCTTCAGAGGGAGGGGGTGGGGGATTGGGATAGGCCAGTGATGGGTATTAAGGAGGGCACATATTGCATGGTACACTGGATGTTATATGCAAGTAATGACTCATGGAACATTGCATCAAGAACTGGGGATGTACTATATGGTGACTAATATAACAAAATAAATATTATTAAAATAAATAAATAAAGAAAGAAAGAAAGAAAGAAAGAAAGAAAGAAAGAACGAACAGATAGGCAGTGTAAGCAGAGAGATGGAAATTCTAAAATGCTAGAGATAAAAAAAATATTGTAACAAAAATAAAGAATTTCTTTGATGGGCTTATTAGTAGACTGGACATGACTGAGGAAAGAAATCTCTGAGCTAGAGGATATATCAATAAAATCCTTGAAAACTGAAAAATGAAGAGAAAAAAGAATGAAAAAAAAACCCCACCAAAAAACCACAAGAGAATATCCAAGGACTGTGGGATAACTACAAAAGGTAAAACATATGTGCAACTGGAACAGAAGGAGAAGAAAGAGAGAAAAGAACAGAAGAAATATTTGAAACAGTAACGACTGAGAATTTCACCAAATTAATGTCTGACACCAAGGCACAGATCCGGGAAGCTCAGAGATCACCATGAAGGATAAATGCAAAAACAAAACAAAACAAAAAAACCCTGGACATAGCATTTTCAAATTATAGAAAATTGAGGATAAAGAAAATACAATCCTGAAAGAAGTCAGAGGAGAAAAAAACACCTTACCTGTAGAGGAATAAAGATAAGAATTATATCCAAGTTTTCCTCAGAAACCATGCAAACAAGGATTGAGTGGAATGAAATATTTAAAGCGCTGAGAGAAAAAGGCCCATCAACCTAGAATTTGTAACTCTGTGAAATTTTCCTTCAAAAGTGAAGGAGAAATAAAGACTTTTTTTCAGACAAACAAAAACTGAGGGAATTTCTCTATAGACTACCTTGAAAGAAATGATAAAAGAATTTGTTTAGGGAGAAGGAAAATAATGTAGGTCAGAAAGTCAGTTCCGTAAAAGAAAAGCTTCGAAGAAGGAATAAGTCAAGGTAAAATAGAAGCTTTTATATTTTTTGTTCTTAATTGATGTATTTTTCAAAATAAGGGTAGCAATATATTAAATTATGTATGCTTATGCATAATTATGCTTATGTATGCTTATATAAAGTGAGATGAATGATAGCAATGATACAAGTAATGGGAGGAAAAGACAGAAGAATTAGGATTATTTTGTTATTATAAGGTACTTATGCAACCCATGAAGTGGTAAAGTGCTACTCAAAAGTGGACTTGTATTAGTTGTAAATTTATATTGCAAATTCTAAGGCAACCACTAAAAAAGGTTAAAAAAAGGACAACTGATATGCTAATAAAAGAGAAAAATCGAATCATGTAAAATGTTGAATTAAAAGCACAGATGGCAGAAAAAGATTGGAAGACAAAATAGGAACAAAGAAGAAAGGCATCAAATAGAAAACAGTAATGAATATGGTAAATATTAATCCAACTGTATCAACAATCACTCTGAATGTCAATGGTCTCAATGCACCAATTAAGAGAGATTGTCAGAGTGAATCAAAAAGCATCTGACTCAATCATATGTTGTTTACAAGAAGCCCAATTTAAATATAAAGACCCATGTAGATTAAAATAAGTGGGTGGGGGAAAATATATCATGCTAACACTAAGCAAAAGAAAGTAGCAGTAGCTATATTAATTTCAGACAGAGCAGAATTCAAAGTAAGGGAAGTTATCAAGTATAAAGGTGATTACATCATGATAAAGGGATCAGTTCTCCAAGAAAACATAACAATTCTTAATGTGTATATGCTAACAACAGAGCATTAAACTACATAAGGCAAAACTGATAGAACTAGAAGGAGAAATATATGAATTCACTATTATAGTTGGAGACCTCAACACCCTTCTCTCAGAAACAGACAGATCCAGCTGGCAGAACATCAATACTACAGAACTACAATACTATCAGTCAACAGAATATAATTATCATCTGTAGACTACTTTATCCAACAACAGCAAAAACCACATTTTTCCCTAACTTACATGGAAAATTCACACATGTAAGTGTTAGACCACAATCTGAGCCATAAATGTATCTTAATAAATTTAAAACAATAGAAATCATATAATGTCTGCTTTCAAACCACAGTGGAATGAAACTAGAAATCAATAACAGAAAGATAAATGGAAAATCCCCTAATACATGGAGAGTAAAGAACACAATTCTAAATAACACATGGGTTAAAGAAGAAATCTCAAGACAAATTGAAGAATAAAGCACAACTTATTAAAATTTGTGAGATGCAACAAAAGCAGGGCTTAGGAGGAATTTATAGCATTGAAGGCATATATTAGAAAAGAAGAAAGATCCAAGATCAATAATCTAAGTTTCCATTTTAGGAAACTAGAAAAAGAAGAGCAAATTAAATCCAAAGTAAACAGAAGAAAATAATAATGAGGACAAAAACCAATGAAATTGAAAATAAGAAAGCAATAGAGAAAAATCAATGGAACCAAAGCTGATTCTTTGAAAAGATCAATAAAAGTGATAAGGCTATAGCCAGCCTAAGAAAAAGACATAGGACACAAATTACTAATATCAGAAATGATAGGGAGACAACACTACACAGCTTCCATGGAAATTAAAAGGATAATAAAGGAATACTATGAATAACTCTATGCCTACAAATTTGATAACCTGGGTTGAAATGGACCAATTCCTTGAAAGATACATTCTACCAAAATTCACACAATAAAAAGTGGATGATCTGAATAGGCCTATACCTATTAAAGAAATTTAATTAATAATTAATAACTTTCCAAAACAGTGCCATGCCTAGATGGGTTGACTGGTGAATTCTACCAAACCCTTCAGGAAGAAATTATATCACTTCTCTAGTTGGGGGAGAAATGAAGAGGTGGAGCACAGTGATTTTTAGGACAGTGAAAACACCTGTATGATATCGTAATGATGGATACATGTATTTATAGTTTTGTCCAAACCCAAAGTGAACCCTAAGGTAAACTGTGGGCTTTGGATGATTATGATGTGTCCATGTAGGTTCATTCTTGGTAAAAGGAAGTACCACTCTGATAAGTGATGTTGATAATGGGGAAGGCTATTCGTGTGTGGGGGTAGGGGGTATATGGGAAATCTCTGTACCTTCTCAATTTTGTTGTAAACCTAAAACTGCTCTTAAGGGATCATCCTTAAAAAAAATCACATAAACATATTTTTTTAGAGGGCGGAGCAGAGGGAGAGAGAGAATCTTAAGTAGGCTCCCTGCCCAGCATGGAGTGTGACTCAGGGATCGATCTCACGACCGTGAGATTATGACCTGAGCTGAAATTAAGAGTCAGACACTTAACCCACTGAGCCACCCAGGTGTCCCAAGCATACTTTATTTTTTATGTTAAAATAGACTCATTAGGCAAGTCTCATTTAATATGGGGATAAATTTATATACTAAAATCATGATTATGATTATGATTATTTTAACTATTCGTCCTGGACCATGGTTGCAGTCTCATGCTCACCAAGTTCCAAATCCCTAACTCGTTATCAGTGATTATATTCTGCGTCAGTTTCCTATTGCCGCTATAGCAAATTAACACAAAGTTAGTGGCTTCAAACAACAAAAATGTATTATCTTACGGTTCTGGAGGTTGAAAATGGGTCTTGAAGAGCCAAAATGAAGGTGTTGGCAGAGCTGTATTCTTCTTGAAGTCTCCAGGAAAGAAAACATTTCCCTGCCTTTTCCAGCTTTTAGAGGCTGCCTGCATTCCTTGGTTCATGGCCCCTTTCTCCATCTTGAAAGCACATCACTCCAACCTCTGCTTCTCTTGTCATATGTTTTCTCTAACTTTGACCCTTTTGCCTCCCTCTTGTAAGAACCCTTGTGATTACACTGGGCCTACATGAATAATCCAGGATAATCTCCCCATCTCAAATTCCTCTTGCCATGTAAGATAACATAGTCATAAGTTCTGGGGATCAGGACCAGGACATCTTTGGGGGTCCATTATTCTGTGGTCTGGATGGTCTTCTCTATTTTGGGTAATTTGTGCCATCTCTAAACCTTAGTTTCCTTGCCAGTAAAATAAAGATAATAATATCTTACTGTTAGGAATTAAAATGAGATGTGAAAATATGTATTATATCTAATTCAATAAGTGTTGCATCCCTGGTGCTGGTTTTGAACGTGGAGTTTGGTGAAAGTCCTAACTCTGGAGCAGCACTATCCAATAGAAATCGAACATGGGCTACAATGTAAGCCGCACATATTATTTTAAATTTGTTAAGAGCTACATTAAAAGATAAAAGGGAATGAGTGAAATACTGTTAACGATATATTTTATTTTACCAAGTATATCCAAAATATCTGAAATACTATCATTTCAAAAAGATACAATAAAAATTATCAATGAGTTATATATTTTTTGCACTAAGTCTTCAAAATATGGCATGTGTTTTACATGTGGAATGCAGCTCGATTTAGACTAGTCACATTTCAAGTATTCACCAGCTATATGTGGCTAACAGCTACCATATGGGCCAGTGCACATCTAGTAGAATCACTGTCATTTCCTTGGGTAACAAGTACTTCACAGCACTTGTCCAACACGAATTCTTCCACTCAGAGTGTTCACAGACAGATCTGACGCTTGAAAGGTCCAAGTAAAGGAGTTTATTCATTTACAAGCTTATTGACCACCTTTGCAGCAAATAATTCAGAAAATTTTAGCTGGTGATAAAGGCTGTGAATATAATACAGTGGCTTAAAGAGTGACTAGGACTAAAAATGGGACAGAAAGATGCCACTTCAGACAGCAAAAAAAGTTCTGAGAAGGGGACAGCTGAGCTGAAACCTGAATGATGTGGCATTCGCGCAATGAATTTCCACCATGGAAAGACCTAAAGAACATTTGGAGCATGGGGATTAAGGCCAAGTGCGAAGGCCTCCGATGATACAGAATGGCACTGAGTAATTGAGATGCTGAATGGTGATCAGTGTGGGCGGAGAAAACTGAAGGAAGGGAGGGAAGAGTGGGGGTGGGGGTAAGAGGGAGGCCCGTAATCACATAGGGTTGTGCAGGTCAGTGCAAGTCACGTGAATGTCATTGTGCTCCATAGATCACTGGGACCAAAACTTCACCCGCTTTTAGATTCTTTTTTTCATCACACTGCTTAGTGTTTGTTTTTCGTGGGTTACGTAAGCACAGGCAGAGATTTCTCCTTTCTTCAGGACTTTCTATCCCCCAAATTTTGCAAGTGTATACTTGTAGTAACAACGCATACACTCTCAAACAGCTGAGTGAAACCAAGACCCTTCTCCTTGCCTGATTCTTCTTTGTGGCCTCTCTAATAACCCTTGTCCTGTCTTCCTAGGAAACAGAGTTTGAGGCAAAATCGGCATGACAATTCCTTTAAAGGGGAAGGAGGTGGAATCTGAGAGTGAGGGAAAGGGGAAATGAGTCAAGGAAGGAGGTAAAGCAAATACAAGGGGACACATTACCGAGCGGGCCATGGCCCCTTAAGAAACCCAGTGGTTGCTCAGTCAGGGGAGGTAGCTCTGAAAAGACTTTAACTAACACTACTGCAACCTGAATTGTTCCTAGGGGAGAAGCTGGGCTAAGAATTTATCTGTCTTCTTCCCAGTCTCCCTGCCTTTCATTGGCCTTAACGTTTATTATAAGGGGTGCTACTACCCTTACTTTCGGGTGGGTCCTCTGGGTAAACACGAGAAAAGCCAGAGCCTCTATGAGACTAGCTGGTTGGACCTAGGCCTGTGCTGGGGTGGCTTCCACTGCGGTGGGTATGATGGAGCCATATCAGTGCTGCCCCAGGGAAGTCTGGAAGAGTTGGCAGCGTGGGGCTGAGGCAGGGCAGCAGTGGCCAGACCCTCGCATTCAGCATGTGGCCAAGTCTCAGCGGGTAGCTGAGTCTTTGGAAGTGTATAAATATATCCGGTATGCCAGGCCTTTTTCTAAATAGAAGCATAGTTTTGGAGAGGAAGTTAATAAAATCGTAATAAATATAGACTACGGAGCAAATGCAGACTACGTTATAGTTTATGAAGTGATCTCTCATTTATATTACATGAAAGTCTGAGATAGCTGAAAATCTGAGGTGAGATATGTGGTATTATCCTCCTTTTTATCAAGAACTTGAGACCCAGAAATGTCCAATGCCTTGCTACAGTAAAGCGGTAAGGTGAGGCTAAAGTTACAGCCTGTCATCTCGTGCCTTTAAGGAAATGAGATGTTTACTTTCTGAACTATACTACTGCATTTTCAAAAGAGGAGGGAAAAATAGTACTATCTTTCCATTAATTTCTGTAAAATGGGATTGGAGGAGCTCCAGAAGGGCTTTCTACGACAAATTTCTACCTAACTACTACTGAACCTGAAATTTAACCTCACTTCCTCTTAGATTCTCTCTTCTCTTTTAAAATGCAGAATTCTCTTGGAAGAGTTTGGCCATTCAGTCCTTCATTTCATAGAGGAGGAGTGCCTCATTGACTGGTGCTGGCAGGAGGCCACTGAGTTCTGATACTTGGTGGAGGCAAGGGAGGGGCAAAGTCAGAGAAAGGAGAGACCACTGAAGTCAAATTTGCTGCCTTCATGATGGTGCCTCTGGGTCCCCACTCTGGCATTCGGCCTTCTTTGGAGTTTGTCCAAACTTCCCCTCCAGAGCAGAGAGTGTTCCAGAATTGCTTCTGAATAAGATGGTCCAGCCTGCTGAGATTCTGGCTGGGATGCTTCAAGGAGAGGGGGGCTCTGGGACCTTGTCCCAGATCCACCGAGCTTGCACATTTCTGCAGGCAGGTCACAGATGTAAGCAACGCTGCTTTGTTACTGAATAGAATTTCCATGTTGCTGGTCACGCTCATGAAGGAGCTTGAAGCCTTGGACAGCACAACACCCTTCTTTTTCTTACTTCTTATCAAGTGATATGACATGTTTTGAAACAGTACTTAAGATAACTGTTCTGGTTTTCACAGACAACCTTTAAACTGACCTCTTTTACTTCACCACTTTTCTCTTCCTCCTCCCCATTCGGTAGTCTTTGCTTGGCTCTGTGGATCCTGAAAGTCAAATTCGATCACAGGCTTGGAGGTGCAGTATCGCATTCTCCATTAAAATGGCTAAAATTTATGTTTTCGTCTTCTCATATATCCCCTAATTTGCCAAAATGTTACTCCTTTGCTGGAGTCAGCAAAATGACATCATTTCAGTTGTCTGCTAAGAGTTGCAAAACCGTTGCTTAGCCAAATTGAAAAGAAAGCAAGCAAGCAAGGAAGAAAAGGGGGAAGAAAAAAAGGGGTTCTTAGATAATATATACATTCTCTAAAATATTTTGTTATTAGAGGCAGAATTTACTGAGAGCTCAAGAAAAGAATGGACACGTTGAGTTGGTGCTGATTGGAGGAGTGTGAATATTTTTATACAAGCTTCGGAAAGCCCAGCGTTGACCTGTTTTTATTATTTTTATTGGCTCCCTTGATGATAGACAAACTGGCCTAACCTGGGGCCAACAGAGCCAGCAGGAAATTTAGGTCACGGATAGTTGCATTTTAAAAACTCCAGTTTTTAGAGGCTGCTCAATCATTGTAATTGATTGATGATAACATGGCAAGGAGAGCTCTTAAATCATTAAAGGTGGCCCGATAAAGACAAATGGCTGGAGATTTTGTTGGATGCACAGTTCCCAACTCCCTGTGGTGCTCTGCTCTGCTTTCTGAAGAAGTAGTTTGTCCCTCGTTTCATGCAACTTATGGCCCAGCTGGCCTGTTTACAGAAAACAGCCTCTTAAATTTGGCAGTTCTGTTTGAAGCACAGTGTAACATCATTTCCCAGGAGATGGGGGAAAAACATAACAAAAAAAAAGTTTATATCCCTCCTAAAACATGTGTGTTTTAAACTGAATAGCCATTGAAAGCTGTTCTTTTTGTCTTCCTCTGAAATCAAGGCTTTAGCCTTTTCTTCTAGCTGAAGTTAAGTGTAACCAAATTAGATGATTTGATAACTCCTCTAAGCTTCTTATATGTTCCTGTTCTTGCTTTGGGTAAATGCTAATCTGTAATAAGAACTCTAAGTAGATAGCTCTGTTCTTCCCAGGACACAGGAAATGTGGCCCAGTGCAATGGCATTTTGAAAAGATTTTATTGAAGTAAAATATAATATATTTTAGAATATAGAAAAGTACAGCTCAACAAATTTTTACTAACTGAAGACATCTGTGTAATCAGCATCCAGATCAAGAAACAGAATATTACCAGCAACTGTGGGAGCCCCACTTTTGCTGCCTCCCAGTTACTCCCTCCTTCCAGTGGATAGGGACTTCTAAAAACATAGATTAGTTTTCCCTGGTTTTTGTATTTTACATAAATGGAATCATTTAATATGTTCTTTTTCTATGGCCTTTTTCATTCAACGTTGTAATTGTGAGATTCAACCATATTGTTGTTTTAGGGGAGTATGGGTCATTCTTTATAGTTGCTAGGTAGTCTTCCATTGTGTGACGATACCATAATTTTTCTCTAATGGCATTTTTAGTGGGAGAGAATGCTTGTAGAATCTGTTTTCACTGTCATTGAGGACTTCACCATTTTTCATTGCCAAGGAATCATTTGCCCCACAGACGCAGAATGCCAACTACTTTCAAGTGCCCCTTACAGGGATAAATTTGGGGAAACACATTCATACTTTGAAATTAGACTCTCTGGGCTACTTTACAGTGCATATTCTTTCTAGTAAGCCTTCCCGATACATTCTTCTAACTTTCTCGTGTATCACTCATGCCATTATTTTGCTCACTCCAGAATCCTTCCATTCATTCTGGTCCCCTTTCTCACCGTCCTGAGCTTAGACATCCTGCTTTCTGAAATACTTATATCTGTGCCATTCTCACATTTTCCTCCAATCCTGCCCTCTCTGTTGTCTCCTTTGAATCACCTCCTGTTCTCTGAACCTCCTTCCAAAAACTTTGAAATAATTCTAGATTCGTCTCTTCTCTCACACTGTGTATCCAATCCATCAGCAAACTGTGCTGGCTTAAGCTTCAGAATATTTCCAAATTCAGCCACTTCACACTACCTGCAATGTGCCTACTGCAGACCAAGGCCCCTAGTTTCGCTTGGCTTACTGATTGCTTCCTAACTATCTCCCTGCTACTACCCTTGCCCCTCCGTAGTCTGTTCTCTTCACCACACCCTGCATGATAGCCTTTTCCAACATATATCTGATCATACCATTCCTTTGCCCCAAACCCCTTTCATCTGGGAAGGAAAGCAAAAGTTCTAACAGTAGGCCATGTGGCCCTGAATCACCTGCATTCTTCTCTGCCTCATCTTACCACCTTCCCATTTCTCTTGCAAGGGGAATTGAGCCTGTCCATACAACTTCCACATCATTAATCCACCAGTCTCTTTCTGCTGCTTCTCATCTGCAGCCCGTGCTGTAGTCCCGAGCTACTCTCTTTCAATCAGCTGCTCCTCCTGGAGACCATTTCTGCCATCTTTGATGACTTCAGCATCTGCCTTCTTTTTGTGCATATCTCTTCAGTGCATCCTATCCCTTTCTTCACATAGTTGCAGATACACATAGAAAGCTATGCTGTTTGTGCAGGATACACTGGATACACAGAACTGGAGGCCACTCGCCCAGTAGTCTGGCTGCCCTAGGTCCCAGCCAGCTGTCACTAAGGCTTGGGATGGGAGGTAAACGTGGCATGGTGACACCCTCGATGGGAAATTCTGCCTTAACATTTGTGGCTGGAACTACATATCCCTCTACCAGAGGTGTTTAATGAGGTTCTAGAGCCTGTCGTGTACCTTTTTGGGGGATTCTAAGGAGTTGCAAGTCAGCAGATCACCTGTGATTTATCTCATCTGCTGCGTTTCCTTGATGATTTGTTCTAGTCAGAATCCTAGCATCACACTCTATCTCAAGGGTCTGGATTTCCCTTCCCCATAAACTCTAGATTCCCTCTGACCAGGAAGCACTGGAGAAGAAATGCATAGTAGCCAGATACAGGTGCTGGCGAAAGACAGTCCTGAGTCGGATCCTAGTTCAACCATTCACTAGCTGCTGTCCTTGACAAGTAACCTTTCTCATCCTCAGTTTCTGCCTCTGAAATAATAATACCTGTGTTACAGGGTAATCCGGAAGATTAAATGAGATAATCTATAATTATATCTTTGTAAGTGTTCATTTCTCTTATTCTGGTGTCAGCAGCTTCATTATAGAGGTAAGTGTACTTTTGATACTATGTTCAAAGGTACTGGAGATAGCTTTAGAAATAAGACGTGATTCTTGTCACCAAGGATTTTTCAGTCTTAGAAGGGAGCTAGACATGAATAATTCAATTCAGGGTGATAGAGCCATGGTAGAGGAAAATAGAGGCTTCTCCAGGATCACCAAGTAGGCACATTTAACACATCTAGGGAAGTTCTGAGAAGAGAACACTTGGGTTGAATCATGAAACCAGGTGGAGAACAGGGAAAAGAACATTCTCGGCAGAGAGATAAGCACAGAGGCAAATGCAAGTAGTTCAGCAAAGCTGAAATATCACTCATAAGAAAAGAATTCATGATAGATGAGGCTAAACAGTTATGTGGGCTATGAAGGTCAAAAAAAAAAAAAACAAAACTGCACATGTCATATTAAAGGCTTTATCTTGAAGGCAGTAGAAACCATAAAGTAATTTTAGAGAGATTAAATTTTTGGTTTAAAATGAGATAAATCATGGCTAGAGATATTGGTAGTTACAATTTAGGGACATCAAGGAAAGAATAAAGAAGAGATGGAGATATAAAGTCATGAAGACTTGGTGACTGATTGGACATGGCAGGGACAAGAGAGAGCCGCGGCAGAGCCCAGGATTCCATCGTGGTCAAGTGGAAGAGTAGCAGTACCACAAAACAGTGGAGGGTACACGGAATGAAGAGCAGATTTGGCAGTAAAACACTTCATTTCAGTTTTAGATACGCTGAGTTAAATCTGCAGATGAGGGGCCACTGGGTGGTGCAGTCAGTTAACCATCTGACTTGGTTTCAGCTCAGGTCGTGATCTCAGGGTCATGAGATTGAGCCCTGTGTCAGGCTCCATGCTCAGTGCGGAGTCTGCTTAAGACTCTCTCTTCTCTCCCTCTGCCCCTCCCACTTGTGCTCTCTCTTTCTAAAATAAGGAAATAAATCTTTTAAAAATTTGCAGGTGAGATATATAAGTGGAGAAGTCCAATAGACAATGGACTCTGTTGGTAGGGAGCAAAGGAGAGAAATTTGGCTGGAGATGCAGGTTTATGAGTTCTATTAGTTAGCATCCAGGTTAAGGTGAGATACCAAAGAAATCCACAAATACAGTGACCCGAAGAGGATATTTCATTTCCCATCCACGCAGCTGTCTAGAGATTGTTCGGTGGTCCTGTCCAGATGCCACGCAAACATGGTCCACTGACCAGCAGCGTTGGTATCACCTGAGAACTCATACAAAGTGCAGAATCTTTAGGCTCTATCCCAAACCTAATGAATCAGCATCTGCGTTCAACAGGTAATCACAGGCACAGTAATCACAGGCACAGCACATTTTGAGAAGCTCTGATTTAAAGAAGCATGTTGCTCTGCTTTCCGCTCGAAGAACGTAGTTGAAGCAATCTTGCCACTACTTTATCTGCACTTCAGCCATAAGATGGGGAAAAAGAGAGTAGAAAATAATGAGCCTTCTTTCTAGGATATGATAGATATCCTTAAATCGGTAATTACTGGTATTTACTGTATTAGAAATTAAAACTGAGAAAATTTTAACTTATTTCTAATTCCTTTAAAAAAAAACCTGTTAGATGCTAGCATAAATATTTTTATGAAAAGCAATTACACTTCCCAAACAAAAAAGAGTAAGTAAGAATGGCATTGGTTTATATTTTCGCAAATCTCTTTAATGTCTCACTGAGTAGAAAACAGCTGGATTCTCACATTTGCCTCCTCATTCAGTGTGCTGCCATACATTGTTTTGGTTGGAGTTTATGAAGAAAATCCAGTCTCATGCAAATACATAGTTGGAAAAAGGAGGAATATTTTGATAGCCTTTTCAGATACTCTTTTTTGATACATACCTAGACTCTACAAGCAGTGATTTCTTAAGGGTAAATTGTAATGTGGAATCTGAAACCATATCAGTGCATTGTTTGTACTCTTTTACATTAAAATCTGCTGGTCTACCTTGTATTTTGGATAGATCTTTTGTCTGTTCCTGATTTTCTTACATCATACATTGGTCATTTCCAAATATTGGCACACTAAGTTATGCAGATCTTCCAAATGTTGACATAATTCATTATGCAATTGAAAATAATCACATTTTTAATGTCACCATTGATCTCATCAGAAAAATGTTTAAGTACAGAGAATCTGCCAGTGGCAGATACAAGTTTTCCAAAATTTGAATTTTTGGTTAAAAGCCAGAATTTTATCATTGGCAATAAATATGTCCATTGTTTTTCTTGAAGGAACAAGATTACTTTGCTCATTTTTGAGAAAATGTTTGCACCTGCATCTTAATAATCATAATTTCTCTGTCATTCTTTCAAGTACAGTGGTTTTAGGTGACAGAAATAATTAGTTCAGTTCACAACCCAGATAATTGCCTAGATGTTTTTCCTTGAGATAAGCATTGTGCTTTAGCATACAGGAGAAATGCTTTATGCATAGTTCCTACTTTGTTACACAAAATATTAAAGAGACACTTATTTAAGGGTTGAGTTTTGTAAGATTAATAATTTTTACTGCTTCATCAATGGCATTCTTAAGTGAAACTGACTTTTAAAAAATTCTATCTGTGAGTACATAGTGTAGTGGTAAAGAGCACAGTGGCCATTAGCATCGTTTGGAACCATTCTTGTTCCGTTAAGATACCAGCAATTTTACCCACCATTATTTTTGTACTATTAGCACAAATGTCAACATAGTAAAAAAGGCAAAGAATATCCTAGTATCATGATAAAAATAGTTTGGACATCCTGAAAATCTCACTGGGATCTTGGGTCTATGGAACACATTTTCAAAACCACTGTCTTATGTGATTATTCTGACCTTGATGAATATTAGCTTATATGAGATTGCATGGTTTTGGACTGACCAGTTCTAGAAAAAAATTGTTAAGTAGCAAATTTAGATTTGGTGTGTCTCTATGCTTTCCCTTTTTGTGACAGCCCTGAAGGCACTCCCTAGCACCCTAGTGGGACAGCTGGCGTGAGTACCACTGAGGTGCCTATTCGTGCTTGCTCTTGTTTGTTTAGTCAGTCATTTGGCAAGTATTGAGAGAGCCCTACCATGTACTAGGTTCTTTGTCTGGACTCTGGGCCCTGATGCAGAGCTTGTCATGCCCTACCTCACAAAACCACTTGTATTAATTTCCTATTGATGTTGTAGCAAATCAGAACAAACCTAGAGGCTTCAAACAACATAGATTTACTATCTTACAACTCTGTAGGTCAGAAGTCCAACACTGGTCTCACCAGATAAAAACTGACGTGCTGGCAGGGCGCCTGGGTGCCTCAGTTGCTTAAGCGTCTATCTTCGACTCAGGTCATTATCTCAGGGTCCTGGGATCAAGCCCCATGTTGGGCTCCCTGCTCAGCATGGAGTCTGCTTCTCCCTCTCCCTCTGCCCCTCCCCCCTGCTTATGTGCACGCTCACTCTCTCTCTCTCTCTCTTTCTCCAATAAATAAAAATCAAGGTGTTGACAGCACTGCATTCCTTTCTGGAGGCTCTAGGGGAGCATCCGTCTCCTCACTTTTCCAGTCTAGGGGCCCCTGCGTTTCTTGGCTTGTGGCCTCTTCCTCCTCCTTCAAAGCTGGCAGTGTCGCATCTCTCTCTGACTGACCGTAGTTAGGAAGTTTCTCTACTTGAGGGACTCCTGTGAGTAGACTGGTCCCGAGCAGATCAGGCAGGCCCATCTCCATCGCCAGATCTGTAACCTTAGTCACACTGGCCAAGTCCCTTCTGCCCTATTTGCTTGTGACATATTCTGGGGATTAGAGTGTGGGCCATTTTCAGGGGTCATGATTCTGCCTACCACACACTCTTAGTAAGTGTGTGTTAACATTTGCTGAGGGAATGAAGGAAGGATCTTAGGCCGTTGGTCATTTCTCGGAGCTGTGCTCCTCCCTGAGATGGTAGTCGATTGTGGGAGACTCAGTTGAGGTCCCGTCCCTTCCAGGACTTGGTGCTTCTCTGTTGTATCTCCACATGGACGAAAACTCCCACTGAAGCACTTCCTTACTGCATCTCCTCTACAGTTTACTCCTACCCCCACTCACCAGTAAGCTCCTGGAATCTTGTGTCTTGCCTTGTTCTTTGCATGCCCAGAGTGTAGCACAGTGCCTGGCCCTTCGTGTGTACACCGTACACATTTGTTGAAGAATTCATGAGTGCATCAATGAATTATCATCACATACACCAAGTTCCATTTTTGCATTTTGCCTGGGGCGTATACAGAAGCCCATCTCCCAAAGAAGCAGAGTGGCTTTAATCATGGGAATCTAAAGCCTGCAACAGGTATTAGTGCAAGGGTGGCAAGTGACGTTTGGGGGCAGAAGGCCTTAGGCACTCCCTCAGGCCCTCCCTGGCAGCATCCCATGAGCCTGCACCCTGTGACCGAGCTGCAGAGATGGGTTCTCCAGCAGCCCGTGAGAGCGGCTTTGACTTTCCCGGGGCGTCTGCAGGCCGCACCACCAAGGAGCAGGTGTGGAGCCCGCCCTGCCTGCTCTACAGCCATGAGGAATATGGCCCATTCGCTCCTCAGGCCCACGGACGGAGCCAGCAGGGGCCTGACTCTGACTTCGCAAAGGTGTTTTAACTCAGCACCCCCCAAAAATGGCTTTTCTAAAGACAACATGCATTTTACAGAGAGCCTTTTGTATGGAGTTACTGGGGACTCATTCAAAAATAACAGGAGCTCCAGACTGCAGAATTTTAAAAAAAGGTTCTGTCACTCTAGACACAGCTCTAGTCTTCCACCTCCTACTAGTTGGCCCATTTATATCAAAATGAATGAGAAATTTAAACTCTGGTACTTTATAAAGAAACTTTTTTTTTTTTTTGCTTTGGTTGTGGTTTGCTCTGCGTGTGCTTTTTAAATGGCAGTGTTTAATAATGTTTATATTGCCTTTAACCTTTGACTGACTTTGCAGTGAAGTTCCCAGATGTGATGTCACATCCAATACTGTCTCCCTCCTTGGAGACCATGAACTTCTTATTCCTAGAAGGTTCTTCGTTCCCTACCAGTCCTCCTAGTGACTCCTCCCGGGCAAGCAAGGGGTCCATGGGGTAGTAGGGGATAGCAGTGCTAGGCATCTCAGATTGAGCAGAGGCTCTGCGCCAGGCACTGTGCTTTGTGATTTACTTCTGTTACTAGATCTTGAGAACAACCTTACGAAGTGAAAGCTATTGTTGTCTGGCCTCAAATGGAAGGTAAGGTATTTTCCCCCAAATCCACCCTCAGAAAAGAGGGTGTCTTTTTATGTTTGGGTCCTTACAAAGACTGACCCTTCGTGGGGATTACCGTATTTTAAACCACAAGGTAGTTTAAGTATTCGTCCCAGTATGAAAATGGGAGCCTGAGTGGTGATTAATATTCAGACATTTGTGGTATTTTGTCCATTTTACAGGTGAGGAAACTGAGACTCAGAAAAGTTAATTTAAGTTGCCCAAGGCCACACAGCTCGTAAGTGCTATAGCCAGTTCCCAGGTGTATAATTTTACTCCCATAACCTCATTATTATTTTTTTAAAAGATTTATTTATTTGACAGAGACAGCCAGTGAGAGGGAACACAGGCAGGGGGAGTGGGAGAGGAAGAAGCAGGCTCCCAGTGGAGGAGCCTGATGTGGGGCTCGATCCCAGGACTCTGGAATCATGCCCTGAGCTGAAGGCAGACGCTTAAGGACTGAGCCTCCCAGGTGCCCCTCCGTAACCTCATTTTTTTAAAGATTTTATTTATTTATTTGACAGAGACAGACAGCCAGCAAGAGAGAGCACAAGCAGGGGGAGTGGGAGAGGAAGAAGCAGGCTCCCAGTGGAGGAGCCTGATGTGGGGCTCGATCCTGGAACGCCGGGATCACGCCCTGAGCCGAAGGCAGACGCTCAACGACTGCACCACCCAGGCACCCCCCCATAACCTCATTATTAACCCTGCTTAGATTCTTTCAGATTTAGAAAGGTTTCAACCTGGAGTCTCACTGATCTTTTCCTTCTTCTTGTTGAGGTTTCATTCTCAGAGAAGAGAGTATCGGAAAATGGTTATACGTCCAATCTGGAGTCATGCTTTTATGGATAGTACTGAGAGGGTCTAGTTGGCCTTCTAAGCCAATGTGTATAGGATTCCCTCTCATTCATCTGTGCCAGTTGATCTCCCTGCCTCCCTTTGCCATTGATGGGAGGTTCATTGTCCCAAGTCCATCCCTTACCTTGGCCTAGGCTGTTTGAGGAGTTCTTATTCTCAGCTGAAATTGTCTTTCCTGGAATTTTCATTCTGACAGAAGGAGATTCAAAAGTACCTGGATTTGTCTCTTACTATCTTCCCTTCCCTCAACGCCCCCTTCCATCTCTCCCCCTCCCCTCTCCTCCCCTTGCCAGAAATTTTTTTTTTTATTTTAGACTATTTTTAGATGTATAGAAAAGTTGTCAAGATAGTACAGAAAGTTCTGTATATCTCTCATCTTATTGTGAAAATCTTACAGTACTGTAGTGTATTTGGCAAAACTAAGAAGCCAACATTGGTACATTACTATTAACTATGAACTTCAGACTTTATTGTGATTTCACTAGTCTCCCCCACCCCGCCCCCCTGCTCTTTCTCTGTTCCAGGATCCCATCACATTTTGTCATTAGTCTCATCTGGTGTGTGATAGATTTTTAGTCTTTCCTTGTTTTTCATAACTTGACAGTTTGGAGGAGTACTATCTAGGCATTTTGTAGAATGTTCCTTAATTAGGATTTATCTGTTGTTTTTGTTGTGTGGTTATGGGTTTGGGAGAAAAATACTGCAAAAGTGAAGTGCCATTCTCATCACATCATATTAGGGACACATGATGTCATTTGACTTATCACTGGTGATGTTAACCTTGATCTTCTAAGGTAAAGTTCTCCTCCCTCCTCTTCCCATACACAATTTTTTAGAAGCAAGTCATTTAGAAGCAAGAAGTGGGGGGATTCAGCTCTCTCTACCTCCTGGGGGGTGGCATCTACATAAGTTATTTGGAATTCTTCTGAAAGGAACATTTATCTCTTATTATTTATTTATTTATTTATTTATTTATTTATTTATTTATGCAATCACTTATTAAGGTGAGTATGGAGTGAAGAACATTTTTTTGTGCTTGGGGTTATAATCTATTACTACTTTATTTTCTTACCCAAATTGTTTCAGCTTTGGCCCCTGGGAGGCCTTCCAGTTGTCTCCTGTGTCTTTTTGACATGCCCCATCCGTTTGTTTTTTAAGGACTTCCTTACTTTCCGGCACAACCTTGGCATAAATATGGCTTAAGAACTGAGCCATCTTTTAGTTGGATCATGTCATTTTAGAGATGAAGATATCCTGAGAAGTTTATTGGGATCCTACGAGGTTAAGGAGCTACTAAGTGGTACAGTCAGGTTTGGAATCTGGGTGTTTGAAATGGAGTCTTTTTATTTCCACTATATCTCATGCCTCTTTAAGACTAATCAGTATTCTTCACTTTGTATTCAACTCAGTAATTAGCTTTTGGGAATGCTTTAAGCAGATTAGGGTGTAATGTTATAAATTGATGTGCACAGGTATTACCAGCTAACAGAAGTCCGCCAGAGTATTACTAACGAGGGAGTTTGTTCTCCAGCAATATATCTTAGATCAACAACTTGAAAATGACGCTCTCATGGCCAGATGTTAGTGGCTGGATCTTTCTAAATGATTATGGTGATTATTCTACCTTGTTTTACTTTTTGTATCTGTCTTTTAAAAATTCCTTTTGCTCTGGGAAGAGAATCATAGGGCTCCTATAGGATATATCAAGTATAGATACTTGATGCATATACCTGCTTTTTAGAAATGGGATATAAAGCAATGAAGGAATCTGCTTAACGTCACCCAAAATGTTGGTGATGGGGTAAAAAGGAAAAATGAATGCTGTAGTGCCCACAGCCCCACTTCTAACAGGCCAGCCACAGAGCTCCTTTATTTTAAATTGCTCTTGGCAGCTTGTAAAGCAGAGAATACTTGAATGTTTGTCTCCAGAGACTCCTGAGGCTATAGGACAGTCCTAGGATGGCTTCAAATGTTTCAGCCATTTCCTTTGAGAAGTGGCTATGTTTACACTGGGTAAATCATGTCTTGTCACCATATAACAGTAAAATCTACCTGTTCTTTTCCATCCGTACCTATTCATTCCCAAGACTTATCATTTTGTTTTTGTTTAGTGTGTTGTGAACATCCAAGATTTTTAGTGGAAATAAATGGTAACAGCTGTTTTTCATGTACCAAATAATATAATTGTGAACCTTAACCTTGAGATGATATGTCCAAATTTCTCCAGGTGTGGAAATGACTTGACGAGAAAAGTTCGTTTTGGGGTAGTCATCCCAATACAGAATCACATCCAGCTGCTTGCCATCAACTTCATTCAAAGAGAGAACATTTCTATAGGCCATTTATTTAATTCCAAAACTCCCTTCTTAACCTGGCCTTTCCTCTTTAAAATAGTGTATTTTCATACACATAAACATACATTTACCCTGAAGTTGCATCTTCCTTCTTTCCTGCTTTGTCCTTCTCCATAGTCCTCACCATCATGTAGTATACTATATATTTTACTTATTTTGCTTCTTAATTGTCTGTTTCACCCAACTAGAATGTAAACTCTATGAGAGCAAGGGATTCGTTTCGTTCACCGCTGTATCCCTAGACCCAGCATAATACCTGGAACATAGTAGATACTCAATGAACCCTTCTGAATGAATGACATGAAAGTTGCAAGTTGTGATCATCTGGCCCCTGATTTTAATATACATACAAATAGCTGAATTTTATTTTATGGGATTATTTTATAATATAAGTGAAATAAAACATATTATTTAAGCTGGGGATTTATCTATTCACCAGAAATCTCATAATTTGTACGAGACGTGGTATAGTTACTTAGAAGTTAGGTGGTTACTCCAGAAATGCAATGCTGTTATCACATGCAAGGAATTTTGAAATTCTCTGCTAAATGTCACTCTTGAAATTAGTGGAAGAGCTAAAAGGAAAAAAATGTTTTGTTTTAAAGTGAATTACCTTCAGATTCACCCAAAGATATCTTGAACCCTAAGTGACATTGTCCAGTTTGATACCTCATTCTACTCACCAAGTTTAGCAGAAAATGACTGTTCATTGTTATAAAAAAAAATCCTATGATTCTCAGGGTGCTTGGGTGGCTCAGTCAGTTAAGCAGCTGCCTTCAGCTCAGGTCATGATCTCAGGGTCCTGAGATTGAGCCCCACATTGTTCTCCCTGCTCAGTGGGGAGCCTGCTTCTCCCTCTCCCTCTGCTGCTCCTCCTGCTTGTGCTCGCTCTCTCTCTCTCTGTATGTAAAATAAATAAATATAATCTTTAAAAGTAAAATAAAATAAAATAAAAAATCCTGTGATTCAGTAATCGCACTACTGGGTATTAACCAAAAGAATACAAAAACACTAATGTGAAAGGATATATGCACCCCTATATTTACTGCAGCATTATTTACAATAGCTAAATTATGGAAGCAGCCCAAATGTCCATTGATAAATGAATAAAGAAGTGGTATGCATATACAAGGGAATATTACTCCGCCATAAAAAAAATCAAATCTTGCCATTTGAAACAACATGGATGGACCTAGAGAGTATAATGCTAAGTGAAATAAGTCAGTCGGAGAAAGACAAATACCATATGATTTCACTCATATGTGGAATTTAAGAAACAAACCAAATGAACAAAGAAAGATAAGAGATAAAACAAAACACAGACACTTTACTAGAGAACAAACAGATGGTCACCAGAGGGCTGGTGGGTCGGGGGATGGCTGAAATAGGTGAAGGGGATTAAGAATACATTTACCATGATGATGGGGCACCTGGGTGGCACAGCGGTTAAGCGTCTGCCTTCGGCTCAGGGCGTGATCCCGGCATTATGGGATCGAGCCCCACATCAGGCTCCTCTGCTATGAGCCTGCTTCTTCCTCTCCCACTCCCCCTGCTTGTGTTCCCTCTCTCACTGGCTGTCTCTATCTCTGTTAAATAAATAAATAAAATCTTAAAAAAAAAAAAAAGAATACATTTACCATGATGAGCACTAAGTAATGTATAGAATTGTTGAATCTCACTATATTGTACGCCTGAAACTAATATAACACTGTATGTGAACTATATTGGAATTGAAATTTTAAAAATTTAAAAAATAAATGAAAATAAAAATAAACTTTGCTTTTGGAATTAAAAAAATCTATTCTGACTAATATTTGCTAATATAGAGAATATTAAAAAGAATATACTATAACATTCGAGGTAACTCCTCTGAAAGAATGTCAGCATTCATTTAGGATATATAGATGCTGACATGTTCTTTCATATCGCTTTACAAATACATTTTTTAATTTAAAACTTCTGGTATCTGAAGTACTTAATGCTTATAAAACTAGTGGACTCTTACTTGTATATGCGATATATAAGGTCGTATAAAAGGGCCTGCAACTTCACTAGCTATGCTATAAACTAGATCATACCAATCGACCTAATGCCAAATTTCTTGCAGTGTTCCCTCCAGGACAAGAAACAGACAAACAAGAAGCAATCTAGTCAGTGAGCATCACAAACTTGTTGCAGCCATCTTTGGACTGATGCAGTGCCGTAATTACGTTCGTGTGTAAGAATGACATCTTTTCTTATTACCACCTTTTATTTCAGAGCATTGGGGAGTCGACAATGTCTGTTGTGTTAAATCAGCTGCTGCCCATGATTAAGCCTTTGAACCAGAGGACCAACGATGACTACAGCCCTGAAGAGCTGTTGATTCTCCTGATATATATTTACTCTGTCAGTGGAGAGTTCACGGTGGACAAAGACCTGGGGGAAGCTGAAGAAAAAGTGAAGAAAGCATTGGCTCAGGTCTTTTGTGAAGAGTCCGAATTGTCTCCTTTGCTACAAAAAATCACAGGTGAGTGTTTAATAAAAAAATAGAGGCATAAACATCACTGATACAGAGAAGGGTTTAAAAATAAAGGCAGTTTAGGAGGAGGATGAAACTGTCTTCATTGGAGTTGTTTGGAATTTTATGAGGCCTGATGAATACCAGCCAGCCTTTAGGATTAGAGGTTTGCATTGCAGTGTTTTTGTTCCAGCTGTAGTGAAATTGTCTTCTGATTGCCCGTCAGAACTCCTATTTTAGAGCCTTGTTAAAATAGCAAAATTTTCACAGGGTGTAATATCTTTAAGAAAAAATAACATGTGCAGCCTATTCAAAGGGTTTCTGTTGACATATTTTCTTTGAGATTGTCATTTCAAACTTAAAGCACACACACACACACACACACACACACACACACGTTTCCCTCAGATGTTATGCAACGTCATAAGATTGAAACTTGTAATTTTCAAGAGTACTTTTATACTTTTTGCTTCTCTTATTTCATTTTGAATCTGAATTAATTGGTAGTATCCAAAATAATATCCAAACATCCCAGTAAAGAAGGCTATGCTGATTCGGGAAAAAGATATAGTTAAGTATCATACACTCTAACCATTTTTACTTTTAGAAAGAACTGTGACATAACTCACAGAGACATTCATTTGTGTTTTTCTTATCAAATTCACTATTTTGTCTATTTTGTACAAAGCTTATTTCCATTAGTATGAATGGAGCCTGGGTCTGTTTAAGAGTGGAAATTGTTAAAGCTACGCACAAAACTTAAATAGTCTAAAAACATACCTCGTTTCCCTTCACTCATGAAAAAAACATACCTAGTTTCCCGCACACTCGTGTGTGTGTGTGTGTGTGTGTGTGTGTGTGTGTGTATGCGTATGTAGGCATGTGTAGACCTCTCCGTTCAGAAGGGCTCCACTGAGGCACGTTATGTATTTCCCAACTCCTCCTCCTGTCACCCGTCGCGCCTCACTGAGGGGAGCGTCCAGACCGCTCTGAAAGAGGCCGTGTAGCTGTCCACCAAAGTGCCCCATGCATGTTGCTGGCCTTCGTGCCCACAGCTGACCTTTTCTATGTCTGGTTATGGAAAATGAAACCCTGACAAGATGGAAACCGAATGAAGTTTCCACAAAAATGAAACATTTCCTTGCCAACTTAAAATCTACTTAAGGGAAACTTGTGGAATTTGCTGGGATTTCATTAAGTTGCAGCTCTATATGCGACTACATGTGTTTGTTTGGCTATAAATGAATATTGACTTAGAAAGGTTTAATATGATTTATACAGTGCTTCGAACAGTAATTTGATTCAAAGTAAATTTGAATGCCAGAAGAATTTAATTGGAAGTTATTCTTAAAATGCATAATTTCAGAAACAGACAACAAAGATGGTTTGTTTTAACTGAGGTTCTTTGGAAGGCTTTTCTGTAACATTAGTATGTTGCTGTATTATTTTGGGAATTGAAGTCATGCTGGAAGAGCATTCGTTTAATACCCGCCCAAGGTGTTTATTGACCCAGCATTTCACTCTTTATTACTTTCTCTCTTTATGATTGCTGAAGATATTGCATTCTCGTGTTTTTTCTCTTGCTTTTAAATGTGATTTCACATTTAAAAACACTTTTGTATATTCATCTTTATATCAGGAAATTAATAAGTTTAGCAAATGAAGCTTAAAAATAAGAATTTGTGGAAATTTTGGTATTTTAAAAAATTTTAGAGACATCTTATTTTGTAATACGAAGTATTCATTCCTACCTAGACTAACTTTGGATGTACAGTGTAAACAGGGCGGGTAAGATGTGCTACTTAAATTTGCCATTAGTGAACTTACCAGTGGAATACGTATGCATTGCTCCACCTCTGTGGACTCCGAAAGGACTTTATTTCTGAAGATAGACTTTTACTTGGCCATAGACTTACCCCTATTAAGTACGTTGGAGAGTCAAATGTTCTGAGACGTAGGATTTATGTTTACAATTAGGTGCTGAGGCAACCGTTTACATCTCAGGAAAAAAAGCACTAGGATGGTGTTGGGGTAGCAGTGACCCAATCTCGTAGAACAAGGTGGGATATCCCATTATATAGTGAAAGAATTGAATCGCCTTCCAAATCGCCTTCCAAATGCTTGGCCAGTCGTGGCACTAGGTTGGCCTGGCTTTCCCGGGAACTCGCGCAGTGTTACGTTGATGTTATCCCAGCTTGTAGTCTTGGCTTACTTGTTCCTGGGTGGCAGGATTTCTTTTATGGCTTGTGCACATTTTGGGGTTGGTGAAATTTGGTTTGAAACTATTATTGAAAGCAAGCAATTAATCAGTAGATTTCCACTTTTTATATTATAATTTTACTAATCTTAACATTGTTAGAATCAAGAAAACAATACTTTTTCTGTACTGAATACTCAAGCATGTGATCATCACCCAAAAGTGAAAGGATCAGAATTTGAACCCAGGTGTTCTGGATCTGGAGCCCAGGTCTTTAAACAAGAGATTCTACACCTGCTACAAGCTCACTTCCATAACCATTGCATTTATGATAGTTTGTAACTCACGCTTGCTTACACTTACTGTTTTATGCCATGTGTGCTTAGCCATTCCATCACGTTCTTATTTTACAGTGAATTAATATCTGGTTAATATTGTAGATATCACCTGTTCTTTTTACTCCGTCTATAATATACTTACAGGTGCTTCCTCATGCCCTCCTGTTTTTGTGCATGTATTCTCTTTGTTTCTGCGTTGCTATTAAGAAATTAAAATATTATTTCTAGTCATTGAAATCTGTTGGTTGTCTAGCTTTCTAAAATAGGAGTAGCAAACTTAAATTCTTTTTATTTCAATGATATCTCTTGACAATAATTGCCCTGTGTTTAAAATTCATATTTCCTCTTTATTTGTTGAATATGTAATTTACTTTTGGCCATTTCTTTCATTTCTCCTTATTCTTCCCTTTTTTGGAAAGCACAATAAAAAATTGTAATTGGCAAAACATACCAAAACTTAAGCTTGGTCAATGGCAGCATACTATTTTCCTTTTGATAGCTACTTTTAGGGAGAATGGTGGGCAAAAACTCTTTTCTACTCACACAAAATAACAAGGACTGGCTCCCTGGGTGTCAGGGATAGGAGCTGTAAAAAGAAAATTGGTACCGCCTGAAAATGTCATTTACTGTGCTTTCTCAGCCTTGCTAAGTTCAAAGAGATTATCAGTTTCCGTGTATGTTAGTGTTTGCCTGGCAGTCACAAGAGAAAACAAAGGAAAACTATTTGAACTTTCTTCAGAGAATGAAGTCAAAGTTCGAATTTTAAAGATCTGTGTAAACTTGGAATGTCATCATAGAGGGAGGTGTATCAGATAAAGCATAGAGCTTAGATGTAGAAATCCTTTATTCAAAAGTCCTGGCTCTGTCATTTCCTAGCGATGTGTGTTAGTCACCGAATCGTCCATCTTTGAACCTTGATAATAAATGTAAGTGCTGTATTGATGACCACTCAATGATTTTACTAAAAATAAAATGATGTGATATGTGTGAGCTAATTTCCAGTCATGTACAATGTAAATAAGTAATCTTCTCCCATGGGTGTTGTTATTTCGATAGCTTCTAGCTATCATGTAGGGCAGTACTTCCCAACCTTAATCACATTGTGACACACACAGACACACACGAGTATGCTTGCATAGTGTACTCAGGTAAGTGGACAGAACTTTTTGGTCACGGGCAACCAGCCCTGGGCCTTTGACCTGTCCAAGCCCTTCTTACCTAACCTGTGAACTGAAGTGAAGCAGCTTGACGCACATGTAACCTAACCTATTAGGAGCAAATCAGTACTCCAAGGGTATGTTGGTCAGAAGGTTCTGGAACCAGAAAAAAAGGAAAACAGAACTTGTGTATAGTTTTTGACACCCAAAACTATTTTGGAAAAATTTCTTTTTGGTGAACAACTTTTATGTTACTTATTGATTTATGTCCCTGGGTTTTTATAGTATCTTTAAAGGAAAGGTCAATAAGGGCTAGATCTCTTGAGTTTAGTGTAAAGCTAGGGAATGAGTGATTCAAAGTATTTTTTAAAAAAGCAAAACTATAGTTCAAGATAGAGGCATGATAATACCATGGAAACGGTGTTTATATTTATTATACTCTTACTCTTCTTCCTGTTGGTAATTTGGGATTATCACGTATTATATCATTAATAAGGATTACACCTGGGTATGTGTAGTGGGCGAATTACCAGATTAGCTTAACAAATAGGGATTTATTTTTTCTCAGCAGGAATTTCAGAGATAGGCAACAGAAGTCATGTTCTTTCTGCTTCCTTCTTTCCTTCCTTCCTTCTTTCCTTTCTTTCTGGTTTTGTCTTCATGGTCACGAGGTGGTCACTCCTCCTTGACTTATTATGTCCATGCTTTAGCCGATAAAGGAAGAAGATTGGAAGTAAGAGGCATGTATTAACAGAGGCTGCCCTTTTTCGTATTAGGAACACAATAACATTTCTCCTGTCCTACGTGTATCGTTGGCTAGAACTGGGTTTCATGACCACCTCTGGCTCCTAGAGTATTTTTCTGGGCATCTCTTTGTCATGACCAAAGTCAGGGTTCTGTTACAAGAAAGGAGGTGAGAATGGACAGTAAGTAAAGAACTTGTATTTGCTGCAGTTATCATTTTAGGCTTCCCTGATAGGAAAAATTGTAAGGGAAGATAATATACTGTGAGGTGGAGTGATGCCCAAGGTACTTTAATCCTTGGTACAGTTATAATATTGAAGTTTCTTTTACAGTATATACTGGAATAATGTGCTATTGTGTGCTAGTATCACTGGACTTACATCACGAATATTTTAACCCTATCAGTGTTTGTTGAATATGTCTACATACCTGGCATTATTCCAAACACTTGAAGCACCAAATCCCTGGGGGCAGTGGTGGTGGAATGTAAAGGCTCTCAGAACAGGATTAGGAGTCGTGTGTCTAGGTTTTAGTTCTGACTCTGGATCTTAGTAGTGGTGCCAATCATTTAACTTCACTGACTCTCAGTTTCCTCATAAATCAAGTGGAGATAGTAATGATAGTACCAGACTCATGAGATAAACTAGTCAAAGTGCTTGGTGTGGACCCTGGTGCATGTGCTGTCAGTGTGTGCTCTTCACATCGTTATCATTATTTTTATCATCATTGTTATTTTGTTGCCATCATCATTATCGTCATCAGGCACTGGCTCTCCTCAAAGAGCTTACAGTCATTTTAGATATCAGACGAACACACAAGACACTGCAGAACAACATGTTATCCCATATATAATTAAACACCCAAAATCTGTGAATTTGGATGCTCTGATGACTTGGTTTTAAATGACATCTATGAACAAAGAACTTCAAGCTACCGTGTTGGGGTTTGACCAGATAGAATCCTGTATAGAAAAGGATTGGGAAAATAACAGGTAATAGCATCATTATAGTATCTGGTAATTCTGATTAATACTATAGTGTTTAAAGCACTTTTATACCCAGTATCTCCTTCGATCTGAAACAAATATATAAGTTTGAGCCAATAAGCTTACATGTCAAAAAAATATACCCTAAACACTTGAGCCCAAATGAAATAATATCTATGGTGCTGAGTTCCGTTTGAGATAATTTATTCACAAAATCAACTGCTAACGTTTCAAATATGGTTTGTGACAAAGAGTCTAAAATTGTATCTAAATTTAAAAATAGTAGAGTTGCGGTTGTCACTATGTTACCATTTTTCCATGGTGATTCCCTTCTTAATAAATCTTTTTAGGCAAAACCCAGGCACACTTTTGGTAGGTCCCATCGTTGCCAGGGTTTTTATAAGTGTAAAGACTCATCTGACATGAATTATTATGTTTTACAGATAGAAAGGTTCTTCATTTTGCAATTGAGAAAATCAAGATCCTGAAAGGTTGACTGACTTGCCTCAAATCACCAACCAACAGCTTGGTCAAGGATGGGACATGGATAGGACCACATCTCCTAATTTCCAGTGTAGAATTCTTTTTACCTGATTAGAGATTCCCAGCTTTTGGCCTATGTATCCCTAGAAAAAAAAAAATTGGACATAGAGCAAAAGGTTCATGGATCCATGTGTGCTTTATGCATTATCCATAAACTAAGTATTACTCTTCACATATAAATATGCAAGTATTTGTGGATATCATGATTTATAAAATATAAATTCATTTAAAGAGATTACTGGGGTTATAGAATTTTTTCCCTTGTATCTTTCAATTAAGAGATACCAAAAGCATGATTATATGGTATCCTCATACTTTAAATATGTTTGAAACCATGTGTTACAATAGGAGTCTCAAACTCAAATGTTTACAGGGGCCAGCAAGTAATATAAATAAGTAAAATGGGTTAAGTTTTAGAAAAACAATATTGAAAATGTGATGACAATTAGCAAAGGATATTCAGTCTTTTTTTTTTTTTTAGATTCTTTTAATTTATTTCAGAAAGAGTGAGCGAAAGAGAAAGAGCATGAATGGGGGAGGGCAGAGGGAGAGGGAGAGGGAGAAGCAGGCTCCCTGATAAACAGGGAGCCTGATGCAGGACTCGATCCCAGAACCCTGGAATCATGACCTGAACCAAAGGCAGATGCTCAACAGACTGAGCCACCCAGACGCCCAAGGATATTCAGTCTTAATAGAGAGAGTGATAGGGAACGGCAGGGACCGTGTCAAACTGGGGATCCTCTGATTGTTACCAGGAGAGCGTGAATCTGATACTCTAATCTCTCAAGAAACCAGGAATATTATTTTTTAATGAAATATGAAGAGTGAATATTGTAGAAGGAATGTTGCTTAAGTTCTTCTCATGTGAAGATGTATTTTTCTTGCTAGATGTGTAGTTGTGCTTCCTTTGCCACAGAATTCCCAGTACTTTTACATAAAATAATGGCAGGATTCCTGTTACTCTAACTGGAATAATCAGAACTGCACATTGATTTGGATAAAATGCATAAATTGTCTTCATGATGGACCATGATTTTTTAAATCATCTTCAACTTCGTTAAAGTTTCATTTTATGGGATCTTGTTTCCTAAGGTTTTTTTCTCTCCCTCCCTTCTCATTTGTCCAATGCCCTTTTTTAAGGTCGATCACATATAACAAATGAGGAAAGGCAGGTCCAGTTTGGAAAGCACTGTTCTTAAGGACACTGGGAAGATAGTGAGTTCTCGAGTAGTTCCCTTGCATTCCCTAGAGGAAACCTAATAGAGGAGAGTCTCTTCATCAACTCTGAATGAGGAAGCAGTTCGTTTTTCAGTGGGTTGTGGAAGGTACCTCATGGTACTTTCGGGTCTACTTTCCAAACGAAAAGCATTTTTGTGCCCTTATCCGTAGTGAAACAAAGCCACATTCTACAGCCAACAGTAGAAATCTAGTTGCAATGATTTATGACAGCTTTCCTCTTTTGAAAAGCTCAGGTAAACATAGACTATATAAAATTATTATTGCTATTCGTGTCTGCCACTTTATTATAAAAACTTTCGTCTCTGTTACCACAAGGCATGGATGTTTTATTATGTTAGTAGAGATATGTCTTTCAAACAAAGCATTTTTCATAGTTGGCCAAGTGCTTTTCCCATCCTTGTAGAAAGTTAGTCTTCTTAGTAAAATATGAAATACTTCCAAACAGAAAACTGTAAAAGATGAGGAGCCAATAAGAAGTTCTCCTCTTATGCTTCCTTTACTGTAGCACCTCTGCATTCTTTCCTCATCTCACAGGTTTGCCTCAGTAATTAATCAAATTTCAGACTGTGCATTTCTGAAGATTATTGCTCCTGAGGGCACTATTCCAATTGAAAAACAGTTTTCAAAATTTCAAAACTCTTTCCCTTGAGAAGTTGTTCCTTAAATCTTAAGTATCCCTCCTGGTTTGGCAATGACAAGGCTGTTGCTGTGGCAACTGGAAGAGTGATCCTAAAAACTCATTACCAACCTTCATGTTACCCACACTTGAATGAAAACTTTAGCTCATTACAGTAGGTGACAGTGTACAAAACCATGATTATGGAATCCACCCACTCAGCTGGAAAAGTTCAGGAAGTAGGGTAAAATTTATTTTAGAAAGGATTCTACCTTATTTCTTGGTTCTAATTTATGGATTTTCAGTTATTGTGGCATTCCAATATTGGACTTTTCATTAAGGAATACACCTTCCTTTCTAATGTTTCAGATTTTTTGTTTCAGGGCTGCCAGAAAAAAACAAAATGAAAAACAATTTTAAGACTGTTGTTTCCCATTATGGTTTGCAACACAGTTTGGTATAATAAGGTCTATTTTTCCTCTTGATTTCTAAGATTTCTGCTGGAAACTCTGATGAAGAACATATGTCTGCCCTAAATCTCTCCCATGAGAAATGTTGGAACTGTTACATTTAGTTTTACTGTCCAACATATTAAAATAGTTAACCACAGCACTTATTACAAAAAAGCTATATCAAGTGAAGTTTAAAATGTTTATTTCATATTTAAAATATATCACAAGCTGTGTAGAAAGATATTTAGATCTGTCTATTAAGGTAGCTAACTAGTTAAGCATTTTGCTAGCATATTAAGGGATCACTACAAATTACTTTCTCAAGTACTTAATTTTTCCATGTCACATCATAAAAACAATCATTCTTAACTAAGACACTGAAACAGATATTCTTGCATTGGTATTTATGTATGCACAAATGTGTAAGACATACTGTCCATATCACTAATTTTTGTCTGCACATGATGTCAATAATAATGATTGTTAATGTTATGGATGGATATTAATTATTGCTGATTCTTATTGCACATTACATGTGGTATAAATTTCTCAATCATGAGAAGGAAAAATGGAGTACATGGAATACAAGAATAGTTTTCTTGAACATGTAGCTATGAATGAAATAGGAGAGATGGGGTGCTGTGGTTGAAAAGGGTGCAGCTGTGGGGGAGAGGGTGCTAATTTTTACTCCTAAATATGCTCATATCATAAAGCTAGTATGAAGGTTAAAAGACAAAAATAGTAAAACTAAGTATGATCATAATGATTAATTAAGGGATACTCAAGATAAAAAGATTTAAATGTGACATCAAAAACATAAAATGGAGGCAGGGAGAGTAAAAATGTTTAGAATAGGATCGAACTTAAGTCGATATCAACTTAAAATAGACTGCTAAAGATATGAGCTGTTATATGTAAGCCTCATGGTAACTGCAGAGCAAAACCTATAGTAAATACATAGAAGATGAAGTGAAAGGAATATAAACATACCTCTAAAGAAAGTCACCAAACAACAAAGGAATACACCAAGAGAAGATGAAAGGAACAAAGAGGAGCTACAAAAATAGCCAACAAACAATGAACAAAATGGCAATAAGTAAAACCTGTCAATACGTACTTTAAATGTAAATGGACTAAATTCTCCAATTAAAAGACATGGGAAACAAACTGAAGGTTTCAGAGTGGGAGATTGGGATAGGCCGGTGATGGGTATTAAGGAGGGCACGTATTGCATGGTGCACTGGGTGTTATACACAAGTAATGAATCATGGAACAGTACATCAAAACTTGGGATGTATTGTATGGTGACTAACAACATAACATAATAAAAAATTATTATTAAAAATAATAAAAAATAAAAATAAAAAGTCAATATAATTTACTGTATTAACTAACTAAAGAATAAAAATAATATGATCAATTAAAAAAAAAAAGACATGGAGTGGCTGAATGGATTTTTAAAAAAAGTGACCCATCTATATGCTGCCTATAAGAGACTCACTTTAGATGTAAGGAAATACACAGACTGGACATGAAGAGATGGAAAAAGATACTCCATGCAAATGGGAACCAAAAGAAAGCTAGAGTAACTGCATTTATATCAAACAAAATAGACTTTAGAATAAACTTTAAAGACAAAAAAAATGGACTTACATAATGATTAATAGGTCAATCCAACAAGAGGATGTAATATTTGTAAATATTTATGCACCTGATATAGATGCACCTAAATATATAAAGCAAATATTAACAGACCTAAATAGGCAGAAGTAGACAGCAAGACAGTAGTAGGGAATTTTAATACGGTACTTACATCAACAGATTATCCAGACAGAAATTCAATAATATCAGCATTAAGGGACACTTTAGAACAGATGGATTTAACATATATATACAGAACGTTCTATCCTAAAGCAACAGAATACACATTCTTCTCAAGTGCTTATGGAACACTTTTCAGGGTAGATCACATGTTAAGCCACAAAACAAGTTTTAATAAATTTAAAAGGATCAAATCATATCAAGCATCTTTTCCAATCACAATGGTATGAAACAACATATGAAATCAATTATAAGAAGAAAACTAAAAAAAAATAATAAATATGTAGAGATTAAACAACATGCAACCAACAACCAGTGAGTCAATGAATCAAGGGAGAAATTAAAAAAAAAAAACCAAAGGAGAAAGAAAATAATAGAAACAAATGAAAATAATATAACATATCAGAATTTATGGGCTATAGCAAAAACAGTTCTAAGGGGCAAATTCATTATGATATATGCTTCAAGAAATAATAAAAGTCTCAAACAACCAAGTTTCACACCTCAAGGAACTAGAAAAAGAAGAACAAATGAAGTCCAAAGTTAGTAGAACAAGGGAAATTATAAAGATTAGGGTGAAAATAAATAGAGATTAAAAAGGCATTAGAGAAGAGCTGGTTCTTTGAAAAGATAAACATATTTGACAAGCCTTTACCTAAACTCACCGAGAAAAAGAAAGAGAGGACTCAAATAAGAAATGATAAAGAAGATGTTACAACTGATACTATAGAAATAGAAAGGATTATGAGACCACTATGAACAACTATATGCCAAAAAAATTTCAGAACCTAGAAGAAATAGATGAATTCCTAGAAACATACACTTTATCAAGACTGAATCATGATGAAATAGAAAATTGGGACAGACCAATTACTAGGAGGAGATTGAATCAGTAATCAAAAACCTCCCCCAAAAACAAGAGTCTAGGACCAGACAGCTTCACTGTTGAATTCTACCAAACATTGAGAATTAATACTAATCCTTCTCAAACTCTTCCAAAAAAAAAAAAATATATATATATATATATATAGAAGAGGAAGGAACTCTTCAAAACTCATTTTCAAGGTAAGCATTGCCCTGATACCAAAAGCAGACAAGGACACCACAAGAAAAAAAAATTAAAGGCCAATATCCCTGATAAACTTAGATGTAAAAATTCTCAACAGAATGTTAGCAAACTGAATTCACAATACATTAAAAGGATTGCACATCATTATCAGGTGAATTTATTCCAGGAATGCAAGGATGGCTCAACATCCACAAGTAGTCAAGGTGATATACCACATTAACAAAATGAAGGACAAAAATTGTTACCATCATCTCAATAGATGCAGAAAAAGTATTTGACATAATTCAACTCCCATTTATGATAAAAATTCTCAACGAAGGGGGTGGAGAAGGAATGTACCTCAACATAATAAAGGCCATATATGACAAGTCTGCAGCTAACATTATACTTAATAGTGAAAAGCTGAAAGCTTTCCTTTAAGATCAAGAACAAGACAAGGATGCCTGCTCTCACCACTTTCATTATACATAATATTGGAAGTCCTAGCCAGAACAATTAGGCAAAAAACAAACAAACAAACAAAAAACAAAAGGAAAGAAAAGAAAGAAAAAAGGAATCCAAACTAGAAATGAAGAAGTAAAGCTGTCACTATTTGCAAGTAATGTATTATATATGGAAAATCCTAAAAGACTCCATCAAAAAACTGTTAGAACTAATAAACAAATTAAACAAAGTTGCAAGGTACCAAATCAAGACACAAACAACCAATGTTATGTTTCTATACACTAAAAACACTGTATCAGAAAGAGAACTTAAGAAAATAATCCCATTTACAATTGCATCAAAAAGAATAAAATATGTAGGAATAAATTTAAGGAGGTGAAAGATTTGTATATTGAAAACTATAACATTAATGAAAGATCGAAGAAGACACAAATAAATGGAAAGATATTCATGCTCATTGCTTGGAAGAATCAATATTGTTAATATGTCCACACTATCCCCAAACAATTTATAAATTCAGGGTAACCCCTAATAGAATTCCAAAGGCATTTTTCAAAGAAATAGAATAAATAACCCTAAAATTTGTACAGAAACACAATAAAACCAGAATAGCGAAAGCAATCTAGAGAAAAAACAAAGCTATATATATCATGCTTTATTATTTCAAACTATATTACAAGCTCTAGTAATTAAAACAGTATGGTATTAGCATAAAAACAGACACATAGGTCAATGGAATAGAATAGAGAGCCCAGAAATAGACCTATGCATATATAGTCAATTCATTTACAACAGAGGAACCAAGAATATACACTGAGTAAAGGACAGCCTCTTTAATAAATGGTATTGGGAAAACTGAACTGCCACATGCAAAAGAATGAAACTTGACCACTGTCATACACCATACACAAAAATTAACTCAAAATAGATTAAAAATTTGAATTTTAGACCTGAAACCATAAAACTCCTAGAGGAAAACATAGGCAGAGGATTCTTGACATAAATGTTGGTGGTGATTTTTTTAATCTGACACCAAATGCAACAAAAGCAAAAATAAATAAGTAGGACTACGTCATACTGAAAAGCTTCTTCACAGCAAAGGAAATCATCAACAAAATGAAAAGATGATTTATTGAATGGGAGAAAATATTTCAAATCAAGTATATGAAAAGGGCTAATAGATATATATAGAACTTATACATCTCAATAGTAAAAAAAAAAAAATCACATTAAACAATGGGCAGACCAGATGTCCATCAACAGATGAATAGATAAAGAAGATGTGGTATATATATACAATGGAATATTACTCAGCCATCAAAAAATTGAAATCTTACCTTTGCAACAATGTGGATGGAACAAGAGGGTATTATGCTAAGTGAAATAAGTCAATTAGAGAAAGACAATTATCATATGATTTCACTCCTTTGTGGAATTTAAAAAACAAAACAGAGGATCAAAGGGAAGGGAGGAAAAAATAAGATGAAATCAGAGAGGGAGACAAACCATAAGAGACTCTTAACCTAGGAAAAAAACTGAGGGTTGTTGGAGGGGAGTTGGGTGGGGGGATGGGGTAGCTGGGTGATAGGCATTAAGGAGGGCATATAATGTAATGAGCACTGGGTGTTATATACAACTAATGAGTAACTGAACTCTACCTCTTAAACTAATGATACACTATATGTTAATTCATTGAATTTAAATAAAATATTTTTTAAAGGGCAATAAGGGCAGAATATCTGAATAGACATTTTTCCAAAGAAAACATGCAGATGGCCAGTAGGTTCTTGAAATAATGTTCAATGTCATTTATCATCGGGGCAATGCAAATCAAAACCACAATGAGATACCATCTCACACATTTTGGGATGGCTATCATCAAAAAGACAAGAAATAAAAAGAAAGGGAATAAGAGAATTTTTATGCCTTGCTGGTGGTAGGTAATGGTGTAGCCACTATGGAAAACAGTATGGAGGTTCCTCAAAAAATTGAAAATAGAACTATAGTATGAACAGCAATTCCACTTTTGGGTATTTACCCAAAGAAAATGAAAACACTGACTTGAAAAGGTGTATGTACCCCTGTGGTCATTGCAGCATTATTCAAAATCATGAGGATTTAGAAGCAACTTAAGTGTTCATTGGCAGATGAATGAATAAAGAAATTGTGTGTGTGTATAATGGAATATTATTCAGCTATAAAGGTATGAAATCTTGTCATTTGTGACAACGTGGATGGACATTATGGGCATTATGCTAAGTGCAAGAAGTCAGACAGAGAAAGACATACCATATGATCTCTCTTACATATGGAACCTAAATAAACAAACACACAATAAAACAAGCTTATAGATATAGAGATTGATGGTTGCCAGAGGTGAAGGTTAAGAGGTAGGAGAAATGGGTGAAGGGGGTCAAAAGGTAAAAAATGAAAAGAAAAAAAGAAGAAAAATAGCTTAGCAGGGAGGGAGCCTAATTTTTACTCCTAAATATGTTCATAGGTACGTAACCCAAAAGTAAGTCACTTATCTTGCTTTGAACTCAGGATCCTCATCATAAAATGAGAGCCTTATTAGGTGAATCTAAGGTCTCTTCTTTCTCCATCATTCTATGGTTCTAGCTTTATACGCTTTTTATTTTTATGTGAATCAGTATACTCCCTTCCCTACTTCGTAATCAGCTTCTCCTCAATACATTCTGTCTTTTTCAGGATACCATTATCATCTCAGGAGGGAAACAATGGAGTCACTGACTCAACTTCACCCCATATAGCAGTTGGCTACTCCCTGCAGCCCATCTCTATTGTCTTTGAGATGCTGTTTACATCTCTGCAAAGATGCTCCCTTACTCCAGGCACATATTGGCCATGGCCCTCTCTCCTTGTCTCCCCACCCATTCATCACACCAACTGATGCCAGGCTAACATTCTTAAATTTAATTTTATATCTTAATACCTTTATAGTTTTTCTTCCGCTATTACAGTCAGACTTTCTCATTGTATTAAATTTGGAAATGGAAAGAACAGTGTAGAGGCCACATATAATTTTCATTTCATTGAGTACTGATGAAAAACAGATTTTGCCATTTGTATTTACTCTTCTGTGAATTGCCTGTTCATTGTCTTTTCCTTTTTTCCTACTGTATTATTCATTTTATTCTTAGCGATTTAAAAATTAGAGCATTTGGAATATTAAGGTTATTAACACTTAGTCATATGTTTTGCTTCTTTTTGTGAATTGCCTGTTCATGGTCTTTTCCTTTTTTTCTACTGTATTATTCATTTTATTCTTAATGACTTAAAAATTAGAGCGTTTGGATTATTAAGGTTATTAACACTTAGTCATATGTTTTGTTAATATGTTTTCTGAGTTAGTATTTGCCTTTCATATTGGCTCATCCGGGAAGCCCAGAGATAGAACTATATTTAGGAGAGTTGGGGTAGGGGCTCCAACAGTGTGATCAGGACTCTTTGCATCTTCTAAGCTTTTCTTCCTTTAAAGTATCGGCCTCATTTTTTCAAATTACAACTGCCTCTGTGGACTTCTCCTCCCTCCCAGCCATTTCTGGCTTATGTCATTCTAGAATAGCAACCCAGGAAAAAGAGAGAGAGAGAGAGAGAGAGCGCTTTTCTGATCAATCCTAGGAAACAAAGTTGACTGACTTTTGACCACTGTTGCCAGCAGAATGGGGTTTCCTCTGGCTGTGCTGAGTCATGTGGTCATAACTGTGTTGGGAAGCAGGAGGGAGGGAGGCAGGGGCAGGGATCTGGAGAAATGGACAGTAGGCTGTGACTGACAGTCCATCATTAGCTCTTAGAATGGGGTTTGGAGTGATTCCACAAAGGAAGGGATACTAGCATACAGTCCTGACATACTGATATATGCATCTTGAGAACATTCACTAATAAGCCAGTTTTTCATCTTTATGATTAGACAAATACAATTATCTTGTCTTCCATCTCTTGAATTTGATATTTTACCTGTAAGTGGACCAATATGTCATTGACACCTGAATAATGGCTTTGAGAGTAAGAATTTGTATACCTAAAAATAATTGTCCAGAATTTTCACTAGTGCCTTAGAAAACAGTATCAGAGCAACTGTCAACTAAAGTAATTCTTAGAACTAAAGCTGCTTTCACCATGTGATTGCCCCTCAAAACTCAAGTAGCAGTAATTGTGCCTGTCATGCATCGCTGTGTAATTACTTATAATTCTTAGAATATGAACTTTAGAAGGGTAGGGATTGTCATTTGGATAAATCGCAAAGCTCCATTCATGTTATATGTTCTTAAAATATCTATAATTGGATTTTTTTCTGATTACAGAAATCATTTGTTCATGGAGTACTTTAAGAAATACAGAATAAAATTAAAAATTACCCATAAACCCACTACCCAGAGAAAACTATTAGTATCTCGACATGTATTTGATGTTCTACTGCTAAGTAGAAATTCAGATCCCACATATGCTTCACAAGTAAAGGTATCAGGTAGGATTTTGTTTTAAACCTTTTGGACAGTTTCTCTATTCAGGTCACAGTGCCTAGAATAAGGAAGGTGCAGGTGTATTGTCAACATAACGTTTGTAAAACCAACATTGGAAAGGAAGTTGTTGGGAATATGAGTGCTGAATCCCTGCCCCAAGTCCTAGGAAACAATGTCCCTCAAAAGTAAAATTACCTCTAATCACAATATAAAGGAAGACCCTGTAAGCCCAAAAGGTGGTTCTTAAGAACCTTGGGTAAAAATAAAAACATTTAGGTACAAGCAGTTCAGCCTAAAATTGCAGCAGAAGAAAATTAAAAAGGGACACAACCGGCTGTGGGCTTTGACTTGTATTAGTTTATTATGTGAGAATAAAAGATTAATATTTTAAAAACCAGAGGGAGAACATATGTGTACAACCATGGTGATAGTGGTTTGTATTTTGAAATTTAGGCTTAAATGTAACCAGGAATGTAATTCCCGTAGAAGCCTGACTTTCTGCCTTCATGTGTTGCCTGTTTATTCTGTCTTTAGCACCTGCACTGAATTGGTCCCAAAAGGAATGGTAATTTTCACTGAAGTGTTTATAAAATGAAACCCCCTTCTCCTTTTTTTCCTTTCATTTTAAACACGAGACATATGCCTGCACCTCTTCGTCAGGCTCTTGACTTGTTGCCAACCCAACAGAGAGCCATCTGGAACAGGAAACTGATACGACACAGTGCTCATTAACAATTTACATTTTCTAACATGCAAATGGTTTGGGTTTTAATTTTAGAAGCTGTGGTTTTGTCCAAACGATACTCTAATATAATTGGGCTCTTTATTTCCTTATTTTTGTTGTGGTAGTGAAGAAAAACAGTTAAATCTGGCTTGTTCTTTTCATACCGTATTGTAGGATTTGGGGTTTCTTCACTATACAGAACACCAGTTTGCAAAGAATTCAATCTTTGGCCAAGAAAGGTTTCTTCAGAGTTAAGATGTGGTTGGATACTTTCTAACTGGGAATGCAGACCCTTTCTGTCAAAATATAGAAACAATGCATGAAGTAAACAATAACACTTTAGTTATAGTTCACAGTAGTTCGGACATTTCTTTGATGTACGAGAAGTGAAACATATGTTTTCATCTATTTAAAAAGCTTACAATGCTTTCTTAGAGTGCTTAGGATTTTGTTCCCAGAAACAGATTTCAAGGCACGAATTGATTCTGTAATTGTATCTTTATTATTAAACTTTAATCTTCTACTTACCATCCCCCTGCTTCCTTCCTCCCTCCTAATCTCACACTTGTAGGAGAGAAATCAGAAAACTGGTCACCTTGGGAGTCTGTACACTATATTCCTGATTATTTCACATTGTTCTCCTTGAGAATGCAGAGCCCAGACAAAATGACATCATCTAAGGTGAGGATTGCCTTTTATTTTATTAAAGGATATGTAATGGCTTTTGACATTCGAGAGATGTTAGCATTTCAGAGCAGCAGCCCTTCCAGATATTAGAATGCAAGTGTTGAAGCCGTTATATATCAGGGCAGCTATCTACAGAGTTTAGAATAGAACAAAAGCCACCAGGGCATATTTGTTGGAACTTTTTGGTAGGGTATGTGCAAATTAACATCAAAATATCAAATCCCTATTACTTCCTTACTGATATAATCTTTGCAGTTTTTTCTTGAGCTAATTTATGCCTACATTTATTTTAAATTCAGATTCAACATGAAAAATCAGTGATAAAAATCTGGGAATATTTGTGTGTGTATGTGTGTTTTGATTTTTTTTTTTTAAGGACATGGCTCTTGTTTTGTGATTTGGCACTGACAAAGTCAGTATTTTGCTTAAAATAATAGAATAGCGAAAAATGGACATGATCAGGCTGAAAAAATCTGGGTCATTACTCTCCAGGGTAGGGAGGAGCTAGAAACGATTGCCATATAGTGTGTTACACCCACGATGTTCTCTGTGTCTGGACCAAAGCGACACGCCCTCTGCACTGGGCTTTCCAGAGCGATAGAATGTCATTTTTCTGTGATCACCTTCTCACCCTGGAGGCTGTTTTATTCTTTTGTACCCTTTGTTCCAGCCACAGGCTTTTCAGTTCCTTAAATGCATTACAATCCCTCTAGATTTGAGGTCCTTGCAAGAGCAGTTCTCTCCAACTGACTCCCCACTCCAAGCCCAGTTACCCCCTTTGGAGCTTGGTTCAGCCTGAAGGCCCAGGGTCAGCCTCCTCTGACTCCCCATACTACTAGCCCAGCGCTCCTCACCGCTGTCTGTGTCTGAAGTGAACGGTTTGTTATATATTTGTACGGTAATTTGATTAGCGTCCGCCTCCCCTCCCAGGCGATAACCTGCATCGGTTTTGCTCACCATTGTTTCTCAAGTGCTGGCTGTGCTTGGGGCATGTGGAAGGCGCTTGAGTATTTATTGAATGAATCAGGGAATAAGAAAGATGCTCTGACTCACCTGCAGTGTTTCGTGTGACACTGCGCGACACGGCAAACATGCAGCTCTACCGGAGGAGCTCAGCTTTGGAGAGTAGAAAGGTTGGCTGAAGGAGACAATGGAACATCCTAAGAAGCCAGGACACAGAAATGAGAGTTCTGAAATCCCATCGTTTGAAATACAGGGAAGAAAATATTTCACGCAGTGAGAACAGATATCAGCCATTAATAAGGAACTGTTGTTTTGTGTTTTAATATCTTTATGCTACCAGATTTTAAAACGTGGAGGGTTTTGGTTAAATTGTTGCTTTTCCCATTTCTCCTTATTTTTTTCATCTTTGTTGCTTCGCTCTTCTTTCTCATCTCCTCGTCTTGTTTTCCTGTCCGGCTCCTGAGCACACCATTCAGCCACACCTGGGGTGCAAATTGTTTTTATTTTTTTAAGATTTTATTTATTTATTTATTTGACAAAGAGAAAGAGAGCGTGCACAAGCAGGGGGAACAGCAGGCAGAGGGAGAAGCAGGCTCCCCGCTGAGGAGGGAGCCCAATGCGGGACTCGATCCCAGGACCCTGGGATCATAACCTGAGCCAAAGGGAGATGCTTAACCGACTGAGCCACCTGGGCACCCCCAAAATGTTTTTAACCTTAACTTTTCAACCTCTGGGTCTCTGACAGTTCTTCTCCAACCTGAACATAACAAAGATGAACTTCTGTGGCAGTTCTTGGCCTGTGGAAGAAACCTTGAGGGGCAGTAGAGCTTCCTCTTAAAATGGTGTTTCTTGGGAACCCCACTTTCTCTTCCATGCAGCTCATACTCTGTAGTGAGGTGGGCAAATTACTTGTCTTACCACATAAGGCAGCTTCAAAGGACCCGTTATATGAAGGAAAGTAAATTCCATATGCGCCATTTCTTGAGAACCAGTAGGATGTCATCTAACATAGTCTGGCTTTTTAAATGGGCAGTTCTTCCACCTTCACCCCCTTCTCTCTTCTTTCCTCTCTTCTTTAACCCAGCTACGAGCAGGAGTGGCTGTGCATCTGAGGGGTGCTGAGTATAAGAAGGGGACAGGGAAGGCAAGGTGTGTGCTATCCTGGGGTTTGTTTTACATGAGGAGTGTCTCTCTTCTATGCCACAGATACTCCTTAGTTTTGACTTAACCTCTCAGTTTTCCCTCAGACCCCCTCGACATGCTTCTCATCCCTTTATCCCCAACAGTAGGAATATCTGTGGAGAGTGCCCAATTGTAGTCTCTCTTAGCTAACATTTCTTAGCATATCTGTTCTCATCCAGCTTCTGTGGTCCCTCCTAGCTGCTCTGCCAAACCCTCCCAACCTGGATGGAACCATTTTTCCAGAAATGTTTTCTAAAACATCTTCTTTTTGTATAACCTCTGCACCCCCAGCCCCACCAGTAATCAGGCCCTAAACCATGGGAGTCAGTCATGAAATCAGCATTCCTAAATCACAGTATTATATTAGGTATTCAGTGATAAGGAAGAGGCTTAGAGTAAATGTTTAATCTAAAGTGGAGGAGGGAGTTTTTGCCCCCAACCCCATGTATCTGTTTGTCTCCTTATGTGTAACCTGGGGCCCCGTTATCAGGCATGTATACCCATTGATAGAACCATGAACATGCATCCTGGCTTCTGAGTTTAGCTTTTCAACAGCAGGGGCCAACTAGCCTGGGCACCACCTTTGGCTTTTTTCGTATATACAGGAGGATATGTGACAACTTTCTGTTGCCTACAATGAATTGGGAAATTGCAAAATGCTAGTGAGGGTGAATGAGAATGAGAAAGGTTTTAGATGGAGATAAACAATATGAACCCTTCTTTTTCTCTCTTCAGGGTTTAAGTAACTTTATTTCCATCTCTACAACAAAGTGTTTTCCAACTGTGCTATATTTTCATACCATTTCCTATACGTAAAATACATCCCCTGCCCCTATTCTTACCTGTAAATCTCCCACCTATTATTCCTTTTTTAAGATTTTATTCATTTGAGACAGAGAGAGTGAGCAAGAGAGAGAGCATGGGGGGAGGGGCAGAGGGAGAGGAAGAAGCAGACTCCCCACTGAGCAGGGAGCCCACGGGTCTCAATCCCAGGAGCCTGAGATCATGACCTGAGCCCAAAGGCAGACGCTTAACCAACTGAGGCACTCAGGCACCCCTCCCGTCTATTCTTTAAGGTGTAACACATCATCGTATTCTTATCCCTCCCCTAATCTTCCCAACCCGCAGTGACCCTTGCCCCTCATTACTAGTTGATGACAATCGTAGGACACTTCAATTTGTTTTGCCTTATACGGTTGATATTTGTACATGTGTGTTCTTCCTACCTGGTGATTTTGGCCAAGTTACTTAATCTCTCTTTACACTGCTCCATCTTTAAAATGGGGATATAATAATACCTGTCTCATGAGAGTGCTTTCTATAGCACTTAGCCTATTGAGCTAATGTTGTTATCTCTATTGCATTAAGCTTATTGAGGGCAGTAACCCTTGCATTTTAGATCCCATTTTAAAATGGTGGTGCTGAATGAAGAAATGGATAAATACTGGGTTTTGACATTTTCATGATGCTCCCTACTTTCCTCTAGTCCTACACTTAACTTGGTTCAAACTAAATGGAGACTATACTGACAGCTCACCCTTTGGGGTCTAGAACTGGTTCTGAGATGTATAGGTGGTGATAGAAGTATTTCATAAGGGTGCCTATTTTTGTAAATATCTTACTTTAAAAAACTCTATTTGCTGTACTGCAGAAGAATTTCCCTTCTATTACTGATAAGCCAAAAACTATAAACAATATATCATCTTCTTGGCAGTAAATCTAGATATTCTTCCCCAAAGCCACTTTGTTCATCTAAAATTGATTCTCTTGTTTTTGTTTCACAAATATATATTTGGTACTGAAATATTTTTTTTAATTTCATAAGGAAATAATATTTAACCAATGCATAGTTATGCTTGAACTTACTTTCTTACACTTCTTTTTTCTGAAGAAAACCTTATGGCTGGGTTATAATCACCTGACCCTCAGCTTTCGTTGGCCCAGACAGGTGTACTTGGATTATCAGACACCAGTGCATTTGCCTACATGAGAAAAAGAGGACTGATAGAGTTGGTCTCTCTTTCTCAAATACTTGGTCCCATGTTCCTAGCACACAAACCAGCACAAATAGGAATTAATGTTTATTTTACACCAAAAATGTCTAGATACAACACCAAAACTATCTTGTGGGATAATCTGGCTACCTGGGCTCACCGTCTATATAATACAGTAAGATGTTAGGCCCCCTAATAAGACGGAGCCCTACTCCAGCAATATTCTATTCCAGGAGGCTTATCATTGACGCACACAGGCCTTTGGTCTCCTGCTCCCTGGGATGGGAATTCTTAGATTGTTGTTACCATAGATGTGCCTGTGAAGATCTATTTGAATTCTTCTCTAGAGTAGTGTCCAAGCAGGTCTGCAAACCAGCTATGTTAGAATCACCTGAGAGAATTGTTCAATATATAGCTTTGCAGGTCCTACCCCAGACCTACTGTATCAGAAAGCTGAGTGATCAGCTCTGGGGATCTGAATGGAACTGGAGCAGTGTGTTCTATCTGGAGACCCCTCGATCAGGCATCAGGAGAGGTTTTACCTTGAGATATCATCCCGCTTGAGATATCTAGGACTTCACCCTCTACTCTGAGTACTTAAACATGGTCTGGGGTCATCAAATGGGGTGGGATGTGGCTACTTGGAGTGGTCAGTTGCTTCAGTCTTGCATATAAGCAAGCATCACTTCCTACAGGCACTCAACTGATGGTGTCCGTCAGTGCACATCACACAGTTATTAAGTGAAAGAGCTAGAATTCAGACCTCGGCCCCTCTGGGGTCAAGGCCAGATGTCTTCATGTCTGCACTGTGTTGCCTACCAATTCCAGACTAGGCTGCTCCAGCCACTCCTTCCCACCTATTTATTCTGTTTCTTTTTCATTGTTTACTGTGACATAGCTGTTCCATTTGATGGCTGAAGTTCTTGCCAGGACAGAGTTTTGCTGGGACTCTTTCTTCCTGTTTATGGTGAGTGAGCTGGAGCTTGTCAGCATGTCAAGGTTCCGAAGTCACAGTCCAGGATTCTTTTTCCTGCAAATTTTTTTATTTGGCACCAAAGTAAGTGAGTCTTGGGAAGTTATTCCTTGGGTGATCCCATTAGGTCAGAACCTGGTTTAAATGGATAATATGATGTGATGATGGCAGCTGAAGTATTAAAAGCAACAACGCATTTTGGAAAAGAGGATAAGAAAAATGAGACCAATCTTGGTAGCTACTTATATTAGTGTTCTTGATTAATGTCTGCTTCTAAAAGAATCAAATTGCTAATGCATCTCTAATCACTGTACCAGTCATAGCCAGTTAGTTGTATTTCTGTAATATTACACAGTACACAGGCAGGCCTGGCTGGAATGTCACTTTCTTCCACGAAGGGAGTCAAGATTACATGTCTTGCTCCTTCTCTCCATACCTCGTCTTGCAGCCCACCATCCTGGTTGTGACCAGGTCACAGCAGAGCATTCGCTCAGCTTGGCCAGTAAGTCACAGTTGGCTCTTTTGTGGACTTGTAAGGGACCCCAAGGAATTACCCATGACAGCATTCTTCCCAGTTAGGCTGCATCTTTCCTACTACACTTCAGAAGCAAACCGGATTGCAGATTCATAACCAGCAAGGCTTAGCTGTTCTGTGGTACTGTTGTGTTTGGCCTACTCAGTGTTTGTGAAAATTTTCAAATGAAAGCCAAATTAGAACCCTAGAGAGTCTTCACATTGCTGGAGATAAATACATTTTATTTATTTATTTATTTTCATTATATTATGTTTAATTAACCAACATATAGTACATCATTAGCTTTTTATATTGTTTAGTTTCTCTTTGAAACTATATTTTAATTTCTCTTTGAAAAATGTAAAGAATGGCAGGAATTGGTTGGAACTGAGTCATGGCTGCCTCTTAGAAGGAGCCTGTGTTCTCCAGATGCCCCTAGCATCCATCCCTTGCTTCGTTCTCTGGTAATACCTGCAGCCCCCAGATGCAGGGGAGCTCATGGCCTCCACCTTACCATCACTGCTTTGTCCTTTCTCCACCTCCCTGTTCATAGAACGAAAGAACAAAAAGAACAGCAGTTTGCAGAAGGTTTGCTTATCATTGTGTCACTTTTTTATGAACAGAAACTCAAGATGCACACATTTCTGAGTGTCTTTAGGGGCCTAGAAACATATCAAGCACAGACTGTGGCACATAGTAGCCACTTAGTAAACATCTGTTGAATGACTGAATCTGTACTACAAGCCACAGGTGCTTGGGGACTCAGGGTCATTTGTTTGGCTGGAAGAGGAGACATCACGGGGCAGCTTGGGGATATTAATGGCACTCTTAAAATACAAGCAAAGCTTGGATGACAGCTAGCAATTTTTCAGTTTCCATGAAATACAGCACTTTATTTTTATTTTGTGATGGAATACCTTGGCCACTTTATACTTAAGCCCTTGTGGGGACATTAAACTTTAGTGACCTTATAAAATTTCAATAAATTTTCTTTCTTCTCATGCAAGCAAAAAAGTCTTCTTGGGTTCAGTTGGGTCTGACAGTCTCCCTAACCTGACACTGCCTCTCTCCCAGTGTGGGCTATGAGATAGGGACTGCATTCCACATCTCTCTTGTCTCTCTGCTCCAGAGACATTGGGAGTTAACGATGAATTCTTGTTTTGTTAATAACATGCAGGCTCTGCCCTACCAGGTCAAATAGACATTATTAATGCCACCCTGTCACAGTACTTTGGGACTAGGATTCCAAAAGATTGCCTGAGTTTGAATCCTGGTTCTACTCCTTATTCATTGTGTGGCCCTGAAAGGTATATGTCATTTCTGTATCTTAATTTTCCCATCTGCAAAATGGGTGTCCTGGTAGCACCTCCATCATAATATTGTTAGAATGGTACCTGGCTCATTATGAGTGCTCAGTGAAGCAAGAGCTGCTGTTTTGGAGGTGGCAGGGACAGTGGCAGTAGTGTCTGTCTTAAATTATAAGAATGTAGCTACTAAGAACTTTTGTATGTTTTAGTTTTGTCTTAAATGCATTTAATACTTCAAGAATTACAAAGTCCTTTTGTGGCCAGGCTATAAAAGTATCAGAGTCTTTTCTCCCCCTTTAATGTATGAGCAAGTTCAATTTGATAAAACAAGAACATTTCAGCTGCGCACAACTTTCCTGGTCATGCAAGGCAGATGAGGCCTATGTGAGGAAAGGTAATTATCTTTCCATAGCAATCAGTATTCTGTAAAACCCACCACATTCTCAGCCCTGATTACTGGGGAAAAACAAGACTCTGGTTTCCCCAGGAGCTCCTTGTCGTAAAGTCTGCCTTTGGAATGTGCTGTGATGTCACTGCTGATTTGCCACAGGGATGTGGGTTTCATCTATGTTGTTGGAATATCTCAGTTTATCTGCTTTCTACAGGGGATTACAGCACTCTTCAGGGGTTTTGGAAAGTTCTGGAATGAAAGTATCCTTCAGGGGTAAGACATGCCTATTGCAAACACTGGCGGTCCTCAGAAGGTTAACTGTGTGTGTCTACCTTAAGGAACTCTTTTTCTTAGCCATTTCAAACCACAGGACTTTTAAACTGGCTTTATTTATCTCTACCTCTAGTCTACCCCCTTACTTACTTTGGACAGAAACTTGATTTCAGGGGGGAGCGTTGTAAAGTAAATGCTCATATTGGGCTTTTTTTTTTTTTTTTCCACTTACTTGAAGATTCCTTTCAGGTCTACACCAAGAGGAAGTGAATTCTATCAGTTATAGTTGGTTCCCAAAGCGGCTTTTGAACCCCAGATGCTATGGATGCCACTAAAAAAAAGCCTTCCATTAGGGAAAAAAAAAAAAAAAGTGGATCCCTGGCAGATTATAAGAGGAAATAAATATAGTATAATGATTACAAGAGAGAGGAGGAAGGTGTGGAAGGATGTTTTTGAGAGTCAGAATTGAGAGTGTTCCTGCCAATTAGGCCTGTGACCTTGGCTAGTTCTTATCTGTCAGTTTCTGCCTCTGTGAAGCTGGGAATCACAATTACCACCCTCATACAGTGTGGGGAGCACTCAGTAAATAGTGTGTGGCCATTATCATCATTACTGTTATCATGACTTGCTCTAGACTAAACCTGGAAGAAAATTCCACTTATTCAAATTAGGAGATCTTAAGTTGTCAAAGCATTTCTAAACACTATCTTTTTCTGATAGAAATACTTGAATTAGCTCTCTCTTTGTGATCATATCTCATTTCAGATTTTATTAATTACCAAGCCTCTTGATCTAATCATTAACTAGGCACAGATGGAGAAATGCAGTCACCTATACGACTGACTAACGTTATTTACTTCTAACTCCTGGTAGACCTCGAGCTGCTTGGGCCAATCATTTCAACAGTCATCACCTATTTCCTGAGTGCCTATTATATGCCAGGTAGGAGTGGGCTCTGGGGACATGATGGTGAAGAAGAGAAAGCCCATGCCCTAAAAGAGCTTGTGTTTTAGCAGCAACATTACTTTTTTTTTTTTTTTAAGATTTGTTTATTTATTAGAGAGAGACAGCCAGCGAGAGAGGGAACACAAGCAGGGGGAGTGGGAGAGGAAGAAGCAGGCTCATAGCGGAGGAGCCTGATGTGGGGCTCGATCCCATAACGCCGGGATCACGCCCTGAGCCGAAGGCAGGCGCTTAACCGCTGTGCCACCCAGGCGCCCCAGCAACATTACTTTTTACTCATATTTATGTCCTACTCATACCACAGAGTACCTGGCACACAGCAAGTACTCAGTAAGTGTGGGTTTGTTTGGTGACTTGGGTGTGACTTACTGAAATGGAAGTCCAATGTGCTCTTTCTGGAAAAGTATCTTTAAGAATTTTTTCCATGAAAGAGCCACCTTGTCCTTATGTTATTATATTTATTAAAAATCTCCTTCAGTATGGTTAGACGGAAAAATTGATCTCGCTGATTACTGTCTTCTTGCTATTTGAAGAAGCTCTTCACTATGATCTTATTTTTGTAAAATTACCTGTGGTGTTTGTATGTGTAAGGAAATGCATAAAGGAGGTTTAACAGAAATACAGACCAAGGTGGCAGACTGGCTCTTGAATGTTACCAGACTTTGCAAAGCTTGACAAGAGCTCTTTCTCTAATGTACATGAAACTCCTAGTCTGCCTGCACACCAGCAGCCTCCCCTTCTACACTTGCAAATAAAGAACAAAGACAGTAGGCTGTAGGGTGGGAAGAAGGTAGCAGGGGAGGGCCTCTCCAGTGCTTGGCCTTGTATAGAATGCTTTTTGTTTGCTTAAAATCACCTCTTACCTCTGAGGTAGATGCTCTCCCCATTCTGCCTGATACAAATGAGGAACCTGAGGCTCAGAGGCTAAAAAGCTTCCAAGGACACCCCGTGGGAGATGGCAGAGGCAAGATTTGAGCCCAGGCTTGCCTACCCAAAGGTGCTGTCTATGACAAGGCCACACGCCTTCTCTACCTGATTGATATTCTTGGCTAAGTCTTCCCGAAGTCAAGACTGTCTTCCTCAAAGCTGCTGTGGGTTGGGGAGACAGATCACAGGGCGTAGTAAGTTGGAGTGTGTTTTTGTGTTCAGCTTTCCTTTGGCTGGGACACACAGACTCAAGAGGAGCCATCATGGCCTGGAATTCTCTCAAGATTCCATGGTTTTGGTGCTAGGGCGGGCTTTAGTTATACAGAGTGCCAGTCTCCTGTAGAAAATAAAAACTTTCCTCTCCTTGGTCTGTTTTTCAGAGTCTAGCAAGATAAGATGCAGAAGTTTCGTCTAGGTACAATAAAAATTAATGCACCTTTGGTTTCCTTTCTCTAATAGAGTTTTCAACTTTTATTCCACACAGAATCTGAGTTATCTCTGAAAGGCCGGTGGCCCCTGGAGGCTCTGGGTTTGCTTAAAACCTGTTGGTATTTCAAGGATAGGTTAGCATCCTTCCACCTTCTACCATATCCATCAAAACCCAAAGTCTGACTCTGTTGGGTTTTTTTTTACTCTGAGCATGTGGCTCAGGATGCCTCTGTTGGTTAGTTATAGAAGAAAACCCAACTGAACTAAGCAAAAAAGGGGGTTTATTGTTTCATATAAATGAACAGTCCAAGGCCATCCTCCTTCAGGCACAGCTAGATCCAGAAACTTTAACTGTATCATTGAGACCTTGTCTTTCCCTGCCTCTACCAGTGTTCTTCACAAGCTTGGCAACTCCAGGCTTATATTCTGTAAAATTGTTAGTTGTTCACTAAATATTTCCAGGTTTCCTTCATCTGGGTACATAATAAGATTATGCTGTTCTGTCCCCTGAAGTTAGATGTGGCAGTGTGATTTGCTTTGACCAATAAAATGTGAACCTAAGAGGCATGTGTAACTTCTAGACAGAAGCTTTTAAGAACCATTCCATTATTCACTATGTACCTTTCTCCTTACCATGGTGATTACTGAAGCATGTGTCAAGATGGGGCCTCCATCAGCTTAGGTCCCTAAGTGACTTCAATGAGCAAGGCTCTTCTGTTAATTTATGATGGATGTGTGTGTGTGAGGGAGAGCTTTTAAGTCACTGAGGTTTATGCATTTTATTATGACATAATCTATCCTATCCTAACCAATATGCATCCTCCATGTATATACATATACATGGAAAAACAAAAGGTATTTCTATCCTGTTTTCTCAAATAAGAGTCTTAGTTACTTGCTCTGAATAACTCTAGTTGATGATGTACCCATCTCCGAATCCATCCTGTGGCCTAGGAATGCAGTGCTCTGAGTGGCCAGGCCAGGGTTTCGTCTTTACCCTTGAGTTAGAGAGACAGCTAGCCACCCAGTGCTCATGAACAGAGTGAAGGAGGTAGAGGTATCAGAAAATGGAAGATGATGATCTCAGGGTCCTGGGATCGAGCCCTGCCTCAGTTTCCCTGCTCAGTGGGGAGTCTGCTTCTTTCTCTTTGCCCCCTCCCCCACTCCTGCTCTCTCTCTCTCTCTCTCTCTCTCTCTCAAATAAATAAATATAATTTAAAAAAAAGAAGAAGAAAATGGAGGATGAATGCTAGGTAGATTAAAACTAAATGTGTCCTCTATGAGAAGTAATAAAAAATTCCTCTAGCATTTTCTTTTTATTCTGGAGCAAGCATCCCATTTGACCTTTAGAAGGCAGGTGTCTCACAAGCCTGCTGAAGAGAGTTTTGCATCTTCTTTTTTTTAATGTTTTTTTAGTATATTATGTTAGTCACCATACAGTACATCCCTGGTTTTTGATGTAAAGTTCGATGATTCATTTTCCATACTATAAATAGATATATCAAGGAAAAAATGTAAATCAGCAAGCCTAAAGTGGAAAAAACTTGTCAGCCTCATGTCCAGGTGTTGTAATAAAATAAAAGATTTAAATATTAATGTAATTGCCATTCCTTTCTGTAAGTTCCTTCTATAGTATTACCCACTTTCAGTATTTGTCCAGCTCTAGTACAAACACCACCAATGAGAGGACAGGTCTTGGGCTCTCTCTTGGTCTTTCTTTGGTTTCTTACAATGACTGATGATCTCTCTACCTCAATTGACACTCATTCATTCTGGCCTCTGGAAGTCAAGATGAAAGCAAATCTTATACCACTTCCACATATGTGGAAGCTCCTAGCATGGACCTGGTATAGAATAAAGAACAGATTCTTACTGTAGCTTTCTTAAAAATTTAAAGATACCCTGTCCCAGTCTTTACTTTTTTGAGTTGCTCTTTTATGTTTTCAGTTTTTCTTTGAATGGCATGCTTCTAAGTCTCCTAACTATACTGACTGTTTTCTTTTTCTTATGTTCCAATTTGTCTATGTACCCATTTTCCTTTTATTTTTTAATCTATTCTGTAATCTCTTTTAATTTAGTGTGTTTAGACCATTTAAATTTATTGTAATTCTTGAAACGTTTAGGTATAGTCTACCCCTTTATTATTTGTTTTCTGTTCCTTCCTTGTGTTTTTCATTCTATAGTTTTCCCTTTCCTTCCTTTTAGGTGGTTTGAACATTTTTTAATAATTTATTTGTATAGTGTTGTTAGAGGTTGCTCTAGGGATTGTAATATACATGCTTAACATATCTAATTACTATCAATATTTTACTACAAATAGAGTGTAGAAATACTGTTCATATATCTAAGTTCTTTTATGTTTTAGTTCTCTTATATATTACATCTATGCACACTAAAAACATCATCAGGTATTTTAATTTTATATTTCAAGCATCAAATATATTTTAAAGAGCTCGACAGGAATAGAATAATCTATTATATCTACCAAGATATTTACCATTTCCATTGATCTTCCTTTATTTCTAATGTTCTAAGTTTCCTTTTGACTATCATTTCCTTCTGATACCAAGTTTTCTTCTGTCTGAAAACTTTCTTTAACCATTAAAAATAGATCTAGCAGAAAGGAATTCTCTTACTTTTCTTTCATCTAATAATATTGATTTCACCTTCAATCCTGAAGAATATTTTCACTGAATATAGTTCTTTTGGCACTTAAAAAATGTTATTTCACTTCTTTCTGGCCTCCATGGTTTCTGATGAAGAATCTACCATCATTCTAATTTAAGTTCTGGGTTTGAGACTGTGTTGAGTTCAAGCTGGAGGAGGGAATGCTTACCACCAGTCTGGTAGGATGTCAAAGTCTAGTCTCTCACATTCTGGTTTCATGTATTCTATGCAGGGTTTGTAGTTGCATATAGGGGGAGAGAAATAATAGAGTGTGTTTACTTCATCTCACCCAGAGCCTCTCTATGCATCTCTTTTGGGGAAGACTGGATATATAGTTCATTGGGAGCTGCTAAACCCCTTTTTATATTAATAAGTTGTGTGTGGTATGTATGCATATACGTATGTGTTTATCAAACATATATTATTTATTATGTGCCAAGCATAGTTTTAGTTGTATTACAAATTAATTTATTTAATCCTTATGACAGTCCTGTGAGGTATGTACAGTTTTGTCCCATACTTTACAGATAAGGAAATTGAGGGGCAGAAAGTTTAAGTTAATTGTCCAAGGTCACATAAGCTAGTAACTGAAGGAGCCATGATTCAGATCCCCAGGGAGTTTCAGAGTTCAAATCTTAACCATTATACTGTCTCTAATTAAACTGTTATAATTATATAATAAAATAATAAATAAAAACAAGAGGAAAAGAAGAAATAATAGATCATCATTATTGAACATTTCATATATCTTTGTTCTATACTAATAATTTCTACACATTATCTCTTGAATTAATTTGTTCATCATTCCAATTTTTATTGAGAGTTATGTTCGATACTATGCTAGGTGTGTGGGCACCAAAAGTGAATAAGAAAACAGTTCCCTGCCCTAGTGGAGGTTATAGTCTAGCAGGAGGAGGGTCATTAAACCAATGACTCCCATATAATTATGTGATTGTGGTTGTGAAAATTGTCACCGAGGAGATTGTTAGTAAGGAGAGCATTCTAGTGGGATTTCTAACAAATCTACCAGTAAAGATAAGATAGATTTTTCTGAAATAACAGACAGCCTCAAAATTTTAGTGGCGGAAAGCAATGAAGATTTATTTCTTGCTTATACTATATATCCATCAGAAGTGGACTGAAGGCTCTTTCTACATCATTTTTTTTTTTGTCTGCCTCAATCCAAGACACAGGCTGACAGAACATCCACGATCACATGGCCATTCTTAGAAGAAGAGGAAACTAGCATAGTAAACAAGACTGGCTATTGACCTCTTACCAAGAAATAACACAGTAGTTTCCACTCACATTTCATTGGTCAGACTTGGTCAAGGGTATGGGTGACTCCTAACTTACAGGAACTAGGAAAAATGCAGTCCTACCGTGTACCTAGAAGAAGGAAACCCACAAATATTTGGGAAGCAGCACTGAGATCTACCAGGCTGGTCTTGAGGTCAGGGGAATTTCCTTAGGAGATGATGTTTGAGTTGAATTCTGAGGCAAAAGGCAAAGGGATTGGGGTTGGGCAAATGTGACCAAAGTGATGAAAGTAAATAGGATTACACAAGGCCTAGAAAGCTGGTTTAAGGGCTTGGGATTTTATCCTAAAAGCTATGGGAAGCCAACATTTTGGGTGCAGATAATCATATTTGTATTTTAGATGGGATCCCATGACTGGTGTGGAGAATGGATGGAATGGGAGGAGATGAAAGATGAGTAAGGATAAACCATGGAGAAGCTGCTGTCCTATGGGCTAGAGAAGATGGTCACTTGGTTTAGGCAGTAGCAATTGACAGAAGTGGGTGGATTGGAGAAACAGGGCTTGTAGACTAATGGGTTAATCCTCCAAGATCCCCCGAGGAATCTACTATTATCTCCATTTTCTATGTGAGGAAACTAAAGCTTGGAGAAATAACAAAACTTTGCTAGTGAGTGGCAAACCAAGAGTTCAAATCTGTCCTGATTCCAAAACTTGTACTCTTAACCACCATGTCATGCTACTTCAGGGGAATGTATTGACAACATTTTATGTCCCTGTAATGGAGAAAGGATGGGAGAACCTACAGTGCAAATTTTCAGGTTTCCCACTTGTCCCAGTGGAGCGTGCAGACCCTCTGAGGGCAGATGCTTTATTGCCTTACTGTTCTCTACTCACCTTATAGACTTGGGGCCCTGAGCCCAGCTAGCTATGCAGTAAGTCCCAGTTGGGTTTGTATCTCTGTGATGTTAAAGTCAAAATTTAGACTCTAATGTAAATGCTTTCATTTAAATTAATATATGCATTAAAGCTAGGGGTGCGATGTTTTGAAGTTGGTTGAGGTGCCTTAGAGATTTTAATGTATCCTAAGTTCTACCTTTCCCTACCCCTCCCTTCTTCCATTCTGTGTTCCCTTTTTCTTTCTTTCATCCATTCATGTGGCCATCAGTCATTTTTTGAGTGATATTTATTGCAGGCAATACAGCAAAGTGATTCACAATGTGGATCCTAAGGTCCTTCTGTAAAAACCCTTTCCCAACTTTCCACTGACGTCAGAATTCTAGGTCAAACTCAATATCCACCAGTCCATGAAGCCTTTCAGCCTCTGCCAACCAGTTTTGAAAAGACTTTCACTTGTAACTAAGTACAATTTATCTTAGACTAACTCTCTACTGCTCTCTGTAGTCTGTTCCCCTTGAGAATGAGGAGCTCATTCTTTATACTTCTTTCACTTTCCCAAATGTGCTCATCACGGTGCTAGGTATACAGTTACTTCCAGATGCCCTCAAAAATAGAAGAATGAATGATGTTTTATCTGAATCTTTATATGGGGCTGGCTTTTGAACATAAGCTGTGAAACACAAGTGGTCTTGAGATATAATCAGTAATAGAATTTCATATAATACAAACCAGAAACCAAAATAATATATTTAAATATGAAAATTTTTAAGTGGTAAAATTACCAATATTACCTAGTATCCTTTTTCTGTTCCAAGATCCCATCCAGGATACCATATTACATTTAGTCATCACATTTCCTTAGGTTTCTCTTGGCTGGGACAATTTTTCAGACTTTCGGAATTTTTGACGACCTTGACAGTCTTAAGTACTGCTGAGATATTTTATAGGATGTACCTCTAGTGGAATTTTTCTGATGTCTTTCTGATGATTACACTGGCATTATGTGTTTTGAGGAAGAAGACCATAAAGATACAGTGCCATTTTCATCACATGGTATCAAGGGCGCATACTATCAACATGATGTTGACCAGGTGGCTGAGATAGTATTTGTCAGGTTTCTCAACAATAGTTACTCTTTTTCAACCCTTTACATACTGACCTCTTTGAAAAGAAGTCCTATATGCAAGAGTGAGGAGTTATATTCCACCTCCTTGAGGGCAAAGTATCTACATAAATTACTTTAAATTCTTCTATACAAGAGATTTTCATTTCTCCTCCATTTGTTAATTTATTCAATTATTTATTTATATTGATATGTACTAATGAAATATTTTATACTGGGGACTATGTTCCAATACTACTGCATTTTTTTTTTTTGTTGCTCATATTGTTCCAGTTTGGTCTTTGGGAGCTCTCTCAGTTGGTTCCTTGGTATACCCTTATGAGATTTGTTTTGTTTTGTTTTCTGAGCTCTTCCTTATTTTCTGACACTAGATTATACAGACTCATCTTTATATTTCATGCCTTAGTCCTAGATTCAGCTGTTTCTTCAAAGAGCCCTGGTTCTCTTCACTGGAATGATGTTAGATAAGCTCATTGCTACTGGGACGCCATTGGTCTTCTAGACCTCTTGGTTGACAGAGTAAGGAAATGTGTGTACATATATAAATCCCTGTAAATATATATATTTATAAATATTTCTATTATGAGACCATCAGTGTTCAGAGTAAGCTAGACATTAGTTTACACTGATGTCTCCAGCTCTAATCCATTGCCACATGGATCATTCTAGCTTCACTCCCTTATTTATCTATACTTTCCACACCAATAGTTACAAACCTGACTCCTAAGCGTCCATTCATTTAATTGCTTAAATTCAGTTTACACACCTCTCCCTCCAACCAGAATACTACGTAAGTGAAGGTGGAACATTCTGAGGGTAGCATATCCAGAGCCATCCTTCTTCGGTTGTGATGTTAATTTTGATCACCATGTCAAGGTATTGTCTGGCTTCTTCCTATAATATAATGTTCTCCTTTGCAACTAAGGAGCAAATTATGGTCATTTATTTTGAGACCATACAAATATCCTACTCCACATAAACTTTCACCCATTGATTCTTGCCCAAACCAGTCTTACAATGATGGTTGTAAAAGGATGTTTTTCAAGTCCACTACTCATCAGTTGACATCTGTTAGAAAGAAAAGCTCTCTTCTCCCATAGCTGTCTATGTATATGTTTATTTATTATCAGTATGGACTTATGGATTCCTATTTAATTAAATGTGCTATAGTTTACCAATTTTGGTGCTCAGTTGACTCAGATCTAGCCAGTGTTAGCCACTATTTGTGGATAACTTTCTTACTTTCTGACACAACAGATGGTCCAGGCTCATCTTAACACCTTTCTTACTTCATCCCTGGAATCAGCCATTTTTCAAAATTCCCTGGTTCCTTTTAGTGGAGAGTTGTGTAGAGAAACCAAGATCTAGTTACTAGGTATACTCATTATTACTGGGTGTCACTGCATACACACACACACACACACACACACACACACACACACACACATATCTATGCTATATATATGATATTTTATTTCACTTTTTCACAGTGAGAGCCTTGGCTCTCAGCAATGTCTCCATATGTGTTCCATTTGCTTAATCCTACAGTACACAAACAAAGTAGTTGCACAATTGCTGTAGTCATTCCACTATGAAAAAGACACCCACTAAAAATAGTTCAGGATTTACTTACAGTTCTTTTTTTCCTAAACCAAGGGTATTTATCAAAGCATTGTGTTCTAAAGTTACTGGGATCAGTTCTTCCCTAGCCTCTCCCCACCCCCATGTGGTTCTATTATTCAGTTGGGATCGTTTCTGTTTGCATTCAACTTTAGGTTTATTTCCTATGCTTATTAATTTAATTGTGTTTTTGAATATATGCAACATTAACATTCTTCCAAATTTAAAATTATACAAAAAGTTGTATTCAGAAATGTTACTCCTCTATCCTTTCCACCCCTTTTTCCTCATGCCTCATTTACCCCTTTGTAGGCAAACAATTTCATTGGTTTCTGATTTATTCTTCCTGTGTTTTCTCTTGCAAAAATAAATTGGGAAATGTCTGGTTTCTTATTTTTCCCTTTTTCTTACTCAAAGGCAGCATACGATATGTGCTCTTGTCCAGTGCTTTATTTACTTAACAATATAGCCTTGAAATTATTCTCTTTCAGTTCATAGAGAGCTTTCTTGTTCTTTATTACATTTACCTAGTATTTCATTGTGTGAATGCACCATACTTTATCCAACCATATCCTGTGTTTGGAAATTTAGGTAGTTTCCAATATTTTGTGGTTACATATAATAATGCAATGGATAACCTGGTGTGTATGTGTTAGAGATACACGATCAGGGTATATTCCTCGTTGTGTCACTGTAGTCATGGTCTTGCTGGCATGGAGACAGATGCATCTAGCTCTAGATATTACCAAATTCCCCTCCAGAGGGGTAGTACTCTTTTGCCTTCCTACCAGCCATGTTGGAGAGGGCCTGTTTGCTTTCAGACTCACAACAGACTGTATTGTCAAGCTTTTGATTTTTGCTTATCTAATGAGTGAGAAATTGTACATTAATATTATTTTAATATGCATTTCTCTTTTAAGTGAAATTGAACATTTTATTCTATTTTAATGTCATTTATATCTTATGTGGGAATTTTTAACTCATATCTTTTACACATCTTTCTATAGTATTTTTGGATTCTTTTTCAACAATTTTTTTAAAGTTCTTTATAAATTAGGGACATTAGTTCTTTAGGAGATATTTGCACATGTTTTCTAATTTGTTCTCATTTGATTTTGCATACAGTGTTTTTTCCATACACTTTTTTAAAAGATGGTCAAATATATCAATCCTTTTTTTGAGCATTTGGGTTTTTGAGTCATAGTTGCAAAGCCTTTTTAACTTCCAGTAGAAGAATTATAGAGGAATTTACCCGTTTAAAAATTATTTAATTTTATTCTTTAAATATCTCATCAGTTTGGACTTTGTGCTTATGAATAGCATGAAGAATGGTTCAAAATTTATCAATTCTCAAATGACTGTCCAGTTGTCCTACACCATATATTAAATTAAGGAGGGCATGAGATGTGATGAGCACTAGGTGTTGTACACAACTAATGAATCATTGAACACTACACCAAAAACTAATGATGTACTATATGTTGACTATTGAATTTAAATAAAAAATAAAATAAAATAAAAATTTATTAATAATTTTTTAAAAGTCCACCTTTGCCCCCACATATTGAGAAGCACCCATTTCATATACTAATTTCCATCTGTGGTCAGGTCTCTTTCTGGACTTGCTGTTCTGTTTCATTGATCTGTCTTTTCATGTTCCACAATCACACTCTTTTAGTTATAAAGGTTTTGTAGTAGGTTTTAATATTTTGTTTAGCTATTCCTCTCTCACAGCTCTTCCTTTACTTGTTTTTCTTAGATAATGTTGTGTTGTTTTTTTTTTCATATGAACTTTAGCATTTAGTAGGCTCAATTTATATATTTCCAGAAAAAAAAGGTTTATTGGTATTTTTATTGGGATCTCACAAAATTTAGAAGTTGTCTTAGAGAGCACAGACATCTTTGATGATACAAGAGCTGGGCATGTTTTTCCATTTGCTCAAGTCTACAACCGTGTTTTACAGAAGTGTTTGGGAACAGTGTTTTCCATATAAGTTTTAAACTTTTTAAGTTTTTTTCTAAGTTTTGTATCTTTTCATTGTTATTATAATAATATAATATTTTCTAATATTACAATATTAAAATATTATAATAATATTTTCTCTACCATCATACCTTTTAATTTCAACCAGTGTTTTTAAAAATCCTGTTTAAAAGCACTGCTTAACACATTTTTTATTTCATTTTAAACCACTATCTCAGCACAGCCAGACTGTGTGCTATGGATCAAAGATAATTATTCCATGAGTAATTCCCTTCTGTGTCAGCAAAAAAGTTTAAAACTTTACACATGTAATGTGGACTAGCACCCACTGGAACCATCACCATCCAGAATTTAGAAGATCAGTTGTTATCAAAAGGGGACTATGATTCTGGGAGCTCTGTGAGTTGCACTTTTGATTAGTACAACAGAAATGTTATAACCACGGTCAAAAAAAAAAAAAAAAAAAAGAAGAACAGGACCAGAGATCAGCACCAGGTCTTATTGAAACATCAGCATTTGGATGCGCAGCTCTTCCACTGGTTTCTGTGCTACAAACATAGGAGGGACTAGCGCAGCCCCGTAAAGCCATCCTGAGTTTCTGCAAGCCAGTTCTTTCTACAGTGCACGAAGGGTGACGTGTGGGAAGTATGTTACCATGTAGAACATGTCGGCGGTCTCTCGCTTGCCCTGGGAGCTGCAGCGCGTCAGTGGGAACTTTGCGCCTGACATTTTTCGGTCTCCACTGAGGCATTTGAAGTCGTGCCAGAAGTGGAGCTCTGTCTTTCCTTCACTTCATCTCACAGCTGTGGGTTTTCGTGATTCATTCTACAACACGGTTTGGGGGGGGGGGGATTATTTATGCTGGAGTTCTGAACATTTGCATCATCATGAGATTTTAATGGAAACTTACAAACCATTTTTTACAAATTACTTCCAACATGGATATACTTTATACTCACTGGAAAACATAGATACTAGAAAATACTAAAAAAGAAAGCACATTTTTAGGACCGAGAATAATGCTGAAATGAAAGCTAAAGTTCAATTTCTGTAACCTCTTGATACTTGTGGAGTTTGGGTTGAGGCCATATGTGATTCCATAGGGAACCTTGTGTGTTTGTTCACCTACACTATTCATCTCTCGTCCAAATCTGATTCTCACAGGATACTTTGTCAGAATGCCTATTAAGGCATCTTTTAATAATAGCAATTTGTAATGTAGTCCTAATGACCTTTCAACACCTAATTTAATGAAGCCAATTAAATTTTGCTATCTAGCAGGATAAATAATGGCTATTATGACTAACGAAATAATCAGATTAAGAAACCATTTCTCTCTTTTCACATATACACACATGCATGTGCACACATTTGTTTCTTTTTATACATAATTTATTTAGTCTTTCACAAGCATGATGGAATTTCTGATCCTTAACCTCAGGGCCATCACCAGAAATGCTAATCTTTTTAGAATGTAATAAATAATAATAGATAATATTTGTTGTACACATCTGTGCCAGGCACTATTCCAAACAATGTATTTATTCCTCAGAAGAGCCCTATTCAGTTGTTGCTATTATCATCCTGCATTGAACAAATGTGGAAACTGAGGCCAACTCACCCAGGTAGTAAGTATTGGTAATTTACTTCCTGGGCTCTTTAACCACCACAGAAGTAGCCACTTAGCAGAAGTAAAGGCTAAGAGTTCTGGGTGTCAGTCAGGGAAAAAAAAAAAAAGCCAAAAGCCATGCAGCTTCCTACAAGGCCCTTCATGGTCTGTCCTCCTTGTCTTCTCATCCTTCTCAACCTTTCAGCAATATCTCTTGCCCCTCTACCCTCCCTGATTCCACCTCACTGGTTCAAATACACTGAGCATGCTCCTGCCCAGGGACTGGCTCTTCCGTCCTCTTGTCCTCAGATACCCACTCGGCCTGCTCTGATTTCCTCCAGAGCGGCCTTTCTGACCGTCCTATAAAAAGTAGCAATAGCCCTCTCCCCAAGTGGGCCCTCTGCTTTATTCTTTCCACTGCACTCGTCTGACAGAGTATAGTCTTACTTTTACCATCTCTACCTCATGTCAACCATCCATCTGTTCTCCACCTCTATAATTTTATCATTTCAAGAATGTTATATAAATGGCATCATATAGTAAGGAACTTTGAGATTGGCTTTTTTTGCTCAAATGGCCTTGACATCTAAGTTGTGGCATGAATCAGTCGTTCATTCCGTTTTGTTGCTGAGTGGTATTCTCTGGCATATATGTCTCACCAGTGGATGGACGGATGGGTGGTTTCTAGTTTGGGGCTATTATAAGTAAAGCTGTTATGAATATTCATGTACAGGTTTTTCTGTGGGTGTAAATTTTCATTTCTCTAGGATCCATGCCTCCAAGTATCATTGCTAGGTTGTATGGTAAGTGTAGATTGAGTTTTATTTTGTTTATTTTATTCATTTGTGTGTGTGTTTATGTGCGCATGCGTGTATTTAGTTTTAAAATAAATTGTCAAACTGTTTTCCGGAGTGACTGTACCATTTTACATTTCCACTACTAATGCAACGTTATTTCCTTTTTGAGATGTAGAAAATACATGGAAACTTTTACTATGTATTGTATTATTATGTGTTTTATCAGACAAACTGTAGTGTAAGTCCATCAAAGGTTGGAACTGTGGCATTCTGTCTCTGTATACAGGCTTGTCGCACAAAACCTGGCATATTGCACTCTGGAAATATTTGTTGAATGAAACGAAGCACAAATATGGGTTGCAATTTACACAATACATCACATGGCAATTTCTAATTTAGCTTTTGAATCCCTAGGATTATTGTGCATTATAACATTCTGTCATAATTTTGATGTCTCCTTTTCTGCCACACATACTAAAAACCTGAAGTGATGTTGACTTTGACTCAAGGATTTATATTTCTTCAATTATTGAATCATTACATCTTTTGAGACTTGATATCCCCATAGAATATAAACTAAAAAGTGAGTTTAAGAGAAAAACCATAAATTATTAGAATTGGGGGGGGGGAAGCATGACCTACTGTGTCTTAATAGTGAAAATGCAACATTGCTAAAATGGACTACAAAGTCGCAGACCCCATAGCCGTATCCTGCAGTGTATTTTTTCTCCCAGGAGTCCTCAGTCTGCTGTGCTCTATCACAGGTCACCTAAGCAGTGTTTATGAAAGTTGTGGCCGTGAGCCTCCGGAGGGACTTCCGGTGTTCTAAATTTGAACCATCGAAGGTTGAACTAAACTGACATCAGATGGGACAATAAGTCATAATTAGCCTTTATTTAGCAATCAGATTTCTGTAGATCTTCCTGGAGGATTATGGTAATATAAGGCATTTTCCAGAGTCTGAACTGAAAGACCATCAGAAATAATGTATAGTTGGGTGGTTTTTCAGTTTTTTTACTCCCTCAACCTCTTGTTAATAATCACTTTGTGACTTACATCCCTCCCTAGCACAGAGTCTGCCACATTTCTTCTTTCACCTCTTTTCCTCTTTTCCCTGGGCACTAAAGGTCAATTCTTTATCCCTAATGAGAGACAGCACCTTTCCATCTTAGAAAAACTCAGCGTTACTCCCTCTCACATGAGCATCTCTTTATATCTCCAAACTCCCTCCTCTCTCCTTTCAACAACCATCAGAGACACAAAGTTCCCTTTTTGGAGTCCATGGATTGAAACTTTACAAATCTTGAGGCTTTCTCTCTCATCTATAAATGATTGTAACGCTCTAACATAGGGCACGATGGTATAGCACTCATTTGTCTGATTGCCTTCCCAAATTAAGCAAGGCATAGCAACTCTACGATTGTGGTCTTAGAGTCACATGGCGAACCTGTGATGGAGGGAAGATTCAGAGGTGAGGCAGAACTGTTTCTGAGCCACCGGTTCCTGGTTCTCGGCAAGTCTCTTAGCCTAAACCTCTGTTGTCTCAAAATGAGACAATAGGATTGGTGTGAAGATCCAAGGAGGTAATACGTACGAGCTCTGAATACAATGCTTGGCACAGTTCCATGCCTTATAAGTATTAGCTTTTAATTGTAAGCTCCACGAGGGTGGAGATTTGTCCTGTTTTGTTTATAGCCGTTATCCCCAGCACCTCAGACAGTCCCCATGAATAAGTTCTTCAGAAATAGGTGCTGAATGAGTGAAGGAATGGTCATTAAAGACCTCACTCTAGAATACCACTTTCACCGTAAGGATTCTTCCTTACTCTCTAATCGTAGACCGTAGGTATTTTCATTCAAGCATATTTCTCTCCTATCTGGACCGAACCATCCTTTTCTATACCTTCCCTTAACATACTTCACCAGCCCTGACTTTCTAAGACTACAGAGTGAAGAAGACGGTCTCTGCCCTCAGGGAAATTCTGCCCTTACGAGGAAGCACAAGTAAACAGATGAGCTGCTTTCTGAAAAGGTGTCCCCTCCTGGTTTCCTTCCATTCTTCATTCTATCCCTTTGGCACTTTTAGTGAGGTTAGCATGTGCATTTTCTAAACATCGTTGTCACGTATGATTTGAATCCAACAGAAAATCTAACTGTTTATGGGGAGATGTTTGTTTTGGGTTTCTTATTTTTTGTTTTGTTGCCAAAATAGTTTTCACTTGTTATCCTCTTTTGACTGGCTTCCAGGAGAATTTCAGATACAAAGCAACAGATGGCTGGAAAGAGGGTTTCACAATGTCCCCTGGGCCTAGTGAAATCCCACTTGCCACCCAGGCACTGCAGTTTCTGACAAACCTTCAAAGCTTCTCCAGCTTGTTTTCCATTGCAAAACTATACAGTGCATGCAAGTCACCGTAGCATAGTTTGTTATTACCCTAGTGAAGTTCTGGCTATTGCAGCCCTCTGTAGAAGAAGCGAATATATCATACATATTGGCACAGATGTCCTTAAAGTTAATTTTCTTCTAATGATTGAGAATGTTTTGAAATGTCACAGGGGAAATATGTTTGTATAACTCCACATCTTCAGAAATGATGCCAAGCAAAGATGTTGTGTGAATTAATAAAATCAGCATGTAGTCTAGATATAGACTCCAAAACGTTTAAAAATACAGAAATTCTACAGGCAGATAGGCCATCTAGAGATGGTCCTAACTTCTAACCATGGTCAAAGAAGTTGCTCAGGGTCGCCTGGGTGGCTCAGTTGGTTAAGCATCTGCCTTCGGCTCAGGTCATGATCCCAGGGTTCTGGGATCAAGTCCCACATCGGGCTCCCCGCTAAGCAGGAAGCCTGCTTCTCCCTCTCCCCCTGCCCCTCCCCCTGCTTGTGCTCTCTCTCTCTCTGTGTCAAATAATTGAATGAATAAAACCTTAAAAAAAAAAGAAGTTGCTTAGATTTATTTTGATGTCAAGCAATTTATTTTGATGCCAAGCAATTTTGCCCTAACTTGTATAGAAAAACATTTTTTTTTAAATTTCCGTGTCTCTGAATGAATCTGGTGTCTTCTGACTATGCCATCTTTAATTTGTCTACTTCATAGGTACTGTCACTTTTGTAACTATAGGATTAAACAGAAAAATAAATTGAACTAGAAACCTAGTCATTGGCATATCTCTTAATTGAATATCAGCACAATTGGACCTAGTCAAAATTAAAACCTTGTTTGCTTCAAATCAAGAAAATGAAAAGACAGTCCACAGAATTGGAGAAAATGCTCGCAAATCATACATTTGATAATAGTATAGAATTCAGGATATATAAAGGACTCTTACAATTCAATAATAAAAAAGACAACCTAATCAAAATATGGGCAAAAGATTTTATTAGACATTTCTGCAAAGCAGATGACCAGTAAGCATATCAGAAGATGCTCAACTTCATCAGCCATTAGGGAAGTGCAAATCAAACCATCCTGAGACACCACTGCTATTGTCCTAAATAAGATACAATAGCAAATGCTGGGGATGTGGAGAAATTGGAACCTTGATACCTTGCTGGTGGAAATGTAAAATGGTGCAGCCTCTTTGGAAAAGATAAACATAAAGTCATCATATGACCCAGAAATTCCACTCTTATATCCAAGAGAATTGAGGGCATACATTCACACAAACATTGCATGCAACTTTTGTCAGTAATAACACTCATAATTGCCCCAAAGTAGAAGCAACCCAAATGTTCATCACCTGATGATTGGTTTAACAAAATGGGATGCATCCAGGCAATGAACTACGATTCAGTCTTATAAATAGATGAAGTACCTACACACACTACAACCTGGATAAACCCTGGAGACATTATGCTAAAGGAAAGAAGGCAAACACAAAAGGCCACATACTGTATGATTCCATTTATAGGGAATATTTGTAATAGGCAAATCTTTAGAGATAGAAAGTAGATTAGTGGTTGCCAGGGGCTGGTGGAGTGGGGAAAAGGGAGGAGGGTAGAGGATAGGGAGTGACTGCTAAAGAGTCTGGATTTCTTTATGGAGTGATGAAAATGTTCTGGAATTAGATAGTGGTGACAGTTACATAACCTTGTGAATATGCTAAACTCCACTGGATTGCATGCTTTAAAATGGTGACTCTATGGCATGTGAACTGTGTCCCAACTCCTAAAACAGCTCAGAAAACCTGTTAAAAATCGCCTAACAAATTAAAAATCATCTTGATATGGAAATACAGTCATCTAAAGTTGTGATTTTCTCTTTGAGGTCTTATTAAAAAATTGTTTATGACAACAAATAACCCTCCCAGGTTATAAAGGATACATTTTACAGAAATCATCTAGACCCTGTTAACCCACACACTAAGATAATTGCCTGAAATTCTGCCTTCAGTGTGGTCAGGGGTAGATTTCAGCATGTGTTGCATTTACAGGGCACTAGGAGGTAGATTGTAGTTTGCAATACTAATTGAAATAAGACACTGGATAACCCCTGAAGCTGGCACTATCACATACTTATTGTATATCATCTATTCTAAGATGTACATTTTTTTTCAAATGTTAACATCTTTGGGACGTATCTAACAATTGATGGCGTCTTGGATTTGATGAAAGATGGCAGTTTTGGATTGTGTGTGTTTGCTTTTAATACGTCTCTAGAGTGGTTAGCCATACAAGATTAACTTTGCTGTTCCCTAAAGGCCTATTTATATTAAAATATCACTGCCAGAGCACCCCCAGTGGTATGTTTATTTTGAGGCTTTGAAACCCAGTTGTTGACATATCTCCTAATTACATAAAAAATAGTTCTCAGAGGTTAAATGAAAGCTTCCCACACCCCCTCCCTATCTTTTTGTATTACAAGTACTAAGAATGATTTCCCTCCTTTGTTGCTTTATGAAATAGAAGGAGAAAGGCCTCTCAAGTTGTCCTGCCTTCTTTATTCCCTTCTGTCACGTTGGGCCATTTAAAGGAAGTGAAAACTTGAATTAATAGACATTTAAAAAATCCTATTTCTACATGTGATATTTGGATTTGAAACTTTGAGAATAAAGTCTTCAAAGTTTCTACAATTGACCATAATGTAATAGTTTTTTTAAAAGTTGCTGTAACATAACATACCATAACACCCTACCATAGAAGATAGTTCAACTTTTGCCCAAGTATCGTCTCTAAGGCCTTTGGATCCAGAAGGTTTGGGATTCCTGAGTGGCGATTGAGAGGATATTGTTAATCCGTAGTTTATGAAATGTTTGTTTTACCCCTAAACACAAAGAGAACCTGATAATTACAAATGGCGATACTTCTTAAAAATATAAACATGAGATGAAAATTCAGAGCATACTTAGCCTAAGAAGCAGTTGTCAAGGGGAGTAGAGAGGGAGGGGATATTTTCATTATTAGAACACTTGGTTCTGTGTGATAGTATCCATTTACAAAGGCAAAGCTTTGCTGGCGTTACCTTGAAACAAGTATATTAATCCTAACCATCTGTTTATATGTGTTATACAACAGGAATACCTAATTATTCCCATAGTGAAGAAAGGAATTTCTTTATGTATATATTAAAATGTATATTTATGCACATATATCTTCATGTATGCTTTCTATATAGCATAGATGTGTATCTATGTATGCCATATAGCCATCAAATATCCTCTGGGGTCTTAGCTCAATGGTGATTTGTAATGCAGAGGGTGAATTTCTCATGCTCTTGGTTGAGGATTTGAAATTGGATAGTAAGTCCAAGTTATAAAGTGTAACGTGAGGGGAGAAGAAGCATTTATAAGAGTAATTACTGGGTGCTTTGAATACTCTTTTCAGTTTGGATTCTTGTTAAAAAATCTTTTGGGTGCTTGGATGAGCAAGGTACTGGACAATCTCTCCTCTCCCATTTTCCTTCCAACATTGTTCAAACCCCTCCTGGTGAAAGGGAAGTAGCTTTTAGAGAGAAGGGACAACCATAAAAGGTCAATAAACGCTCAGTTCTGTGTCTACCTAGCTACCTGCATAGGCATTGGAGCCAGTGATGGCACATCACTAATTGCAGGATATCTTATGAAAACTCATTTCAGACCCAAGACAAGGCAGTGTCCTTGCCTGATTTACCTCATTCTGTGTTCCATCATTACTCACCGAGTACAAATAAAGGCACAGGTTGTAGCCATTTGACAGATTGTTTTATTACATTGGGCAATACAGCCCATGTATTAGATAAGACCATGGACTATAGGATCAGATCATATGGGTTCATATTCTGATTCTCCTATTTCCTAGCTATGTGACTTTGGGAGAGTTATTTAACCTCTCGGTACCTTAGTATTCTTATCGGTAACACGTGGCTAGCAATAGCATGTGCCATATAGCAGTGTCGTCATAATGAAGTGAGTTTATATATGAAACCACTTAGAACATTACCAGCACACAGAGTAAATTGCTTCTTGATTTGCTATAGAAAATAGGACTTCTAATATAGACCTTATTGTTCAGAGAAGCACACAATGTGCAGAATAAAAATGGAAACCTTAGGAGTATTTTCTCACTCAAATTTTAAAAATATGACTTACAAAATAATAAATTGTCTCTTTTTAAAAATGGGACTTTTAAAATCAGGCCTTGCCAAAAAATGTTTGTTAATTAACAAATTATAACTGCTCACTTTCCATTTCTAGAACTAAAATAGATTTCTGACCATGAATGCTTTGGTAATTTGAATTATTTGCTATCAAATAAAAGATAAGTAAGACTAAAGGTAATTTAGTTCAGAAGGAAGCATATGAGCTTGGGAGATATAAAGACCTGGTTGTAAAATTCAACTTCACCACGTATTGCTCTGTGATCCCAAACAAGCACTAAACTTCTCTGAGCCTCAGTTCCCAGATTGTAAAATAACACTAATAAGGCATTTGGTCTATCATAGTTCAAGGCAAAAGGTGGTGCTCAGAAAAAGGCTCCTATAATTCAGGAAATAGGAACCAATAACTAGTTCCTATTAACCATGCAAAAGATTTTGAAAAATCAACGAAGTCTTATGACAGTTCCAGTGGTGATGATCTTTTTTTTATTACTGAAGGAGAGTTCATATACAATATTATATTAACTTCAGGTGTACAATATAGTCATTTGGCAATTATGTGTGTTATGAAATGCTCATCGTGATAAGTGTAGTTACCTCTGTCACCATACAAAGTTAGTACAGTATTATTGACGATATTCCCTATACTGTACTTATTCTTAGACTTGCTTATTTTATAGTTGGAAGTTTGTACTTCTTTTTTTTTTTTTAGTGTTTTTTTTATTATATTATGTTAGTCACCATACAGTACATCCCTGGTTTTTGATGTAAAGTTCGATGATTCATTAGTTGCGTATAACACCCAGCGCACCATGCAATACATGCCCTTCTTACTACCCATCACCGGTCTATCCCATTCCCCCACCCCCCCCAAAGCCCTCAGTTTGTTTCTCAGAGTCCATAGTCTCTCATGCTTCATTCCGCCTTCTGATTACCCCCTTTCTTTATCCCTTTCTTCCCCTACCGATCTTCCTAGTTCTTATGTTCCATAGATGAGAGAAATCAGATGATAATTGTCTTTCTCTGCTTGACTTATTTCACTTAGCATTATCTCCTCCAGTGCCGTCCATGTTGCAGCAAATGTTGAGAACTTGTTCTTTCTGATAGCTGAGTAATATTCCATTGTATATATGGACCACAACTTCTTAATCCAGTCATCTGTTGAAGGGCATCTCGGTTCCTTCCACGATTTAGCTATTGTGGACAATGCTGCTATGAACATTGGGGTGCATATGGCCCTTCTCTTTACTACGTCTGTATCTTTGGGGTAAATACCCAGTAGTGCAATGGCTGTGTCATAGGGTAGCTGTACTTCTTAATTCTCTTCACCTATTTCACCCACATCCCCACTCCTTCCCCTCTGACAACCACCAGTTTGTTCTCTGTATTTATGACTCTATTCCTGTTTTTATTTGTTTTTTAGATTCCACATATAAGTGAAAGCATCTGGTACTTGGCTTTTCCTGTCTGACTTATTTCACTTAGCATAATACTCTATAGGTCCATTCATGGTGTCACAAATGGCAAGATTCCTTTCTTTTTTATGGCTGAATAATATTCCGTGTGTGTGTATGTGTGTGTGTGTGTGTGTGTGTGTGTGTGTACACTGCATCTTCTTTATCCATTCATTTATTGATGGACACTTGAGTTGCTTCCATATCTTGGCTATTGTAAATAATACTGAAATAAGCATAAGGGTGCATGTATTTTTTTTGAATTTTTGGTTTTGTTTTCTTCAGGTAAATACCCCTCAGTGGATACTTACCCAGTAATTCCAGTGGTAGTGATCTTGATTTTACAATGCTCCTAGACATGCTGGTGTTTAACAATGATCATGGTACATCTGACTAAACCTGATGTACACAAGCTCCCGTGTAGAATATTGGCCTGAAAAGAGAGACAAAGTATATCACAAAGAAAATTGGTATATATTTTAGATGTAGACTAATAATGACCGCTAATTATATGAACTTGTGTAAGTTATTTAATTATTCTATACCTCATTCTTGATATGAGATGATTGGCCTAGATGACTTTTGAGAAATAAATGTCCACAAATTCAGGAATGATAGAATAAGCTTTAATACCTTAGAGATGGTTGAACGTTTATCAAATGAGAATATAAATATTACTGGAGTTTGCCATGATTTTTTTCAGAAAACTTGTGGGTATGGGGAAGGGAGGAGTGAAAATTAGATCTTAAAACTGAATCTAAACTGTGAAATAGTCAAACACTTAAAGGAATCATATGAATAAAGTTTTAAAAGCACTGATCTAACATTGAAATAACTACATGTGGAAAAACTTCTATTTTTATGTTATTTTTACTGTCATATTGCATTATCTTAAAATTAAATGTGATCACACTTAGGGTGATTACCTATATACATACCCATCCAATGCTAGATTTTCTCAGGAGAAAAAGTGAAGGTTCTTTCTTACAGGAAGAAAATCTGGCATAAGTTCCATGATGATTCCATTGGATGCTAGAACAATATCCATGTTGTAGCTAAATTATAGTCTTAAACCTTGTCTTGGCAAAGTTTGAGCAATATATGAAATGTCTTCTGGTGCATTTAAATTAGGGTAATTACCAAGCCTGTGTCTCCAGGTTCTACTCTGATGCTGAAAGAAGAATCAATTTGTCCTCAAAAAAAAAAAAAAAAAAAAAGCAAATAGGGAAAATAAGCCCCATTGGATAACCCCAAGCATTCCAGCAGTCTGCTCTGGGTCTGCATAGAGAAGCACTGCTAAAGAGCCCTTGTTTGTCACCATTAAAAGGTTCATCAAATTTGATGGAAAATTATATTTAAATGCTTCGAGTTGGCAGGTCCTTTTTCCTCACAGCTTTTAAAGTTACTTCTTTTGCCACTGATTGGTCCATCCACCTCATTTTCCTCCTAATATTTCACTAGCACCTCTGCCCCTGACAGTTATGAGGACCCAACGCCAGCCAGATATCAGCAGGCTTGCTTAGCCCGACAGCAGCTCTGGAAGGAGTCTGACCAGAGCAGGGTGCAGAGGCTTTGCGTGAATAATGCTGTATTCTTGTCAGTGGTTTGGGCCCCGGGAGGATGCTAACATGTTTCCATAGCAGATGGGTCAGCTCTTGCCTGCCATTCTGTCTTTTGAACTTCCTGTTCAAGGGTATGGTTTTCATCAACCTTGATGCTGTAGAGAACACCTTCTTTATAAGATTGGATATTTTTTTTTTAGCTAAAAGAAAATAACTGAATGTTTTTGGATATAAAAGTTTCTTCAGAAAAGATTAAAAGGGGGTGGAGTAAGGAGCCCAGATGTCCAAGTGAAAAGTTGTAACTGTGATAGAAGGTTTTTGGTGTGGCTTTTTTTGTTGTTGTTTTTTTGTTTTTGTAATGCCTGAAAATTAAGACTGAGGAAAACAACCTTTTCCAGGCTCAGATTTCATTAAATGCCATTAAGACATTAAACCTTTTGCTATAAAACTGCTTTGCCTTATTTTTTTTGTACACAATCCCTGAACATATATGTCATTTTGCCCTGCTCATGTCTACAAATCTTTTGGCAGGAAAAATAATGTCTTCACCTTTTCTTTTAAGCATCTTGATCTCATTTTCAGAGGGATGATCCAAGTGTGGTGTTCATAGGGTGAGCAGAATTGGGAATGCTTGGTATGCTAGCCTCATTCCTATGGTATTTACTGCTAGGGGCAAAACATGGCTCAGGTAAATTATAGGGACCGATCAACCTTATTAAACCCATAAAGTGAGCTTTATCCAAGCAGCGGAAAGTGAAGACATTTCAAAACTTGGTACATCTCCAGAGAGAAAAATAACATATTTCTGGGATGTCCATGTAGTAGAAACACGAGTGTGTCCTCCTTTAAGGAACTCTAATCTGTAAACATAGACACGGTAAAAGCATACAAAGTAGACAGTGATCATATATCCTTCTACATTTACATTCAGATTATTATTACTTGCCAAAGAGAATACACGGCAAACTGTTAAAGAGTCCCTAGAGACAGTTCCATGTATAAATGTTCAAGGAATGGCTGTATGATACAGTAAGAATGTGTAACACAAGCAGAAAGAAATGTCTGATGTTATTGTGGTTTTTGACAGCAGAAGTCCCTCTGAAATTTTAAGGCCAAATAAATCTGAGGGAAAATATAACCCCATTCATTAAAATATGATTCACGTGTAATTTTTGAAGCAAAGACAGACATCTCTCTCTCTACAGTGGTGCTCTGATGACCACCAGGAAACCCATCTCGATGCTGTGCCTGTCTGACTGGCCTGAGAGGGACCCATTGTGTATCTCTGACATGAAACCATCAAGGAAGGCAACGGTGGTCACCTCAGGGGTGGATTTTTGTTGCTCTTGTGTTTGAATATTCAGCAGAAGGGATGAGAAGCCTAAGTCCTGAGTAGGCACTCGTCGAGCATGTCCTGTGCCACAGCTCCTACACTAGGAGCACTCAGCTGCAAGCCAGTGATGGAGAGTAGCTGCGGTGGAGTTACTGCCAATCAGAGGGGAAGGAAGAGTTGGTAGCAAGAAGCAAAACCCACCGGAACTAGATCACGTGAAAAGGGGATTGATTATAAGGAAAGATGGGAAAGATGGAATCCGATTGCAGGAAGTACAGCCAAGTTAAGATGAGCTAAAGCATCTCTGAGTGTGCAGTCTTATCCAGACAGCCTTGCTCTGGCAGTCTCTTGTCTTGCTTCTCTGCACACCATCTTCCTGTCCTCTTCCTGACAAATCATTATCTTTCGCTCCGCTCTTGGTTTCTGCTTCTCTATAAGCTTAATCAATGCAGAGCCTTGATTTGCCATGTAGGACTCTCTGGCTGTGGTCTACACAGTCTTACAGTTTACTTCTCCATAGCTAACTAACTCAATTTTTGCATTCCAATATCAAATTCCCAAGAAAGAGACACTTACTAGCATGGCCTATCAACTTGTTGGCCTTCCAATATCAAATTCCCAAGAAAGAGACACTTACTAGCATGGCCTATCAACTTGTTGGCCTTCCAATATCAAATTCCCAAGAAAGAGACACTTACTAGCATGGCCTATCAACTTGTTGGCCTTGGATCCACCTTATGCCAAAAAATCACTGTGTATTGAGTAGCTTTCCTGAGCTGGGTTCTGGGCTAAACACTCTATAGGTCCGTCCTATCTCATGTAATTCTCAACCATTCCATCCGCAGCTTCTCATTTAGTCCTGCATAAATAGGTACCTCACGTGGTTCTTGGGGAAGCAAAATGAGATGGTGTATGACGACACAGTACATTTCACAGAATGTGGTCTTCATTAATAAGGGCTTCATTAACATTATCTAACAATCAAAGTGGTAGGAATGAATGAAGTCTTGCTGAATTAAAGCTCTGAGGACCTGGGCTCTTATTGTGATTTTTGCCAGCAACTAAGTCTCTAAACTCATCGGTTTCTACTTCATCAGAATATAAGAAATTATTAATTTTTTTAAGTATCATAGTGGTATTATGACTGTGGTTTTGAAAGTCCTTTTAAGGAAATGTATTGAAATATTTGTGGATAACATCATGATACCTGGAATTTACTTCAAAATAATGAGGGGGATTGGTTTGAGATGGAAAAGATTGGCCATGAGTTATAATTTTTGAAACCTTGTCAGAGATTTTATTATACTATTCTTTCTATTTTTATATAGGCTTGAGACTTTTTTAAAAAAGATTTTATTTATTTATTTGACAGAGAGAGAGGCAGCGAGAGAAGGAACACCAGCAGGGGGAGTGGGAGAGGGAGAAGCAGGCTTCCCGCTGGGCAGGGAGCCCGGAGGCAGGGCTCATCCCAGAATGCTGGGATCATGACCTGAGCTGAAGGCAGATGCTTAACGACTGAGCCACCCAGGCACCCCAGGACTTTTTTTTTTTTTTTTTACTTTTTTTAAGGTTTTTAACTTAAATACCAGTTAGTTAACATACAGTGTAATATTAGTTTCAGGTGTAAAATTTAGTGACTCAACACTTCCATATACCACCCCAGTGCTCATCACAATAAGTACCCTCCTTAATCCCCATCACCTATTCACCCATCCCCCCACCCACCTCCCCTCTGGTAACCATCAGTCTGTTCTCTATAGTTAAGAGTCTTGGTTAAGTGTTTCTTGGTTTGCCTCTCTCTCTCTTTTCCCTGTGATCGTGTTTTGTTTCTTAAATTCCACATATGAGTGAAATCATATGGTATTTGTCTTTCTCTGACTGACTTATTTCGCTTAGCATTATACTCTCTAGTTCTATCCACGTCATTGCAAATGGCAAGATTTCATTCTTTTTTACGGCTGCATTATGTCCTATTGTATATATATATACCGCATCTTCTTTACCCATTCATCAGTCAGTGGACACTTGGGCTGTTTCCATAATTTGGCTATTGTAGGTAATGCTGCTATAAACATCAGGGTCCATGTCCCTTTGAATTTGCATTTTTGTATTCTTTGGGTAAATACCTAGTAGTGCAATTGCTGCGTCATAGGGTGGTTCTATTTTTAACTTTTTGAGGAGTCTCCATACTGTTTTTCAGAGTGGCTCCACCAGTCTGCATTCCCACCAAGAGTGTAAGAGTGTTCCCCTTTCTCCACATCCTCTCACCAACACCTGTTGTTGTTTGTGTTGTTGATTTTAGCCATTCTAACAGAAGTTTTCCATAATAAAGAAACAAGTAAATTGGAATAAGATCACAGAAGACTTCCCAACTCTGATTTTTTTTTATTCTGCCAATTTGAATAACATAACTCTTAGCCAGTGTTTACTCTGAAATATTTAGCTCATACAACTTGTCTTTGAGGTTTATGCAACTGATATTTTTTAATTATATATGTAATGTGAGATAACTAGAAATAATATTGACCTCCACCATCCCCTTCCCCAAATTCTCACTGTTCCTACACTAATCAGGTTATCTTTCCACACCTTTTTTCCTGTGGTCATATGAACATTTATGTACAACATAGGCTTTGATTTGTTTTTGTTTGTTTTGTTTTGTTTTGTTTTACAAAATTTGGGCTACTTATTTATCACTTAATTACCATAACATATCAAGGACATCTCCCAATAAATAGGCATGGATCTAACTTGTTCTTAAAAATAGCTGCAAAATATTCCATTGTCTATGTATGAATGGGGATATAAGTTTGATTTCTTTTATAGTGGCTTTCACTATCATAGAAACTTTTCTTTCAGTGAACAGTTCAGAAGAGCAGTCAGGGTTGGACACCAGGCCCAGCATGTTAGGGACCCAGGCTTCTTCTGATTCATTGCTTTGCCATTCCTGGGGTGTTATCTTCATCCTTCTGCTTCAGGATGGCCCACGAGCACATCACATTCTAACCAGTTAGAAGGGGGACTAGGGCAGGGGAAGGTATGACCCTTCCCTTTAATGGCCACAGCCAGAAATTACAATCATTGCCTTTATTCTCCTATGTCACAGAATTCAGTCACATAGCCACAGCCATCTCTTATTGACAGATACTTAAGTTATTTTCATCTGTTTTCTTGCCATTACAGACAATGCTATAGTAACATGCTTGTACTTAGATGCTGTGTACTTGCACTGTTATTTCAATAGGATGGGTCCCCAAAATTGAAATTGCTATAAATCTGTGTTTTTATACATTATGAAATAAAACCCTTAAAGAAAATTTATAGTTCGATTCATATTTTAGTTGATAAAGATCTCTAACTCTTGATGGCATTGCCTCATACTGAGTAATCCTATTTTGACAATGTCACCAGATTTGTTCAGCCATGTTTTGACAATTATTTGAATATTTTATTGTTTCTTTATTTATAAATATTAATGAGCAATGAAAAAAATGAAAGTTTTGCCGTTAGTGAGATTGCTGCTACAATTTAATAGAATATGAAATCCTTGAGAACTGGGGATTTTGTCTTTTTTATTCTCTGCTTTATTCCTGGCATCTAAAAGAGTATGTGACATATAATAGGCTTTCAGTACATATTTGTTGAATGAATGAAAACAGTCAATGAATGAATTTTCATTGAGGCAAATTTGAAATGATTAGAAGCACTAAGAATAGTTAATTTTAGGCTCAATTAGATACTATCCTTAATTGATTACCCATGTGTTCATTTGTTAAAGAAAAGAAAAGAAAAGGAAAGGAAAGAAAAGAAAAAAGATACAGAAAGTGCTAGAAAGATGATATTGAAGAAATGGTGGTTGAGAGAGCTCTAAGTTGTGGATTCACTGTGTCACTATAGTGTTTCAATGCTGAAAGAAATTCGTTGTATGTTGATAGGGATCTGGTCCACTATAAAATCTTCTGAAAAGAAAGGAAGGTAATTTAACTTTTTCATGACAAAATTTTAGAGAAGGTGAAGATTATTAGAGCTAGCATCACAAAATTCCCATCAGCAAGTCCTAAGTCTCAATATTAAAATTGTTCTTTTCTTAGTTATTTTGTTACTGTTTTGTCCTTGAAATTGTTTATCTTCACAAGGTCAGGCATCATGTCTGTTTGGCTTACTATGGTATCTTCATCTCCTAGCCCAGTGCCTGGCATATAGTTGGTGCCTAATAAATGTCAAATGAGTGCAAGAATGAACACTTAGGAATTTAACTTACAATATTATGTTTAATGTTTTTATGGTATCCTTTTGGTGGCAAGTGACAGAAACCCGACACAGACCCCCAACCAAAGAAACCCAACTCAGACCAACTACATGAAGAAGATGGTCTTATTAGGAGGAGACTCAGTCCAATCAAAGACTACAGAAGCCAGGGCAGCCTGAACACCTCAGGTGTTCCAAATCCAAACTCTGGTCTGGATTGCTGGCAGGAAATTCTCTTTCTCTCTCCCTCTCCATCTCTCTCTCATTCTTTGCTCTTTGTCTCTTCTTACATGAGGTTTTCTTTAAATATCTGAGTCCCTGGACTTACATCCTAGCAACTCACCCACCGGAGAAGAAATTTTGTCCCACGAGCTCCACTTTTAAAGTTGTTATGGGAGGGACACCTGGGTGGCTCAGTCAGATAAGTGTCTGACTCTTGATTTTGGCTCAGGTCACGATCGCAGGGTGGTGAGATCGAGCCCCACGTTGGGCTCTGAACTCAGTGGGGAGTCTGCTGGAGATTCTCTCTCTATTCCTCTTCCTCTGTCCTCCCACCCCTCCTCCCCCCCACTGCTTGCACACACATGCTCTTTTTCTCCCTAAAATAAATAAATAAATCTGTAAAAAAATAAATAAATAAAGTTGTTATGGGAGCACTTGGATTGGTCTGCCTGAGGTTTCATACCATTGAGGAAAACATTTATCACCAGAAGGAAGGGAGCCAGTGGTGTTAGGGAAGCATTGCACATTAAACAAAGATTTTTTTGTTTTGTTTTTTGTATTTTAAATAATTATTGCAAATTGTATTACTGTCTGGTGCTAAAAAATGTAGAAACAATTTTAACAGAATTAAGAACCTTATAATGTCTAAAATTTTGTTTAGTATTATGAGAAGAGAATCAGCCTTTTAGAACATAACTCTTACTCTTAAGTTATATATTCATATATATACTTAATTTCCCTCTATATTTTTAAGAATAATTTTTTTACAAAAGCAGGGGATGCCTGTACATGTAATATAGTCATTGGAACAGTGATAAGGGCGTGGGCTTTGGAAATATTCTCCTTGGTTATACTTTTTACTCTATTATTAACTCGGAGCTAGAGATACACGTTGAGCCTCAGTTTTGTTTGTTTATTCTTCCTTTTAAATCAATTCTGTGGGTTTTTGTTGTTTGTTTTAAAATCTATACACCGATGGGATTCAAAACAATATTTACTTCACAGGATGATTGTGAAAATCAAGAAAGATAATGGATGTGAAAAAAATTGTTAATTACCGGGTAAAAACATGATTCCCCTTGTGTCATATATGCTTTTCACTATTTATTGGCAAAAATCTTTTATGTGAGTATTTTACTGGGATTCTTACAATGAATTTAATCTTCACCAAATAGATTTGCATATATAACTAGGAATTATCAATAGTTGTAGCTCCTTTTTAAGGTAATCTGAATCATGGTCACTGATATGTCAGTGACTTCTTTTTCATAAATTCTGCTATATTACTTAAAAGATTTTTAAACAATATAAAATTTTATCTGTACTCTTCTTCTTTCATCATTTCAGATACTAATCAGGATTCTTTTTGAGAATTAATTGACTTTTGTTTTTCATAATTAATTTAATTTCAAATTAGTAAAGCCTTTCTTAGTTTAATTGAATTTTTGCTTTTAGTGCCTTTGCTTTGTACAAATCATTCCATCTTTTTATTTTTACCTCATTTTAAGTAGCACATATTGAGCAACACATAAAATGTCAAAAATTCTGATTTAATTCATTTCAAAAGTAAACAACTGATAAAATCAACTCTAAGGAAATAAACAGTTTTTAGACATTTTAATAGTTTTATTTTTGTTTTTTTTTTTGTGCATAGTCTTTGCTTATGCAGTCATTTGTAGCCATAAATGATTGGGTTATTTATTTTAATTAATGTCTACTAAGAAGTTCCTCTCCTTAGAAATAAGTCAGATGTCAACGTTAAACGCATGACCAAAAACACTCTTATTAGCTTAATCGTCAAAGTAAAAATACGACAGGATTTTTAAAAGGATTAAAAATAGTTAATTATACAGCTATAAAAACATTAATCTTGACCGACACAGAAAGATGTACATTTATATCGCTGAAGTAGAATGGAAAGTTGCAAAGCAAGTATGTCTAATATGTTTTTTAAAATATTTAAGTGTCAGGGAGAAAACTACCTCTAACAGTATCTACCAGCTATCCAACCATTTCATGGCATCTACCTTTGGATGATGGGATTAAAGGTGATTTTTACTTTCTAGAGGATTCCTTTCTGTATTGTATGGATTTTTATAATATCATGTTGCAATATTTTTATTTCCAGGGGAGGGGAAACTAACAAGCAAGCTTTTCCAATTTTGGAGAAAAGTTAGTTATAATAAAATGAATAAACTAGTTAGCATTTTTTTCACCACAGAGCTTTATCTTTAAAAGTAAAATAGTCACTTAGAAGGTAAAATTATATACCCATGACTTACTACTGCAATTTTGAAGCATAGCATTTGGGAAATTTCCCAGGAAATTTCATATATTGCTACTTCTGTTGAAGAAGCTTCTTTGCATTGCCTGTGGTGGGCTGATAGCTGCACTGAATTGCAATGAGCTATGAAAATATAGTAACTCCGTGTGAATTAGAAATTCAGTCTCCTCAATATCCTTCCCTTCAGAGTCACTGACTCAGTGTTAATGAGGATGCATACGTATTACTTATCTCAAGGTGTGAGATTAGCAGATGACTGCTGGGCAAATGAGTAAAGCTTTTGTGCACTGTGAAAGCAAGAATAAGCCAGCTATTTTAACCCAAGCCCAGGCATTCCCTTCGCTGGATTCCCTAGCGGATCCTTCAGCTGAATCTGAGCCTTAAAAATAAAGCCACTTTCTGTGCTTCTCTGTGCATACTGAGAATCTTGCCAAAGCCTTCTATGAGGTATCTGTGAATTTACCCTGGGAGAACACCACACAGTGTCCTTGGCTTCCTGTTCTAAATGATCCACTCCAATGACACACTGTAATACTACTCAAGGTAGGGAGAATGAGCTGCCAAAACCTATTTATCACTTTGCTGGCCTTGAACCGTGCACATCCGTCCAAAGTTGAACAAGGGTCATAGGAAGAGCTTTTCTTCTGTCCTGCCTTGCCAACACTAGTATCTTGTATAAAGATTAAAATAAATTGTCTAATGTTTCACTGCATTGGTTTTCCCACCCTACAAAGTGCCATTCTTTAAAGATGTGTAAGAGAGTGAATTTGGGGAAATAGATGCTAGCAGTTTCACAAACAAATATTGAACGTCCAAAACTAGGAGGCTTTGGTTAAATAGATGATGGTTATTCATAAAACGGAATATTATGCTACCACTAAAAATAATGTTGAAGAATATTTTTTTAAAGATTTTTTTTATTTATTTGAGAGAGAGAAAGGGAACATGAGTGGTGGGGAGGGATAGAGAGAGGGAGAAGCAGACTCCCTGCGGAGCAGGGAGCCTGATGTGGGGCTTAATCCCAGGACCCTGAGATCATGACCTGAGCTGAAGGCAGACACTTAACTGACTCAGCCACACAGGCACCCCAATGTTGAAGAACATTTAATAAAAATGCCAATATGTCCGAGATATTCCATTGTATGGATGTGTTTGACTAAATAACTAAAATAATATGTAGAATATTATTCCAGTTTTTTAAATTAAAAATATATACACAGGAAAAAATATAGAAAGATATACACCAATATACTTTCTGTAGTTACTGTTGAGTGAAGGGATTATGTTTGAATTTTCCTTTCCTTCTTCCTTTCCTTTCCTTTCTTTTCCTTCCCTTTTTCCTTTCCGTTTCCTTTTCCTTTTCTTTCCTTCGTTCCTTCCCTCCTTCTTTCTGTCTTACGTCAGTATTTAAATTTTCTACTGTTGAAATAAACTGTTTAAAATAAGTTAATTAGTGTTGATCCTTATCTAAAATAGAAAGTTTGCCAATTAACATGAAACAACGGGGACAGATTTTAGAGTGTTTTATTTCTGGCATTTAACTTTATATTTTAAAAAAGATAAGTTTAGAAACTGTGGAGGGGAGACAGGAGTGGTACAGGAACTCCATACTTTGTCTTTGATTTGCCTCTAACCCTAAAACTTCTCCAAAATAAAATGTATTCATTAAAATTTAAAAATCCCCTTTATACTTGCACTACTTGGCCATCTTTTATTTTCTCACCTTTACAGGTTATGTCGGTTAGCACATGTTACATTAATACTTGAGTTTTAACTAGCCATAGGGCAGTGTTTATGAGCAAGATTGTCCTGGCTGGAGTCTGGAAAGCAATGAGAGCTCACTAAGCCCTCTGAAGACTGGTAGACCTGGTACTGTGGATTTCTCCCTCTGACTGATTCCTCCTGGCCTCTTGAACCTCACACTCTGTCAACCTCCTCCCCATCCTTGTCATAGACCAAAGCAGACTCTTTACCCCCTGGATTAGCATATGAGGTGGTGATGACTCCTGTCCTTGGCCCCATCACTGTGGCTTTACTGAAAAATCAGTTCGGTGCACACGTGGGTTCCAAAAGGTTGCCACAGTGCCATTACAACTCCCTTTTTTGGTTATGATCCAGCCTCCAGAAAACCTTTATTGAAATCTAAGTATGGGGGTGCCTGGGTGGCGCAGTCGTTAAGCATCTGCCTTCGGCTCAGGGCGTGACCCCAGCATTCTGGGATCAAGCCCCACATCAGGCTCCTCCGCTAGGAGCCTGCTTCTTCCTTTCCCACTCCCCTGCTTGTGTTCCCTCTCTCGCTGGCTGTCTCTGTCAAATAAATAAATAAAATCTTTAAGAAGAAAAAAAAAAGAAATGTAAGTATGAATAGTAACTGTATTTGACCAAAAGCAACGTGTGAGGTCAAGGATGAGTAAAGCGTGTTTGAGATGAGTATAAGAGCAAGAAAGCCAAGACACATAGGACTGAGATCTCCATCCCAATCCTGTATATCTTGCTCCATGTTCCCTGTAGCCTCATGCTACAGGGAGAAGGAAGAAGGAAACCAAGTGACATTGGTGTGGGGGATACCACTATCCTGTGCTTGGCTTGGAGTAGAAACCTGGTCATGGTTTTTACCTAAACAACCAGTAGTGATGACCTTACCAACTAACTGTAATTACTTCATCCCTTTCCCTTTCATCATTTCATAAACACACATTAGCTATCTACTCTGTGCCCAGCTCTGTGCTAGGTTCTGGGGCTAACATGGTGAGAACAAACATTAATGACCCCTTTCCCTTATGAAGCTTACAGTCTAAGGGGGGAGAACTGGTCAAATAACCACACATGAAAATGCAAAGCTGCAGCTGTGACAAGTGATATGGAGGAGAGGTGCGTTTATTGGGGTCGGGGGGAGGGAGGGAGGTGAATCTAGGCAGTCAGGCAAGATAGCCACAAGGAGGTAACACTTCAGCTGAGATCTGAAGGATGAGTTGAGTGGGTGTGAGGCAGGGAGAGGGAAGGGTTTTCCAGCCAGAATGAACAGCATGTGCTGAAGCCCTACCTAATGTGGCTGTTTGGTAGGCGCTACGAGAGCCCTAAGAAAGGCCTTCAATTTTTCATATTCTGACTCCTGAACACCCCAAGGGACTCATTCAGGTGCGAGTGAATGTTCTTCTAAACCTATGATATTCATTTTTTTGTGTTTTGCTTCAGCTATAAAATTTGTTTTTACAGCTGCACTTTCTGGTACAGAATTTGAACACATGTCATAAAACAGCCGCAAGGAAAGAGCACACATACTGATTGTTCGGATTCTGATTGCTAAATGGCCGCTGTCACCCAGCAGTTATTTCGTCACCTTGATAACTATAAAATAAGCACCAAAGGTCAAGCCCTCAAATTTAGTCTGTCTTAATAACATGATTCTCATACACTTCTTAATTTTGCTTAACATCGTAGCTTTAATTTTAGGTCCAAGCTAAATTAGATTGAGCTTTGCCTGCAAGTTGTTTTCTTTGTAATTTTTTGATAAGGTAAAGAGTTTTGTCAAGCACTGTTTTTAATGCTTGAATTTAGAGAACTTCAAAGACAATTAGTCCTGGTCACAACATTCATCTGTGATTATTTTCATGGTGAAATGGTAGTATTAAATCTCCTGATGTTAAGGGAATGATTTTACTTCAAAGCACAGTTCCAGAATATTCTGTCTGGTCTTGCCACAAGTTCATGTTCCTTAAGGTTTTATTCTTCTAAGAGCTGTTCAATGAATACAGTAGGAAGAAAATGGATGAAAAACATATGGCGTTCTTGTTCAAGGGCTTGGTTGGTCATTTTCTTTCTTTAAACCTTCAGTCAGTAACCTTATTCATTTCTCCAGTGTGTAGGATGGTACTGTGCCTGAGTTAAAACTTTTGAAAAATGACAAAACATACAGTATGGTAATGGAATGGCAACAAGAAGCGTTATGTGTATTTAATTTTTTGAGTTAGAAAGACACCAAACTCTGTCTTGATAAGATATGGTAACAGAAACCAAATGGAGAGAGAGGAAATTATTATAAAATAGCTTTTTAAGACAAAAAGAATTTGGAATAGAATGGTAATGTTTTTGAATAATGTTGGCCTAAAAGATAGTGTGACATAGTTCGAAGTATGCTATTATTAATATAAATGCAGAATAACACTTAATGTCTTTAAATGTGGCCAAGTGTAGTTGAAGAAAAATAATAAACTCTGTTAGATGACCCACAGTATTATTGATGGTTTGCTAGGACAGTTTCTCAGCAGGATTGCAAAGATTTTCCGTGCTTTCTCCACATATGACATCTGACTTATTCGTACTGTAAGTGTTCTTACAGTAGGAGTATTCATTTTCTTTCCAGACTTCCCTTTTGTAGTTAGACCCAAGTTTGTCTCTGTTATCCTTTTCCCCAGGTCACTTCCCTGATCTATATCCTTGAATTAATTTATATACAGTATAAATAATCCCAGCTCATTAGAGCCATATTGAATTTATTGTGCCAACTGGTATAAGCAACCTATGACCACCTCTGGTTATGTGCCTGTCATTTGTTTTCTTTTTGTTTATTTATTTGTTTTAAAGATTTTATTTATGAGAGAGAGAGAGAGAGTGCATGAGCTGGGGGAGGGGCAGAAGCAGACTCCTTGCTGAGCAGGGAGCCTGATGTGGGACTCGATCCCAGGATCCTGGAATCATGACCTGAGCAGAAGGCAGATGCTTAACTGACCGGGCCACCCAGGTGCCCCTGTCTTTTGTGTAATAATTATTTTACTGAGATGAGTGGCTGCTAGAAGTTTCTTGCCACTCTCAAGGTATCTGCTGCCATAACTAGGGTTCTCTTCTCTCCCTTTCTCTGTGTTTTTCTTTTTGCTCTCCCCCCCCTTTTTGCCTTTTATATCTATTGGGAAAACTAATTGGTTATTTTCTAAAAAAGAAACATGTTTACGTAAGTAAGCCTCTAGAAACACTCATCCTAGTGGAAAATTGTAGATGATGCCCAAGAATATATTAATAATATTCTAAATTATAATTTATTGAGCACTTTCTATGTGCCAGGCAATAAGTTAACTACTTTACATGATTATCTAGTTAAACCTATGAAATCAGTGCCTTTTTTGTGCCTACTTTTCAAATGAGGAAATTGAAGCTCAAGTAACTTAAGAAACTTGCCCAAAAGTTTGAAAGACACCAGGTTTGAAAAAAATTCAAACCTCATAGGGGCATATTTTAACCCTGTGGTTGTTTCTTTTCCACATGAATAATGTCACACTTCATTGCATTAAGATATCTTCTGAAAGTGAGCTTATTCAATAACAGAGTCCTCACCCCCAACCATTACACCCCGCTGTCTCATGTCTGCTTTCAAAGACTTCAGCGATCTAGGACTTTCTTTTTTTCTTTTTTTAATTATGTTAAGTTAGCCACCATACAGTACATCATTAGTTTTTGATGAAGTGTTCAATGATTCATTACTCAGGACTTTCTCCTGAATTATCCTCAGAATTTTCTGAGATTGGGATAGGAAGTAAACAGTGTTGCTTGTAGTTTTGAAGATGAGGCATAAATGGGCTCAATTATGTCTTTAGGATATCTGTCCAAGTAATAAATCCCTCCCTCCATTTATAATTTCTAAAAGTTCATTTGTATTACCAGGATATTGTTAGAAGTTTCTTTAATAACAGCTTTCCATTGCATTCAAATCTTTGATCAAAAACGGATGTGTTGGGAGCTATTGCCGAAAGAAGGTAAACTTGAGCTAACACTGATGTTTTATCTAAAGAACTTCTTAAGGAAGGAGGGAGAGGGAGGATGCGATTGCAATTTGCCTCAGAATTAGCCACAAATGGTAGAAGGTCCAGGATAGATTGCCGATGCCTTGAGCTTAGCTAAAATAAAATTTTGATAAGCAGAGAATTTGCCACAGGCGCCCTTGTCCAAGAACGACTTCTATTCATCTGGGGTGGTCATAGAGGTTAATTTAATCAAGTAAATCTAATTTTAGTGATTAAGGAAGTCATTTGGGATGAAGAGACCTTGAATAAATTCTGAGCACCTTCATCAAATAACAGCGAATCTTATTTAAGTTATGTAGTGGTCTCCCCTTGAGAGATAAGCGGTAATGTCCTAGAATGAGACAGACTTGGATTTGGAGCCTAACTTCCCTGTTGATCAGGTTTGAGACTTTGGGCAAATAATTTCACCTCTCTGAACTTTACTTTTTTTTTTTTAATCTGTTAAAGGATAAGGATCATGAAGTGGATTTATGAACATGAGATCAGACCCCTCTCCTTTGTTTTGTTTGTTTGTTTGTTTCTTTATAAAATGGGAATTATTTTAAATGTATTGTACAGTACCTTTTCTCTAAGAAACTATGCCTCTCTTTCTAGCTCTGAAGAATCATTGCACTGGGGGAGAAATTGCATACAGAATAATTGCTCTGAGTTTTTGTTAAATTAGGGCTTCTAATACAAAGATTGATTTTGCAGTTTTATACTTTGAAAGTTGAAAGTCATAAAATCAGTATTTATAAATAAGTTATGAGTAAAGTCTAACAAAAACATTATTCCAAATACTATTTCCAGTTGTCTAGAAGATGAAATTTCTGAATTAATTCTCACTGTCTTATTAAGAAGTATGTGTTAAGCTCCTATGATTATATGCAGGACTTTGTCTTATGTCTTTTAAGTGTGAACATGTATTTTTATAAACAAAGCTTCCATTTTGTCATCTCAATGTGTAAAGCACTCGGAATACTACTAGATGAATGGTTCGTTTTGGTAGGCCAAACTCCTTGCACATTTGTAATGGTGTTTTCATATCACCACGCGTCTGTTATATGATGTGTGTTCCATGTGATGATTAGCAGTCTTGTTACTCAAGAGACTAAGTTCCCGGAGTGTACTCAAAAACCAGGTTTCCTTGTGTCTAATCATACATCTCCTCTCGCTTGAAACGAGAATACTTTCTTTTACTGTGTGTCCCAGTTGAATCATCATTTTTTCCCTGCTATTACATTTATATCGTGGTAGGAGAAAAGCTGATATATTTTAATAAGTTTTTAAAACATAGGTAGAGGGGCACGTGGGTGGTTCACTTGGTTAAGAATCTGCCTTTGGCTCAGGTCATGATCTCAGGGTCCTGGGATCGAATCCCGTATCGAGCTCCCTGCTTAGCGGGGAGTCTGCTTCTCCCTCTCTCTCTACCTCTCCCCCCAACTCATGTGCTCTCTCTCTCTCTCTCCCCACCCCCGTCTCTCAAATAAATAAATAAAATCTTAAAAAAAAATAGGTAGGAAGAGCTCTTGATTTTGGGTATCAATCGGAATACCCTTCTTCCTGTTCCTCAGTTCCCCAACTGATTAGAAATTATATTTTTGCTACTAGATATACATGTTATAATACACAAAAAATACCTACCATTCCTTGTATGGTTCTCTGATAACTAGGATTTGAGTTGAAAGAGAAATGCAGAGGAAAATTTCCAAATCAGCTACTGTGTACAATAGAACTAAGTGGGCTGATAGAAGCCAAGATAATTCTTCCATGAGAGAGAACTACTCCTGCTACTACTACTACTACCATCATTATTATGTCATGTGTCATATCTTATAATTACAATAATAATATGTATTTTTTAAGTCTCCTAATAGCAAACGTCCCTGGACTAAAGGCTTATGCCACATCTGGATGTAATAACATCAGGCCAGCTGGCTCTGTCACCCATCTGTCCCACTGTGGGTTTGGCAAAAGTGACTGATGGTTTCTCTTGTATCCTTGTCTACTAGTATCGCATTTCCTTTCTGAGTGTAGAGGAAGGACTGAGTAAAGCAATCAGATTTGCATAATGGAAATAGGAGGCCATATTGCCTTTATGAGAATTTCGTGTGACACACCTCCCCAGGGAAGAAGTCCTTAAAAACTACCATCTGATCTCCCAGCCCCGAAGCACTTCACACATAGAGGTTATTTTCCAAATGAATAAATAACACAACCCCAGTGAGCAGAAGCCTGCCCTAAAGGAGCCCACAATGTAAAGACAACAGAAGGCAGAACCACGGGCTCTCATCCACATCCCATCATCCTCTTAACAGCCTCACTGATGTGTATTTCCCATTCCTCATTTGCGCCTAAAATGCCTTCTATTCTATAAAGTAGAAGGTTCCTAAGACAGGAGCGGACTGGTATTCCTAGTGGTTTAGAGCAGGGGCTCTGGAGACAGACAACCTGGGTCCAAATCCCAGCTCTCCCACATACCAGAAGTCTAACCTTGGACAAGTCATTCCATGTATCGTCGTGAGAACTTGCTCAGAAAACAAGCGGAAAACACTTAGAAACGGGCAGAGAGTAGGAGCTCAATAAATATTAGCCATCAGTACTGGCAGTGCCAAAGTGTGGGAGTTGACCTTTGTGTTTTCCTCACTGGTGGATGTTCAGAAGTCAAGAAAGGCCGAATGTTTTATAAGCTTTTAGCACATTTAAAATAGAGAAGTGTCAAAACAGTCCTATAAAAATGATGGCATGTTTTAAATATTGATATTTCTATTATATTTTATTAGGAAACAGTTAATGTTTTTAACCCAAAATATAATGCAGTGTATTTTTGCTACTCCCAAAATCATTACAGGATAAATTCTGAATTCATAGTTTACTCTAGGTGTTATGACCCAATAAGGCAGCAATTCTTGAACTTTATGGTCTTTCAGGACCTTTTTACATTCTTATAAATAATTCAGAAACCCCAAAGAGCTTTGTTTATATAAGTTTTATCTGTTAGAAATTAAACTGGACAATAATAAACCCATTACCTGTTAACACATAACATATCTTTATAAAAATAACTATATTTTCAATAACAAATTGTATATAAATAATGAATGGCATTATTTTAAATTTTTACAGATTTATTTTGATGTCTTGCTCAATAAAAAGCAAGTCGGTTCTCCTATCTCCTTTCATGTTCATTCTGTTGCATTATCACATCAGGTAGCCACTGTGCGCTCATAAGACAATGAAAATGAAAAAGATAAATTACGTATCATGCCACATATCCACATTTTGAGGCCCTTCATAGCTCAGAGGCTGCACCAAATGGCCCTCCAAGTAGCCCTGCGACAGCTTTGGATAATACAGAGCACAGTAATTTTTTCACAGAGGAAGTGAAATTACCTGGGCTTCTATTTCCTTATACTCTGACCTAACTCTACAACATTTTTTTTTAATTTAAAAAATTTGTTCTTCATTAATTCACTGAACAGGGCATATTGTCTTGGTCTAAGTATTATGGGGGGAAATGGGGCTCATTTTTTTAAAGATCTTATTTATTTGAGAGTGGGAGAGAGTGAGAGCGGGAGGGGCAGAGGGAGAGGGAGAACACCCCGCTGAGCAGGGAGCCCTACATGGGGCTCGATCCCAGGACCCTGAGATCATGACCTGAGCCGAAGGCAGATGCCTAACCTACTGAGCCACCCAGACGCCCCAGAAACTCATTTGAAATAATTATTTTTCTGGATCTCAGTGTCCCCATTTGTAAACAAAAGAGAAAATTGGGCTAAGTGAGCCCAAGAATCCTTTTGGTGTGATGTTCTGTTTTTCTCACTTAAAGTAAAAAAGATTTTCATTAAAGTGGAAGAAAGAGCTTGCTTTATGTGTCTCGTTACTATAGACCTAGGGATTTCTTACTGCATACAATTTCAGCTTACCAAATTGCAAGGAGCAATAAGTTTGTTCTGAGAATTCCTGCAGTGATCACACTCAGTCCTCTGCCATGTCAAGGAGTCTTGAACTGAGTTACATTGCACTGAATTGGTTTTTTGAAACTCGGCTATATGGAAGAAGGGGCTTGCAGATTACACCCTCCTAGCCCATCAGGAAAAAGAAAGCAAGATTTTACCAAAAGGCATTTGCAAACTGGAGGTGAGCAAACGGGGCTCTGCTTGGTTTATAAGTTAGTGTGTAAGTGATCAGGCAGGCTCTGAAGTCTGACACAACCAGGACCCACATGAACTCCCACTCAGCCACTTGGTACTCACAGGACCTCTGAGAGTTCCCATCTCTGAGCCTCCGTTTCCTCATCTCTAAAATGCCTACTTCATGTGATTGCCGTGAAGATTGGACTAGAGAAGACACTGTTGTGCTAGGCCCATGGTTGTTCCAAATGGTGGCTCTGTTCTTTACTGGGTTTCTTCATCTGTAGAATGGAGCTGATGACACCTTCCTTTCACAGTTGTGGGAGGATTTAACCAGCACAAGGCCTAGCATATACTAAGAGTTCAATTGATAATAATAATACATAATTTATTATTATGTAATAGTATATAAATTGTATAATGGATTTTATATTATATAATTAAAATTACATAAATTGTATTAGAATTCCTATAATTTCTATAATACATAATTATATATTATTATTACTCTATTTATACAAGTATTCTGAAACATCTGTTATACTATCGTGTACTGTACAAAAGACATTTTATTTACCAGTTTGTGTGTGTGTGTGTTTGGGCAGGTGAATCCCCAAACTGGTGGTAGATGAGATTCCAGACATGGGCTAAGAGAAGGTAAAGCTATAATATAGGTCCCAGGGTGGTCTAGTGGACTCTCAAGGCTGGACAGTCCCCTCCAAGTATCTGTTGCTGCTCAGCTGCATTTTCCTGCAGGGAGCTGAGGCTGGTCATGGATTGACTGTTTGGTTTCCTTGAGAAAAAGGAACATCTGTCTTCTCCCTTGTGTGCCCCACCCCCACCCGCTGCCTTCCTGTCTGCGGCTATCTACTAGGCACTACTTCCCCCCACTCTTTCTCCACTCACCTCCCACTCACCTCCAGAAGTACCTCAAGTCTTCATTCTGCTCCATCTGCCTACCAAGTGAATGCTCAACAAGATTACCTAGAAATTCTTTATAGTGGCAAATATTTTGCAGTTGTTACCATGTGAATAATTTATTCAACAGTAGGTGAATGACATGTAAAGACATTGGGACGACATTTTGCCAAAGGAGTATATCCTTTACTCTGTTCTGGAAATGTTAAAACAAATTAACAAAAAAAGACCCACCAATTCAATTGATTGAACAAAATCTTCCTCAGGATTGCTTAGGGAGTTCTGTTTTCATCCAATAAACTATGTATTTCTATGGTAACAATCTGGAAACTGGTGTCCTTCGTTCTAGGAAATGTTCTTATATTATTGCTTTGATACTTGGCACATGTTTTGGGGGGGACCTCTTAACTGTTCACGTATTGAACCTGAAATGATTCTCTAAGGATTTTTTTCTTTGCTATTTTCCACTTCATTTCCCTTTTTTTTCTAGGTGTAAGATTACTTCAACTTTATCTTTCAACACTTCTTTTGGTTTTTCAAATTATTTCTGTTATCATTTTGAACTTAGGAGAGCTCTTTCTTATTCTCTGAATGTTTTAAGGCATCCTGTTCTTATTACATTGATTCAATTCTCTCTCTGAAGGTAATTCTTACCATTTTGGTAATCCCCTGCACCATTTGTATATCCTCTGAATTTCTTGATTCTGTTTTTTTGATCTCTGTTTTTATGTTGGAGGCTTGTCTTAGGTGTCTGGTGACCTTATCCATCTTTAAGAGTGACGCACTAGATGGATCTGTGCATGGGTGGGACTGCTCGTCGTACCCGGTGGGCCTCACCACGTAGCAAACAAGCCCCTCCACCTAAATACCAGTATCTGTGGGCCTTTTCTCTCGGGTTGGTCCGTTTCTCCAGAGAGGACTCTGCCAGCCCAAGACTTCTTAGGTCTGTAGTCTAAGACCTACTTTTTTGTATTTATAATGTTTTTTTTTTTTTTTACCAAGAGCAATCCAGGTATGTTTAATCATGTTATTGCTGTTGCAGGTGTCTTGAGGGATTATTTATACTCACCACTAACTTGAAATACAGCACTTTGGGACCTAACACCAGATCTTACTATTTTATATGACAATAAAAAAACACATCTATCACAATTTTTGTCCATTTGGGGAATTGTATTTCAATATAATTAGTTTTCTTAGCAATCTTATGTATTTTATTTTGTGCATTCAAAAACATCATTCTGCAAATGGTTCCATAGGCTTCCCCAGACTGCCGGAGGTGCCTGTGGCACACAGACACACCCAGAATGGTCGAGAATTCCCTTGTAGCAGAAAGAAAGAAAAAGAAAAGAAAAGAAAAGAAAAGAAAAGAAAAGAAAAGAAAAGAAAGAAAGAAAGAAAGAAAGAAAGAAGAAAGAAAGAAAGAAGGAAAGAAAGAAAGAGAAAGAAAGGAAGGAAGGAAGGAAGGGAAAGGAAGGAAAGAAAAGAAAAGAAAAGAAAAGAAAAGAAAAAAGAAAAGAAAAGAAAAGAAAAGAAAAGAAACCGGATTTTCTTTCAGTTGTCTTTCCGAAGATTTCAGCCTCACTGCTAGCATTCCCAGAGCTGCTGAGAGAAAGAGGGGTGAGCTGAGTATCACCTTTCAGTGAGAGCCTCACCCTTTGCTATTTTTGGTGTCCCGGGTTTTGGGGGTTCTCCATTTCATTTTATCCAAGATTAAGCTCCTTCTCCTTGGAGGCAAGGGAGAGATCCATCACCTCGCTGGGGTTGATCTGTGGAAGATAGCTGATAGTCTTAACTTTCAGACACTTAACCTCCACTACCACTTACCTCCACTCTACACTTGCAGCGGCTCCTGGTACCCCAACTCCAGAGTGTTTCTGAGGTGTTGTGGCCGAATGGCACGTTACTCAAAGGTCTTCTCACCATGTGCTTTTTGATCTTGCATCAGGTTCATCTCCTGTCCTATTTTCTTGTCCTGGTGGGTTAGTACCTTCTTTAGTGGTTTCCTGTCAGTTTTGGAAGCTCATGGCACAGGCCAATATAAACTTGTATATTCAATCTTCCACATTTAACTGAAAGTTCTCAACAGTTGTTTCTTAAGCAACTGATAAAGAGTGCAGACTCAGAGATCCGAGCCAAAGGATTCGTGAAGGGCAGCGTGTGAGGGGCAATCTTGTGTTCCTTTTTGACAATAGTTTTGAACTTGGACTGCAAATTGGAATCACCTGAGGAATTTTTAAACTCTTGGTGCCTGATCCCACCTTGAGAGATTCTAATGTAAGCCTAGGGCACGGCCTGGGAATAACAATTTTTAAAACTCTCCAGGTGACGGTAATGTGCAGCCAGTCCACCGTTAATACAGGCTTTGGTCCTGAAATCCTGCATATATTTAAAAAAGCCATTTTCCCTGGGACATTATGTGTATTTGAACTGAAGACACAGCTCTCTATGTGGTTGTCTGACTGACTCGAATATTAAAAACATACATTATTTTTGCTTTACTAAATGTAAGGGCAATTCATATCTTTTCTTAAGATAAATGAATCTCCTCTACCCTCCAAAATTATGTGAAAACATACTAATAAAGATTACTTATAAACGAAATAAGTCTCTATTATTTAAATAATCTATTTAATAGCATGGAATACTAAAACTACTCTGTCTTAGCATTATTTAAAGTAAACTTCAGATTAATCATATTTGTAACTAGATTTGTAGTTAACTAAGCTAGTGATAAATTCAACTGCCCGTTGAAGAGTCAGATTATGTGTGATCGCATTAGTGACACTGGGCAGTTAGGTGCTGAGGGTGGGGAAGAGAAGCCCTTTGCTTGAATTTCAGAGATGGCTTGTAGGGAGCGCTGAGTACATCTCGACCCGCTAAGCTGCCTCCACTCTGCACGCTGGGCTCAAGTTCCTGCTAGTCTCTGCACTGCCACTCAGCTGCTGTTTATTAGTGTTGATGACTTTCTGGCTGCAAACACAACACAAGGTATATATGACGTCATTTTTATGCTCTACCACATTGGGAAACTAACGAGAGGCCTCAAGTACGTCCCTCTCAGCCTTGAATGGCCCATGCCTTGTTCCTGCTTTAACAAGCTTTAATTCTGCTTTAATTCCTCTTCCCCTTTCTTCACTGTGTTCCAATAAATGCAAGGATCTAGAACTAAAGGAGACAGAGGGATGTATAGAAACGTTAATTATTAGTGGCTAACGAGAGTTCTTTACTAGAGCAGCTGAACAATTAGAAACACAGTGTATTATGGAAGATCGTCTCTCTTGGAGGGAGTCATGATAGTTCACACTACTTGGGAGTGTTCAAATTGCATTTCATGTGTGATTGTGCAGTTTAACTGAATAATATTTAGAAAAAAGTATTAAATATCAGCCTCTGCGTTGTGGATAAAACAGAATCAGCACTTTTCTATAAAATCTGCTCTTTTTCCTTTGCTTAAGTCCAAAGCTGTCATTCTCTGAGGGCCAAAAAATACATTTCACGTTAACATTTTAGAGATGTCGATGGGGTCCATTCTAAACTGTGGCTGAGGCTGAATGCTCAGGATTTGCCATAAGAATGGACATCCCCTGGGTCCTCACCTGAGGTCATTAAATTGATTTAGTCTAGGCCCACTGGTTGTATTTTAATGCAGCTTAGCTGTAAAAATACAAGGCCCCTTTGTGTAAGACAGGCAGTGCATTGTTATTTTTCTAGGCCTGTCAATGTAAAAAATGTGTCTGTTTGCCTTCCCTTATGACCTGAAGAAAAAAAATTTTTTTAGCTATATTACAGAGTAGCAGGACACCCTGGAAATGTTGGTTTTGGAAGGTACCTTGAAGAATAACATAAAAAATCTGGCAACATAATTTGATAAAGGTGCCAGGGATACACATGTTCATTTGGGGGTACTTCATTACCCTTTCTTTTTAGTTAAGTACCAGGACTAGGAGTGAACCACATTAAGAGTCTCTAAGAGGCTGGTGGTTCTTCTGATGGTGGTCTGCTCTGGCTGGATAAGTTATTTTCACCATAGCCAGCCAAGCAAAGGGGCACATGCTCCGATATCCAGAACCCTAGGAAACCACACTAAATATACTGTGCCCAACATTTACCCAAAATAAAGCAGATGGCATTCGACTTGCTGAGGCATTTGGCATACTTTGTTGTGGATTGTTGCAGGACGCATGTGTCTGTCAGAAGATTCTGTTGAGTCCTGGTGTTTTCTTTTTCCTCCCCACCCCCCCCGCCGCCTTTTGCTTCTTGGCACGGAGACATCGGTAGCCATTTCTTTAGATAGGTCTTCTTGTGGGTTCTTCTAGGGTGGTTCTGTTTTATCCTAGTAGGTATTGAGTTGAATACCTTACAGGAAATTGCCACCCGGTTTCATATGTGGTTTTGTAACAGGCGTATTTTTAGGCTACTTTCCAAACCTCTGGGACTCCCAGCTATTCTTTCCCAAGGGTCAGTCTCCAGCTGTGGATGTTTCAATGCTACAAGTGACCCAGTGGAGAGAGGCCTTGTCACTTTTCTGTCAATCACCATGCCATGGTGTGGCCTCTGAGGTGCTATTATTCAGAGTGTCATTGATCCCAGTCCACTGCCACAGGCTCTGGATTTTGCAGGCATCAATTAGAATCTGAACTCTGCCACATCCTGCTGTGTGACCACCAGCAAGCTACTTGACATCTCGGACCATCAGCTTCCTGATATGTAAAATGGAGGTTAGCAGTAGACCTTCAAGGGTTCTTGAAGGTTCAAAGATTAATCTTTGAAAATCTTGCTTCAAAGATTAAATCCGATCATGAATGCAAAGTGCCTCATAGATGGTGAGTGTTCAATAAATAGGAGATACTGGGGCTCCTGGGTGGCTCAGTCAGTTAAGCGTCTGCCTTCGGCTCAGGTCATGATTCCAGGGTCCTGGGATTGAGCCCTGCATTGGGCTCTCCGCTTAGTGGGGAGCCTGCTTCTCCCTCTCCCTGCCACTCCCCTTGCTTGTGCTTTCTCTCTCTCTCAAATAAATGAAGAAAATCTTTAAAAAAAAATAAAAACAAATATGAGATCCCATAATTAGGTGTTATTGCTGCTATGACTCTGAATATCCTGACCTTAACCCATGCCCTATGCCCACGAACAGAAGCCCCTAAATTATCATCACTGCCACTTTTCTCCCCTTAGTCTGTTAGGTTTAACTTTTTAATGTTGGACTTAAACAAAAGGCCTCATTTTTGATGACCAAGCTGTTCCTTGTGATCCGTGACTCCACCTATCTCTGGCTTCTTACACCCTAAAAGGCTTTTGTTTCTTTGAAATAGCATTGGTTAAACGTCCTCTTGTTCTTTGCTACCCATTAGAGGCATTCCTGTATATTTTTCAGTTCAAGCTCAACAAATACTTACGAGGGAGCTTCCGTGTGACAGGCGCCACGCCAGGAGGTCAGGAGGCAGAACTGATGAAGGCATGATTCTTGCCCTCGAGGGGCCTTAAATTTAGTGGGTCAACAGACATGTAAAAAGTCAACTAAAATACAAAATGATTATTTGTCAGAACTTACAGTAGAGATGAAAAATAGGGTACCACAGAGCAGATGCTGCTGACTCAGCCCCAGGAAGGCCAGGGAGTCTTCGCCAAGGGGGAAGAGGGGGATGCCGGGTAGATAGCCGGCTGATTCCTCTCTGGGCAGGGGAACAGCAGAGGCAGAAGCCTGGCAGTGAGCAGTCGAATGGTACAGTTAGGGGGAGTTTCAGGAGAACCATGTGACCAGAGCACATCCTGCCACAGCCCCATGTGGAGCACTGGGACTGAGACAAGAGCGTCTGCAGGTGTGGGGGAGGGCGAGACGACAAAGAGCTCTGTATCTCTTCCTGAAGAGTGTAGACCTGGTCCTAGAGATGGTGGTGGAGCCGGTGTGGGGTTTTCAGCAGTGAGCTCCCTGTTTTATTTGTCGTTCCAGTACTACTTGCATAGAGTAGAGTGCATGAGCCGGAGGTCCGTGGCCTCATGAATTTTGCATGTGTGTGCACCTGCAGGTCCACACAGCGGGTCCAGCAGCCGCCTCGGCCTCGCACGGCTTTCCCTCAGTCCTCCGAGAGGTAACCAGCATTCTGGCATCTTCCACCATACGTCAGTTTGGCTGCTGTTGAGCTTCGCATAGCTGGATTTGCACAGTACGCGCTCTCTTGTGTCTAGAGCCCCTCAGTCAGCACTGTGTGGGCGAGAGCCGTCCGTGCTGTTGCGTACAGCAGTTGTCTGTTCCCGTTTGAATGCTGTGTGGTGTTGCATGGTACGGAAATGCCTGTGCACTTATTTGTGACTACTGATTTTGTTCCTGAAAAAAATCACCTGAAAATGGACCAAGAATGAACTCCTTCTCCACTTTCATTTTGCCCTTTTTACAAAATGATCATTTACAAAAGTCTTAATTACCAGTTGGCCTTTAACTTGGGGCCGTCCCACTATCCCACCTGAAGGACCAAGGATCTGTCCGTAGCTGGAACAGTAAGACCTTGAACATCTCAAATGAGCATTGGCTCAAATGGGTTCTAGTTCATAATGCATGGTCTTTATTTTCTCTTTACTCTTTATTGCCTCCCATGACCTTCCACCTCATCAGTTAACAACTGATGATTGAGAACTTACTATGTACCAGCCATCAGTACACGTGGAGTTGTACGTGAAGTACACTAGAAGTTTCTAATGAGCGATCAGTTAAGATTCTACCCTAATCTGGAGGGTTGGAAAGCGCTTTCCTAAAGAAATGACAGTTGATCTGAGAACTGAAGGAAGAGTAGGAGTTAGCCAGGAGAAAGGAGGGGGAGCAGCATATGCAAAGACCCTAACATGGGAAGAAACTCTCAGAGTCCCAGAATCTAAAAGAAGGCTGGCGTACCTGGCATGAAGAGGGAAGGGGGAAAGGGCGACAGACTTGGAGCGGGAGATATATATAGTGACCCAATCCTGTGGGAGCTTGTGGTCCCTTAAGGATCTTGGATGTTATTATAAAGGCAATGTAAAGCCTTTGAAAGGTTTTAAGAAGGGCGGTGATATGAGCTCTGTTTTTGCATTTTTTAAATAATTAGATTCCTGGAACACTTTCATAAAAAGAAAGGGGGCCTACTGCCAAGTGTCTACCTGACTTATAGGTCCAGGCCCTATAGGACAATTAGTTGTAATGGAGGGACCAGTCACTGTTCTTTGATGGCCTCTTCCCATTTCCAACACATTTAGGTCTCTTCTGTATGTTTTTTTCTTCCTTGCATCCTAGACTTCCCGAACTGCCTTCCTTTGACCTAGATGTGAGGGGAAGTGCTCAGCAGCACTAATTTTAAACTCCTTACTTCTTCTTTCATTGACATCTTCTTTCAAAGGTGGCACTTCAGGATCTTAACTTTAGTGGGGAGAACACTTTGCTACATCACTAGTCCACCTCAGTGTCATTAGCTTTACTCCATATCTGGACTGAGGAACAGTTTAGTGATGTAAGCAATTGTATTCATCAGAGTCATTAACCCTTGCCACTGTAATTAAAAACAAACAAACCCGAAACACATTCCCATGACTTATTCATTAGGGGATGTAGTCAGTGGTATTGTAATAGCATCGTCTGGTGACGGGGTAGCTACAGGTCTGGTGAGCATACATACTATATGGAGTTGAATCACCGTGTTGTACACCTGAAGCCAATGTAACATTGTGTGTCAACTGTACTCAAATGAAACCAATTTTTAAAAAATAAAAAATGTAAAAACCCAAATCAGAGTGGCATAAGCTAAGTATTCATTTTCTCACTCAAGCCAGGCCCAGTATAGTGGTGGTCCCCCTCATCCAAGAAGAAACTCGGAGCCCTGGCTTCCTTCCCCTAGGTGATTCCCCGGAGTCTCAGACAGAGTCCTTAGCTTCCATCCACACTGCTGGGGAAAAGAGTGCTCCAGAAGATTGTGTGGGATGTGATGTTGCTAGTCCTGAAAGGGGCAACCATCTGTCTGCACACGTCCATTGGCCAGAGCATGGTCACAGGCCCCCAGAACCCAGCTAGCAGGAAGGGAGGCTGAGAAATGCCCCCGAGTGCCAGGAAGGCAAGATATAAGAAGTCAGCATCTAGCCAGTCTGCTACAGTGGTAGAAATTTTGCCACTTTTTGTAAATAACATTTATTCATCCTCTTAGTCGCCAAGTGTCATGAGTACTGCACTGTGCCAGGCTCTAGGAATACACTGGGGAGCAGGATGGCCGGTGGTTTCTGCTTCGTGGGGCTAGTGGTTTAACCAAGAGACAGACAGAAATAAAACAATCACACAAATGGGTATTTAATTATAACATTGTAATAAGGGCTGTGAAGGAAAATAGCCTGATGTTATGAGAGAGCACATACTGGAAGAGACGTGCCCTAGTCGAGGAGAGTTTGGAGAGGGCCCCTCCAAGGAGGAGGAAGTTAAGGGGCCACCTGGCAAATGACAGGAAGTGGAGAGAGAGGAAAAAATGGGCAGGTTTCAGAGGGAGCAGGAAGGGGCGCTGGCAGTTCCAGGAACTGAAGGAGGCATAGCTGAAGCCCAAAGAGAATGGAGAGATAGGAGCCAGATGATTCAGGTCCTTGTGGGCCATGAAAAGAAAACAGCTGGGGAAATAAAGCAGTAGGAAGCCATTGAAGGATTTTCAGCCTCGGAATAACATGATCATATCTGTGTTTTGTAAAACACCGGCCTCAATGTGGAGAATGGACTGGAATGAGGCCAGAGATGGTGTTGGCAATCAGGAGCATTATCTGTGTGGTTTTTTCCTGGTTTCTGTTCTTCCTTCAAGCCTCCCACCACTGTATGTAAAACTATCAGGCTCCAATGGGAGGGCTGTAATTTTCAGTTCCAGACATGGAGATGTTATCTATATTATTGAAGTAGAATAATCTAATCCAATTCTGAGCTCTTTGTCATCTTGAAATATTCCTCATGGCCTCTAGTGTCTGCTCGATTCAGTTAATCATGTCAGCTATGTAGCCAGACTGTTGCCGGCGACGTTTGCCGCCACTTAATCTGGAGTTGGTAGAAAGCTGTGTGGGTGACTTCTCTGTCTGCCATTTTGAAAATATCTAAGCAACACATCATTTGTCCAGTGTTGTTGGGGAAAAGCTATCCCCCATAAGATCTTGCTTCTCTTAACTACTTGGAGTTGTTTTTAAGACTTTAAATTTTTTTCTGATTTCAAAAGTGAACATAGAAACATTGTTAAAGACAGAGCTTTAAAGGAAAAAATTCCCTTAACTCCACCATGTGACGTTTTTACTTTTGAGTATCACATGATAGTATTTGTGGACTTGTGTGCATATATCAAAATATTTTGTTGGGTTTTTTTTTCTTTTTTCTTTTTTTTTTTTTAACCTCAAAACAGTATCTTCTGGTCTATAGCAGAAGTAAATAAATACTTGTTGGCTGAGTCAAAGAACAGATGAATGAGTACGTGTTAATTGAAGAAATTTTTTAAAAAGCTGAAAAACTACAAGAAAAAAATTAGAATGATCTAAAATAAACTCAACAACAACAACAAAAGAACCCATAATCCCTCCCCTGAAAGACAGATTTTGCTTTTGCATTTTTATGCCGTTTTAATGGACCATTTTGTATCCTGCTTTTCTAAAGAAACATTTTAATGGCCTTTCTCCTAAAATATTTTATATAATTTTCTGACATGAGGTAGAGCAGATTACCATTATCAGAAATGTGACAAAGATAAACTCAGACTCAGATTAGATGGCGGGGTGCAAGGGCACAGCCAGGAAAGGCCCCCTGATTCCAAATGACACATTCCTTCCACTCGCCGTGCCCTGTGCCTCTCTGTTTACTCTTGTATGTCATCCTGTCACTTGGGAACAAAATGAGGAGGGGGAGGCGGCTAATGGCAGTGACACGTAGTGGTTTAGAGTACCAGGAAGCCAGACTGCCTGGATTTCAACCCCAGCTTCCCTGTGGGAGCTTGCACAGGGTACTTCACCTCTGGACACCCACCACTTCCGGCTGTCCTGAGGATTGAAAAAGTGAACGCAGGATATGAAGAGTGCATGGCACGTGTGTGGCAAGTGGTATATGCACCACGTGTTTGTTGTTATTGTTGCTGTTACTACTACCAACAATCTACATCCAGGTCACTGTACACTCCTCATGGTCCTCTACCTACATGGAGATTATGGGTGCAGCACCCTGAGGGCCTGGTCGGTTCAGCATCTGCCTTTCACTGAGGTCAGGATCCTGGGTTCCTGGGATTGAGCCCTGCGTTGGGCTCAGTGCTCAGCAGGGAGTCTGCTTCAACCTCTTCCTCTGCCCCTCCCGTGAGTCGTGTGCCTGCTCTTTCTCTCTCTCTCTCTCTCTCTCTCTCTCTCTCTCTCTCACACACACACACAAATAAATAAATCTTAAAAAAAAAAAAACATTATGGGTGAGTCAGAGTTTCATGGCATAAGGTTTCTAATGGCAGTGCTGGGTAGATATTCATGAAAGCATGGATGTGTTTTTGCCCTTACTGGTAAATTCCAGATTCACAAAGGTTGAAATTTGTCACTTTCTGCGTGGAAATAAACATGTGAAGTCTCTTGGGCTAGATATACTAAACTGGGATAAAAGCAGGTACTCTGTTCCTTTGGGCTCATTCTTTGGGACTTTTTTTTTTTTTTTTTAAGGAAGCTCTATGCCCAATGTGAGGCTTGAACTCACAACCCCAAGATCAGGAGTTGCATGCTCTACTGACTGAGCCAGCCAGGCACCCCTTGGGACATGTAGTCTAATTCTTACTCAGCTGTTCATCTGGATCACTCTGCAAGCTCAAAGTAGTCCCCAAGATTGTTATGATGGCTTCCCTTTTTTTTTTTTAAGGTCAAGACAACACCACAAAGGTTAAAGTAAGCCACTAAGTTTTAATTAGACTATTTAATTGGAATAATTTCAAGCCACCTTGCCCCAAAAGCCCTGGGTCTTGTGCACTGGCTACCTGCCTGGCCCACATTCAGTAATCACCAGCCAGTGTGTATTCTTCCTTGAATGAGGCCATTCAGAGCAGGAGGCCTGTGAGGGCTGGACAGAATTGGACACCTGTAAAATAGTATCGGTTTAAACCCAGGAGGTTACCCACCTGAGATGCCCATTTCAGAGAAAATTTCAACCTCATTTCTCTGAGGAAACAAAATAGCAACAACATTCTATAACATCCTTGGGAAGAAATAAATGTCTCTCATGGCTTTTTTTGGATATCAACAACCTAAGTAGAATCCCAAAGTCTAAAGATGGGAGAAGGTTTTAGTCATTCTCAATTTCAAAATTGTCAGAAGGTGTAAAAGTCTGTCCCCTGGTGCGAGTGTGTGCATATGTATGCATGTGGGTGTGCATTGGGTGTGTGTGTGTGCATGTGAACAAATGAAGGGATAGGGTGCAGAACAGATGGTTAAGGGGTCAGGACGAAACATAACCTATAAGGAAAATGCTTGGAAGAGCATTGTGTTTTTACTCTTTTGAGAATAACAAGGAAGAGGTGTAGTGATACATTCATATTGGGTGGGTCTTACTTTGCAAAAAGCACTGAGTAATAAAATCCATGGGAGCAGGAAATTTGGCTTTTTAAAAGCTTCACTATCCTCAAGTCCTAGAACAATTCTTGAAATGCAGTAGGCATTCAACAAATATTTGCTGAATATGAAATATGAAAAGAAATAAAAACTTGGGGAATAATTACCATACACATCATTGCAGGCACCCATTACATTGGTGAAGCAGGAGTGTTGGGTACCATTAAAACCAGAACTTTCTAGTTCCTTTTAAAATGTTATTTTCCAGGGGCACAGTCAGTTAAACATCTGACTCTTAGTTTGGACTCAGGTCATGATCTCAGGGTCATGCGGTAGAGCCCCACACTCAGTGAGAAGTCTGCCTGAGATTTTCTCCTTCTCCCCCTCCCCACACTCATGCTCGCTCTCTCTCAAACAAATAAGCAAATCTTTAGAAGTATAATAAAATACTACTTTCCATTTTCTTATTTAATGATCTAGATATTACAAAAAAATTGTATGCTCTTTAAAAAATGATATATAATTTAATATCATCTTTGCCACGCTGACTCTATTACTATAAGTAATGAAAATTTGTTCTGAAAAGATTTTTCAGTATGTATTTTTCAACCTTGGAATAGAAGTAAGAACTGAGTTGAAAATCTGGAAAACTGGATTCTGGCGCCACTTCTACCCCCTTAGCTGTGTGACCTTGGATAGTTAAGTGACCTCTCTGATCTTTAGTTTTCTCTTCTTTAAAATGGAATAGTTAGCTCAATGATCTCTGGGAGACATGCCAGTTCTACAAAGCTATGATTTTTTTTAATCCATGGATAGTCAGTAAACATTTATATTTTAAGAAGTTAAAGTAAAACAATGAGGAAGTTAATCTCTGAAGAACATTTCAAAGCATATTAGTTTTTCTTAGTTGCTAGGAACTTAAGTTGAAATAACCAGAGACCATTTTTTATTTTACAAAATATATAAATAGTAGTTAATTTGTTTACTCATTCAATAAGCATTTTGAATACCTGGTCTATATATGCCAGATATTATATGCAAGTGCACAAAGAAAATATCTTATTTGGCAGAATATAAGATATGTACATGTATATGATGCAATCTAATTTTACAAAGAAATTTTGGGGAAAATAAAATTTTTAGTATGTTTGATTATTCAGAGAGTGAACAAAGGTATTATTTTATTCATATATATATTTACATAATATATGAAATCATAAGTTCTAGATATATGGTAATACGTTACTAACCCTTGAAATTGTACTTTTAAAGCTCAATTACATATCTAATAAATATATTGGCCATGGAATGCTAGCATATAGCAGACAATAAAAGACAAACTGCACTGATAAATGAAGTGCCCATACCATACTAACGGGTCTAGAAAAGGAAATGTCACTACTACACCTCACTGAATACTAATAACTAAAAAGCCACACTGTAAAACAAGTATGAATGAACTCCAGGAGGCTGTGCGCAGGCAAAGCAACAATGTTAGTAAGATCTAGTACAGAGGAAACAGTAACATGCTGTAAATGTGCCCGAATGCTTCTCCAGGGAACCTGTTTGTGAAACTCACCACTCTGCTGTGATACATGGGCACACACTTTGCCACCGGGAGCTGGTGGCTGTTCTCCTGCCACTGTCCCCTGGCTTCGGATGGCACACTTAATAGTTGAATTTTCTACTGAGGTCGCTTTGCTCAGTTTTAGGAGCGTAGTTTCATACTAGGTGGCCTCTAAGTTAATGCAGCTGACTCCAGACCCAAGGCAGGTCTGCCTTTGTCAGGAGCGGAGATAGAAGTTGGTGTGGGGACGTAGCTGGATACAACTTATGGGCTGGCAAAAATGAAACAAAAACGTGGCCATAAGAAATATTCTTGCCTCCTAATGAACTCCCATCTAGGATGGGGTCAGAACTGTGAGCATATAATGTGAAAACTGCCCACTCTAACCCTGGCTATGCCAAGTCTCGGAGGGAGCTTTGTAACGTTCAAAAGGAGGAGGAGGAAAAGGGAGAAGGGGAAATGAAGTCGAAGGCCTACGAAATCACAGTTTTAGCAGGGAGGGTATTTTGAACAAGGCTTCCCCTGAGGCTGGGCAATAGGACGGACACATGTGTGCCACGGTGAGGGCCAAACCCGAACGGCTAAGCAGAAGCTACTTGGGGAAGAGCCTTGTGTGCCCTGCCAAGCAGAAGAGACTTCCGTGGGGAAACAGAGAAGCTGATGATGAACGTGATCACATTGGTTCTGGAAAAAATTCATGTTGGGAGGGGCGAGACTGGAAGCAAGGCCCGTCAGGAGGATACTGGCCTAGTGATAAACGAGCCGTGGCTGTGAGATGGAGAAAGGGCAACAGCTTCGAAAGGTGCTGCAGGGGAAAGTCAACGGGCTCTGCCATGAGTTGTAAAAAAAAGTTTCTGCATTAGACGCCTCAGTGTCAAGATTCCCAACTAGGTGTTAAGAAGGAAAGAAAACGTAAAGTAACCCAGTGTGAGAAGGAGATAGTGGCTAAGTGGCTTTGGAACGACTGTAGAACATTTATCTAACAGGAGTAATGGTATTATCTCCAAACTGGTCTTCCCGCTCCTGCCTTTGCTCCTGCGTCATCTTTCCTTAGCACAGCAGCCAAAATTGCCTTTTAAAAACATAATTCAGACCATGTCATTCCTCTGCACAAAAGATCTTGTAGCAGCTTCTCACCTCACTAAGTAAAAGCCAGTCTCCGCATAGCCTACAGGCCCCATCTGCCATGTTCCCCATGACCTCACCTTCTAATCTTACCTTACTCACTTCATTTTAGCTACATAGACCTCCATACTGTCCCTCAAAAGGACCAGGACTGCTCCTGCCTCAGGGCCTTTGCACTTGATGTTGTTCTGGACTATGTTGAAGCCCAAAACAGGAACTGGGAACTTAGTAAGTGAAAGAATGGCTCTTTCCCTTACTTGTTCCAGGGCTCTGCTAGAATGTCTCCTGCCTTATTTAAAATTCAAATGCCCCTCTCCTAGTACTCACTATACCAAAATTTTCATATTTAAATCTTCAAGCTAAATAGCTTTCTGAAAGACAAAACCATATTTAGAATTACTACTCATTCATTCATTTATTCAATCAACAAATTTGTATTAAGGACCTACTAAGTGCAGAGCACTATTGTAAGCACTGGAGATGCAGCAGTGAACACAACAAATATCGATGCCCTGGTGGAGAAACACTCTAACTGGGGGAGACCGATAATGAACAAGTACGTGGAATATAACTACTGCATGGTACTTTCTATGTCACTTGCTCAACAAACCTGATATAGGACAGGAGGATAGGAGAAGGGACTCAAGTTCAGATTTAGCCGGAGAAGGTAGTGACAGGGATGAGAGTGCTTGCAAGAAGAGCTGCAATACTGCATGATGAGGCTTGGGCTGGAGAACGAAGAAAGCAAAGTCTTAGAAACTACAAACAAGTTTAAAGAAGAAAGAAAAATAAATCAGACTCCTTTGCCTACATGATTACACATTTTCATTTACTTGCTTCTAAAGACTCCTTTACGGTTCTTTCTTATTAATTTATTCAATTCAGAAAATATTTGTTGAGCGCGTATCACATGCTAGACACTGTCATAGTCTCCAGAGAAACCGTGTGAGGCACATTATAGAATTATAGAGTTGCAAAGGACCTTAGAAATAAGCCAGTCTAAAATCACTCTATTTTATAAATCACAAAACCAAGCCCCAGAAATGTGAAGTGTCTTGACAAGTATCACAAAACCAGTCAATGGCAAAGCTAGAATTCAAAACTGGGTCTTCAGAGTCAAAAGCAGTGCTCATTCTCCAGCATCATACTGTTCTCATTTCTTGGGGTCAAACTTCTTAAAGACCTAGACTTGTCATTTTATGATGACTGTGACTGGGCAAATGATATTTTTTATACATACTTTTCAGCCTGCTTTTCAGGAACCTCCATAAAAGTGCACAAGTATTCTAGAAATGAGGGACCTAATTATTGAATATATTAGTTAAGAATTGTGGTTCTAAGTAATAGAAAGCTACTCGAGCCAGCATACACGACATAAAGGGGAAGCCAGGAAGAATTTGTTGTACGTTGCTATAGTAACTGGTGTGGCTTGGCTTGTGTGTCTGTTCCCGACACCAACAGTAAGGTCAGGACAAACCTATATGGTGAAAACAAAGCTTGGCAAGGGATTATGGGGTAGGGATGGAGAGAGGAGTTCTCAGAAAAAAAGAAGAGTCCCTGTAAAGTGTATAGAACCCCCAAAAGATGTCTCTGTTGATTGGATCTTCCAGGAAGTAGGTGCTGAGACAGAGTTAGAAATGCAAGAGTCTTATGGGGTAGGGGGTAATAACTTTAAAAGATAAAGAGAGAAGGGAGCCAGAAGGAGCAGGAAAAGTCTTTGACTAGTATGTAGATCTGAAAACTGAAAGGAAAGAAGGGGAAGCAGGTCTAGGGAGGGAGAGCCCTCAAACCATGATGCAGGTCTGAGAAAGTTGAGACAAACCCAAGAGGAAGTTTGGGAGCAAAGATTGCCTTTCTAGAAGGAAATGGCAAGGCCCTAGATGATCATGCCTGCACCATCCTCAGTCATGGGCTGGTACTGCCCAAGAGGAAGGTGCTTGGCCTTGGCTCAGACCAAGGAGGTCGCCAATGAGGTAACAGCTGAAGGCTGCCCATTAATTGTACTCCTTGTAGCTCAAAGGCCAGTTCCTCTTGAAGGGGGATCACAGCGGACTCCAGGGCAGCCGCAATGTCTGATATTAACTGTGACATGTTTTACTTACAAAATGCAGGAAGCATATAATCAGCATATCAATGTCAAAAAATAAGAGATTCCATACTTTAAAAATATATTTGGGGAAATTTGCATTTTTTATTTATTTAATTTTGGGAGGTACAAAAAGCTGTTTTTATTAAAGCACAGGGACAGGACCCATGGGCAGAAATGCTGTTCTTTAAAGTTTTTATTTACAAAGGGTATGTTTTAAAAGGGGAATTTTTTAAAATTTAAATAATATGGAAGTGCACAAATGTACTCTCAGTTACCACTTCAAAAATCTGGCGTGTGTCCTAGCAAGTTTTTTTCTGCCTTATATATTTAGATACTTTGTATATACAAAAGTAGAACAATATTAAAAGTAATACTGTTTTACAGATTGCTTTCTTTATTCAACAAGATAATATCTCTAGTACACTTTCACATCTTTCCTCTGCCCTAACCCCTGTTTTGTTACAATTACCTAGAAATTTTCTTCCAGATAATTATTATTATTTTCCACTTTATATTTCTTTAGTGTAATTAATCTTTATTTACAAATGCATGAAATTTCACACAATATGGTCAACAATTATTTAGAGTTTAAGCACGACTGGTTTCTTTTCTCAACACTATTTCTTATATGCCAAGTCGCTCTAATTCATTTATATTTGTTAGTTGACAGCCACCTAAGATCTCCAGCCTAATCAGATGCTTTAATTTTCTGCCATCTGTTTTCAGCCTCTTTTTGGCTTGAAGCCACCACTTTTACTTCCCTCCTCACTGGTATGGGCTTCATCTGATTTCCCCACAGTGCCTTTCCTGGTTCCATCTGATCTGCTCTTGGCCTCAGCATCTTGAAGCAGAGCTTTACAGAGATGTTTTCCTAGCTTCCTTCCCTCTCAGCCCTTTTTCTCTAATAGGAAATCAGTTGATTAATTTATAATAAAATTGGGTTCCTGTTGATAGCTAAGCCCACTGCCATGGTCAGAAATGGTGAGATGATATTTATTTTCAGAGGTAGCGCCCATGGCCCCCTGATGAAGTCCAGGTGCTTTCTGGTTTCTCTGTCCAGAAGGACAGAATAAGTCCTAATACCTCCAGTTGTGAAGACTCAGCCTAACCTTGCTCCATGACAAACCAGAGATAGCATTTGGATAGCAATCATGTAGTCCTAAGAAGAGGCTGCAGGAAGCTGCTCTAAGAAAGATGGTCAGCTCAGAATGATTCTGGGGTCCCATTAGGTTCCTGTGTTTGGAAATCTAATAGCCGCATAAATGGATGAAGTTAGGAAAAAATGGTAATATTCAGCTGAAAAAAAAATGGTTGGGAAAAAGTAAAGAGGAAACTACTTTGATTATGTTTTTTCCCCAAAAGAATATTTTGTCTTAAACTAGAACTTTTTTATATACTTTCCTGGGTACATTATTTTGTTTATTTATTGTGATATTTAGATCCTGCCTTAAAGTTCCAATCTCTAGGAAATTCAGTACATGCTGCCTTTTTTTTCTGTTGGAATGAGAACAGCAAAGTACATAATGTGTTCAGCCAAGCTGAAAAGTTTCTTTGTTTTAATTGGATATCAGTACATAAGAAGATTAATAACAGACTTACTATGTCAACAAGATGTTTCTGGTTCCTTTTAACTATTTTTGTTCCAGTAGAAAGTCTATTGTTTGGAGGCCAACAAAATTCTCCTGAAAATTCTCCAGTGTTTTCCTTAAAATGTGACATTTCTTGAAAAGCATGATTAAGGTGAACATATTTGGAGAGACATTTCACTCCTTACTGATAAATACAATTTGAACAGTGTCCACTCTGCATGCTTAATTGTGGATAAGGCTTTCCTCTTTAATGAGAACTAGGTAGGAGCCAGCCTTCAAGATGGTGCCCAGTGATTCCCACTTCCTGGTATCCACACCCTTGTGTAGTGTTCTCCCATGCTGAAGAGGACAGACCTGTGTAGCTAATAGGATATTGTAGAAATGACAGTGTGATTTCCGAGGCTAAGTCATAAAAAATATGACTTCCACCTTGCTCTCTGTCGGGGAAGAGGAAGCCAGCCATCATATCATGAGGACAGTCAGTCATGAGGTCCACATGGAGGGGATCAGAAACGTCTCCTGCAACGCTCAGCACCAATTTGCCAGCAGTGTGAACCTGCCGGGCCAGAACTCTCCGGCTAAGCCACTCCTGAATTTTTGACCCCCAAAAACTCTCCAGCTAAGCCACTCCTGAATTCTTGACCCCTAGAAACTGTGCAATAAAACATTTGTCATTATATAAGCCTCTCAATGTGAGGGAATTTATTAGTTAGAAATAGATAACTAACACAGACAATATCAAAATCCTGACATATGGAGTTGAGCCGTGGAAGTGTAGCCCCATGTTCTAAATCCATGTTTTAGCCTCACACGTGACTGTGAGTTCTATTATTCATAGCCTCATCTTCCTTTTCTAAAAACTGAATTTAAAAAATAACAGGATTCATCCATCCTTTTAGGATTTCCTACAGCTCCTGGGAATTCGTATCTATTATACCTGGGGGATATGAAACCAATGAAATCTCATGAATTTCTCAGAAATGATTTCTACTTCTTTGTGGCTTCAAGGCAGTGGTGTTCCTTTTGTTGGGCCAAGGGTAATATGGAACTTGTTACTGAATTTTATTATTTTATGGAACCTTTCGTATCATCTAGTCTAGTTGATCTCCCAACACTTTTAGAAGTGGAATCCTTTTTATTCCACATGAATTTTCCATGGAGCCCTAATACCTGGAACAGAATTGATTAGTGTTTTATTAGTATATTTTATAATTTGAAACATGAATATATTACAAAAACTATCAGTAACAGCAATGAGGCCTTTAAGAATTCATAAGTTTAATGTAAGCTTAATATGATGCTTGTAGTGAATTAAGGCATCTTGATAAATACAAAAATTATGGATTATAGATGACAGTTGCAGTCTTCTGTCAGCTTTGGCAGACAATTTACCTTGCTATCTTGTGTTAGTTATTACATTAAAAGCTAAATTATACTATGATAACCAAAGAATCCTGAAAGTGCTGTGGCTTACTGTAACAGAAGCTTATTTCTCACTCTCATCAAAATCTGATGTGGTCAGGCACCTTCCTCTAATTAATGACTTAGGAACCCCAGTGCTGCCATCTTGAGGCTCTGCCAACTTATACCTAAAGCAGGCAAATGAGGTAGAAGGAGTGGGGAGCAAGGGAGACAGAAAGTGAAGAAGGAACACATACTCTTAACCATATTAGCTAAGAAATTACACAAATAACCTTCACTAATTTGGGGTCAGAATTAGTCATGTGGCCAACCTAACTCAAGGGAGGTTAGGAAATGTAGAAGAGTGTGTCAGTACTGTTGAAAAGCACCAATTTCTGCTAAATTTGCAAAATATTGCCAAAGCACTGATATTGATATATATATATGTTGTTGTTGTTGTTTGTTTGCTTTTTAAGTGGCTTGCCTTGCAATACCTGAATACTCTTCAATTAAACATTAGGACTAACTCTGTTATCTGTGTGGCACATACTGGTGCTTTGGTGAACTCCAGTTAGTACATGTAAGTATGCATCTTGGTTTTTTCGGACTTATTTTTTTTATGACATAAATCAGATACTTATGGACTACTTGAAGACTGAGGCTTAGAAACGAGACTAATGGAACCAAGACAAGAAGTTGGTTTCTCAGTCTGTCTTGTGCTTTTTCCTCTGCTCTATCCCCATCAGCTCTCAAACACATTTATGCATTCAATGGCATCCTAAAATTAGTCATATATCTTGGCAGAAGCCAAGTTTGATTTGATTTATACAAATATGGAAATCATAAGAGTACGAGGCCTTGTGCAATGTATCTTACCCAAATTCTACAGAAATTACAAAGTCAAATGTTTGCAGGTACCAGACAGGTAATGAAGTGTGATAAGGAGAACTGAGTCATGCCATGGGGACTGGGCATTCCTGCTCAGCTCTAACTGATAGTGTCCATGTGGAAGTCAGAGCCCAGTGTTCTCAGATCCTGGCCTTGGCGGGGGAGGGGGGGTCTTTGCTGTTGTTTGGTGGTGGTGGTGGTGTTGGAGAAACCTTATACTACCTACATAGAAATAAATGTCTCTAATATCAGGTTGTTGAAACCAAAGCAGTGATTTTGTGCACTTGCAAATTTGGGTTGGGGAACTGATGGCCATTCTACTGCCATGGCATATTAGAGAACCAGAGAAAATCTTTTAACAGTCCAACGAAGACCAGCTTAGTAAAGCATGTCAAGGTTATCAATTACCAAAGGGCCTAGAAGTCATCAGAAGTACTACACGGCTCTGCTGAGAAAAGTGTGCCCTTAATTAGACCTATGAGACCAGGGATTGACTCTTTGTATATTTGAGAGACATTTTATCTTTTTGACATAGTCTATCCCTCAGCTTACCTTAGCAAAGTGGAGTGTTCTGGGCTCGGTGCTGTTATATTGAAAGAGGACAAATATAGAAAGAAGAAAACTGTTGAGGGCAGTGGATGACAGAAATAAAGAGCTGGGTAAGGCCAGGGAAATAGAGCTATGCTGTGGAATACTTGACAAGAATAAAACTTAAGCGGGGCGCCTGGGTGGCACAGTGGTTAAGCGTCTGCCTTCGGCTCAGGGTATGATCATCCCAGCGTTCTGGGATTGAGCCCCACGTCAGGCTTCTCCACTATGAGCCTGCTTCTTCCTCTCCCACTCCCCCTGCTTGTGTTCCCTCTCTCGCTGGCTGTCTCTCTCTCTGTCAAATAAATAATTAAAATCTTTAAAAAAAAAAAGAATAAAACTTAAGTATTCTGGCACCACCAGTTCCAAATAATTTTATTACCATGGAAATAGTGAAATTTGTGCATTTCTCAAGAGCCATGTAGAATCAACCCATGTACAAAGTGGCCTCTTCCATTTTCAAAATCAGAGACAGTGTCTCATTCTCTTTGTTCTCTCATCTTCACCCAATACTTCCCGTTGCAAAATGAAATTCTTATACTTCCCAAAGTGCTGGCCCAAGGTACACAATTATTCACTTAATTACTTACACCAGACATCTCATCTCCTGACCTAAATGCCATTTGACTGTGCACAAGTGTTGTAAGTAGGTAAACGTAATGTGATGTTGACATAGTCTGCATAGAATTAACATTAGAGTAACTTGACTCCGTAGAAACTCCTGAAGTTTACCAAGTTGGGTGCAATGATTGTAAATCTGTATTATGCGTAAAACATAGCTGAGGATCCACTAGGCTCACTGACACTGTTGTTCCCATCATCATCAGTGTGAATGTCAGGCATCAGTAAAACTATTAGAGGCAACATAAGATGCCGCAATGCTGAGGGTTCTAGAAACAAGCCTCTACTATTGGGGATCCCACAGATGGTTGCACAAGCCCTTTTAATTAGCATATTATTGACCCAATAATAGCGTCTTTTGAGAGATGTGTTTTATATTCCAGCCCACCAGCTGGCTCGGATATGCTGCTTAAGGATCACATAATAAAAGTCTTTATGAAAATACGCACAGCATATGTCTAGTAGCAGATTTATAATAAGATGAAATAGTCCCCCTGTGGCTCTCTCTCTTTTCACCAAATAAGGAAAATGAATAAATATGCCAAACCTGAGCAAATATTTAGGTTCAGCGAGGGTTTTATCTCATTTACTCATTCTCATATCAACAAGTTTAAAATCTTAACCTCTCTTTTCAAAATTATTTATCTTCACTCTTGGTAAAGATCCTTTACAAAGTTCATCAGTAAGATATGAGACATTGAAAAAGCACGGTGCTTGTTGGCAATGCTGGAAGTTCCATAATGAACTTGCTACTAAGAGGTAACGTGCAAGAAGTGTACATTGGAAGGACTTAATGCGGTTTGCAGAAAAGGCAGAAACGCAAAGAACAGAGATACTTACCATTGCACAGTTTAGAGCATTTTACACTTGATCTTAGCCAAAAGGCCAAGAAGCAATGCAATTTAGAGCATTTTAAAGAAATTTTCAGCCAGAGTAGTCAGAGCAGAGTATCTGTACTAAACTATGTGTTTTCCATTTTTCACACTAGCAAGCTTCCATAATGAAACATTTTAAATCTCAAATTACTTCATTTTTATTGCATTGTAGAAAATTAAATTTTGGTTTGAATGAACCCTATATTATGAAATTGAGGTGTGATTAGAGAAAAAAATATCAAATTCCAGTGTGGACTGTTTATAAAGAAAGATCCTTCTTCAGATGAATTACTTAACTCTGTGCATTCATTCAATACTTCATTAATTCTAGAAAATTGATATTAGAGTAAAACTCATCTCTCTCATAATATCCTTTATGAATCATACTCTCTGGTAGATACATGGGCTAAGAATTGAAAGATATATTAATTCATTTGATAATAGTAACTCAGCAAAGAGTGCTATTTTTTTTAAAGATTTCTTTACTTATTTATTTATTTATTTACTTTAGAGCTCACATGCACACAAGCAGGAGGAGGGGCAGAGGGAAATGGAGAGGGAATCTCAAGCGGACTCCCTGCCGAGCATGGAGTCTAATGCAAGGCGTGACCCCATGACCCATGAGACCACAACCTCAGCCAAAATCCCAAGTCAGATACTCAACCGACTGAGCCACCCAGGTGCCCCAGCGAAGAGTGCTATTAACAGAAATTGGAAGCCAGGAGAGAATCCAGTTCAAAAAGGAATATATATGTAGGGTTTCAGGCCATGGCACCCACCACATCCTTGTTATATGTCCACAGCACTGTGCTAGATGCTGGTGGAGGTGGTTTGTTAGTAGGGTGAGGTCACTGTCCTCTAACAGCCCCATCGGGAAGATAAGCACAAGTGAACATGTCATTAGCAACTCAAGACAGTATGAGATTAAGCACCAAATAAGTGATGCCAAGATAAATCTGGAGAAGGTTCTGAGCAGAAGAAATAAATGAAGGTAACATAGAGCCAGGGAAAGAGAAGTGGCTCTGGGATCGGATAGTCTTAAGAGAGAATCTTGTTTTCACCATTCTGTAACAGCAACATGGTCTTAAGTCAATATCACTGAGCTCCAATTTCCTTGTCTATAAAATAGAGATCAAAATGCCTTCTTTACAAGCTGTTATGATGATCAAATGAGATAATGTATGGAAAGTGCATGATTGGTGCAGGAGGCACCAATTACATGGCAGCTATTCCTATGGCTATTGTGACCTAGCAGAGGCAAGAGTGGGGTAGTCAGTCCTCATGCAAAAGATATGCTTTAACTCAAGGACAGTGAAGGATTTGCTTAGGACCTGCCATTTAAAGACAGGAATAAAAAAAAAAAAAAGACAGGAATCAGTGCGAAGGCTGGTCTAGTAGTAATTTGTCTTAAAAATGGGCTAGAGTCAGCTTGGAGTCAGATTACAGAGGGCCTTGAATGCCAGGAAGAGAAGTTCAGACTACATTGTATTGGCGGTTGGGAACCACTGGACAATATTGACCAAGGTAGTTGCTGGATGAAATTGGTATTTTAAGGCTCTTATTTTGATAGATCTGATAATTGGATATGCAACCTGGATTGGAAGTGAGAGACAGAGAGGGAGAATAAACGTTTATTGAACACCTGTGGTGTATGTTTTAAACCATGGCCTGAAATCAAATCTCTGATCCCGAATGGATTCTCCACTAAGGAAGAATCAATCAGTTTCTCTTCCTCTTTAATGATTGGAAGGTAAAAGCATAGATGAGCTTTTCAGAATTCTGAGGGAAGTAGACTAGAGCAACCAAACTACCATCTATAGTGGAATGAGAGAGAACCATGGTGCTCACAGAAGGAAATTGTAGGATGCAAAATTTTTGAAGGAATATTTTTGTCAGTATTAAAATAGTATGAATTTTTTTTTAATAACAACTGGGTGTTTTCTATTTTCTCTTCCCCTATCCTTTTGTACTTCAAGTAAAAATCATAATGGAGAAGGTTCAGACGCTTCAGACGGAAAGCATGATTTCTCCATTCAAATCCATATTCATTAAAACCAAACTGTATTAAAATGGAGGCTATTTAAAACAAGCTCTTCTGTGAACATTTGAACATCTGTAGGGAAATATACAGGAGCCCAATTATCAATCTGAAAAGTTGTATCCAAAAAAAATTCAATTGCCTTTACAGTGGAGGGTGATCCAAGGAAAGGTGACTCCATTTTGGCAGACTCCCTCATCGATGGAATTCCCTTCAGACTCACATAGAGATTTGCCAGCCCTGGGAGGGGGGAGCAAAGTTGGGGGTGGGCGGAGCAACCACAACTGTATCTACAGAGTTCTCATACTGGATTCCAGTGAATCCCAATAAATAACTCGGTAGATCAGAAAGCAGGAATTTTTCTAGACTTGTATTCATTTTTCTTTTCAAAAGTATCTCTTCAACATGCTGTTCTCATTAAGGAAAATTCTGGGAACTGTGTGACTCTTGACGAGTAAATTTGTGCTTCCAATTAACATTTTCAAAAACTATTGCACTTACAGCCCAACATCGGCCAACACTCTTAAAATTTGTGTAGTACCGCCATTTTATTTTCACTGAGTGCAATCGTAATAAAAACTTCCATATTCTGGCTTACATGGAAGTGATATGTTCCAAGAAAATATCCAAGATCCCAGGGTTTGGTTGAACTGTGACACTGTGTTCATTGTTGGATTGTTCTCATGTTTATCATAGATTTTCTTGTCTTGCTTGGCCAGGGTGAGTTCTCTGGCCTGTAGCAGATAGATGTGGTTTTAAAGTGATTAGACATTTTTCTGTGAAAAGACAACTTTATATCTGAGAGAACATTAAATGTTTAAAAGTCCTAAGGTTTGGAGACTATAAAAAGCTTTGATTTTCCATGCACCAGTGCTCAGAGGATATGTCTTGTATTGGTTTGCCTCTTTCATTTGGTTACATAAAATGTTCTTTGAAACCTGGCAAACAGTTGCTGATTGGCAACACAAATTCTGTCTCAAAGGGAAATTGCCAATCTTACCTTCAAATCTGACTCGAAATTCAGAGTAGAGCTTCCACTTCAAATATTGCGAAAACCTATTTTTAAGTGCCCCGCAGAAAACTCACTTAAATGCTGTGCTTTTATGGGGAAATACATGCATAGCTTCAGCTCAAGCCATCAGATTTTATATCTTTATAATTTTGCATTATGAAAAAAAATCTATTTGTTTAAAAACTCCATACATTATTATAATATGGAAATCATAGAAAATGAAAGTCCTTTATCATCCAACCTTTCAAAATATCTTTCTGTTACTTTTTTGGAGAATATTTCTCCCTATTTTTTTTCTGTAGAGTTACTAATGTACACATGCATATATTCATTAAAATGGTTTGGGTTCACCATATGCCTCTACTTCTACAACTTACTTTTCTCCCTTACACATGTTTTCTGCTGTTATATACAAACCTACCTTATTCTTTTTTAACAGAAATATTTTATTCCTTTGTGAAGTGGCCCATAATTTACCTCTGTTGATGGACATTTACATGAGACATTGTTCATTTACTTTTTAATTTACATACAAGGAAATTCACTGTATGTGCAAGCAGTATAAAGTTCTATGAGTTTTGATGAGTGAATGCAGTCATGTAACTACCACGACAATGCAAATGCAGAGTTCATCAGTCTAACGCTTTCACTATACTGTTCCTTTGTGGTCAGCCCCTTCTCCCACCACCAGCCCTTGGCAATCACCGAGCTATTTTCTGTCCCCATAATCTTAGTATTTCTAGAATAACATAAAAATGGAATCATGCAGCATGTAGCCTTTTGAATATGGCTTCTTGCACTTAGCATAATGTGTCTGTATCTATCAGTGTTACTGTATGTACCTATAGTTCATTTATTTTTATTGTTGAATAGTCTTCTGTTGTGTGGAGGTGCCAGTTCCTTTGTCCCTTCAGCAGCTGAAGGACATTTGGGTTGTTTCCAGTTTTTGAAATTTTGAAAAAAGCTACGATAAATATTCATGTACAGGTTTTTGTGTTAATGTAAGCTTTAATTTCATTTGGGTAAATGTCCAAGAGTGAGATTACTGGCTCACATGATAAGTGTATGTTTAACTTTACAAGAAACTGACAGATTGTTTCCAAAGTGCCTGTACCATTTTGTATTCCCACCAGCAACGTGTGAGTGTTCTAGTTTTATGTACTCTCATCAGTGTGTGGTATTGTCAGCTTTTTTGTTTTTTGAACCATTCCAATAGGTGTGTGGTGGTGTCTCGTTGTGGTTCGAATTTGCATTTCCCTGGTGACTAATGATATTTGGTATCTTTTCATATACTTATTTGCCTTCATGTATCTTCTTAGGTAAAGTGTCGGTCCAAATCTTTTCCCATTTTCTCATTGGAGTATTTTCTTATCGAGTTTTAAGCATGCTTTGTATTTTCTGGATCCAAGTTCTTTATTGGATGTGTTTTGCAAATATTTCTCCCAGATCATATTTGTCTTTGCAAACTGTATCTTTTTGCAGATCAGAAACTTTACATTTTGATATCCAATTTATCTTTTTAAAATGGATTTTAATTCTGTTGTCATATCTAAATCTTGCCCTAACCTAAGACATCAACACTTTTCTCCTTTGTTTTCTTCCAAAAGTTTTATAGTTTTATCTCTTACATTCAGATCTTTGATCCATGTAGAGTTAGTTTTCATATAAAAGATAAGATATTGAGGTTCATCTTTTTACTTAAGAATGTTCAATAGTTTCAGCACCATTCATTGAAAAGATTAACTTTTGTCTATTGAACTGTCTTGCGCATTTACCAAAATCAAGTAATCATATGTATGTGGTTATATTTTTAGATACTTTATTCTATTCCAAAGTTATGAATTTTTAAGGTCTGCCATATTGCTACTAAATCCATTCTGAGAAATGAAGCTACCAAATCCCAGTTAGACTACACATTTGTATATAGCTTAATGAAGTCAAGGTGAGCACATTTTATACTTAAGCTCATGTCATTAAACACTTGCATTGTTTAAGGCAGAGTTGGGCATGGGGAGAACAAAGTCAATGAGAAATAATGTGTGCACCTTTGGTTTAAATACTTTTAGTGGGATTTTTCGAAAGGTAAAGATTGGAGTTAAAATTTCCAGATTCTTCCTAATAGGGAAAGTGTGAAATTCCAAAATGATTCCCCCTTACACTCATGTGCACACACACATGTGCACACACACATATATACCACATACCAAAAGGAAAATTTTATAGTTCAAAAACATTTGCTATTTGTGTAAACTGAAAATAATAGAATCTTTTTATTACTAAAAGCTTGACTTTCTTCTTGTATTGGGACAGAGTATTAGAAACTGACTTTTTTTGGGGGGTTTCAACCAACAGGATCCTAAAGCAAGGTATAAAATATACATAACATGCCTTTATCAATGACATGGGTCAGAAAACAACCCCCTCCCATCTATCTCTCCTCTTTGGATTACTAGCTTACTATATTCTGGCCTACCTAACCCTTAAAAGCCCTGAGGACTTTTCATCAAGCAACTGAACCAACACTGTGGTAGGGAAATTAAAAAAAAAAAAAATTCTTTAGCAAACTTAAAAAGATCCAGACAGGCGCTCCCTCTCTATACTTAACCCGTTAAATGCTTGACCAGGGAAAACTCAGAACACTAGGGAAGATCTTTCTTCTCCTTCTTTTTCCCTTCCTCTATCCTTCTCTCCCTTGTTTTCTTCTATCCATATTGAATAGGTGGCACTGAGCCATGTCAGGAAGGAATATGCCAGTTTCTCCCTGATAATTTAGTTGGACAAGGAACACATATTTGCAGAACATATAAGTAATATAGTACAATTCACAAAGAATTCTGCAAAACTGAGTTTTACTACAGTGCACTGATGTATTTTTTTTACCAATAAAATAAAATAGTGGCCGCCTTTGTCTAATTAGCCCCCCAAAAAAGTCTATCTTAGAAAAAATAATGGAATCTGAATTAGCACAAAAATTTAGTTATTTTTCATTAAATATACGTATATTAATTGCTCATACTCTTCTACAGATCCCCAGATTTCCAGGTAAAGAATGAAAAGAATTACCAAAGTGATGAATGGAAAGAGTACTTGGGATTATAGACACTGGGGCCTGAGAGGGATCCCTCTAATCACCTTATCCAAGCTGGTCAGGAAACCCACACTGGACAGCCTCACCCATTTTTACCAAAGACACTGCCAGGACACTGCAGAGCTGGATCAGTGCCTTCCTGTGAATAACTGCACAAAGAGTACCTCAGACGGTCTTGGAGAAGAGGGTGGGCCTGAGTGACGATGGAGCAGGCCCCAAGACAGAGCAGACAACGGCAGCCAGGAAGGGGTGGAGGGTACTGGGTAGGCCAGTGATGTGTTTGCAGAGCTCTCGAGTTCGGAGCACTCCAGGCAAACAAGTCCATGGTTCTGGATGAGACAGGCCCACTAACTGCTGCTCTAGCCAATGGGAACTCAAGAGCATCTATTATGCAGGCGTGTATTGATTCTGTCAGGTCCTCAGAGTGAATTAATAATGCGCTGCTGTTTCAAAAGAGTGAAGCGTGCACGTCTCATTTGGTCAGAGCAGTTATAACTTCACACTTTTACTAGTAGGAAAATCTGGAAGAGTTTAGTAACAATTTTCAACTTTGGAATTTGTCATTCTCCAGTCCTTGCTTTTTCCTTTTTCTTTCTCTCTCTCTCTCTTTTTTAATTGTTTAAGTTAGAAAGTTTGCATCTCATTAAGCTTCTTCTATTGACACAGACCACACCCTATTCCAGTGACCTTGAAGAAGCTATTGTCACTGCTCTGGTTGCCTGGAAGTTATGGAGTGGTTCAGACAACCAGAAGGATCCGGTTCCTAGAAGGACTGCCCAAAAATTAGAGGTTAGGAAGTAGCAATACAATGGCAAGCCAGTATGGATTTGTAGGATTCTCAAAATAACTTCATCCTGGGATCCACCACTGACAGGAGATTAATTCAACCCTGGAGATGCCCCTCTCCAAGCATGGGCCCTGCTATCCCTATTTCCCACTTAGTGTATCGCTGTAAAACTGGGCTGTGGCTTGGCCACAGTGCTGTAGAGGGACTGGTCAGGGAACTCAGAGATGGCATCTTTAGCTCCTGTTAAGTCATCTGTTTATCCAGCAAGTACCTACTGAATGTCTACTGTGTGCCAGGCATTGTGCGAGACATTGGAAATGAAGTGTTAGTTCCCACCCTTGTGGAGCTCCGTTACACCTCAAATTAGCAGAATTGGGCAAGTTCTCCTCTTCTGTAAATGAAGGACCTGGACTGCATGTTCTCGCAAGGTCCTTTACAACCAGAATATTCTACTCCTGAAAGCAGAGCATCCCCAGTATCTCTTAGGGGAACTGAAGTACAATTAAGCAGTAGGGGAAAAAACTCCTAGTGTAACAATTTAACACTAAGAAGGGGGGGGGTGTATTTTGTTTTAGTTGTGATAGCTTTTGGGGAAATTTTTATGGAGTTTTTCTGAGAAGAGGAAAGAAGAAAAGGAAAAACTTTAGAAGTTTATACCTGCCTTCTTAATTCAAGTAGGTGTTGAGAACATAATTTAATTCAGTCTAGGTAAAAAAATCTCTTGAAACTTTTAATATATGGAATTGTCCTTGTGCAAATCAAATTTGTTTTACCCTTATATTTAACAAAGTGAGATTTTGACAAACCGTTATTTAAAAATTAAATCCATGAACTCAATAATCATACTCCAATGAACAAATTCTGAGTCTCCTGGGGGACAGCCCAGCAGGCCACATGGGCCATCAGAGGGGAGTGAGAAGGCACAATCCTTGTCTTCAAAGAGCTCACAGTGTGTAGTTTCTCCAGCAGGGACTGAGTAGCTTTTTTAAATTCTGGGTTTTTTTTATACTTGAGTCTTTAGCATTTATAATGGAAATACGATGACCTTGGCCATATCAGGAGGGGGATGGGAGATGTGATTGCACCATACAACATGCTGTGAAGGCTTTGGAAGTGCAAACTTGGTGGAGGGAGCTGTCTTCCTCCCAGAAGGTAAGCTCTACATTGTACTTCCTGGGCATTTTCTATCAGCAGCACAGAGAGTATTCCGTTTTCTTTGATGTATTTCTGGGTTTGGAAGTATCAATGCCGTTTGGCATCAATTAAACTAAAAAATGTTTTCTCGTGGATTAACAAAAATGTTTGCTTTAGTGTTGATTTTCTAATTTTGTTTTAAAATAGATCTCCCCATCTGTGTCTCATCCAGGACAACTTGGAAATAAAGATATTTTTAAGTGCATAAATGCGATTTGAGAATTTGAAAAACTTAGTGTGGTGTTTATATGAGCAAGTATAGATTCCTATTTCAGAGGTGGCCACCCAGAAGGGCTACGCCACCTTCCCCTGTGTTTTACCCTCCTTCTCCTTTTCATTCCATTCCTCTGATTCCTAACTATCATAATAGAAGCTCTCAGCAGAGCAAACACAGCAGGGCGGTGGAGATGCTCACGGGATGGCTCAATCACACGTGCCCTGTTGGGCCGTGAATAGATGAGCTCCAGCATAGCCAGTGGACCCAATGTAGCAGATACAGAGTCTCAGTGGATATTCTGAGATGGGGGGAAACCCCACAATTTTAGAAGCTATATTAATGCCTCTGAGTTACAAGGACTGCCTTCTTCAGACTGCTTGGGCTTAGGATAATCTGGGCCACTGTGTGACTGTTGAAGTGGGGACAGGACAGAGACAGAGGGATACTGGAATCCTTCTGCAGTAACATAATCCCCCAGGTCAGCTAAGAAGCTTACTTGGAGTGGTTGCAGGAAAGGAAGATGACTGAAGGCATTAAAAATAACCTCGTAATAACAATACTATCAGTGTCTCATGCATGAGAGACTATGGACTCTGAGAAACAAACTGAGGGCTTCAGAGGGGAGGAGGTTGGGGGAATGGGATAGACCGGTGATGGGTAGTAAGGAGGGCACGTATTGCATGGTGCACTGGGTATTATACGCAACTAATGAATCATGGAACCTTGCATCAGAAACCAGGGATGTACTGTATGGTGACTAACATAATATAATAAAAAAAACATTAAAAAAATACTATCAGTGATTACTGGGGGAAAATGGGATATTTTATTTTTATAACAAAATTTATAAAATTTTGGCAGAAAGTAAACATCCCAATTTGGCAGTAGATAGCTGGTCTTGAAAACAGGCCAAACTAAGAGTTTATAAAGAACCATAGGGTCCTAGCCTACCATTTATTCATTCAAACTTTTATTCATCAAATATCTATTAATTGGCTACTTTATGTCACTTTTCCTCAAACTTCCTCCCCTCCTCCATCTTTTCCTTAGATATATTACTCCAAGTCAATCATGCCATTTTAAAAAATAGGGCTTTAAATCCTGTTACCCTGGAATATGCTGGGTAAAAAGCCTTTGGTTTTCAGTGTGTGTTAGCCTGTTTGAGCTTAATAAGAAAAGAATTGAGCCAGCCATCACCACTCTAGAGAACTCTTCTGGCGCCAAAATGTAGCCCAGAGCCCTTCATATTGGGGAGATTAATGAATCTTCAAGTCTTCAGGTTTCCTTGTGAAGGCTAGGACTGGCCATTATGGTTTTAGAAACACAGCCACAAGTATTTAATGAAAGCAGACATCTTGAAAACAGGAGGTTTCCATTGGTTGGTTATTTCCACATGCCCAAGAACAGAGCTGCTGCTGACTGTGAAGTTTACGTTCCAAGTCAGCCTCAGGTTCACGGGGGGAGGCGGGGACCACATCTCTAGAACTCTGACTTGTCAGCTGGGCTTCCCCCACCACCTGCAGTCTCCCACCCGGACAGAGAGATGTTCTCCATGTTGGGGATGAAGTTTGCCCTTGAGTGTCTAATTTCACATGGCAAGGGTGGTGCCACAGGCCAGTGGTGACAGAGCACACACACCTCCACTCCTCAGGTGGCACTCCAGATCGGCCCCCGGAGTTGCCTTTGTTAACATCATGCCAAAAGAGATCCAGAGTGTTTCCAGAGAAACCGGCTATAAAAACAGTGATGATGCCAGGGCAAAAAGAAAATAAGAGTCAAAAATAAAATGAAATTGAAGGTAAGATAAAGAAAATCACTGATACAATTACAAAACATAAAAGCCACAGGGTCCTGTATCATTGATATTGGTCTAGATTTGGCACAGAGCTTCCTAGCAGCCAAAGAAAAGAGAGAGAACTCAGGTTAGTTAGAATTTGGAAGAGGGGACTGATGTCACAGCATTCCGCCCGCCCAGACTCCACCTTCTCAGTAAGAGCTACATCTGGTGGATTCCTAGACCGGCCTGTAGCCACGCCATCATTTTCAGGGCCAGGTTCACATGGGTCTGTGATTCCTTTTTCCGAAGTATGCTTTGGGAAGCTGGTATCCTGATGTCCCCAAGGTACTGTTGGGTCAGGAGTTCGATGAACTGGAGACACAGCTGCGGATTTCAGTTTCTCATCTCAGCAATACTCATCTTTGGGGGAGACAATTCAAATCATAAAGAAGGAATGCGGGGCTCCTGGGGGGCTCAGTCAATTAAGTCAGGTCATGATCCCAGGGTCCTGGGATGAGGCCTATGTAGGGCTCCCTGCTCAGCAGGGAGTCTGCTTCTCCCTCCCCCTCTGCCCCTTCCCCTGCTCATGTAGTTCTCTCTCTCTGTCTCTCAAATAAATAAAATCTTTAAAAAAAGAAAGAAGGAAGGAATGGGAATTTAGGGACATGAACTAGTTGTTTAAAATAAGGTGTAGTATCACAGGAAAGGATTTTTTCCTCCCCGGCGTTTAATTTTACATTTAGACCCGTATAGTCATGAGTCTAAATATTTACTGGGCTCTCTATGTACAAAGGTCTCAAGAAGACACAACTACCCACATGCACCGTAAATTAGATCAGTTGCCGACGTTGTGCTACAGAAGTTTAATGTGTATTTCTATACCCTTTTGTGTATTAAGCTCCGCTTCATCTATAGTCTTACCTGGCCCCATTTTTTCACTTATACAATAAAGAAGTCTTACACTGCAGCTTTGTGCCAGGCCCTGTGCCAGGCGCAGGGGATAAAGCAGAGTAAAAATGTCAAAATCTCCACACACGTAGTTTATAATTATTATTTTGCTGTTGTTACTTAATGTTAAGAAGAAATAGTTTACTCTTGCATTTTTTTCTAGCTGACCAATCTGTCTCTTAAGTATTATCTCATTTCTATTTTGATCTCTAAATTACCCTGTGAGGTAGTTTGGCAAGAATTAATCCCCCTTTTAGAGATCAGGAAAAAGTTGAAACTTGCCAAAGTCACACAGAACTGGGATTCCAAACCAGTTCTCTCTGCTCTAACGCCTAACCTTTCTCAAATACACCATTCTCCCGATTAGGTATTTTCCCTTTGCCTCCTGACCTCCAATTTGCTGGATGAAAAAAAGATAACCAGCTCTTTGTAATACTCTAGATGCAGACAGGCACATTTCTCAGAAAACCAAGCAGATCAGAAGCAATCATCAGGGGGCACCTGGGTGCGCAGTCATTAAGCGTCTGCCTTCGGCTCAGGGCGTGATCCCAGCGTTCTGGGATCGAGTCCCGCATCAGGCTCCTCTGCTGGAAGCCTGCTGCTTCCTCTCCCATTTCCCCTGCTTGTGTTCCCTCTCCCACTGGCTGTCTCTCTCTCTGTCAAATAAATAAATAAATAAATCTTAAAAAAAAAAAAAAAGAAGCAATCATCAGAACACGGGGCTTCTTTGATTTGCTGGCTGATTTAATGTCCGCCTCTGAGAGCCTCAGACGCACTGGCCGGGCCAGCTCAGGCATATTTCCAGGGCTGCCTTATAGGTAAAGACAGAAAGATACTGTGTTCTTATGCCTTGTCACTGTCAGTTGCAAAAATTCAGGCCCCAGGAAGAGAAAATAACGTTTTTCAATACTTGTTCTTTTTTATATGCATCTCTCAGTAGTTAACCTGCATTTGACATCATTTTGCTGTCCAACCTCCTTTCCCGTCCTACCAGAGATAATGTTTCCTACCCCCCAAAGTTCAAGAACAAGACACGATGGTAGAAGTGCTTCCGACAGCACCACAAATCACTTGACGACATCCCCAGTGGCGTTAACCATCATGCTTCATGATACATGGACCTGTGGCCCCTCCTCATTTTTCATGTTGGGATGCTGGCATCCAGTCGTTGGATTAGAATTGGCCCAGTAATGTTTTCCATCTGCCGGCTTGGCACCAGTCGTCACAGAGTGTCACCTGGGTTCTGTCTTACGGTCTCTAGGGCCCAGGCTAGAGGCACTACAGAAGAACAACTACCTTATTCATCTGTCAGCACTGTTTACTCTTTGTGAACAAAACAAGATTTTGCTGAAGTATATAAAAGAAATTTACTGGAAAGGAAAAGTCTAGTCAAAAAGGCCTGAAAAGCGTTTCCCCACCATCTCTCTTCTTTTCCTCTCCCGCACATCTTCAGACTCTGACAGATCTCCAGTGTCACCTTCTCTGAGGAGCTGTTCCCAACACCCTCAACCCCCATGTGCCCCTGGAGGACTTATTTCATCCTGCATTGTGTCACCATTATTTATTTGTATTTCTTTCTCTCCCACTAGACTGTAAACTCTTCAAAAGAGAACAGGCGCTGTATCTTTTAAAGTTCATACCATACACTATGTTTCCATTCAGGGTATGATTTACAAGTTTAGAGAAAAAAATGGTAATCTGTTAGTTTTCAACTGAATCTACAGGAATAAAATATGGTCAAAGTTGCCATTATAAAAAATGAATTAGTTAAAACCTTTTTCCCTTCTATAAAAAGTTAGGAATAGAAATTCAGTGTTGTGGTTTTAAGATATCCTTTTTTAAAATTTTTTAAAAGATTTTATTTATTTATGAGAAAGAGAGACCATGAGTCGAGGGAGAGGGGCAAAGGCAGAGGGAGAAGCAGGCTCCCCAGTGAGCCGGGAGCCCAACATGGGACTCGATCCCACGACCCTGGGATCATGACCTGAGTCCGAGGCAGATACCTAACTGACTGAGCCACCCAGATGTCCCTAGAAGGCTTTTTTAATGTATCACGTTAATGGTGGTTTCAAGTTTAGGGAAAGATTCTGGAAGCAATTCCGGATGGAGGAATGTCTGAGACAAAATTTCGACTCAAACATCAGCCAAACCATCCACCCTGGCCGAAGACCCTGCACACCAACTTGTCATCGAAGGACAGAGCCAAGTATTCATGACTGGCCCTCACCTGAATAGTAACCTAGACACCCAGGCTCCATCTTCTTCAATGCCTGCTTACGCTGGCCACATCCAGCAGCTCTTTATGGGCCAAGTGTGGAAGTGACACACACCACTTGTGCCCAGGAGGAAGGGGAACAGCTCTGCTCCTCCTCTGAGATCTGAATTCATCTCTTTCGAAACCTAGACCCTGGCATAGCAGAGTGAGGAAGGACTGGGAGACCCAAACACCGGAGCGATTTGGCCAGGAATCACTAGGAGTTGGTGACTGACTGCATAGGGAAGGAGGAAAGCAAGAATGATAGTTTCCTAACTTCCTCCTGTGTCTGTCCTGTGTGTCTTCAGGCTCTCTGAAAGTTATTTCTAAAAAGTGACCAGACAGGGCTCTGGATAGGTTGTCTGTTATTTAGTTCTGCATCAGTGACCTGTTAACTCACAAGATGTATAGTATAAACTGGCTTTTCCCATCCCCTCTAGACCATATGCGTGTTTAGTGGGACCATACCCTGATTCGAAAGAGAATATCATTGAATTAATGTGAATTAACATTAGCAAGTACAGTACTGTTACAAACACGTTCAAGGCCTTTACAGTGAGGAAAAGTCATGAAATGACAGGCTAATTTAGTGTGTGGGCCCCGGAAAAACTATTATCTTTTCAAAAATAGTTGTAAAAGAGAAGAATCAACCAAGACAAGCTGGTCGCTAATGGTTTTGGCGTGGGAGGAAAAACTGCCTTGCAATTCTTGGCTCTGAGGTGGGGTCAGGAAGGTCAGTAGCCCAGCGTTGACCTTTGTGTTTGGAATCTTTCATATTGACTCACCAGACTCTTGTAATTTGGTCAGCCAAATGGCAGAAATGTAGACGGCAGTCTCTGCGCCTGAACTTTAAACCTCCCGAGTTGCTTGTCCTTGATGATAATAATTAGCATTGCTTGGGATCCAAAGCAGAGTAGCCACCTAAGACCTACCATATTAATCTAAATTAAATCAGTGAGAAGCCGCTGGGAAGATGGGGGTGGGCAGCTGAGTTGCAGCACTCTATACCTTTGTATTTCGTTCATTTGGAAGCCTGTTTGGAGGTAATTTTCTACAAGAGTGTTATGTCTGAGAGAATGAGAATTTCCTCAACACGGACATGATCACAATCTTCTCAAGAGCCAGTGTTCTCCAGTCTCTTTAAATCCAAGTGGGATTTTTCCTCCTTATTTCTTCTCCTGATGATGTCACTCAATAGTCAGTCCAATGGTATTTTTCAAAATTAAGAAATATCGGTTTATGGTAGAAAACTATGAAGCCAAAAATTTTAAATCAACTTTAATCCCATCACCAGAGATAATCACTGTAAATATTTGGTAAGTTTCTTTCAATTCATAGGCATGTGTATATATAAGTATGTATATGCCTATATAAATAAAGCTTAAATACAAATTAACCTTGATATCAGGAGTACTTACCAAGTTATTTTCAAAAATTCCTCTTTAATAGTTGCATTATATTTTAAGAGCTACTATTATTTATTGAAGCATTTCCTATTTTTGGACATTTCAGTTGTTTCCAGATTTTGAACATCCTTGTGCATAAATCTTTGTCCTTATCTTTGATTACTTCCTTAGGCTAAAGTCATAGAAATGGAATTACTAGGTCAAAGGGCACAATTCTTTTTAAGACTCCTGACGAATATGAGTCACGTTGCACCCCAGGAAATTTGCCGCAGTTTATTTGTTTCATCTGGGTATGAGAGAGCCTGTCTGAGTAAAATCGTTTCTGCATTGAGTAGTACTTTACTCCTCAAGTGAGAGTTGGAACATTCCACTGGACTATCATATCTGTAGCTTTATAAGCTGCTCTGCTTAATAACAGAGTGAGTACATACTGCGAGAGGCTGTTACAACAAGCCTTATTATGGCTGCCATTAGTCTAAAGCCTAATAAGAACGGACCAGACCGTCTGAGCCGTGTCCAGCATGAGCACATGCATTGCATAGTTCTTAATGAGCAAAGTCAGGCTGGTGTGAGTTTTGTTATACTTGCTTGTCCTAAGCATCCTATGAGAGGGTTGTGTCTGGTCTCCAAAGTCAATATGCTGGGACTCTTCCCCAGAAATGTCTGTCCAGCAATAACGGAGACTAGAAGCATGAAAACTGCACATCATGGGCCCAGTGGAGTTTTCCTGCTGACAAAGAATTGATTGACTGAATATAAATCACTCTGACTTGAGTGATTCTGTCCACTCAGGATGAATTGGGGAGAAATCACCAGAAGGAAATTGGCCTCTGAAGTGTGAGAACATTGGATTATTGCCGTCAGGAGCAATGCTTGTCAGGAGCACTGCATTTTCGCCTTATCTTGCCTCTCGTGTTATTCAGAGCACCGTTGGAGCGGAGTACGACTTAGACCTACCTTTCTGTAGGTGTGCACGTTCTACGTATTTCCTTTTCCAGTTTAGTCAGCTATGAATAATAGATTTATGATAGTTCATTTTAGTTTTTTAATGCTTGGTTTATTCCGTAACAATATCAAAATTTTGCCTGTTTTTCCTTAAATGCTTAACAGTGTCCTATAAATCAATAAATCATTCAGTGAATGTGAGGGCCTGGCCCTCTTACACTCCCTGGGATTAGCACAGCGAATACATCCAGCAAATCTCTGCCATCCTAGAGCTTACGATGTGGTGTGGGAAGACAATAAACAAATACAGAGCATGTCGCATGCTGATTGTAGGTTTGGAGAAAAAGCAGCGAAGGGGAGCAGGAGGGCACTGAGGAGGCTGTGGGTATGCCCTTGTACAGGGCATGGTCAGGAAAGGCCCCCTGAAATGGAGACATATGAGCAGACCTAAAGAGAGCAAGGCAGGGTGAGCCTTTTGATATTTTTTGCTATTTGGGGGGATGCCGTACCAGGTAGGGGAACTTGTAAAAGCAAAGGCCCTGAAGCAGCAGCTCGCTTGGTCCATTCCAGGCCCAAGAGCCCGAAGGCTGGAATGAGTGAGTGGGGGCAGGAGGAGGGATGGCAGAGTGCAGAGCAAGGAGGACCTAGTCGGCCTTCAGGGAGGCTTTGGCTTGGGCTCTGCGTGAGCCAGGGGGCTTTGAGTCGAGAAGTGACACGATTGGACTTCAGTTTTTGCTGGCAGCAGAGGTGATTTATTCACCGAAGCAGGAGGAAAGCCAGCGTTCTGTGGGCGCAGGTGCAGGGCTCGCCGGGTGGGAGGCGGGCCCCCGTGGAAGGCCTCGATCATGGCTTCAGCTCCTCCGTCAAGTAGGAAGTCAGGCCGCCAGCCAGCGGCAGGGCTGAGGGAGGAAGCCCAGGAGCGCTGAGGAAAGGAGAGGGTTTGAAGTTAAGGTTAAGGTTGGGGAGGGTGGAAAAGCGAATGGAGAAGTGTAGGAGGAGTGAGAATTGATACGGCATGAGCACCATGACTATTAATAACTTGAGTAAAGGACCAGTTGTATCAATTTTTTTTTTTTAATTGTTTTCAGATTTTCCTTCAGCTGGCTGCCTCTCCAGCCTTCAGCCAGCAGCCTGGGCTGATTGTCTTTGCCAATCGGGGTACGTCCCAGCTCTGAGAGTTTGTTAGAAGAACTAACATCCGAGACTGATAGAGCTGGAAAGGGCCTCAAAAGTCAAGTAGGCCAAGCCCTTCGTTTTGCAGAGAAAACCCACCAGTGAGAAAAGCGACCTGCCCAAGGCACAGAACTCCTGTGTTGCAGAGCTGACCTCAAATCCTGTCTCCCGATTCCCAGCCCAGCGCCTTTTATACTACAACACAATGCCCTGAATGTTTCCCAAAAATTAATTTTAAAAGAACTTAATCTTACCCATGTTGGGTGTTTTCAAGTCCTGATTCTGATGGACCCTAACTAGTTTAACTTTAAAAGATAAAGGAAAGTTAGGGCAAATACTTTGTAACAATTGGATTGAGGTTTGTAAAGCCCGTACAACACTTACTATTCCATGTTTCATGTTAAATACAGATCTAACACAGATAGCAGCAGCAGCTCCGTCATCAGGAATTTGGGCGAGTTACTTCGCGACGGTACACAGCATGGTTTTATTGAACTACTTCCTATTCATCCTCTCTCTCCTTGTTTTTTATATGTGATTGAAATGTTTTCCACATTTATTTCCAGTGGGTGAAGTGTGGTCCATGTGGTCCCATTGCATAACCACCCCTACCCCTGGATAATCGCCCTTCTTATTTTTAGGAAGCAAAAAATAGTCTATTGTGTTATAATTAGTCAATGGTGCCCACCCAAACATGAGTATTATGCAAGAACTTTTGCTTCTTTTCTCTTTTAGGGAATGGGGATGGAAGCAGGAGGGAGGATAAGATTTTGATCATTTTTTAATGTTCTGAAATACCATCTTGGGAAAGGTTCGTGGTTTTTCAGGTTCCCTAAGACACTTAAAAAAAAAAATCCACACAAACCCGATTTAAAACTAAATGTCTCAAAAAGTAACAGGTATATGTTTTCATTCAGTTATCTTCTAATTAGAACCTCTTACTCATTTCTAACACAATTCGTTTATTTTGGTTCAAAGAAAATTTAGAATGCTCACTCATGGCTAAAGACCTCAAGAGTTTTAGCTAGACAAAAATTCTGTTCAGTGAAGCACTAGAGTTTTGAAAATCTACATAAAGATTTGAATACTTTTTAAGGAATCATGGTATCAGAGTATAGAGTTTGTCCAATATTTCTGAACCTGCTTGACCCCTAAGAAATGAAAATGTTAGCTCAGGGCCAATAGGATTTTCTTGCTTTCTGCTCCTGAATGATCCCGGATGATAACCAAAGAGCTAACTTGGCAGCATTAAATTTATTTCCATGACAACTGACTGTAGTATCACAAATATTGGATTATCGACTGGTTCAGGATGAAGGTTAATAAGGAAGATTCCTGTTTGAACAGGATCATCCAAAGCCGGGACCAGAGGGAATATCATCAGAGCTGCTTCCAGCCCTGCAGCCTTTTCAACGATGTTCTCATTATCCCGAGAGCTTGGTTTTATTTTACAAGGGTTTTTGTTGTCGTTACTGTTTAACGTTTTAATTTTGTTCATTATGGATTTATTCCCCTCCTCCCCTAGAGGTGACTGGGTGGAAAAATGGCTATTTTTAGTAATAGAAGCCCCTCTCTTAAGAAGCAGTCTCCACCTTCATTTAATTCTATCTGCACAAGTAAGATTTATTTTGGCCCTGCAGTCAAAAACATCTGTCCTCGGTGCGATTGCCGGACAAACATCTGCCTTCCTACCAGAGCTGCTGGTCCTCCCGATGCTCGGTGAGCGCGCGCGCGCGCACCCCCCACCCCCCACCCCGTGCTCTGTGAAAGCCCCTCCCAGAGAAGAGAATGTGGAGTGGGAGAGAAAAGCCCTCTCATTCTTTAGCCCAGAGTGCCTCTTTGTGGCCGGAACAAGTTACTACAGGAGGAAGATGAAAGAATCCGAACTGTTTACCATGTTGCTCTTCATTTCCCCACCTCCCCCAAACTTAATGCCTTTTTAAAGGCAAATGTATTTTAATGAGTATATTATTTGATGAAGTACTCGGGCTACAAAGCTGCTGAGAACACGCAGACCTGCATTACCATCTTGGAAGATAAGCCAGTGTTAGTGAGCACTCTGACTTGAGTTATTTTTCTAATAGTGATGGAAAACATGTGCTGATCCCTTTTCAAAGTCTTATCTGAACTGCCTGAAGATTGACAACATGCATTTGAAAGATTTAGCTTCTCCTGGGAAGCCAGCCGTGACTCTCCTGCTGCTTCCTCCAAAGGTTGTGTTAGTTGCAATTTTTTTCAACTTACTTTTCTGTATCCCTTACTGGGTTATAAATTCCCTCAAGGCAGAGCTGTTATGTTCCTCACCTCTGTATTCCCAGGGCACAGTACAGTGCCTGGCACATAGTAGGTCCTCAATAAACACCAAGTGAATGGTAGGTGTTTAAGGACCAACCATAGTGGATCAGAGCCATAAAATGCACGATCTTGGTCTGTGTCCTGACCATCTGAGTATATGGTTAGTCTTTATTACTATGTCTGTCTGTACTTATTCTTTCAAAATTGCCTTAAATATAGTGACTTTTGCTTAATGAAAAACTGAGGTAGCAAATAGTAGGCCCTATAATAATGCTGGACATTTTGACATAGTTCCTGTTCTCCCTCCCGAATTGCTGGCTTTGGGTTTGTTTTGCTAAATCATTAGCTTGTAATGTCTACTTTTTATTCAAAACATCTGCCACCCAGTATGGTACCACACCAGTAACATTTTCTAGTGGAGGCTATAGGCTCAGAGCAAAAAATTGTGCCATGTACCCTAAAGGATGCTGAGTTATGCTAGTTTGCAGAGAACAGGGACCACTAACCATTTTTTGATTGTCCACTTGCCATTTGCATTGAAAGATGCTATGCAAGAAATTGACTTTTTTTTTTTTTTTTTTTTTTTGGGTGCACTTAACTATTTGAGAATTGAGCTGGGTCCCACCAATCACAGGTATCGTTCACAAACGTTTGTTGATTTCCTACTCTGTGTTTGGCATTGTGCTAGGACTTTAGAGCCTGGGCTCCCTAGACGTCAGGGGAAGGCCGAGGAGCCCAGCGCAGGGTGATCTGCACTCTAGTCGAACGATGTGCACACGGAGGGCTGAGGAAGCACAGTGGAGAGAGTAGTGCATAGGAGGTGCTTGGTAAATGCCGGAGGGATTGAATTCAGGGCCTTTTTTAAGGGAATCAGAAACACCTTTGTGTGTTGTGAAGCCGAACGGAGAATAGACTCTTGGACTGCAGGGAAAATAGCCAGGCAAATAGTGTTACCCACCACACCTGAAAACATGGAACTTGGGCACGGCAAGTGAGGAGCGCTTGGATTCGAGCTGTGGCTCTCTCAGCCCTTTCTTACGTCTCCGCCAGCGTATACCACTCACATTGGCTCGCCAAAAACTCTTGAGACTTCCTTTTCCAGACTTTTATAAAAGTTGTTCCTTCTGCCTGGAAAAGGCACTGCCCCTGTCTCCAGAGCAAGCCTCCCCTTCATCCTGGAGGAGCCTCCCTTCTCTCTGAGCGCTCCGTGCTCCTGCCTCGGAGCACCTTCCCCACCAGCAATAATGGAAACGCATTCACCTGTGTCCCTGTCCGCCTCCCCGCACAACCTGGAGCCACACGAAGAAAAGTGTGTGCCCTGCTTTTCTCCTACCACTGATTTGGCACAAGGCTTCATAAACCTATATTGATCAAAATAGTTGATTGATGAATTCCCAGTGACTCTCCAGTGCTGGATCTCTGTTTGGGACTTCAGAAGACCAAGTATTTTTTAGTTGACCCTTTTCATTTTATGCTGGAAGAAGAGACAAGCCCTTCTCATATAGATGAGGGGAATATAAAATCCCTCCCTGCATAGAATCCAAGCAATAATATCCTTTCCTTCAATGGTAAACAGGGGAAGTTGCTTAAAGTATTGGGAAGTATGTTTTTTTAAATAAAAAGGATTTACCATTGAGCCTCTTTCTTTATCCATAAACAAGGGGTTCAGCCTGATGATCTCAGAGGATCTTCCAGCAAAAGTTGTTCTAGGAAGCCACACCGTAAATACTATAAAAACCATCTTATTCCTGCCAAAATTCCACATAATGTTTATTAAGATTTTGTAGAGTACTCATGAGTGGTTTAGAAGAGACTCGCCCTCCAGTAGCTCCTATCTACTACACAAGACCTAAGCGATTTTTGTTGACTCAAGGAATGAGGGGAAAAAAGACATATGGGACCAAAAAATGCAATAGTTACATGAGAAGTATACTTACTGTTGATGGGATTTTCAAGAAGGAGAGGGGGAACTGTCTGCCAGGGCACAAGTGAACATTTATTGTGAAAACATGTCATTTAAACAGTCCCATTATTTATTTACATGGGAAATGGCCCACGAATCTACAGTGAAAAACCCTTATAATAAGGGAATTAGGCCATGAAACTAGCATAGCTCTATTTACAGGCCAGTACTTGATAAACGTCGTGGACTAATGACTTGGTGAAGTGTCTTTTGAAATTTAGTAATATGGAGTCCCAGCAAGGTACCGGGAGGTGTGAACGAAGAATGGTTTCTTCTAAACAGGTTTCTTTTCTTGTCTCTATTAGATGGCTGTGCTTCTGGGGCGTCTAAGAGTTTCCAAACACAGAACCGCAAACGTATTTGTTGTCAGCGAGGCCGCCATTTGGAATTGGTGCAGGAGCTCGGCTGAGTCTTTTCTACGTAACAGTCTAAGTGTGGTGCAGTTCAGTCTAGCTAGGGCCCCTTCCTGTCATAAATAAGATTACTTTCATTTCACTTGTGGAGTGTGCTATTCCTCAGAGTAATGAATTTCCTCTGTGCCTTTGAGCACATAAACATGGTTTTCATTAGCTTTCTCTCTTTAAAACAGAAAGAAAAAAAAAAAGCAAGGGATAGGGAGGTGGAAGGAGGACAGAGAATCTGAGCAAAATTAATAGACATCAATTAACTCCATAAATGCAGATGGATATTGTGCTGACTGGCTGGAAACGAGCTAGTGAGCAGTACCAGAAAGGTGCTAGTTCGTCCCTTCTGAAAAGCTAGGAAAATGAAGTTTGTACAAATTTTATCCTATGTGAGCAAAGACACAAAGAGAGACAAAGAATATTCTTTTTTGAATCTTGTTTCAAGAATTGTATCAGAAAGTCTATCAGAGTGGCCCCCAGGCCAGACAAATAGCCCTGGGTTGCTCTGGAATTATGGAGCACATCACCAAGGACAAGTTACAGGGCCAGGATGGTAGAGCAGTCTCTGCTTCTACCCTCACCCCCACCTTTGCTGGGTGTGTGCTTGTGTGTGTGTGTGTGTGTGTGTGTGTGTGTATGTGATTTTAGACTAATAAGATATCTCAGTCTTTCCCAATTTCAAATTTACCCTCTTGAGATTTATAAGTTATGCAGTTCATAGCACTAAATATGCAGTTGTTCATTTTAATGGTCTGGAACCTCTTGTCAAGGGGTGACTCATAACGTGGCTCCACCTTTCTCATTGCTGAAGGTGCATTCTTGAGCCTGAAAGCTAGTTCGGATCCATTGACTCTTTGACTTCTGCCAGGATCTTTTTTACTGTTGTTTTCAGAAATTTGGGGGCTGAGAGTTGAGGCATGGGGTGTTCTTAAACCATCCAGGAGTTAAATCATTAAGGAAAAAAAATCTAAAACTGGTTTTTCAAAATTACGTATTCTCCCTCTGTCTTAAAAAAGAAAAGAAAAAAATACGTATTCTTAATGGAAAATCCATAGATTTATCTTTTCAGAACCTTTTCTGTCTCTCCAAATCAATGTCTATTTCAGCTGCCAATTCATAGTATATCATGTGCTTATTTATATCTCCAGAGAGGAAGAGATAATAATGCCCTGAAAACTTCAAGGAACTTCAGGTTGTCACTGACAATTCACTGCGGAGAAACTTTAGCTGAGATAAAGAAGCTTGATGCATTTCACAGGGAGGTGTCTTCCAGCTCAGCGTTGACCTCCTGCGTAGGTGTTCTTGTAACAGTTGAGAGGTACAGCTGGTTTCCATTTGAAATGGAAAGCATGGAGTCCTTGAAGGAGCCAGTGCCTCTCATCGGTGAAGGCTGCCTCGCTGAAATGTGTACAACACACGACAAGGAACCTTAAAAACAAGTTTCCATTTCACTTAACTGTAGCACAGGAAATTGTTTCTGGCTTGTTTTTGTTATGAACAGGGAGAGCATTGCATATTAAAAGTTCCCCATAGTTGTTTAGTATTTGCTCGGTAGTGTACTAGTCCCTAATCAGTCCTTCTGCCCCGTAAATCATGTCAACTCTGTCACTGTTTTCATTGGAAGCATGAATTGTAATGTTGAAAATCTCCCAGGACGGTAAACGTCTGCAGCTGTGGAAGACTGGAGCTCATAACTGGTATTATTAAAGGAACCTGAGTGACTTCTTTGGGGAGAAAAAGCTAAGACGGGGTGAAATTCATAAGGTGCACAGAGATATAGAATGAAGGTTCTATTATGAGCACAGCTCCATAACAATGTCCTCATAGAAATAGATACAGAATAGTAACAATTGTTCCATGAATTGGCAAACATAATATTTTGCTATCTTTGTGCCTTTTTTAGAGGGAAAAATAGAATCCAAATGTACAGTATAAAATTAGACATATGTGCTGCTTTAGAACAGTGTTTGAACTGAATGCTTTTCTATTTGATTCTATGGACACAAATGTCACCTTTAGTTCCTAAAGGCATTTTGAAGGGTTTGCCGCTAATGGTTTTACAGCCTTAATTCTCGTTGGAAATTTAAAATTTTCATTATCAAAAGATGTGGCTGACTAGATCAGCTCCTGCTGTGTGGGGATCTGAGAAATGTCTCAGAATACAAAGGATGTGTTGCAGGGGCTGAATTGCAAGGAATGAGAAAAAGAACAAAGGACACTGAAAACTTATGCTTGGCTGCTGAGACCAACACCGTGCCTAAGACATTTCTTTTCCAGAATGTGTCTTTGTTCATTTATTCATTCCTTTATCCAATCATTCGTTCCTTTCAACAGTGTTTATTGAGCATCTACTCTGAGCCCAGAACTCTGCCGGGTACTGGGAAGCCTAATTCAAAGGCAACTTGCCCACAAGGACAAGGCTTTCGGCCAAGAATGTTCTGTCCTCATTGCTGTTGTATAAGAAGCAGCTGGACTCCCCAGTTCAGCCTTGACATTCAGCAGAACTCAACGTGTCTGCATCTAAAAACAAACCTGGTTTTTTAAATTCAAGTATAATTAACATACAGTGTTTCAGGTGTAAAATATAATGATTCAACAATTCCATACCTTATCCAGTTAAAAGCACAAACCTGTTTGCTTGGCTGTTCTTTTAATTACCAGCATCTTTGCTTTTTTGTGAAAGCCATTTTTTTTAAAGGCTATCTCCCAACTGGACATAAACCTTTGTCATATCTAGAAGAAGCAGTACAAGGCCCTAAGAAACAGTTTATAGAAAATATTTTTCATAGAAAATATTTTTAAGTCATTTAAAGAAAATAATTATAGATTTGGCATTATTCTGAAGTTAGCTGTCGGGGATAAATATCAAGAAGATCCTGCAAAGCTGTAGACATGTAGTAAATGTGTTTCCTTTGGGGCAAGAACAGAATAATAATTAGGGAAGAAACTTCTAAAATATCAACTCAGCAAAGCAAATGCAAGACTTTTGGGGAGCCAGCAATCATGTGGGAGGCTGGACATTGTGGGAGATCTGAGATAGGAGAGATGACCTCTGGCCTAATCTAGGGCAGGAAATGAGACATAAGCCCTTGACTTAGAAGATGGTGTGCTTCAAGCTATCGGCACAGCCCCAGAAAGTACAGTGAACACCGAGCTCCTGTAGGCCAGAGGGCCAACGACATGTTGGGTCCTCGGCAAAGTTACAGGAAACCAGGCTTAACACATGGACAGAGCCATCGTGTGTTCCTACCTGGAATGTATACAATGTTCCTGGCCTTGTTCCTCAAGAAAGACAGTTTAGGATGGGGCAAGGTTCAGAGAAATGCAATTAAAATGATAACGGGGAGCAAAAGGTGATGGCAAGAGAGGACACATGCCTTATTAGGAAAAGACAAAACGGAGGAGACTTTTTCATCTAAGTGGAGGTTAGCCATAAGCTATAAAGGAAGGTTACACGCAAGGTCTACACTGCATCTCAGTATTGCTACAACTGGAGAGCCAATCAGTGGGGAAGCCTTGAGCATGACCTTTTCCTTCTTAGGACCCCAGTTTCTTCTTTTGTGACCCACATTCCCAAGTGTGTTAAGTAGCACACCTGTTCTGCAAGCTGCTTGCTGGAGGAAAGGTATTCTCTCACCAAGTAAGCTTGGAAATCTGCATGCCCTAGCTTCCTCCAGGAGGTTTGCCGTTTGCATTTGATATTAGAGGCTCTCAGAGGTTTATCCTTAAGGAAAACCTATTTAACTTTTGTGGATCTCAACCAGCGTTTCCCAAACTCATTTGACCGTGGAATCCTTTGTTCATTTAGTGCCTACGGGGACGTTTGGAAAATGTTTTTGGGAAGACTGGATTCCAAGATCTTGGAGGTCCTAGAAGGCCATTAGTTCCAACCAGAGGAAGTGCTCCCTGGCAGTGTGGAACTTGTTACTTCTAGAGTCCCTACAGGAAGAAAGTCATAGTTTGTAGGAGTTTATGGCCATTTATGAACGATGGCGTTTATCAAAGGTAATTGGGAGGCAAGGCTCACAAAGGAAAGGCCCTGTAGTCCACACTATGCTTTCCAGAGCTGCTACTGAGACTCAGGTCTCCGCGCCAGGGGTTAGATTGTCAGAGCAGGACGTAATATGCACCATGACGTGAAAAACTACCTAGAGCCGCTCATTTAAGTTTTGGCTGAACCAAGTAGATAGTTCTGCATGATTTTTTCTTTTTTTTAATTATAGACAATTTGGAAACACTTCTCTGGGGCTTTTTGGGCAGTCACTTTCCATTATTTAAATTTCGAGGTCATGTCCATGAAGACAATATCGTCTGCTTTCTATAGCTTATCTCCAAAAACCTGGCTAAGCATTCAAGTTCAACAGTTTTGTAGACATGTGTGCGTGTTTTTTCTTTCTCTAGAAACCTTTCACTATTTTGAAAAGTGTTTTATACATGTACCTCCCCGTCCCCTGAGCCGCTGGCTGACTTCTCCTCTTCTCCTCTTCTCTCTCACTTCCCCACCTCACCAAGCACGTGTGTATAGCCACGGTGTCCTTCCAACACTGTAAAACGTTTTCCTGTTATTTATTGGACTTCAGGGACAACAAATGAATATGATAGAAAAACTAAGCCTTGAGGAGCTTTCTTGCTCTCTAACACATTTTAGCCTCTGTTCCTTTTGCTTCATCTTTCCCATTGTGCTAGCGGTTCTCCTCACTCCTCACTCTGCTTTGTGCAGGGTTGGGGAAGGGGCGGGGAGGGAGGGTCATCCCACATGGCCTATGTCAGTGGGCTTCAGCGCCGCTGGCTTCTGGTTGGCACTGGCTAATGGAGAAGCATCAGCTGGTGATTTCAGGAGGAGACTGATGTTTGGGTATTCATTGCCTCGCCTCCTGGCAGGCCAGCCTCCCACAGCGCTCCTTTCTCATGTTCTGGACCCTGCTTCCTTCCCTTGCCTCTTCAGGCCTGGGCCTGGCCTCCGTTGTGCTAGGGCTGCTCTACCTCCACCGGTTCGTTTCCTTAAGCCCTGCCCACGTCTTTGTAAATAGCCCTTTTATGAAACTCTCCTCCCATTGCCCAGTTTGACTGTGTCCTCTGTTTCCCACAGAGACGCTGCCTGAAACACCCACCTGCCTGTAACCTTCTCTGTCTTGTTGCTGGCCAGCCAGTAGCACTGTCCTGTGGAGCCCAGCTCAGGTTCACCTTCAAGAAGCCTCTCCATCCCACATGAATCTCCTCTTGCGCTGTCCGATCTTACACTCCGCCCTATTTATAAGCACCTAAAAATGCTCTCTTGTGTATTGACTTAAATGCACTGAGACTCATGCTCGTGATGCGTAGAACTGATCTTTCATGGGTATGCAAGAAGGCTGGGTATTCTCAGGCAGTTACCAAACTTTTATAGAGTGCTTCCAGACACTATCAGGCAGGTTATAGAGTTAAGAGGTGGGTGCTATTATTATGTCCATTTTATAAATACAGATGCTGACACAGAAAAGTTTGCTAGCGGGCCCAGGACACACCCATAATGAATTCTGGAGCTAAAATTTGAACCTAGGTGGTCTAGCTCCAGAATCCATGCTCTTAGCACTCCACTAGGCTGTACCTCTCTAAGTGTTTTTCAAATTTTTTTGAACTGTCAGTTATCTAAAATTCAGATTTCGGGGTGCCTGGCTGGCTCAGTGGGTAGAGTGTGTAACTCTTGATCTCAGGGTCATGAGTTTGAGCCTCATATTGGGCATGGAGCCTACTTAAAATAAATAATATTAACAATAATAATAATAAATTAAATTCAGATTTCACTTTAAAATCTGCATTTTTAGTGTCTCTTGAAAAAATGGACCATCTAGCTATTAGGACTGATAGGCCATTGCAAGAATGGGCCAGAGGTAAGTGGGAGCAACCCTGTTTGGGTAGGGGTCTGCACCAGGCTGGTCCTGCATTTATGTTCCTTCCCAATGACTGCATGTGAGCAATTTTTATACGTGGGCTTTTGGAAACCACTTATATGCCCTTAGTCTTTATCTCACACCAACTCCTAGACCCCCAGGTAGGTAAGTTTGAGGAGGGTAGAATCTGTATTCTAAATCACTTAGCACAGAGGAGGCTGTATTTGATAAAAACCTGTGAATTTGGAGAAAACAGCTTGTTCAAATTCACTAAGTTAGCTAAGCAAGGTCATTCAGCAAGGACATGGCAGATATCCTTGCATTGGATTGGGGTGAACCCCTTAAAGCAGACTACCTATAAAGCCTAACGAGTGAAATCGATCCAATTCCTACAATAGAGCTGCTGATGGCAGTATTGCTAGTACTGCTGACTAAGGCCTACGGACCTCACCCCCAGGCCCAGCGGTGCGAAGTTCGTGGGAGGCAAAGCAGCCACTACTTGAGAGAGCTGTCAGGGAGGGCAGAGCAAGAAGGTAAAGGGAGGTTTCAAAGAAGTTGCGAATACAGAGGATCTTAGTGCTAATGGACCTGAGTTCCAGGAGGCACAGAGATTTGGAAGTTGGTCAGGGGGATGTGGAGGCCAAGGAGGGATCTGCAGAGCTCTTGAGAGCAGGAGTGATGGGGAATGCCTGGGAGCTTCGGGTGACAGACATGACAAGGCGTACAGGACATGTTGGGCTTAGTCCTGATGATGTGCGAGGCAGATTGTTGTGGTGAGACAGTGCATGCTGCAGGAGAGGCAGGTGTGGGGGAAGGGAAAGGTTTTGTCAGAAGCACCCAGAGCTCTGGACCCCTCTTCATTTCTCTTTCCTCTTGGAGTGGGTGGTGCTGTGCATGACGTACTCCCATACTTATTCAGAGGCGGGTGTCACTGTGGAAGGCCTGGTGCAGGATGATGCCTTTTACATTTGTGAATGCACACAAAATCTGGAAGGTTTCAGTAGAATTTGGATGTTCATATAAAACACAGCTAAAAAGCTTGCTTTGGTCATGTGAAGAGCACGTGAGTGTTACTTTTTTTCAATGTGATACTCTTTGGGTCTCTTTGATTGCAAGTTTTATTATTGCATCTTATTAGAGTTTGATCTGTCCTTATGGAACCAAAGGACTTCAAGAAATAGATGCCAATTTAAGAAAATGAATCCTCTTTCCGAAGACCAGGGGGCTGGTGTATTTGTAATGGTATAATCGACATACCTGCCAATAAAGAACCCAAAATCCCTATCGTGCTTGCAGCTGTCTCTTCAGTTTAATGTACGGGGGCAGGGGGCTCACAAGCTCTTCCTCATGAGTAAGAAAAACCATAGGTGGTTGGGGGCCCAGAGTTAGCCAAGACTTGGGGCTCTTGGTCCTTGCCGAGTGGGGTCAAATGCCTGCCCTTGGGCAGGCAAGCCAGGGACTTTCCCATCGGCAGAGGCCAACTGTGGGGGGTCATGCTTATTCCCTCCCCTTGGAGCTTCATGGAAAAGTACAGAATTTGAAGATCTCTTCAACATCTCTTGCATTGGCCTCTATGGATTTGGAGAGTGGAGTCATAACGAAAGTTAAGAGTAGAAATCCCCATCTCCCAAGAGCAGGGAGCTTTCAGGGAGGAAAAAAAAGATACTTAAACCCTGAAAATACCCCAACAGTGAGCAGTGCCCCTGGCTGTCCACCCTTCTCACTTCCAGAGGTGCTCCAGGGTGTTAGGAAGAGGAGTCACCTTGAAAAGTTTCCAGGATGCCCCCAAAAGCTTAAGCAAGTGTGAAACCTTCTCACCACCGTGCCCCCACTTTGGCCTTTCTGTCTCCAGCCGCACTTGGCATATGACCAGTGCTCTCAAATGCCAGCTCTACCCCTTACTAGTTAGTTGTGTGACCTTGGGCAAGTTACATCCCCTCTCTATGCCTTAATCCCCTGCATCCGTCAAAAGGAATCCTAATAGTACCCATCTCGTAGGGCTGTTGTAGGGATGAAATGAATTAACACCTGGCATTTCATAAGAGCTATGTGAAGTGTTAGTTATGGGACTTATTCAGATGACAAGGACATTGGGGGTCCGGCCAGCCGCCAGGTCACCGTTAAGTAAGATATAGCCAGGTTTAGCCTCATGCTTGTCCGTAAGCAGATGTCGGCAGCTGAAGTCAGCTGAGCTGGCCTCTGCACAGTGCTCGTTTACATCTCTTGCTGCGCTCTCCCATCTTCTGGTTCTCGGGTAGCTGAGATACCCACTGGATCGGACAGCTCTAGACCAGAGCGAGTCTGAATCAGACCCCAGAGGTCTCCATCACTGACCGCGTATCGTGTGTATGTTGTTATTCACTTTCCTTTTGTGGCTAAGGAATGGACACCTAAGTACTGCTTCTTTTTATAGAAGGCTCTGACTAGCATATTTGCTGATTAAAAGGGAGGCCTCACAGAACATTCATTTTGAAGAGCATAGTAATACTTAAGGACCAGGACTATTTCAGGCATTTACTGCAAACTGTTTATTTCCTAAAATAAGGAGGGCACGCTTTCTGTTTACTTCCCCCCTAATGAGAATTCCTCAGGAGTTTGAAAGCTGTTATTGTGCCCCCCTATCTTCCCCCACATTACAGCTCTCCCTGTCCGAGAGGCAGCTGACCAGTGCTATCATTAAAGTCGGCATTTAACTTTGAAAGGAATTCTCTTCCACTCTCCCATTAGAATTGTAGCAAGCAACCTTTGTTGACCAAATGTGTATCAAAACCTTTAATGCATTTCAAATCCCATCACTGATGCCTCCCTCCGCTGGGAGGTATTCCTTGTTCCCATCCTATCATGTAAAATCTTTCCTCATCCATGCTATTTCTACACTGGCTCATACCTTTATTGTTGTGCTTATTGCTTTAACATTTAACGTCTACTTGATAGCACCCATTATATGCCAGGCACAGTGCTAGATTCTAAAGATCTAACCACAAATGGGATTCTGGAGCAGTGCTATCTAACAGATCTCTTGGTGGTGATGGGAATGGTCTATGTCTGCACTGTCCACTGTGGTAGCCACTTGACACATGTGGCTCTTGTGCCTTGATGTATATACGGCTAGTGCAACTGAGGAACCAGATGTGTAAATAGTTACACGTGACCAGTGACTACTCCGTTGGACAGCATGGCTCTAGATCAGAAGCCTCATAAGAACAGAGATCTTTCTCTCTCTTCTGCTTGTCACTGTGCTCCCAGCACCAAGAACAATGCCTGGCATGCGGTGTGAAGGAAGGAGGCCGGAGAGGTGGGGGATGGAAGGGAGAGAGGGAGAGAGGCAAGGTCTCTGTCCTTGTAGAGCTCAAGATATAGTAGGGACCTATTTGTTTACATATCTTGAAGACCAGAAAGCAGGGATTGTCTTTTCTTTGCCTACACCCTTAGATCCATTGTCTAGACCCATGCCACGGCCATGGGAGATGCTCAAGAAATGTAAGTTCCATTGAATCGGATGCTGAAAAATTGCAAGCTTGGCAATGGTGGTACTACCAATCATAGTAGCGGTTAGTGCTGGTAACAGGAGGAAAAGTTACAGCAGCTGTTGCTCTGTCTGACAGGCAGTGTTGGTGCTGTCTGGTTGTCGCATCCCCGCCAGACCTTCTAAGCCAGCAGGCAAATCTGATTTTCTGACGTGTCCTCCCCTTTGGTTCCCTGCTTGACTTGGACATCCAGCTACATACCAGTTAAACCTTTATGGAGAGAAAGGGGAAAGTCATAATACTCGTTTTACTGCCCTCAAGCTTCTCCTTCTTCCCCTTAACCGTGAGTTTCTTGCTAATGGCCTCTCTTGGTGCCTGTCCCTGCTCTGATGCCTCCTTGGTCGTACCATACCATGTTGGCCTTCCTCTGCCTCTCCTTCCCTTCTGGGCTTCCAAACTGGCTGGAGATTAGTCAGTGGTCTCATTACCTGCACCACCACTTCATAGCATGTAGCGGGAAGAACGCTAACTTCAGAGTGAGACCCCCTAGATTCAAATATTAGCTTTACAGCCTACTACTTTGTGGACTTGCGCCAGTTACAAAACTCTTAGACCGTCAGTTTCCTCATCTATAAAATGGCTTAATAATGCATTTCCCATAAATTTACTATGAAGATTAAGTGAGTCGTTGTACGTAGAGTATCTAGCACAGTGCTTGTGCTCAGCTGTTAGCCCTCTTCCCTCTATGCATATGCCTCCATACACCTATTCCTAAACATGTAAATACATAGGACTTTAAAGCCAATTGGGGTGTTCACATTTCAATTACACTTCACCCTTTTTTATTATCCTACATACCTTTTCCACTATTAAAAAAAAAAGATTGAATTACCAAAATAACAATCTAACTAGTTTACCCTTCATCTGGAAAACTGGTTTAATTATTATAATAAAGGTAAGCCTGGTCTTAGTGCAGCACAGTAGAAACCCCATTTACAAGTAAATAAAAGTCAAAGTTTCATCTTTTTTCTCCATTGCAAATCAAGCAAACCATGTAATTAAGCCAAATATGCAGAGAAAGGGGAATAAAACAATGGAAAACCATTCAGTAAAAGGCAGGGAAGTAGGTAATTGGGGTTAATTTCCATTCCGCTGTGTACTGTCTGGAGTGTCTTGGTAGAAGGAGCAACAACTTACTCACATAAACGATCACTGCAGAGCAGCCCTTCCAGGGAGACACCTGTGGTTCTCCACGGCTACCCTGTGCTCCCTCCCCGCCCCGAAAAGAGCATGAACAGCAAACAGCCCTTCAGCAAACTTAGTCCTTAAGGAGGAAGCCACACCAGGCCACACCACTGCAGTTAGCTTTGATTACTGTATTGCAAGATTATATTTGAGGAGTATCAAAAATGCTAGTTGTTGTTATTGTTGGTGGTGGGTTTTGTTTGTTTGTTTTTACATTGGAGGTAGCCAATGTCATAGCATTTAGTGCAACACCTGAGAATTAATGACTGCAATGCTGGAAGAACTATAGATCCTTCCCGATCAATGCTGGATAGGCTCAATTCTAGTCTCAGTTCTGCCCTCAATTAGCTGCGTGACCTAGAATAGGTTCTCGAAGCTTCAGGTTCCTCATCTGTCAACTGAGGAGGCAGGGAGCGTGGCTATTCTATGTGATCTCTCCCTTGACATCTATTCGTGACACTCCGCCAGAGCTGCTCAGTGTGTGCAGTTATGGCGTAGATCACCTGGGGATGCTTTTTAAAAATATGTGTAACTGATACAGAGTAGGTTATTAGACCACTTCAGCCTTTGGATTGAGATGTAGTTTAGGGGTTCCAGTCTGTTTACAGGCATAGGAAACAAGGAGATGGAGAATCTTCATCTTGGGATGGAGAATTATTTTCATGTTCCCTTTTTTCTTTTTAGAACTTTAATGACATTGCAAAGTTTATTCATATAATAAATACGTATGACATTCCCTCTGCGGCCTAAGCAAGATGCCGAGCAGTGCAGAGTTTAAGAAGGTAAGACCACAGCCCTGTCCACAGGGCCTCCAAGGCCAGAACGAGAGATAGACAAAGTGCCCCAGAGCCCAGGACAACCTGCTTTTGCCTGTGAAGTCCGCAGTGGTCTCTGGAGTGAGAGGAGGCTTGATGATTGAGTACAGTTGTCCAGGTGCACAGGGTATGGTGCTGTTGGAGGCCACCGCATGTTCGGGCATTACATGTTGCTAAGTGGCAATGTGGTCTTCGCGCTCACGGGTGTGCTTGTGTCTGTGCGCGCGCGCGTGTGTGTGTGTGTGCATGTGCATGTGTGCAAGAGAGAGAGAGAGAGACAGGAGGTATGACTGTCACAAAAGGCCTTATACTGTCAAAGCGAGGGCTTTATTCTGGAAGCAGTATAGAGCTGCTGAAGGCTTAAATAAGAGGAGCAGCCTGATTGGATTCTTGGGGCCTCATTGAAGGTAGAACTTTTCTTTTTAGAATTTATCCACTTTGGCTTTTTGTGCTCACAGCCACACTACTCAAAGAGAAGCACTACTTCTTCGGGGATAGGGCTCCGAATTCTTCTCTGTCACCCTGTGTGCGATTTTACTAAATCTTAACGATCATTTCCCCAATGTAGAAGCATCTCTCCCATGTAAGAAAATCAACGAGAATAGGATTCAATGTGCGTATTTGGTCTATTTGAGAACACGAGCAGGGATAGATCATTCAAGAAAGCTATGTTGAGTGGTTTCTATATGCATATACTGTGTTAGTATAATGGTCCTACAATGACTAGCTGCCCACCAACACCGCTCCGGGGATACAGATGGCCGGGACCGGGTTGAACCTGGGAACTCCAGGACTCAGGCTTCGGCTTCCAGTCCCCCTGCCCCCCCTGTGCACAATCCAGTCAGGCCTCTAAGCTGGCCTGCAGTAGGACAGGTGCACCCAGATGCCTCAGAGGCCGCACAGGTAGTATGAACACAGGTGGTGGGTGATCGGGGATGGTGTCCCACCTGAAGGAGTCATCGCTGGTCGGCTCTAGCCAATGGTCACCAAGCCACAATTGGGCCCCATGTTGCAAGATCTGATTTCTCACAAGAAGATGGAAATCCCTATTTGTATATGAAATCTTTTGATTTTTTTTTTAAATATTGGAGGCAAAATCTGTTTGTGACCCCTGATAGAACTCAAGTATTTATCACCAGACTGCCTCATAGGCCGTCCAGGTATGGACCTCTTCTGGCCTTTCCCATCCCGCGCTCTCCTCACACTGGGATTATAGGGGGCACCCCATGAGAGTACGTGCATTCAGAGGTCCCACCGCCCCCCACCCCGGCATTCCCAGCATTCCTGGAGGCTCTGCTAGGTTCCAAGCTCTGTGCTGGGGGCTTGCTGCTGAGGGAAAGGGCAAAGATATGGAAAACGCAGTCCCTAAGGAGCTCCTGCTTGTGTGAAACACGCAGGTAAACAGACTGTGTCACGCTGACCAAAGTCGGGTATGCAGTGTCCCGGAGGTTCTAAGGCTGCCATGTCCGCACTGCCTGGAACAGGTCAGCAGGGACCAGAGAGGACGGTGAGGAATTCATCTTCGATACCTTTTCAGACTGTCCACGGTGACCTGACTGAGTCATGCTGATCCATCAGCAGCAGATGGCCTTCAGATGATTTCAGAAAGGCATCATTACCTCAAGAGTTCTAGAAGCAGACAGATAGTATAAAGCCGAAGGTCAAAAGGATGAGACTATGACATGGAGACTCTTCCCATTTTAGATGGCAATAAAATAAATAAGGGGCCTCATTTGCATTTCTGATGCCTTCTGTAAAATAAAGTTTTCTTTTGCTATGTGTGTGAGGGGCTTGGAGGCAAAAGCTACTGCAGAATTACTTTAAGGCTCCCCTTTTTACCCAAATGCCAGGTTCATCATAACATTTCTACCGGAGGCTTTGGCTTAGGCTTCACACAGTGAAAGCCAGATATGATGGACAAGGGGGATCCAGCCTAACCCCTGGGGTGAGGGTCATAAATGCAAACGTATAAGCCAGCTACTCTCGGCCACATCAGTACACAAAGTGGGACTGCTTTGCAGAGAGAAAAGGAGGCTTTTTCATTTTCCTGTCATCTGAGTATACCAAACTTTAAAAAATAGAATCCCTCTCTACTCTCTGTTGGTTTGCATGCTCTGCAAAATGTCAGTTCTCCTCTCCAGAGCAAGAATTAGGTATGCGGTTCCCCACACAGCCCTGGCACTTGGGGCTTCCCCGCAGAGTAAGTCAAAATCAGCAGTTGGTGGTCGAGGTGGTGCACCATTAAGGAACAATGTACTTGCTTAGCACAGTATCTATGGGAATGGCTGGTACAACTCTGGTTAAGATCTTTCCAGTGGCTTCAGCTGTATTCAAAAATTTAATAAGACCTGGGGTCCATGGAAGGCTTCCTGGAAGCAGCGACCTCAAAACGGAACTCGATGGGTGAGTAGGAGTTAGCCAGATGCAGAGTAGAAAGAAAAGAATGTTCTGGGTAGTGGAAATAGCATAGCAAAGGCCCTCTGAGGAGACAAAGCTCAAAGCTGGCCACGGCTTGAACACAGGTTAGAGGGTAATGAGAGGTAAGGCTGAGTGGGTAAGCAAGGGGCAGACCGTGAAGAGTTCACCCCGAGGTCTCCCACCCTCTCTTTGAATAGGAACAGAGCACAAGTGCCAGTACATGGTGAGGGGTTAGTAGGGGAAATGATCTCTTCCGCATTAAAGCATCATGTCACCCTGTGTGTCAGGACCCAGGGAGAAAAATGTTCTGGGTCTATCAGACACACATCTGTATATGAAATCAGCTATATTGAATACGGAAAGTAAGTCTTAGTTCTATTTGTTTTTACAAATACTTCATCAAGGTAGAAACCAAAGTGAAGAAAAATAATGGCCCCATCTCATGAATAGACTTCCCCCAATTCCTTCAGACTGGTGTTACCTCCCCTGGCCTAGCCATTTTATTAATGCTCTGCCTCTGGGGAGGAGGAATAGAATTACCCTTCAATTTGATGAGAATTGTTAAACGGAATACAAATGAGTTAATTCATAATCTATTAATTTTGAGACTGTGGTAATTCTTACTAGTAATGGACTGAATTTTCCTTTGTTCTTTGAAGGAAGGGATTCAAAACAAACAGTGTAAACAAAGTTTTAGGACACAGGTGATTGAGATGCTAATTACATGTAGTCCTTGTCAACTCAGCAAGTTCAACATTCTTGTCAACTTGGAAGGGTCCTCTGATGTTCTTGAAAGTAATAATCATTTAATTCTTTAGACATCAATTGCTGATTATTATCCCTTTATTGCTAATTCACGTTTCCATTCAAATTACATTTCAGAGGGAAACTGTAGGAAGATATGCATAGTTGGATTTACAGAGGAGGAGAAGGTACCTTTTGCCCCAGATTAGGATTTGTCCTCCAGACACCTTCTGTTCCAGCCCTATGACTCAAGGACAGTTGGAATGGGTTATGATGCCCAGAATGTGTTTTGGCTAAACAATATTTTTAACATTCCATCATCATCATCATCATCATCATTATTATTAAGTATTATTCAAAGACATTTCAAATAGTATTTTAAAACATTAGTCAATAATCAATGAAATAATCAAGTAGTACTTTACAACATCTAGATTTTCAGTTATAGCAGAATCAAAAATAAACGCGCGGCACATTTGTGACTTCCTTGCTCATGTCAGTGATGACCGAGCATCTGTCAGTTTTTTTGTGGGATCCAGCCAGAGAGGGATTCCTGACTGTGGAGAAGGGTGGCTCCCATCTACAGTTATTTCCTTGGCTGGGGATGGAGTGGCAGGCCCCAGGAAAGCGGAGCTAGCGCTTTTGAAATGATTATTCCCTTTGATGTTCATGGATATGGGAATATGCATTTGAGAACGAGGAGAGGGATTTAATCTCTTATCACAGAGAGCCTCCAATAGCCGAGTTTGACTTCGGCCTAGTAACTACAACTTTCTCATGATGTAAAGTGCTCAGGGGGACACCCTGCAGATAAATTGATTCTTTCTTGAAGTACAACCAGTCTTGCTGCCATTTTCCCATTGTTTAGTAACATTTTGTAGTGTTCTATCTTAAAAATAATAACACCTACTTTCTCCTGCGAGGTCAGACGCCATGTCTGTCTGACTCCAAACGGCAGCCCCGCAGTGCCTGGCACATAGGAGGCCCTGGCTCAATATCTGATGATTGATTGCTAAGACTTTACCTCTTCGGTGTTAAGTACTTTCTGATGATCACAGCCCTTGCTAATAACCATAGCTTTCTTTGTACACTAGTCCCAGTTTCACTATGAACTAACAATGTGACCTGGCTAGATAATCTCTCTGGATCCTAAACTGATTTATCTCTAAAATGAAGAAATTGAGTTTCATCAACTCAAAAGTCCCTTGGATTTATACCAATATCTTATTGAGTATTTAAAGGGATCACATCATCTAATGAAAAATTTAGGAAAAATGACATTATTTACTGCTACTCTTTTTTTAAGATTTTATTTATTTTAGAGAGAGAGCGTGAGTCGGATGAGAGGGAGAGGGAGAGAGAGAATCTTAAGCAGACTCTCTGTTGAGCCCGGAGCCTGATACGGGGCTCTATCCCATGACCCTGAGATCATGACCTGAGCCGAAATCAGGAGTTGGACCCCCAACCAACTGAGCCACCCAGGTGCCCCATTCATTGCTACTCTTGATTAACAGTCAGACCAAGATATTGTCTTGACTTTTAGTTATGTCTCTCTTGAAAAGAGAATTTACCAGCATCCCAGCTCTCAGAATCCAAGAGCTGCCAGGGATCCAGGCATAGAACATCCTCTAGGCAAAGGCATTCTCCTCCTGAAATAGTTGGACTTTGGCTACAATTTCTTTTTTTTTTTTTTAAGATTTTATTTATTTATTTGACAGAGACAGACAGCCAGCGAGAGAGAACACAAGCAGGGGGAGTGGGAGAGGAAGAAGCAGGCTTCAGCGGAGGAGCCTGATGTGGGGCTCGATCCCGGAATGCCGGGATCACGCCCTGAGCCGAAGGCAGACGCTTAACAACTGAGCCACCCAGGCGCCCCTTTGGCTACAATTTCTTATCTGATCATCTACACTGGTGACCCTGTTACACAATACAGGAATCTCTGGGTCTCTTTCTGCTTAAGGCCTATTTCCCAGGAAAGTGAAGGGATGTCTTTTCCCCAAGCCAAAACCCCGGGCTTAGCCTTTTCTACCTTTCACCATGCCCAAGACCAGGAGGAAAATGAAAAAGTGATGTCAGAGAGCATTTCTCTGAAGGCTATAGGGCGCTTGCCTTCATGGTCCACTCCAGACCTCCTCCTCTTGGTTCTGCTCCAAAGCGGGCCCCACAGAAGCAGGAGCCTTGTCTCTCCACACCTGCTCCTGGGAAAGGCCAGAGAACACACCACAAAAGGCTTTTTGTCTTTTTATTTTTTACCATGGAAAGTTCCAATTGCCCCTACCACCAGGGCCCACCCGTGTTTTCCCAAAGCTCTTTTATTCCTTGATCCCACTCCAGGGGGCCCCTATCTCGGGGGTTGGGTGGGAGGGAGGGGAGCCTGGAGCTGTCTTCAAAAGCTCATTTGGAGCCAAGAATAACAACCTGCAATACACAGGCAGGGGCACGAGGGAAAAGTTCCAGAGCGGGCTCAGAGGGATACAGTCCTAAATGTCTCCCGCGCTGCAGCATAGAGCGATCCTTGGTTTGGGGAAAGAAGATCATGGTCCCCTGAGCCAAACCTAGTCAGTACTTGGCCTGAAGTGATGCATGCCCCCGAAGCAAGATAGCAGTTAAACATTTGCAGTGTCCCCAGTGACACTGCTATTCTGATGTTTTAGACACACAGATGCAGCCCCGTGCTGGTTCTGGGTTTCAAAGAGAGACTTGATGGTGCTTCCAAAGGGTTGCTTTTCCAGTAGAAGCTCTGGAATGCAGCCTTATCTTCCCCTGCTCTTGGACTGCTCTTTTGTCCTGGCTGCTGACCTTTCTCCTTCCTCGCACGAGGCAGTTGCTTGATTGGGAAGAGTAACAGATGCAGACAGGCCTAATTTGTTCTTGGCAAGAGCCACAATCTGCATTTCTGTGGGGTCAGGAGAATCATAAATAATTCATCGGGGTCTGGTTTTCGGAGAGGAGATGGGTCAAATTAGCCAGAATTTCATTTTGTTCTCCCCAAACCCCATCCCCTCCTGTGGCTGCTTATCCCCTAAGCCAGCATCGCCCCCATCGCCCCCTTTTATGCCTTAGAAGGGAAGGGAGGAGAGCTCTCTCCAGATGAACATAAAACACATTGAGCTGGTACGTGAAGATGCTGTGATGCCGAAACTAGGACATCTTGAAAGCCGAAACATAAAACAGCGTTTTTAAAAGGGAAAATGGCTCCAATGTGTTTCCAGTATGGACCGCATAGGAAACGGGAAGGAGGCTCCCATGCCGCTCAGGGGAGTCTCTTCTCATTGCTCTGGGACCAGCAGCGCATCAGGGCCCCAAGACCTTTGTGCTCCAGCTCCAGGAGACAGGGGGTCCTAAGTCATGTCAGCGTGACCCTGTGGGTCCCGCTGTCTCATTCGCATTTAAAAATTCAAACAATGAGCCTGGTCCGACTCGCAAATGTGGGAACAAGGGCTTCCTAAGTCCGGAGTGACCTTTTCTTTGGGACTTACTCTCTTTTAACCAGATATTGAGGAAGAGAGCGACTCAAAAGGCAGACCTCGGTCTTCTGTTTAATGTTGTTGAGGCACAGAGTAGTGGCTAAATGGGACCAGAGTGCCACTTTGGCTAGATCTGGCGGGGGGGGGGGGGGCAGTTCAATGTCTTCACTGCCATCCGCAGGGCCTCTGAGCTCGCTGCTGACTCTCCCGCCTCCTGAGCCCAAAAGCAGGGGGCACGGGCGACCTCAGGAGGTGTGTATGAGGGAGATGATGGGACAGCAGTGGAATGCACTGGAAATCCTACTTTTGTTTACCCTTTCCACCTCAGGCTTCCAGTTTGTCCTTTCTCCCCTCTGGCTCGCTCTCTTTGCCCCTCCCTTGGAGATGGAGTCAAGAGAGGGGTCCGTCCCTCAAAGAGGGCAGTACTTGGCAGCTTCCAACAAAGGTTTGTTGGGAAAGGCTGAAGGAGATGAAAGGTTTAGGGATTATCCATGACCTGTATTTCTCTTCCCATTTTACTGAGGTCAGGCGTGATGCTAACTAAACAAGAGCTTCTCAAACAGCAGTGACTCGATCTGCTTCTTGCTTTTAAGAAGCACCTAGAAGGGAGACACAGGAAACACAGTAGTCACTCTGTTGCCTCGGTTTGCTTCCTCTCTTACAATAGATATTATTTAAGGGTAAGTTAACTTCTTCTCCAGCAACAGATGTTGGTACGATCATTAACAGTGGATATTTGTAAAGGTTTTTTTTAAATGTTGATGACAATGATAAATATGCTTTCTGATATTACGCAGATACTCCCATTCTTTACTAGTGTTAATGAGGTGAATTCCTTTGCATTGTCAACAGTGAGGGCAGAAAGGATGTCAGTTTACATGGCTCTGTAGAGTCTCACAGGCAGACAGGACTCCGCCGGGCGGGGGGCATGTATGCGTGGAGAGTGAGGAGGAGGGGGGAGAGCTGTGGAGACAGAGTGCAGGCCCCACCACCCGAGGTTCCAGGGGAGTGCGTGGCTGATCCGTGCTTACTCGGCTCTCAAGATGGGTCCCTGTGTCGAATGGGCCACATCACCTCTAAGTTTCTCACCGAACCCTGGGCCTTGCAGCCCATCCTCCACCTCTGGCAGATAAGGACTCTGTTGCCAGAGAGTTTAATCACCTCATGCAAGGTCCGTACCACAGAGCCAGAAGGTGGTGAAATGCTAGGGCTTTGCAGAAAAGTAAAGTAGCAAGGCAGTGGGAAGAAAATGTAGGGGTCCTCTGACTTTGGTCACAGTCCTTCCAAAATGTGTCCGGAACACCAGGCTTTCTGGTACATCCTGAGATAATCCGCAGCCCTCCCAGTATTTGTCATTTCTCTCGCAGCCGTTCAGGGGAATCACCTGCCTGAGGGTGCCCCCCTCCCCCATCCCCAGGAGAGGCCTCCAAGACTGCCCGCTCCAAACCCAGTTGTCTAGAGTCGGGCCAGCCTCAGGACAGGGACACGGATGGGGGGCCGGGCAAGGCACATGGGTACCCCCAGCTCCCTCACCATGGCATGGCCAGCGGACCCCCAGTTTGGGCCACTCGTCATCTTCTTGACAACCCCACTTCTCTCCCACACTTCCTTCTGTCCCCAGCTCTTTTTCTGAGGGCACAGCTCTTTTTCTGTCAAGTACGAAGCAATCTATGAATAATTTCAATGTCAAGAAAAAAAAAGTACCTGTCTTCATTAAAATGGCGTAGCATTTTATTTTGTTTTCACCAAACAACCTGTGTGTCCCAGCCCTTTGCCACTGTCCTTGTTCCTTCAGTATTCTGGAAGCAGTCATTTTGAGGAGAGAAACAGCATATGTAAAAAATTACATGAAGCCTGTAAACACACTTAAGGCCAAAACATCGAGCTGCTTTTAGACATGCATTCTACTGAGTCCCTGAAAGCATTTTGATGATTTAGTTGCAGCATGTAAATAAAAGATCTGATTAAAGAAAAAAAATACATAAGAAAAATACACACATACTTTTTAAGGCTGCTTGGGGAAATGTATCCACTGGACAGACATGTACGTTTTTTTAAGTTTGTACCCTACCTCATGCCAAAAGGATTTAAGATAGCTTCGGGTCACATACTGTTGGGCAGTACGATCTGAACTCCACATTGTAATGCCAGTGCGATTTCCTGCCTGCGCAAGACTCCCATTTCCACAGCTACAACACCACCCCAGGTTCTGGAACCAGAGAGAATTACAGGTGCCTCCCTCACAGGGCAGCTGGGTGGAGGAGCAACGCCAGGTCCCCTTGAGGCTGGTTCTGCTCAGATGCCGGGTGGTGGTAAGCAGGCCCTTAGTCCGTCTCCAGTGATCTGCTCCTTTTGCCTGGCCTTAGTCAAAGCTCTATCTCCGTGCCACTGTTGTTCACTGAAGCTGAGTCCTTCCTCAAAAACCTAGGTGATTTTCCTCATCCTCCAGGCTCTGAAACCTTCCATCCTCTCCCTAGTTGTCTTGGTGGAAGGGGCTCTCCCTTAAACCTTGAACCCTGAGGGTCTCCCCTTGAACCCCAGTCTCTCCTCCTAAGGTAGAAGGGCAAGGATATGGATTTGGAAATCAACGGATCAGGGATTGAATCTAGAATCTGCCTTTTGCTATCCTTACAACCTTGACAACTTCCCTAGCTTCGATTCCCATACTTTGAAATGGGAGGGATCATAGTAGCTGCCGCAGAGGCTTTAGTGAGGGTGAAATGAGAGAACACCCACGACACACCAAGCCTGACACATAAGTATTAATGCCTGGCTGCCACTGTTGTTGCCCTGTGTCTCCCCGTGCACACTGGACATCAACCGCCGACCTCCTGAACCCTCAGTATTGCAGGTAAACAAGCTTCCTGCAGGCCAGATCTACTCAGTCGGCCCAGATGCCCTCCAGGACCCCTTACTGAACCTTCCTCCTTCCTCCAGCCCACTCTCTGCCCCTTATCAGTATGATGGCCTGATTCTGCCTTGCATGGGTTACCTACACCCACCTCTGCCCCATGGTCACGTGGGTGTGTCCAGGCTCTCCCACACTCTCCCCCACCCCCACCTCAGCCCTGTTCTGATGGAAGGGAAGGAGGAAGTAATGCTTTTCCCTCAAGATCACTGTATGTCTCCTTTGTTGGAAAAACCAATCCTTGGGGTGCTTACTGACTCGTACCCTAGATTTTTTCATTCATACAAGGGTGAGCAAGGTGAACCCGGTGCCTGCCCTCAGTCTATTCACCATTTAGGAAAGGAATCGTCTACAGGTGATAGAGGCTACATTTGTCAGATTTGCATGGTTCCTCCACGTAGGCAAGTTGCTTCACTCCTCTGAGCCTCGTTTTTCTTCATCTGAAAAACGGCATCATGAGAGTCTCTCCCTGCGGTTTGACAGGCAGCTTCAGCTCACCCCTCTGCTGGACCCCATAAGGCACACATTGTACAACTTGCTTGAAGAGCCCTGAGTTAAACAATTCACTTTAAGTAGTTAAACTAGGCCGGCACCTTGTAGGTGCACAAGACCAAGTTCCTTGTCACGGTAGGACAGGCTAGCAAAACACGCGGAGTGTACGGGGTCCCTATCCCTCAGCGTCTCCCGTATGTTTGCAGCAGCTGTGTCTCTGTAGAAACGTATTTGTGGCCTCCTTAGACAAAGAAGCCTGCTTTCTTACTAACTGTTGCCAGTTCCTTCTTCAGGAGCTGCTGAATCAGGTAGGATGCTTCTCTCCGTTTTGACCCCTGCTTCAGCACTCCTTCCAAGGGGATGATAAATGAGCATGGTAAATTTTCCTGCTGCCGGTAACTACTGTCCGTGAGCTGTGTCAAGAGATTATCTGAGAGCGCTGGGATAGATGACAGATTACTTGGAGGCAATTTATAAATGCAGCAATAATGAGGAGACGTTGAAGGAGGCATGAAGGATGAGCGGGAGGGAAAAAAGGGAGCTGATGCCAGAACGTTAACAGCAAGGGCAGTGGAGGAGAGTCAGAGAAGGAGAACATAAAGGGAGGTGAACAGCTGGACCGGAAACACGCAAGCAGGGAGGACAGGACAGGGGCACCAGGGAGTGAGGGGAAAGGAGCACACAGGGAAGGAGAGGTCATTGTCAACCGACAGAAAAGGCTGAAGTTAGAAAAAACAAAATGCATCAGGCAGGTTGGGAAGAAGGTGAAATAAAAGAAATGGAAAAAGAAACTCAGGAGGAAGATAATTCAGTGCAGAAATGGAAAACATACATTAGATTGTGTCTATTTTACGTAAACAAAGGAGCAAAAGTTTTGCCTGATAGAAATTACTGAGCTCCTCTGAAGTCACTACTGTAAACATTCCATGGTGGTTTGATCCCCTCCCACACCTTTTTTTTTTTTTTTTACATTATATTTGAAATGGGCACACTAGGGAAACTTCTAGAGTGTCTTTATCGTAAGTTGAACTTCTAAGTCATAGCATTTCAAATACAGAAATAATAATATGATAATAATCCTATAAAGGAAATTATAGTATGAATGAAGACAAAACGGAAGTCATACTGTGTTTCTAAGACAATTTACATCACCTATCCTTGGTATGTTTGATCAATAATGGCATATCTGTTTCATATCATAACCCTTTAAGATAAATAGATGGATGTAGTGTGGTTTTTATTTCACTGAAAAAGATTCAAGGACTAACCGAATAATCCGTAAGTCATTTGCAGAACCAGTTCCCTGGTCCATTCTTACAAGGCCTGCCCCTTCTGTTCATCCTTCAGAAGCAAACGGCCCGAGGGATTAGATCCACTCAGGTGAGAGTCCGGGCTCCCTGATGTGTTAACTTTACAAAGTGGCCCCTCTGAGGTTCCATTTCCTCCTGCAAAATGGAGCTACTGCTACTTTTCCCCAGGATTATTGTAACAACTGTAGGTAAAATATATAAAGCATTTGGAACAAGTAGATGGTCAACAGATTTTAGCTATCATTTTCATGCAACCGAAGATAGTAATATACATCTTTAGAGTCAAGAAAAGGCATCATTGGATTAGCAAAAAAGGAGGGGAAATAGGGTTGCAAAATTAAATCAAGGAAGAGAAAAAAATGATCACATGAAAAAAGCATGCTGGTGTCAATTTATTATATGGTGAAGGGAAATGTATTCCTTTCTTGTCTCTGGGTCAGTGTGCCTAAGTGGAAATAAGTACAGAAATGGAGTAAATTCAGCGCAGACTTCATGAACTGCTATTAAAACGGGGGCTTGGCATCCCTCACAAGATATTTTTATATGTACTTTAAGATTAAGGTAATGAGATAAGCTAAAACCAAACTATAAAAACAAGTATTACACAGATAGAAGCCTGGTTTTCTGATTTAGTTAAAAAACCTGAGAATCAGTGGCAGCCAGACCCTCCTGGACTTGATGGTCTGAACTTCAATCCTGCCTAGAGCCCCAGGACCCACAGGCCTCCTGCAGCATGTTGGGAGCTAGTACGTTGGATAACATGGCTCATCAAGTCCAATCATAAAGCAACCTGTTTTGTTTCCCAAAAGTGTTCCTTTATGCAGTAGGGGTCTAGTTCTTCCCCTATCCCTGAGTGACTATTTGGGCAAATTCATAACTTTTCTGGTCACCCTTAGGAAGTGCTGTCTTAATTTAGTAATTGGTATGTCCAACCCCGTGTGATTGTCACAGCTTCATGCTTGAAGTCACGTTAAGGCATTTTCTCTCTCCCAGCTTCAGCCTGCTGCAGCTGAAGAAGGGACATGTGACTGGCTGCCTCTCTTCCCTCCTGTGAGGTTCCTCCTCCTCCTCTTCCTCCCCCCTCCCCTTTTTCCTCCCCCTCCTCCCTCCCCCTTATTTTCTTTCTCTCCTCCCCCCTCCTCCGCTCCCCCTCCCCCTCCCAGAGCTGATAAACCACAGTTTTCACCCCCTGCAAGGTTAGAGTTCAGAGCAAAGGGAGAGGAGCAAGGGGGAGGAAAGTCCTCACTATCCTGACACCATAGAAAGCCAGCAGGACACTCTCTGGTCATAGTAGATGTCTCGACCTGCTTGTTCTCTTATACGCACTTTGGCGGGGTCTTTTGAGATACCCACATCACTGACACCTCTGCACTTTTCTCTGTGTGTGGAAATGCCATTCTAGCTATTGGCTGGTTTGATGAGAGGGGATTAATTGCATTGTGGTGCTTATTTTTTATTTTGATAAGATCAGGTAGTTGTGAGCCCTCGCCTCCTCGGTTGGCAATGTAAAAACCATGAAGGGTAATTCGGGTAAATGAAAAGGTGGAGGTAAGGGAATCTGAGCAGAAATGCTACGGCTTGGAGTTGGTTCGGTGAGGAACTTACACCTTACTCCAGTTTACAAGAGGCTCTGATGATATTGACAGATTGCCGGTCCCCAGTGTGATAGGCTCCCCCTTCTCAGATGGGACGGCCCATTGCCCTGTGAGTTCTCTTTAAAGAGAAATCCTGTAGAACAACACAGAGAGTATAGTCCATGGTATCGAAATAGCCGCGTGTGGTGACAGATGGCGGCTTCGCCTGTGGCAAGCATGGCCTCACGGTGAATCACTAGCCCACCTGAAACCAATGTCAAGTTGTGCGTCAGCTTTACTTCAGTAAAAATAAATAAATAAAAACAAAGGGAAATCCTATAGAAACCTGTGGTCTGGGGAATCTCTAGAAAAAGGAGAGCAAGATCTAGAAAAGGGTTGTCTTGAAGAGGCAAACGTTTGTGAAGAAAGAGATGGTCACTGAAAATGAGTTAGCGCATCTGTATTTTAGGAAAACAAGTCACAATATAATGAAGGGAAAAAGGAGTGATGCACTCATTCATTTTAAAATCATTTCAAACTATTGTGAGTTTGCATCTAAGTTATAAAGCATTATGTATCAAGCTCTAAATTCTCATCAAGTACTAGGTTGAGCCATAAGAAATTGCAATTTTATAGATTTTTTAAATGTTCAAATGTGGACAGTTTCATCTGGTTCAGACTTTTCTTGACCTCTTATCTCTAATACTGAATTCCACTTTGTAGTTTAGAAACTGTAAAACTTAGATTAAGTACATCTGTAATCCCACAACCAGATCCTAAACTTCTTGCGATGAGGAATGGTGACTTACTTATTTTTGCATTCCCTGCAGTACCCAGCACGCAACAGTTGCTGAGGGAATACTCCTTAACTCACATACAAACTCAGAGCCATGCTTAGACTTGAACCATCAAATTATTAGCCACCAAATGGGACAATTAGATTCTAATCACTCATCTTTCCCTTGATACACAAAGTGGAAGGTACAAGAAGTTTAAAAACCTTACATGTGATCAACAACTTCAAGAAAACTTTGTAATTTTTTCACCTCTCGACTGCCCAGGGAAAGGAGAAGGACAGGAAAAGGTGGTGTGTCCTCCAGGATGCAAAGAGGGTCAGCTCTGGAGGGAAGAGATTGGGTTCAGCCTCCAGCTGCAGACACCTACCCAATCCAAGGAGGCAGCCAGGACAAGCTGGTCTGCCTGTGCTCCTCCCCTGATGTCAGGCAGGGACAAGAACAGAAGCAGAACGTCGAGAGGAATCATACGCCACTTCTGCCCACTCAGTGTCTAAGGAGAAATTATTTCTTGGCAGTTGTTTCGGCATTTTTAAAAATCCCAGCCCCAGCCCGCTCTCTCTGGTGTTTTTCTGATCTGATTGGAAATTCCCAAGTGTGTTTAGGGCTGTGTTCTAGAATGGTGAACATAGTTGGAATTGCAGAGTGTCATCTGTTGCATATTTGGAGAAACTTTCTAAAACCTAATTCAACATTAACCTGCTAACTAACTCTGACCTAGAATTTCAATCAGATATTTGGGTCTTCTAAAATCATAAAGTCTTCTAAAAAAAAAATCAAAACTCACTTGATGTTTGTGTTTCTGAATTATTGTTTTAGTGAAAAACTATTTGCATCTGGCATTTTGAAATCTTCCAAAGGAAGTTTTTCAGACACCTTTGGGGGTGTAATTTCTTAATAGAATAAAACCACCATCGTTTTGCAAAATGCTTCTATAAGGCATTAGACACCACTCCAAAACACCCTCAAATTTATCAACACCAAAATCCCCAAAGTCACAAAGCCCATATTAGCATTTCATTATAAATGCATTTGGGATCCTCCGTAACTTGAAAGGCTTCTATTTTTGTATTTCGGATGAAACATAAGGCTTAATTAGTAAAATATGGAGCTAAGTATCATGCCAAATGAAATAAGTATTTATTGGAAATAACTAAAACAACGTTGCTGCAGTAGAGTCCTAAAACCATACTCGGAGGAATGCTGAATATGTTCCTATGTTTTCACAAACACATGCTGAATATTATGTCCAGCTCTCCAGAGCTGGGTAGGAGCAGGGCAAGGATTACCCCTAATGCGAGGGAGCAGTCACAGAGTCGAACAATATTAAATAAGCATGTTGTGATCAATACCCTTAAAACCCCAAGAGAAATTTTAAAACTTAAATTGTCTGAGGCTTAGCTCTATGGCTCCCAATTAACTGAGCGAGTTGTGTTTTTAAATACCCATGTCCTGCTGAAAATTCCCCATAGCTTTTTTAAAAAGCTATAAAATGTGTTTCTGGCGACAGAATTCACCTTAATAAGTTTCAGAAGGTTTTGATAGTTCATTCACACTTTAGCTTATAAACGATGTAGGCCAGTAAGCAAAATCATTTTTCCCATCTTCTGCATGGTTGGAAGAGTACAAAATCCAGCTGCATTTCATTAAAGCGATCTTGGAAAGTCCAAGACAGCGCATGAGGAAAACAGGACTCGAAAGTCAGTCCTTGGCCCCTGAGGTTACACATTGTACATGGTTCTCTGTGCCTCTCCCCCTCTAGCAGATGCTAGACCACGTTAAGCCTCTGCTGACCTAAGGGTTTGTCACTGATGATTCACCAGAACTCTTTAGACCTGTTCAGTAATTGTAAGCAATTTCCCGTTCATCTATCAAATGGTGGCCACTTTTAGTTCGTACGTGCTCCCAAAGGACCCTGATTTCAGAGCAACTTAAACCTTTGGAAGCTCTTTTATGAGGCTAGTCCCATTGGAAAGCATCAGATTCCAGGGACAATCACCTTGTGGCTCTTTTGTTTCCCTGATAAAGAGTGAAAAGCAGTTGGGATCCTCATGGCAGTGTTTGCAGGGCTCTGACAATAGTGGCTTTGTGGCACGGTGTTGAGGTCATCGTTTTATAAAGCTGCACAAAAAAATGCTCTTTGAGACAAGCCAACACTCAAATTCTTCAACTGGCTATGTCAGTGATTTTAATTTTATACACGTTCCTTCCTTTTGTTTCAATATGAATATACCCTACACAGCCTCTGCCTCTCCCAAAGTAAGGGTTTTACAAAAGTGCCTTTGAAGTAAGTCACCAACTGGGGTCATATTTACAACGTATTTCACTGGCTTCCTGTTTGGGGCCCTGGCGAGGCAACAATGAGTAGGCCTCAGACACACTTCCAAAGGGTCCGTGTTCCCCTCCTTCCTGTACCACAAGGCACTCCAGCAGCCTCTTTGCAAAGCAGTGGTAATTACCCCATTTATGCAGTCTCAGTGCTGGGTGGCGTCCGTATTTGGAGAGAGTCTTCCTCTTAGGAAAGCAGATGTCCAACAAAAGAGCCTCAATTCTCCAGGGCAGAGGAGGTCAGATGGGCTATCAGTCTTAACGAGTGCCTATTCGGTAGCAGGTTAGCAAGTTCAGTCCTGAAGCAAATAGGAATTTTACTTTTCCGTGTTGCAAGCAATGGAACCAAACCAGGGAAAAGGAGAGGGTTTGGGACCTCCAGGTCCTTTTGGATTTTCCCAGCAGAGGTCACCACTTTCACAATGTAGATGCGTTTCCAAGTCTCAAGCAGGTTAGTTCCATAAATCACAATCGACAAATTATTGAAAGGAGCCCTCGGTTTCTGGAACGCAGAACAGACCCTCTAGAAGCTACTTTATTGTGTAGAGAAAGAAAAATAGCAATTATTCAGAAAATGGAGGTCATTCAAGCAGTGTAATGTAGATCTTGGTATTTGAGATAAGTCTCTCTGAAACGAAATACATCTCTTTTGAGCATTTGTGCACACATACAACCATGATTTTAAAATTATTTTCGCTGCTTTAAAATATGGCTTTTCTCCCATTTAGGGTATTTAACCCAAAAGAAGCGTCATAAATATTACTTATGGCAAATCTCTGCTGTACTGTGATTTTAGTTGTATCTACCTTTGAAAGTAATTTTATAGGCATTGAAAATGACCATATATTGTACACAGGCTCGTTGCATCTATTGAACATCTGAATTTAGTTTTATAGGATGTGATGCCCATAAGTGGCGAGGCACAGTTGTCATGCCCTTTGGTTTCTTGTGAACTTTTGTAGACTCTTGTCTGGCAAGCATCCAGGTCTTACGTTAAAGGCATTGAAACAATACCTTGTATAGGTTTAACGTTCTCAAAGCCTTTATAATAAAGCAAAGGATCAAGGAGTTCACGCTGGAACTCAATGAAAATACCTTCTTTAAGAGAGAACAGGGAATAATGATCATAAATAGTGCCCAATGGAAATCCTTGAAAATCGATTGTCTAAAAAGCATTTGTTGCCCCACATGGATCGTTATTTTGACTATCTCTGTCCTATAAGCCTCCCTAAAATAAGTTGGGATGAAGTGGAGATAGAGAATAAAGGTTGCTACTTCTGCCCCAGTGGCTCGCCGTGCGCACGGTTAGCTGGCTACTGAACCATTCTGAACAGTAGAGAGCAGTAGAGGAGTGTCAGAGCGCGGAGCTGGCCAAAAATGAAGATACTGGAAAAGAAACTAAAGGCATGTTCTCTTGAAATGATGTTCAGTTTCTCCGGACAGGGAAAGACGTTTTTGAACTATGTTATAAATGTATCCATTTTCAGAGAATGGATAACAAACATCCAAACAATAAGCTCTCCAACAGGAATGCTGATATCTATTCTGATAAGGTGTTTACTACAAGTTAAAGCTCTTTACTTCGGAAGAGTGGAAAAATTCAGTAACACGTTCTGCACAAGCTTCAGATCATCGTTAGTAACTATAACCTAGAGCGGGTCTCACACCAGTCATGCAGGAGAATCACCAAAATCAGTGTCGTTTCCATGAAGGCCATTTTCTCCTGAACATTCACGACACTTGCATCAATTTACCAGTAAATGTGTCTGTCACCCACTACGTAGCCAACGAGCCTGTGTACAAACGACACCGTAATTTACAGTACACCTCTCTTTTCTCCTTGGCCTTAGGAACCCCACTGGTGTGGTAGCGAAAACGCCGGTGATGAGAACAGCAGTATCCCCGCCACCAGGCTTACTCTGTGCCGGACACCGGACAATTCACATCTGTTACGCTGTTTCCATTTCAAACCTGACTCTACCACGTGTCCAAAACTGAATTCCTGGTGCCCATCTGCTAAACAGAACCCCCATCCACCCAAGCCGGGAACGTAATGGTCACCCCTGATCCTTCCTTCTTCCTTACTTCCCACAACAAGTCCTCTGGATTCTGATCCTAAAACATACTTCACCCCCATTCCCATCTTTCCAACGCCACCGGCACACCTTCACCTCGATCCTATCATCTCACACTTGCACCACAGCGAAAGCCTTGAGCTGTTCTTTCTCCTTCCAGCGGAAGTTTGGTCTTTATTAGAAAACATGGATCAGGTCCTGGCATTTCCCTGCATGAAACCCTTCAACTGTTGCCCATTGAACTTGGAATGCAATCCAAATCCTTTATGTTGGCCCACCATGCCCTGACCATCCCCACCCCCACCTCACGCTGCACCCACTCCAAGATCTCTGACACAGGCCCTTCCCACATGATGTTGCCTCTGCCTGAAGTCTGTTTGATTTGGGGAAGTCAGCTAACCTTCTGGGCCTTGGTTTTTCTCCTCCATAAAAGAGGGAGCTTGGTCTTTTTCCAACAGTGACCTTCCTGTTTTCTTTGAAAAGACAAAAGTTCTCTTGAACTTATCTTTTAAGAAATTCTACCAAGCACTGATCCTGAAATAATATGAGAAGTTAGCCACATGCCCATTGGAAAATATTTTCCACGTATAGTACAGAATATCAAACACTTTGAAATTGAGATGTATATGTTAACAAGCAGTGTTTTCAATTAATAGAGGGATGTTTATACCATATGAGAAGCCATAAAGCTTAAATTGCAGCAGGATAGGAGACTTAATCCTCAGAAAGGAAATTCACTGCTCTCTTACTGGGTTAGGTTCTGTCTGAATGCACCAGTTACATGTGGGTACATATCTAAATTGGCATTCTAACCATGCTTTATTAAAAGTGCATTTTCAAGGTCCTCAAGGTTTATACTATTCTCATCAACAGGACAGTATTGTCAGGTTTCCAATTTCCTGTTGTCAGGCACCCAAACCAGAATCCAGGGCCAAATTTCCTGTAAACCGAGCCAACCTCACCCCAGGTCAATCCAGTTCTGTAAGCTTTGTTGAGTTTCTGTTAGATGCCAGGCACCTGCCAAGCTCCAGGCTGCAATAAGGAGATCGGGGGCCCAGCCCACAGAGGCCTCACGGTGCATCAGGCCCCCAGACACAAACAGATCATGTCGGAGGTCTGGTGAAAGAATGGAGGAGAGGCTGTCATCTCTGGGGCAACAAAGTGCTCCTCTCAGTGTGGAGGGATCAGAGAAAGTGTGATGGACCAATAGTATCTACCTGTCAAAGAAGAAAACAGTATTCCAGGACAGGGGGTCAGGTAGGCGGACAAATAGGACTGCAGCAACAGTGTGCTTTGGGGGAACAGCCAGGGTGCAAGAGGGTCTGTGGCCACAGATGAAGCTGGAAAGAGAGGCAGGCACTGTGTTGAAGAGGCTGGTATGACCCACGTGCTCTCCATAAAGTTTGAACTGCATCCTGACATGCTACTAATAATAACCATATTAGGTAGCATATGGAGACCTCACAAAATGCCACTTTCCCTGAAATAACTCACGTAATACTTTGTAGCTGAGACATGGGCCATCTCTTTATCCCTGCTGGGTGCCACTGTGTCGAGAAAAGGAGACTTAAAACTGTGTGACCCTGGGCAGATCCCTCAACCCCTTGAACTTCCCTTCATCATCTGTAAAATGGGGATAACTGGGTTGTTGCGAGAACTAACCAAGTGAAGAAATGTAAAAGGCTTAGTGAGCACCGTGCCTAGCACGTGGTGTGCACCTGCTGTCATAATCATCTTCAACCCCATCATCATCATCCATTTTTAAGATAGGATTCAGAAATGGAACGACCTAACCATATTTGCATGGGAACGGTGTCTAACCAGCCGAGCCCCCATATCGCCAGCTCCAGGGAACGCCCGCCATTCCCTTTGCAGTCAATATAAATGTGCCCCTCGGACCCGGGCCGGGCAATGGCTCTGAGAAGAACAAGACAGGAAGCAATCCAAGACCATGAAAGCTGCAGTGGGGGGAGCGGGGAAAGGGGACGGTGGGAGGTTCGTAGAGACTGGTGATGGAACAGGTAGGGAGAGTCAGGAAGTGTGAGCCGTCTTGATCAATAAGGCCAGGCTTCTGGGTGTGCCGAGGGAAGATGCGGGCTATGGGGATCAGCTCAGAGCAGGGCCTATTTCTGAATCTGTGTCTCCAACTTCTTCCCAAAGGCAAAATAAACCTGATTTTAGACTAGCCATCTTTTCCTATGAAGTGTGTCTCTTCCTCTTAGGACTATAAATAACTGGGATTGACTGTGTGCTCAATAACATATCCCAGGGAGGCACCATGCCGGGACACACGGCAGGATCTTGTGATTTGCTGTCGTAGCGGTCCTCTTTCTAGCAAGACTGGCTGTGCTATTCCTGAATTAATGATTTCCATCACCCAAGGCACTTTTTCGGTGAAATGAGGTACATATCGCAGAAACCTCCTGGTCGTTGCGGGGAAAGTTCTTCATTTTGCTAATGTATGTTTAAACGTACCTCATCACAGGGTTTGGGAATGTGGAGTTTTAATGACACAGAAGAAAAATCTGTGTATCCTTTTGTAAAGACAACCTCAGAACATGCTGACAATGAGACAGAAAGAACACTGGCTGTGTCACGGGCTTGGCCCCGGGGCAAGCCTGCGCCAGGTCTAATGTTCACACCAGCAGGCTGGGGGCGCTCTGGCTCCCAGAGCAGGCAAGGGAGAGCTGGAGGGGTCTTTCCTGTGCCCCCTGTTGGGTCCCAAATTATCTTTCCTAGTTTACCTGACTATGAACTACTTTCAAAGAAAAACAGAGTTAGTTTAATAGCTCGCATTTAGCCGAAACGCATATTTAGACGGGATTTTATTTTTGCCCCTGTTTGACTCAAATGCGATACCTCTCAGGCCACATTTTACATGTAGCTTCTTCACTCCCAGGGGGGCCAGAACCAGAGTGCTGTCGATGCTTTGATCATCTTCGCAGGTCCCCTCCGTAAAGTACACGTTTGAGCTGAGACTGATGTCACACTGTTGACCCTTTATCTGCTGCTCCTTCCTTTTGTTTGTTCGTTTTAAACCAAATATTCCCTTGTATTTTTCAAAACAATTACTCATAATAAACATCCAATAATTAGGGCAAAACATGTAAAAACAAACTTTAAAGAAATAAACCATTTGTACAATTTGATGGTTTTATAATAGTAATAAAATAATAATAATAATAATAATAATAATAATAATAGCTAGCGTTTGTTGAGTCCTGGTCATATATAAGTGCTACATCCACTATATGCATCACTCCATTTACTCCTCACAACCACTATGGGAGACGCATTACTTTCGGGGCACACTTGAGGAGGCTGGGCACAAAGAGCCGGACTCCCAGACACGGAATGGAGGGTATGTTGGAAATGCTGATAGGCCTGAGAGTCGGGAAGACACCAGGGAGCACAGTGGCCGGGCATGCAGTGGCCCATGAGTATGCTCCCTGGCTCCATGTTGCCCCGGCCTGATCCTTGAGGGCTTCTGGAGCAGACCACAGTATGAGTCCTGTTGGCCTTGAGGCTCGAGGTTCCGTTCCTCCTCAGGTATGAGGGCCGCGTGCTTGACCCTGCCGCCCTCTCCCCCGTGCTCCTTTCACGCCCTCAGGTCCTCTCTACGGGTCCCCACTAGCACTTCCTATGTGCCAAGCACTGATCTAAGGACTAGACAGACAGCAGTAAGCAGAACCCACGGTTTCGTGTGGAGCTCTGTTCTGTGCATCTTACCTTATTGGGCACAGACAGAAAATAAACAAGTGAAGAAATCAGAAACCACCCTGAATCTGACTTTGAAATCAAACCCCCTTCCATCTCATACGTGACTCTAGGCTTCTGACCAAAAACCCTTGCAGGGGTTTTTTCTCATCTGCAATAGGCAGTCTGTTTCTCCTTCGTAGGCTGTCAGAATTCACGGAAGGGATAGCCCAGCCCCAGTGAGCCTTACTCACGAGCCTGATTCATGAGCAAGGCTGTGTTGGTCTAATTCCTCCCGATCAAACTCCTCTTTATTGTGTGTTCAGCCTCCCAGTAGCTATTAGAGAAACTAGCCAGTCATACCATCTTTATTCCTGAACTAAGTGTCTGCTTCTGATCTGTCCATCTTTAACTGCGTGGAATAATCTAGAAGGAAACCTGTTGCCTTCTCTTTTAGTCCTTCCTTGCCAGATGTCTGCATCTTTCTTCTGGCCTGGGGTCTGGCCCCTTGAACTCCGTAGACCCCAAGGCACCCCCTGCTACTGTTACCCTCTGATGATACTGGACTGGCACCCTTCCCACACAATTCTCACCTCCTTAGCCTTGGGGGGGGAAGGGGGTGTGAATACCTCTGTACCTTAGGGTGGAATATAGTAGACCCTTAATATTCTTCGGAACTAATCCTAAGCCCTTAGCCAGCGTTCAGGTTCCGAAACGATGCTGTAATAGCACATAACTTCTCCCGTAAAGTGCAGTCAGGTGGAAGGGCCCTCTTAATGACGTTATAAATATTGTACAAAAATATTCGAATTTCTTCTAAGAATTGTCAGATGCATACAACCCATGCTCCTCTCCACTTGCAGCAGCTGTCTAAGGCGTTAACTCCTGTGGGGCAGTGGCCTCGGCCAGGGAGTTCCAGGGACTGCAGGCAGAGTGATAACAGCAGGACGGTAATAAACACGGGCTCAGTGCCCTCTGTGTGTGCAGCTCCGTGCTCTCCATATAGAACTCTAATCCTCCAACAACTCGCAAGGTACATGCGATTATTTTCCCCATTTCTCAGACAAGAAAACGAAGGCACAGAGAGGTTGAGTAACTCACCCAAGGTTCCCCAGCTAGTAAGTAGTAGAATAAGGATACAGATCCAGGCTGCCTGTCCCCGGAATCAATGCCAAAATCTCCAGTCTGTCATCTCCTCAACATGAACGAAGAATAAAGCTGGGATGAGCTGCAGGTCCAGAGTGCTTGGCTGGGCTCCCTCACTGTGAGTGGAGCTCCCATACCTGTCGTTGGTGCCTGGCATTCAAATCCCTGCTTCCGTCAAGGGGCACATTGTCGCATGTCCTAGGCGTTTGGGTCCCTAAAAGGTGAGCTCCTTCAGGGCCAGGGGCCCACTTCGTCTCCAGCTCATCAAGCTTTGTAGGCAGCCCCTTCCCCTCCACCAGACTTTTCCACCTTTCAGGAGGAGGTTAAGCCCTGGGAGGGAGATCTGAGTTTGGAGACAATATTTCTGATTTAAGAGAAGGCTGGGGGGAAGGAAGCAACAATTTCCTATGACTTTAAAGGAGGAAATAATTTTCTACCTGACTCTGGAAGACGAGGGAAATGCTTCCCCTGACAAATTCCCTTTACTGAAGCTGCTAGGTAAGTGTTCCTTAATTTAAATACAGTAGCACCCTTCGGCAGAAGAGCTGAAATGTATTCCCGGTGCTTGCTTTCACAGTCTGCAGCTATAAATTCAATTTGTAGGAGAATAGAATCTTAGAAACAAGCAATTGTTTCTTTCATATTTCTTGAGCTTTCTATGTTTTTTATAAGTGAAAAAAAAGAAACCGTATTAAAGAAAATAGTCCCTTTCAGAAAAACGCACAATGATTTTCATTTTTGCATGTTGTCTTCCATCCTAGGCTCCGATTATTCCTGTGTTTCCGTAATGTCCTTGCAGCTCACGGTAGTAGAACTCCAGTGACACGATCCCTGAAACTCAGGGGCTTAACGGGACTCAGAGGTACTCTCACTCTGCATCTCTAGCTGAGGTCAGCAGAGGGCTCTGCTTATCACGGTCCCTCGGGCACCCAGCAGCAGGATGAAGATACACACTTGCACCCTCCCGTGAGGCAGAGGAAGGAGAAGCAGCAGATGCAGACAGGCCCTTAACGCTCTGCGGAAGTAGCGTCCATTGCCGCAGCCCCTTCCCACCAGCCAAAGAAGGCCCATAGCCAAGGCAGCTTCAGGGAGGATGGACTTACCCATATGCTACGTGCCTAGAAGAACAGGAAATGGAATGTTAGAGAACAGCCCTTATGAACTCCATAACTGTATTATGTTCTACCATGAACTATCATTTACTGCTTTTCTACTGTTAAATATTTAGGCCAGAAGCAATGACTTTATATATGATTTTAGAATATGAATTCGAATGTGTTCTATGTCACCATCCCCAAGTAACATCTGGCTGCCCATATATGAGGTCCCTTGTACGTGTGCACACACATCCCCACACACGCACGGGCACCAGACACACACGTGGCAGGCCACTGATCCCCGCACCGGCAGCTTCCTCCCCACCACTCTCGGGTTACATTTTGCGGCAAGAGAAATAAATCAGAGGTCCTGTCATACCCACTTTCCTGCTCCTGGGTTCTTGACCACCTCTGCGCGGCCTTCCTCTTTTGTGTGAAAGAATTTGTAACAGTATCTATCCTCCATGCCAGCCAGCTGCACAAATAACACACACACATGCACACACTCACATACACACACATCTGATCACCTGTTTGCCCTGAGGCCACAAATTGGAGGATCAGACACGTACAAAGCTTAGCTCAGCAGTACACCCCAATGTGCCTGCATGTTCTGATTTGTTCCCATTTAAACCCAGGTTGTTGTCATAAGTACCTTGTCTCCTCCCCGCCGCAGCCTCGGACTCTGTGGCTTTTCCCAAGAATGCCTTTTGGGCCTAGCATTTAAAATGTCCAGCAAGGGCTCTGTCTGCACAGCCGAATGACAGCAGGCTGTACCCTCGGCCCTAGCACAGTGCCGGCCACACAGCAGTCATGTCCAAATGAGAACGGAGATGACTTTAGATGTGAAACAAGGGCACCGGGAAGCTTGTGGTGCCCCTTGAAGATGGTACCACTCCCCAGTGATAAAGTGTCGTCTGTGAATCCGGGTCATAGGACCACTGTGGCTTTTGAACTGAATTATTGCATATTGCCAGCCTTTCAGATTATAAAGTAAAATGTTAGTGAGACACTAGAGCCACCTGCCCTGTCGTTGAATACTTACATTTAATTTTAAAAAATGTAGTGGGGCGCCTGGGTGGCACAGCGGTTAAGCGTCTGCCTTCGGCTCAGGGCGTGATCCCGGCATTATGGGATCGAGCCCCACATCAGGCTCCTCCGCTGTGAGCCTTCTTCTTCCTCTCCCACTCCCCCTGTTTGTGTTCCCTCTCTCGCTGGCTGTCTCTATCTCTGTCGAATAAATAAATAAAATCTTTAAAAAAAAAAAAATGTAGTGACTGAGAGGACCTGGCTGAGATTCTGTCAGAATTGAAAGCAACTCAACACCCATGGGAGTCAGATAGGAAGGGAAAGAGACAGAAGGGCGCAGAGCATGGGGCCAGAGGGCCTCAGAAGCTCAGACCAGGCTCAGGAAAACAGGGGTACCACCAGGCCCAAACTGGCAAACAGGGCAACAGAGAGAGATTCCAAGAAAAGCCAGCAGCAGCTGTAGTTTGATGAGGACATATGGCCATCTGTGGGCATAGCAGGAGCACGGAGAACCAAGCCACTTCCCTGATGGAAGGGAAGCCAGGATTGGCAGGAAGTGAGAAACAGTAGAGGTGTGTGGGGCTACCCAGCTTCTAATTCTGAGACTGTTGCCTTGTTAACTGTATTCCTTTGGCAAGTTACTTAACCTCCCTATGCTTGTTTCCTAATCTGTAGAATGGGATTAATAATAATACCTACCTCATGGGGCTATTGTGAAGATTCAACAAAAGAGTATGTGTATCTTATTATTATACATATTGTGTATGTATGTTATATGTAATATTATACATATTATAGTGTATATGTTGTGTATATTGCTTAGAATAAGAGCTGAAGCATAATAAGTGCTTTAAAAATGTTAGTTCTCAGGTCACCTGGGTGGCTCAGTTGATTAAGCATCTGCCTTCAGCTCAGGTCATGATCTCAGGGTCTTGGGATAGAGCCCCACTTCGGGCTCCCTGCTCAACAGAGAGCCTGCTTCTCCCTCTTCCTCTCCCTCTGTGATCTCTCTCGCTCTCTCTCTCTCAAAGAAATAAAATCTTTTAAATAAATAAATAAGTCAGTTCTCAGAGGGGTTGTTAGAATAAGAGCTGAAGCGTACTAAGTGCTTTAAAAATGTTAGTTCTTGCAGGGGTTCTTGGGCCCCAAATGCTAAATAGATTTTAGGACAAAGTCCCAGAAATAGAGGCAAGCTGGGTTCCTTGTAGAAGAGGGCCAACTCCACACATGAGAATCAGGACGTAGATAAGCCATGGTAGAAAGATGTAGAATGTGCAGGAACATCCTTCTGAAGTCGGTTGAAGATGGAGATGATGGGCATTAGACGAGCCTTGAAGACATTATGCTAAGTGAAATGAACCAGTCACAAAAGTACAAATACAGGATGATTGCACTTATATGACGTATCTAGCACAGTCAGATTCATAGAGACGGAAAGTAGAATGGTAATTGTCAAGGGGGCGGGGAAGGGGAGAATGGAGAGCCATTGTTTAATGGGCACAGAGTTTCAGTTTTGCAAGATGGAAAGAGTTCTGGAGATGGATGGAAGTGATAGTTGCAGAGCAGTGTGAACGGAATGCACTTATTGGCATTTAACTGTGCACTTTAAAAATCGTTAAGAAAGGGAAGAAGAAAGGGGGGGTGACCAGAAGGGGGAAGGAAGCATGAGAGACTGTGGCCTCTGAGAAACAAACTGAGGGCTTCAGGGGGGGGGGGGGGGGAATGGGATAGGCTGGTGATGGGTAGTAAGGAGGGCACGTATTGCATGGTGCACTGGGTGTTATACGCAACTAATGAATCATCGAGCCTTACATCGGAAACCGGGGATGTACTGTATGGTGACTAACATAATATAATAAAAAATCATTAAAATAAAACAAAATAGGGTCGCCTGGGTAGCGCAGTCGTTAAGCGTCTGCCTTCGGCTCAGGGCGTGATCCCAGCGTCCTGGGATCGAGTCCCACATCGGGCTCCTCCGCTGGGAGCCTGCTTCTTCCTCTCCCACTCCCCTGTTTGTGTTCCCTCTCTTGCTGGCTGTCTCTCTATCACATAAATAAATAAAATCTTGAAAAAAATAAATAAATAAAAATCGTTAAGATGGTAAATTATATGTTATGTGTATTTTATCACAATTTTTTAAAAACTAAGGAAGTCTGCATAAAATATGGACTTCAGTAATGATAATGTGTCAATTTTGGTTCATGAATAGCAACAACTCTATAATACTAACATAAGATGTCAGGACTAGGGGAAACTGGTTTGGGGGTATATGAGAAATCTCTATACTATCTTCATAATTTTCTGGTAAATCTAAAAAACTGTTCTATAAAATTAAGGTTTTTTTTCAACAAAGTAGCTATAAAAGATGGGAAGAACCAGATTAAGAGCTGCTTTGGCTAGAGTAAGAGATAACGGAGATTACTGGAATGATCATTAGGAGTCTAAAACAGATTGTAAGTGTGGTTTTGAAGGTACTGTGTAGGGGCGCCTGGGTGGCACAGCGGTTAAACGTCTGCCTTAGGCTCAGGGCGTGATCCCGGCGATCTGGGATCGAGCCCCACATCAGGCTCTTCTGCTATGAGCCTGCTTCTTCCTCTCCCACTCCCCCTGCTTGTGTTCCCTCTCTCACTGGCTGTCTCTATCTCTGTCAAATAAATAAATAAAATCTTTAAAAAAAAAAATGAAGGTACTGTGTAAGGAGGAAAAGTACCTAAGATGGAATGATTGATTGCTCACAGTATCCGCTGGACAGATGACCATGATGATTACTGGGAAGGGATTCAGGTCATCAAACGGGCTTGTGCTCACACTGAGCCCCCTTTGCACATATGCAGGGGAAAGCCATCTGAAGACACATCTAATCAGTTGAACAGGTTTTAAATTCCAAATAAGGAAGGTCACTAAACCTGCGTTCTTGGACATTTCCATAAAGTGAAACCACAAGTGGACGATTCGGAATGCACGGAACGGTGTAGAGCAGGGCATGAGGCATTGGCCTCAGAGTCCAGCTGGTCGGATGGGTCTAAATAAACCTAAGTATATAAGCACGTCGGGACTGAACTGTCAAGTGTCGAGAGTAGGAATTAGATGTCATTTCAAAAATAAGATTTACTGTCTTAAATTCTTGTCTCTAGAAGTTCCTAAAAAGTCTTTATGAATCAGATCCCAATTCAACACATTTTTAGCACCCATGAAGTTCTGTATTTGGCATGTTTACCCATCTCGTTTTAATTCTCATAACTAATAGTATTATTGCCATAGAGAATTATATGGAAAAATGTAGAATCACATCGTTTCAATAATAAGTGATAAAAGAAGGACTCAGACCAAGATCTTCTCACCATAACTATGAACGAATGAACTGTGAGTTTCTAAGCTCCCTCTGTAACACTCTCAAACCAAATGAAATCAGATCATGTATGGTGGTGAGGTGCTTGCCTTGAGGCCCGATCCAGCCCGACTTCCTGGCTGCAGAAGGAGGGGCTGGAGGCGGCACTGAAGAGCAGAAGTGGGCCCAGAACAGCCCTTCTTACAGACCATGGGCCTGCTCCTCCCCCACCAGCGCCCGGTACTGGAATGTGGGCAGCACGGGCGTCATCTTGAATAATTGGGCAGGTACCGATTCTGACCCGTCAACATGGGAAGAGGGTGAGGAAGCTGTCAAGAGTGCCAGAAAATGCATCGTGCTGTGGGCAGAACGACGGGGAAGTGAGGGGGGCCTGGTGTGACGGGGACAGAGTAAAGGGAACAGGCCCTCAGCAGCAGGAGGAAAATGAGCCCTAGGCCAGGGCTGCCAGAAGGACCCAGGGCCTGGGGCCCAGCCAAATCAGGAAATAATGTCTATGCTATAAATGAAGAAAGCTTTCAAAGTCAGTAATATGCTGTGAAAATGTCAACATCAGACCCCTCGTATTTTTGACCTTCCATAGTCCATGTCATTTCCTGGGATACTTTTAGTGGGGCCCCCAGAAAAGGGAAGACATACAGCGGGATGCGAAAATCATGTGGAAAGATTAGCACAAAACCTAGTCTTCTCCAGCTTGGCCTCTGCCACTCATGATGGTTATGGCACGTAGGAGGGCATCACTAAGTGCTGTTTGAATGGTTGCAACACGGAATAAATGGCATTAATACTCGTGTGTGTGTGTGTGTGTGTGTGTGTGTACCTTTGTGCAACTTGAGTTACTTTGTGAGGTTTTTTTGTTTTAAATGCATCTATTTACCACCTATGTCCTGCTTTTGAGGTCAAGAATCCTGTCATTAACGTCATCTTTGTAAGTATTAACAGCTTCTGTGAGGCTTTTTCCATTGTGGGATGGAATCTAACTGATACAGTTTGCTAAATTACAGACTTAGTTCACATGGTGTTATTTTATTTAAAATGCTTATCTTAGACCATCCCATTTCATGCCGGCCCATCGTTAGAAGCACCGGAGCGAAGGCTGGCTGACCAACTCTAGTAGCCCCTTCTTATCTGCAGTTCGCCTTCTGTAGTCCAGTCACCGCAGGGAACTGCGCTCCAGAAGCAGATGATCCTCCTTCTGATGTATCGTCAGGTCAGCAGTAGCCCGACACTGTATCACAGTGCCCGCATTATCCACCTCGCTGCGTCTCAGCACATAGGCACCTTATCACCTCCCATCATCACGAGAGGAAGAAGGGTGAGTACCGTACAATAAGATCTTTGGAGAGAGAGAGAGACCACATTCACACAACTTTTTTACAGTGTGTTGTTATAATTGCTCTGTTATTAGTTTTTGTTGTAATCCCTTACTGTGCCTAATTCATAAATTAAACTTTATCATAGGTATGTATATATGGGAAAAACATAGTACATATAGGGTCTGACACTATTCGTGCTTTCAGGCATCCACTGGGGATCTCGTAACAGATCCCCCGTGGGTAACGGGGATGACTGTACATTGGATGGGAGCTGGGATTAAAAGATTCAAGGACCCCTTCTGACCCTGAGCCCATTTTTCTGTGACCCCCAAGTCTTCCAAAGTCAACATTCTCTTTGCAATATGTAGTACTTGAGTACCTTGTCTTCACATTGCAAACCAGTATTGTTTAGCCTGAACCATTCACTGGATGACATGAAAATCAAGCCACTCAGTTGCAACTCTTCTAGAATATGCTGGGAACGTGGGTGGAGATAAGCAGGCTGCTTCAGGGACCACTGGAAAAGGCTTTGGTTTTAAGAAAGTATAAGCCTCCTCTTAGCATAGTGAAATGTCTTTCTTTAATATTTTGGAAATGTAGGGCCTCTCGGCTAAAGCAATTAGTAGTCACTTCTAATGACTTAGTGCTGATCAAATCCAAATTACATACATCTTCATCCTTCTACTATTTTCTTGTTCCCTCGACCAGGCCTGAGCTTAAATAACAAAAGGCAAAAAAATTCCTGACCTAGTTTTTGAATCTTTACATGATGCATAGATAAAAATAATTTCTCTGCACTAATTAACTGAAAAGTCTTGGAACCCAACAGCTTGGAAGCTTTCCATGTCTAAATTTGGTGCCCAGAACATTGCTAAGTGCTTTGCTTTAGGGAAAAATGTGTTAATTTTAATTAACCCATCGTTGAGTTTTTCAATGGAAATAATTCAATAAAAGCTTTGTATTATTCTTTCTCCCAATTAATCACAAAAGAATAATGTAATTTGAGAAAAACAGAAGTATGACTAATCCCTCACTCCCATGTCTAATTTTTCTTATGCTGCTTTTGATTACCATGTATCACATCAACCAGGCGGATAGCTACAAAACATAGGACTTTAAAGTTCCTCGTTATTGCTTCTCTTATCCAAATTACAAACTCAGAAAGCAACATTTTCTCCTGACCACCACCTCTGCTCTTATCAATAGCATATCTGGTAGAGGGCAGAACTAAGCCTGAGAAAGAAACAGACAGCTGCTCATTGGGCTTACAGAAGAGACACCTATGTCAGAGAAGCCCCTTTCCCCTCTTCCTAAGAAAATCACATAGTCATGGCCAGGAGAGAGAGGACTTGAGCCCACTGGATGGACAGACTTGTGAACGCAGTGGAGTTTGTAACTGTACCTTGGTTGTTGTATCTGGTGTAGTTCAATTTAGGACAAGGACCATCGGGCAGGGGGGTGGAATCACAAAAATTAAATGTCAGGTCAAGATCGTGGGTACTCTCAGAGAGACAGAGTGCCTTTTAGAACCTGGCTCCAAGAAACGAGGAGGAGAAGGCAGCTCAAGGCCCTTATAGCACGTTCTTAATGCAAAAGAATTAAGCGTATATAAACATTTTTAAAGCAGCAGGGTGAGTGACCCCAAATATTCCTGCCCCTCCTCTGACCTTATATTGCATCGGAAGAAAGCAACAAGAGCAAAAATGATGATGGAGAGAAATATTTTCTTTTTTCAATCCAATAAGCAGATGAACTCATATGATCTCAGTAGTAATCTCACTTGTAGTTTTTTTTTCTTGATTAGTGACCAGGGCGTTTCTGATAATAAGTCGCAAACTGAGGAAAATATATTTGCTCTTTTTAAGGGAGGGTAACTAAAATGCTTCAGCAGCCAATGGAGTAGTTTTGGAGATTTAAACTTGGTCAAACCTGTGTTTGTTTAGTAACTTCTTGATTTAAACAAAGCCTCTGTGTGTATGGGTGTGTGTGCATGGGTGTGTGTGTGTGCGTGCACACGCGAGGTGCTGGAGGAGGAGGAGGAAGAAGGAAATCAATGAGCTTATGTATAAACAACTCATTTTTATGTGATTTTGAGGCCTGGGCCCTGCTTTTTATTCGGTCTCCATTTGGGATCTCATCTAAGCTCGAGACTTTAACAGCTATGTCATCCGTGGAGATAATTAATTTGGAAAAGTAAGGTTCATAATGACCATGATAGTAAAATATTGGATAGTCTGCTCTGGGTAAAAGGGATTAGGCTTCATTTCAGAGACAGCCCAATTCCATCATCTGGGAAGCCAGCCTGGGGAAGGGGCAAGTCTCCTACCACCAAATAAAGAATAGGGAAGAGGAGGCAAGAATATACAACTTTTGACTTCTTTCTTACTCCGTCTCATGGTCATGCTGGTTCCCCTAAACTGTTTCATCAGTCTTAACGCAGCTGTCATTTTAACGTATTACTTGATTATACGCAACTAATGAATCATCGAGCTTTACATCGGAAACTGGGGATGTACTGTATGGTGACTAACATAATATAATAAAAAATCATTAAAAAATATTACTTAAAAAAGAAGAAATAGGCAGGAGGATGGCCACTTTTTGAGAGTGTGGCCAAGGAAAATGACCTCTGCCATGCTACTCTCCAGCCCAGTGTGTTCTTCTGAGCTGCGTCACCTTCAGTGGAAATACTACAACCTGTGGATTGAATCTATGGGAGGGTCCTCTTCAGCTCACTAAAAGGAATCATTGAATGTTAAAGCCACCCGACAACCAAGTTGATGGCCTTAAGAATTTGTAAGGTGCCAGGAGTCAAAAGTGTTCAAGGTGAATGGCCGTCTGTCAGAATTTCTGCAAAGGAGATTCCTGCTTTGGGTCAGAGCTTATGCTGGGGACCCTCTGAGGTCACTAAGAACTGTGAGTTTCCCTCACTGCCACATCTGCACTTGCTGCCCTGACCTCCCTCCTGGAATCAGGGAGCTGTAGAATTGTCCATGACTTTGGAGACAAGCTTATCCAACCCCATACAGAGAGGTTAAGGGAGTGCCATGGCCCCCCTTGAGTTCTAGTCCCACCCCTTTGAATGCTGCCCCCTTAAGTCTCAGGGGGAGAATTCATCCCCCTTTCAAACCAGCTCCACCCCTACTTTCCATCAGTGGAACCACCATTCTCCCAACTCAGAGGTACAGACACTCCTTCTGCCTTCTCTTTCCTTTACCATGCACAGCTAGTCACCAAAGCTGTTTCACAGCGTCATTCCAGGCCCCCTTCCCTCATTCCCACCAGTGCAACTGCAGTCTCTCCTCCAGCCCTGTCCATAACTGCCTTGGGGACCTCCCTGATTCCAGCCCCACCCCCTCCGAGCCATGCTGCAGACTGTCCCCAGCTACTACCATCCACACACCATCTCAAGGTTGGAAGAAACCAGAAGATCCATCTTGTTCTGCCGCCTCTCTCGTGCATGATCCATCACTGAAACAGTCCCTCTTTCCTCAGCCTCCCCTTTCTCAGAGGTCCTCAGTGGCTTGTCTTGCCTGTAGGATATCAAGTTCTTATGCCTTGGCGTTGTGTTCATGCCTCTCTTCCCGTCTCCCTCCAAGTCTGCCTGCAGTTCAGCCTTGCAGCTGCTCTTTCACCAACATCAACCAGCAAGGCTGGTTTTCCCACTCTTCCACGAACACCCTTACACAATTCTGCCTCCAAGTTACTAATGACAATTAAAATCGACCATAACTGCTTTAAAAAACAAAAATAAAATCAGCTTACCTTACATAAATAGTTTAGAGATAGAGCTGGTTTTGCTCAATTTTTGTCCTCAGGAGTCTGTCTCTATCTTGGTTCTGCTTTCCTCCATGTTGGTTTCACTCCCAGGTCACCCCCTCCAGGTAGTAGTAAAATGACCACCACTAGCTCCAGGGTTACGTTCTCTGAGCAAACAAGCACAGGGAAAGGAGAGCGTCTCTTTATCCATGGTTCCTGCAAAAGTCTCCGGATCAAGTCTCGCTGGACTGATCTGGATCGTGTACCCATTCTGAACCCTCAGAGTGGCCAGGTGCCTAGGGTGCTTTGATTAGCAAGTTCAAGTTCAGTCCCACCTGAGTCACAAGAGCTAAGGGTAGATGTAAAGAAAATCAGGGTGCTATTATCCAAAAAAATAGGAATAGAGACTGCAGTCATTCCTTCTACCCAAAATGCCCTGAGTACCCTCTTCAGCTTCTCCACGGCCCGGCCCAGGTGCCACTTCTACCATGAGGCCACTTTGTAACCAGCCTCCGTACCGTGACCTCTGAACCCCTACCGTATCTGCTTTCTGGAGCATTCTAAGTCTCTATAAGGTGCTAAGGCCCTGGAAGGCTGAGACCACATCTTATGTATCCTTACATCATAGTTTTCTTCATTGCACTTAGAACTGTGCTTTGCACAATTGATGCATAATAGATTTTTGTTGTGCTGGTGATTTTGGCTAATATTAGTGTGCATGTGCCTGTGTGTGTGTGTGTGTGTGTCAGAAAGTGGGCTGAGGTGCATGGGAAAAGCAGATGTGCATCTCCATGGAAACATCTCGGCAGGCAGCCCCTGGGTCTGGTGGCCACATGGTTATGTGGGTATTTGGCCATCTTGGAAGCCAGGGTTGAGACCTCCACTGAGGGGATCTGCTGTGTCATTATAGTAAGATGAGGAAATGACAAGGTGCGCTGAACGCAGACCATGTTGTCACTCTGACCTCAGTTTCAGCAGGAAAGGACAAAAATAAATAGACCAAAAGGCAAATTGGAGGAAAGAATGAGGACAAAGGGGTAAGAGAGGCATTTTTAGGGGAAATAAGGACATAGTCAAGACCCTGGCCAAAGGTGACAAGACCTACTTGTTCTCAGTGAAAATAAGGCCTATTTGTTCTTACGCTCTTTGCTTACAGCCTAATTTTACCTGTTTTTCTTCTGTGTGTATGATCTGAGTGTGTGTATGTTTCAATTTAGCAACGTCTCTGTCTCCCTCTCTCTTCCTCCCCTCTCTCTCATTTACTGTCCGTGTTCTCTGATCCAGTGACCCCTTCCTCCATAACTAGTTCCATATGTTTATTGACTTCTATTTGTAAAATACCTTAATTAACTAAGGTCATGTCATCTTGTTCTTGCATTCCTTCTAAATGGGAGGAATTTGTTTGGTATGGTTTAAACATTTTAGAGAATGGAAAATTTGCCTGTGTCATATGTGAAACAAGATCTTGTGTTGTGTAAAGCTGATCTAAAGATGATGTTCAGGATATTTGGGGGCTAACTTTGGGTCCAGGGAAAGAGAAAAGCTTGCATTCTTGAAGAGTTTCTAACAAAGGGAAAGCATGGGCCATTGTAATAGAGCTGGCAGAGACTTGGGAATCCTATACCTGGCATTCTCAGACTTTCATATGCTTAAGAATCACCTGGGGTTCTGGGTCAGCAGATAGAATCTTGGGCCTCGCCCCCAGGAATCCTGATTTTGTAGATCTGGGGCGGAGCCAGGGGTCTGCATTTGAGCGAGCATCCCCAGGTGATTGCCCAGAGTGGACCACAGACCACACTTCGGGAAATACTGACCCAGACCAAACTCCTTCTTTTAGGCATGAACAGACTTCAGCCAGTAGTTATGACGTGACCAGCTGGGTGTCACACCTCCGTTACAGCCTTGTCCTCTGTCAGTCTCAGTCCCTTACTCAGGAAAGCCGGAGGAGTATCTATTTCCAACGGGTCCTAGGAGGATTACCTATGATAATACACGTAAGGCACTTGGTATAATTTCTAATGCATAGTAAGTTCAGGTTAATGCTTAAAGATGATGATCAGCTTGTTGTTATTATTTCTGGTAAATTCTTTTCCTGCTTCAACTGCATTTACCAGTAGCACTTGCCAAAAGGTACAAGGGCCATTTGGGATGGACTGCAAGGCATCTCTGGTGAACAAGAGAGGCTCTCCAGAGCTGCACGGAGAGACACTTGCTCAGCGCTAGCCCCATGTCCTCCCTTAGTTCTGACTCTGGCTGACTGATATAGGATTTAACTATCTCCCAAGTTAAGGCCACCCTCCTGGGAGCTTCTCCTTTGTCCTGTGGTGGCTGTGGAGGGAGGTGGTCCGTCATAGACATAGAGATTTTGGATCAGGTGGTGAGCGGACAAAAGTCAGTTGCTGGGGTGAGGGCGAAACACCAATGAAAGGTCAGTAATGAGAACTTCTGATGCACGTAAAAAATGGCACCGCTTTACAGAATTGTTAGTCCTGAAAGGAACCTCAGCAAACATCTTGCCCAGCACCCTTCCCTCCTCGATTAATAAGTGAGAAAAGTACCTGGTTCGAGACAGAGCTGGGATAAGAGCCCAGTCAATTCCCTTCCTGACCAAAAGAAACAAACACGTAGTACCTGGCTTGTAATATTAACAAAAGGGCCTCACAGCCCTGCCAGAGTTTAATATGTAAGCCCAAGTTCATAACCTTGTAATAAAGACCAGGATGAAGTGTCTATGCATGGGTGTATTTTCTAATTGCTCTCAGGGTGTCACTGCTTTGCTTCCCCACTTTGGGGAGCAAAAATAGCCCTTTTTAAAGTCTAAAGGATCAATTTTGATGCAATAGGAAAAAATAGGCCTTTTCCCCCCTTTGTGTCTGACTTTCTCTGTACAAAGAACTTATGTTTCGAGGAGGGCCTGGAGATGGCAATTGGGACCCTAACAATCACATTTACTGTTCAACTGCACAAAGAGGCCATCTGTCAGGTTTAATGGTGCTCTCTTAAAAACAGCAACGACCAGCCAGTTCATAAAAAACAGCCCGGCCGAGTCCTGCTTGGGCTGGTTACCTTCGCCTGGTATTCACACTTGGGAGCACGCCGGTCTAAGCCTGGTCCGATGTAAGCACGTACCTCTTCCCGGGCCTGCGTGTTCAGCTCCTCCTCGGGCGCCTGGGCAGCACTCAGCGCTGCGCCTGGAAGTCTCCTCGCTGCGGACACAGTCAAACGAGGATTGAGTCAAACAAGTCAGGCGCAAGGAGAATACCTTTACTGAGGTCTCCACCCGCGGCCTTCTCGCATTCTCCCTGCTTGTGGGCCCTGGGGTGCGCCTGCATCGTGAGGCTGCAGAAGGGATGCGACAACGCCTCGTAGACACGCTCGGGGGGCGGGGGCCATCGGAGCCGCTCGGTGGGGGTGGGGTGGGGGGGCTCGGCCTTTGTGACGGGTCAGCGGGGCTTTGTGAGAGCCTATAAACTGCCGGGTCAGGAGGGACCACTGCTGCCCACGCTGTTGGCTTTAAACCCAGGCCCCATACTGGTGCTCTCCTGCTGGTCCTCTCCGTGCTCCTCTCGGAGCCGCAGACGGTGACAGCTCTCCAGACGTTGCAGCTTTCATGTTCGTCTGATGTTTCTACGCTGTGCCCGTGTTATTTATGTCGGGGGAATTGCGCGGCCAGAGCGCGCGGACGCAGGGGGCGCGCTGCCCGGGCTGGCGGTGGTCCGAGTGGGCTCTGCACCGCGCAGGGGGAGGGGCGGAGTCCCTCACATTTGCCCACCCTCCTGCCCTATGATGAGTGCAACCCGCTCCTCTGGAAGGGTGACGTTTGCCCTTGAGTCCCAGTATGGTTGCTGGAATTGTGGGCGAACTCTGGCCCTCTTGCCCTTCTCCCTCATCTAACTTAAGTCTCCCAGGCGGGGCGAGCTCCCCAGACCATCAAAGATCGGAGTTATGCAGAAGTGTTTCATTCTTACCTCCGAGGCAGTTTTTTTCTTTTCATTTATTTATTTTTAAAGATTTTATTTATTTGTCAGAGAGAGAGAAAGAGAGAACAAGCAGGGGGAGCTACAGAGGCAGAGGGTGACACGGGTTCCCCGCCAAGCAAGGAGCCCCATGCGGGACTGGTCCTGGGATCATGACCTGAGCCAAAGGCAGATGCTTAACTGACTGAACCACCCAGGAGTCCCTTTTTTTTTTCTTTCAAGTAAACCCTACCTAAAACGCAGGGCTCAAACTCACAACCCTGAGATCAAGAGTCTTATGCTCTACTGACTGGGCCAGCCAGGCGCCCATTCTCCAAGCAAGTTTTGCTAGGATTTCTGCAACTCCCTCCCTTTGTGGCCTCCCCCTTGGCCGCTCCTCTGGCTGCGTGTCCTGGAGCAGCTCCAGTACTGCAGAGGCCTGAGGGCCCGGGGCTGCAAGATCCCTTGGTAGACATCGGTGATTGCCCTGTTCCAGTCCTCCTGAGAATCCTTCATGAAGAACTGCTCTTCCTCTTCCTATATTGCTTTTAGGGGGGACAGTCTATCCCACTACTTCACAGCATTGGCCATGGAAGCAAGCCAGTTGGATATCTTGTCTAGGAGTTCACTCATTGAAATGAAAGGATGAGCCTACTTTCTTAGCCGTGAAGCTGGGAAGATGTGCTCATGACAGCTGCTGGCAGCCACATTTTCATGTTTCATAGATGATGCCAGTCTGCAGTGAATGAAGCTAAACATCAGAGAGGAGAGACAAGAGACAGAAAGGGCGTGGGGGCTTCAGGTCCTGGTTTCACTGTCCCAGGACCCAGCTGGCCATCTTCCCTTGGCTTGGTTACTTGAGCCAATAAATTCCCCTCTTTGCCATAATATATCTATGTTGGATTTCCGTCACTTGCGACAACGAGTCCTAATTACTGTAGGCCCCTTGATCTCTCCGATACCATCACTCCACCCTCCTCTGGATCCTCAGCAGCATTTCCCCTTCTAGTCTACAAGAGAAGGAGGTTTTCCTTCTAGGCGTGACAGATGATTCTGACAGGCCATTGGGGAGACAGCCACTGTTTCCAGACATGACGGTTCTTTGAGCTCCTAAAGGTAGTCTTGGGCTTCTTTCAGATTTAGAGCTCTGGCTGTGGAGAATATTTATAGGCCCCTCATATGATGTCTCAGAGACCCTGAGGCCAGGAAGGAGATCAGGACCCCTATAACCTTCACCTCACCAACAAATATACAGTCCCCATAGCATGGCTGACCATAGCAGCAGATATCAACCTATTGTGGGACACCAGGGTGATCTACTCATTTACCTTCCATCCTTGGGAAGTGTTCCCACAGCCGAATAGCTGCCTTTCCTTGAATACCACATCCTATTTCAGGCAATATAAGGAATATTTTCCTCAGCCCCAAATCATTATGTTTGACCACCGCCTTTGTCCCAAAGTACTATCATGGAAAAGGCGTATGGTTTTCTACTTCTGTGTAAGGATGTTATGTTTCCTGTTCCAAATCTTGAGGTAGATTCTGCTGCCAGTCTTTTCATGAATATCCTACAAGGTAATGGCAAAACAAGACTGATTCTCAAATGGTATTCAGAGGAAGGCTCAGAGCATGGGCTCTGGAGTCCAGCTGCCTCGGAGGGTTTCCAGCTCTGTCATGGACGAATGGCCCCTTAAGCAGGTCGTTCAACCCTTCTGTGGCTCAGTTCCCACATATGAAAAATGGGGATAATAATAACATCTGTTTTATAGGACCATGGTGAAGGGCAAAATTTCTAGAAGACTTAAAGGGCTTCGCGTAGGTTCTGTCACATTAGTAATCATTCAAAAATAGTAGCAATAATAGCAATAGTTGTTTCTCATAGGGCCTGTAGAAACTGGTTTCCTAGATGATGACCATATATTTTATTTCTGGGAATGGGCGTGACAAAATTGGCAGAGAGAAGACCAGTGGGGCGTAGGAAGAGAAAGATACTGTCATGATCTCTCACTTGTGTTGAAACCCACCACCCGAAGCCCTCCTGTCCAGCACAAGTACAAAGGGAAAGTCCTTGAATGCCAGCTGCCAGCTGTGGAAAGCCTGGCCATGTATCTGCTCACTGCTTCCTCCTCAACAGGGCTGCCTTTGTGGGAGAGAGGGGATGGAAGGTGAACCTCGGTGGTGGGAGGAAAGTAGCCGACAGATGGAGCGAGGATGTCTCAAGAAGAGGGTACAGCGTGGGAGAAGGCTTGACGTCAGGAGCAGGAGGGGTGGGTGAAGAGGGTGGGCTGAGAGTCTCTTTTGTGGATCAGAAGGAGCTGGGAAGAAAAGCAGCAGATGGAAGACGAGTGTGCGGACCGTGCAGATAGGAGCTGGCTCCTCAGGGGAAGAGAGAGCCCCTTCTGTGTCTCTTTTATGGCCCTAAAGAAAAAAGAAAAAAGAAAAAAAAATCCCTCCTCTTCCCGCTTCTTAGTCAGATATGTACATCTGCAAACCCACCAGCCCCTTGAGCTAATGTTTGTGCTTAAAGGACATGATTAGATCCTGGACTTAAGTTACGCACTCCTTTGATACCGTTGCAGCTGTGTAAGCCGTGGTTATTTTACTTACATTTCTTCAGACTCTTCCTTTATGATTTTTGCTGGACTGCTCGCTCCTTTTTTTTTCTTTTTTCTTTCTTTTTTGTTGCCTTTTTGAGCCTTGGATCTGTTTGCCCATATGTATTAGGTTGAAATGGATGAAACTGCTGATTTCCCTCCATACTTGGCCTACAGAACGGCAGTTTCATATGGTTCAACTGAATTCTTCCAAGTTTAGGTTCTAACTGTAAGTTTCCCAAGGAGCAGGACCAGAGCCCCCCGCACTGAGTACCTTCACCAAAGTGTAGCCTGACGTGACAGAAAGCTGGCTAAGTGTCAAGATCAAAGACCGGACATGAGACCAGCTCCCATTAGACAGTGACATTCATGTGTTCATGCTCAGAAACCTCCCATCAACCCCAGAGCGCAGGGACCCAGAGCATCTGCATCGACAATCAGGAGGCAGAAGCACGGAGAGGTGAGGGGGCTTGTCCACAGTGACACAGCCAGTAGGGGGCAGAACGGGGATTCGAACCCAGACAGCCTGGCTGCGCCTCATCGGTCTTAACCACTACACTACTGAACATTTGGCCAGTCCGTAGGCAGCGGTGCTCGTCTGGCTATTGCTGTAGACTGCTACTGTTATGATTCATCAAATTTTCCTGCCCAGCCTTTACAGTTTTCAGATATCCTGGCATTGTTGTTGGCTTCAAGTCCTTTTTCTGCATAAACTCTAATATAAATCCATTAGGAATTACCTACTTGCAGATTTTGTTTTTATTTGGTATCTGACTGCCAGCCTCCCACACCCCATTTCATATCTTCACCTGTGCAGCTCCTTAGACTTCACAGAGCCTTTCCATATTCATCTTCTCATTCACCCCCTCACATCCTCATCTCCTGGAGCAAGAACCCGATGCCCTGAAGGTGGAGAGGACCTCTCCCGGTCACACACATGACTCCCCTCTGCAGACAAGCATTGGCCGTGATTCCCTGTGAAGCTCTCCCCAGAACTCCCTTGGTATTATTGAAGGCATGCGAAACACCCTCTCCCCCCACCCAGTCCACTGCTTAGGCCTCGTGAGTTTGATAAGAGGATCAGACTTCTATTTGTGCATTTTTAGAAAGATCGGAGGTATTAATACCTGGCAGGATTGGCATCCAACACTGTCAGGAACTTCTTTATGTAGTAGATATTCTAGAGGTTTCCTTCTTTTGCGCTCTACTCTAGTCTGGCTGCCCTGATACTGAAGTCACAATCTATGAAGTGACACCAAGTCCATAGGGTATAAAACAAACCAACCCAGATGCACATTCTCTCCTACTCTGTGGTTGCAGACTATTATTATGAAATGACTGCTCTTAGAGCTTTTCATTTGCCAGGGGGGGACAATTGTAATAATAACTCCCTCGGGGTTCCTGCTGAGGGTTGAAGGAGATGGTGGGTGGAGCTCAGGGTCTGGCGCTTTCGGAGCGCTGGGCTGACGTAGCTGTTGTGGTCCTTGTCGTTGTAGCTGTTGTCATTGTTGCTGTGATTTGTGGTGCTGGTGCTTTTCCAACAGGCCCGTGGAGTCAGCCTGACCAGCAGGGTACGTTGCTAGTCCTGGGGGACCCTGTGAAGTTGTCAACACTGTTCTGCTCTTCTAGGGCTCCTAAACAGAGACTTGACTAGATTTCAGAATGCCAGTTGTCATTGTCTCATGGGTTCTCCGCTATTTGCCTTTCCCAGGGAATAGTTTGGTGCCATGAAGATTTCTATTCTTATCTGGGAAAAAGCAGGGGGGGACATAAGTAACGTTCTAGGGAATGAAAGGATTATCATTTTTTCGAATGGACCTGTTTCCAGCACGTGTCGGCTTATCACTAACAGGCTGGAAGGCCGCACACCTTCCCGGCGCACTGAGTCATGAGTACCCCATCAGGAAAGGAAACCGCCCGAGCCGGCTGCCGGCAGCTCCCTGATGCTTGCTGCACCTAGATGCCGATGTGGGTCCGACTCACTTCAAATGCTAGTTTCAAATGAACGGTTGCAGTAATGATGGAAATATTTTCAAGTCCACGTGTCCTATTGGGGTGGGGGAGGAGAAGATAAACTTCATTCTGGAGTAAAATTAAACTGGCCTTGTTTTGCTTATTTGCTGTTTCTCTGTCCGGGTTGTTCCCCTTCAAAGGCGCCAGGTCTGAAGCTAGGCATTCCTTTGGAGTGGACTCCAGGGGGCTGCGGACAGGAAAACAGCTACTTTTAGCTTGCCCCCGCCCTCCAGAGAGATCCCTGACTGTGCTGTGTTCTCACCTGGGCCCCACAGGGGATTGCCTGGGGGGGGGGACACGGAGGGGAGGGAGCAGCTTTGGGCCTCTGCTCAGACAGGGAGACAAAGCGGAGATGTGGCTTCCCTGCCTTCCTCGGGTTTTCTGCCCCCCCGCCCCGCTTCTTTTTACCAACCTGGCCACTGCTCCCATGTCCCCGTACTCTTTCTACGTACAGATATCACACAGCTGCCTTCATTCCGCCATCTTTCAGGAGGTTGTTCTCAAAATACCAGTCCCCAGAAAGCAGAGCACCTTGTTTCCCGATGCGTCAGAATGCATTTTAATAACCAGCTCCCCCTTCTCATCCATCATCATGAGCGCCAAGTCAGGATATTCTGTTTTGCTGTGGGAACAAAATAACCCCAAAGTTCAGAGAGTGAATTCAGTTGGGAACTTACTTCTTGCTCATGTCACATGCTCACTGGGGCTTGGTGGTGTCTCTGTTCCACACATCTTCTCAAAGACCCAGACTGATGGAGGCTCAGACATCTTGAAGCTACCCTCACCTGGAGGGAGAGGCCGGGCAGACATGTTGGCGAGGAGAGAGAGGGGCTGAGCCAGAGAGTAGCATAAGCTCTTGGAGTAGCCCTTCTTACAGGGTATTGTCAAAAACCAGTCATGTGGCCCCTCTGAATAGCAAGGGGGCTGGAAAATGAGGTGGATATTTCATATGCAGATATGTCTCTGCCACAATCCATCCCCCTAAGTTTTCTAGACAACTGAGTGGATTAGAGCTTTCTGATCACAGTTTAGTTTTTCTACAGGTACTGATTGGATAGGTAGGAGCTGTCAGGCTGCAAAGACATCCCCGTCTCAGATTAGCAAACTCTCCTCCTGCTCCTAAACCACTTAGTATGCACTTCCATTCCAGCCCTCAGCGCATGCCTCAGATTTAGTTGTCAGTGTCTCCATTTCTGGCCCTCCCTCCCCCACCCACTCCTAGCTAAATTACCAAATCTTGACAGTAGGAAACAGGTGTTTGGGTTAAAAAAAAAAACAAAGGGAGCATTGCTAATATTTAGCCGAGTACCTGGCTATCTGGTGGGTCAGGGAGAGAGGGAGAAAGGGAAGGAAGGGAGGGAGGGAGGAAGGAAGGAAGGGAGGGAGGGAGGGAGGAAGGAAGGAAATGAAGTCACCTCCTAGAATGAGTTAGTCATAAACTGGACTCATCTCTTCTGGGTTGATTATTACCAATGCACTAGACACCAATATTAGGATAAATGTTTAGGTATACAATAAATGCAACTTGAAATTTTTTTCTCTAACTTTTAATTTGTACATTGCGTTCCCATTCCCCTGGTGGTGGAAACTTACTGTCTGGCCATTCCAGCCTGTCTTCCCCAGGGCCGTGTCTAAGTTCTGGGGACCAAGGCTGTGAGGAGCTTGTGCCCGTTCCACAGGTGTTCCAGAGGTACTCTCTGTCCCTGAAGGTGTCCCAGCAACATCCTTCATCCCACTGCATCTCCACAGTCAGTTCACAAGGCCCGGGCATGTGGCTGAAAGCTTTCTGCTGTCCTTGAGCAAGGGCCCAAGGAACCCTGAGAGTCTGGTGGAGGCTTCGTCTATAGCCATGCTGCTCTGGGCCACATGTGGCGCTGGGCCATGGAACACTCTGACACATGACAGAGCCATTTCTGTTCTGGATCTTCTGCTTTCTTGGGCTCCATTCAAGATGTGAAACACAGATGCCCTTTGTCCTCTAAACCTACAAATGTGTCCAAGCGTTCTCTCACTCTTTCCCAGGATATCCCTGACCCAGGGACCATTCTGTGGTCTTGGGAGCTAGAAGCCTACCTCTGTCTTTTTCAATTCCCTGAGTATTCTCAGGCCTAACTCTGAAAACTCAACACCCAGCTGACTGAGAGGAGATGGCTTGAAGGTCAAAAGAACTGTGATTTTATGCAAGTATATGAAATCTATTAGTATTTTAAAATATTATCTTGCCATGCTAATGGCACTCTCAGGGTAACCCCCTTCTTCTGTCCGCATGTGTAATCTAGGGGCATCTTCAGTCTTGTCCCATATACTGTCCACTGGTGCCTGCTATCCTGTTGGGTGTATAGATGTGTTAGTTGAGGCCTTCAGCTAGACTTTGCTCTGCTCTCCGGGACTCGGCACCAAGGTTCAAAGACATCTCTGCCCATTCTGACATTTTGGCACAGACCTGCATACTTAGGCCCTAAATCAAAGGATGAAAGATTTGTACTTTCATTGTTTCTGTGGAATACAGAGATCTGGCCCTTATGGTTTGCCCATGTATTCCTGCATCTTCTAAGAAGTAGGAAAGGTGAAGACGTCAGAGCAGTCCCAACAAACTGCAGTTCTGACAGTGGATCAGGGGAAATAATATTTCTCTGGGCTTCTCCGTCATCTTTTAGGAAAAACTCCATCTGCCTGGAACCCCGAGGGAAGACAGCCCATCATGAAAAAAGTCTGAGAACACCTGTTGGTTAAGTCAAAAGGGAAAGTAATAGGTCTCACACATCAAAAGGAAAAGCGGCTTATTTGGGAAGCAGCTGATGATGCAGGTGGTGGCTGGAGACTGGAGACAGTGCATCCATAAAGAGCAGCCCTGCACACTCCCGGGTCCCCTGGTTCTCGAGCCTGCACCAGAGTTTCATAATGCACATACTGGCAAAGATCCCACTGTTAAAATGTAAACACATAAATGCAAGTGTTAAATATAAACATGTGTGTGTGTACAGTGAACTAGTGTTCTGAGGGTATTTCCGTGTCCTGTAAGAACTTATCATGAGAACGTGGAGCCCCAAGGTCATGTGGCTTTGCCTCAGGTCCCACAGGGAGTTGTTGGCTCAGCAGCATCTAGCAAAGTCCAGTCCTTTGGCTGCTTGTCCTGTGTTTCTCCTCCAGAAGCCTTTATGCTCAGAATTTTAACTAAGCCTGATGATGCAAGAGAATCTTTTTAAGCCGTATCTTAAAATGCCTGTTTTTAATAAATCGGTATTTAAAATGCCTTGTAGCAAGAAGAAAATAGAAGGCAGGATGTGGGAGAAAGAGAATATACATTACAACTCTGGAAATAGGCACGTAGAAAGAATCAACCCGCCCATTGTTTGAAACCTAGCCTGTCCACCCCCAGGAAGCTTACACACTGGCAGGAAGAAGAATGGAGCTCCATTTTCTCCTGTCGGTTGCTTGTGCTGGTGGGGTCCTAACTTCCTCCGTGTAAGCAGGGGTTGGAAAGGCTGATGCTATTTCCGGGCAGGAACCATTGGTTACAATGAGGAGACCTGGCATGAGCCCCCCACCTGTGGGGCATTTGTGCTGACTCACCTTTGCATGCCTCGGTCCAGTGTAAGCAGCACTTCTACTAGCTCATTGGCATCGTCAAGGTCACTGTAGTTTCCTCGCTGCAGAAGAGGAAACAGATGCAGAGTTAGAGAAGCTGTACCAAGGTCCACAGTGAGTCCAGGTCCTCTGCTCAAAGCCCCTCGTTTCCTTGGTGGCACTGTGGCTGCCTCTGTGGTGGCTTCAGTCTTTTAGGGATGACAGTGCTGCATGAGAGCGCCAGGGAGGCAGGAGTGAGAGCGGGGGGAGGGCATGTCCGGAGCCCTCGTTGCGTCCTGTGTCCAGTGCGCTGATACCCTCTGATCTCTCTTCTGTGTGCAGAGCACTGCACAGCCTCTGTGGCTTCCTGCATGGACCTGGCCTGTACCAGGCGTTTCAGTCTCTCCTTCTTGCCCTGATGCTGCGGAAAGTTGCCTATGTGGGCACGTTGTTCATGGTTCGCATGACTTCCTCTCGTCATATGCCTGTTTGGATTCTTCGCCTATTTTTCTACTTGTTTGCCTTTTTCCCATTGGTTTTCTTATTGATTTCGTCATTTGTCTCTGTAATCCTTTGTTGGTTGTATATGTTACAAATATCTTCTAGCCTAAGGCTTGTCTTTTCACCTTGCTTTTATAGTATCTTTCAATGTTTGTAAAAATTTTTTTAAATTGTTTTTTCACATTTAGGTCTTTAATACTGTGGGATTTTTTTTTTTCCCATACAATTTATGCTAGGGATCAAATTTTACATGGATTACATCCAAACACCACTTTGAGTAGTTCATTCTTTCCCCACTAGATTTCAGCATCACCTTGGCTGTTCACCAGGCGTCCGTACCTGTGTGGCACTGTTAATGGCTCCCTCTTCTGTCTCATTCCTGTCTCTCCCTGTGCAGGGACCACACTGTTTAAATTACTATGTATGCGTAATGAGCCTTGTTAGTCTTCAAATTTGCCTTAGTTCTCTTAACCCTTTGCTCTCCCATAGTAGTTTTAGAATCAAATTATTAAATTTCATACACACACTCACTTTTTTTTGATTCTCATTGAAAGTGTACTGAATTAATAGATTAATTTGGAGAGAAGTGGTATTTTTACAGTCTTAATCCCTACTGGAACTTGAGTTTGGTCTGCCACAGGTACAGGAAGGCCAGAGCTCGTTCTGAATAATGAAACGATGCCTGGTTTCTGTCTGGCAGTTTCCCTATGAATGGAGAGTCCTTTCCAAATGGCCATCCTTGCCTGAACTTTGGGTGCATTACAACAGATATTTTTCTCCATGGTGAACTAAGGTGGGGAATGATTATTCTAGTGCAATTTGCCAAGATTTTTTTCTAGCTGAGTGATCAAATATATGTAATTAGGGAGAAGGGAGTGCAGAAGAACAGTGCAGGGATCTGTGTGATAGCGGGACCCCCGTGGTGGTTCGCAAGAGAGCGCTCACATACACCAGGGCACAGCAAACAGGCCTCGCAGGCTGCCAACTCTGCCAGCAAGACATGAAATAGAACTCTGGGAAACAAGAACGGTGTCTTCAAGCCTGCTGAGTTTCTCATGTCCCAGCCAATTTCCTTCCAAAGATTATTACCCTTTTTCCCCTGATGAGTACTGTTCTGTTCCTCCCAGCCTTCCTACCATAAATACCTAAGATAGAAAGAAAAACAGTCTCTGAATTCTGAAGAGGAGGAATGCCAATCCTCTATTCTGGAAGGCTCTCATACTGTTGCATGGGGATTTTTAAAGGATGAGAGCCTATTTCTTTTTATCTTAAGATGTTCACAAAAATCAAATAAGTAGCTGTATTATGTGAAACTACAGAAATACACGTAGTATTTCTAACGTGAGGATAAAAACTGATTGCTCATGACTTTCATCATAGTCCCTGTCACAGTAGATGATTTATAGTTCCAAATCCCATAAGAACTGTAATAACTGCCTTCTCTTTGTTCAGGAAGGAATAACAAATTTGAGGTTTGGACATCAAATTTTTTTTAGGAAAAGTAAGGGGAGGCAGACATTTCCAGCCTCTTTAGAGTTGGAATACTGCAGCCTTTGTTGATTTGAGACATGGCATTCCCTATCCTTCTGAAAGTACTCAATAGAATATGTTTATTTTTCAAAGATCTTATTTATTTATTTTAAAGAGAGAGAGTAGGGGTGTGGTAGAGAGAGAGAGAGAATCTCAAACAGACTCCCCACTGAGCATGGAGCCTGATGGGGGCTTGATCTCAGGACCATGAGATTATGACCTGAGCCAAAATCAAGAGTCGACTGCTGAACTGACTGAGCCCCCCAGGTGCCCCAGAATATATTTATTTTTTAAATGGAAAATTTTTAAATATTTTGCTATGAGATTGTGAGTGTATTTTTGGAATCCTTCTGAGATAATCTACGGTATCCATGGGTGATCATGACTGCTTTGGAAGATGTGTTTTATACCAAGAAGGAAAACATACCGAGCTGACCATCAGAACCCACTGCAGCTCTAAAGTACAGGTCCCCAAGCCCCACTCCAAGAGATTCTGCAGGCAATCTAGGACAATTTTCTATGCTTTTGAAGCAAGCCTCTTATTCTCTCAACTTCTTACAAGTAACATATTCCATTTTTCCACTATAATTAGTCATTCCAAGTCACAGGCTTTTATTTTTTTCCTTAAATATGAGATCTGGAAGATGATTTTAAAAGATGCAGTATTTGCTTTTGAAATCCAGTTAATTCAACAATAAGAGAGGAATAAAACAAAAAATCTTTGATGCATAAATCCCAGAGTCATTCTTCTTTCCGGAAAAGAGAGAAAAGAATATTGCAATTCTCATGAGTCTTTCTATAAGGGGAAGATTGGAGGGAAAAAAAGAGAGAGAGAGAGAGTTAAATTTGTTTATTATTTTTTTAAAAGATTTTATTTATTTATTTGACAAAGAGAGAGACAGTGAGAGAGGGAACACAAGCAGGGGGAGTGGGAGAGGAAGAAGCAGGCTTCCCGCCAAGCGGGGAGCCCAGTACAGGGCTCGGTCCCAGGACCCTGGGATCATGACCTGAGCCTAAGGCAGACACTTAACGACTGAGCCACCCAGGGGCCCCGAGAGTTAAAGTCAGTTAAGGAATCACTCCATTTGAAACCTGTGTAATCATAGATTTCTTGGAAAGTATGCCCAGGAATATCTGATTCCTGAAGCCTGTAAGAAGGCCAGGTTCTAGTGGGAGCTGTGACTTTCTGTTGATAAAGAATTCTGTCCGCTCGGTTTTGTTTTTATTGGTGATGGTGTATTTGGATTTGAGATTTTTGCCCTTGCCTTTAGCGGAAACACAACTCATTTTCTCATGGATTAACACTAAAAACCGATGAAAAAAAAAAGCATTTATGAAAAGCTCAGTGTTACATCCTCATATTTATTTCCATGACAAGGATACAGGATGGTTTTGCTAAGTTGCAAATGTATGTGTTGCAGGGGGTGAGGTGGGAAGAGGATTTAAGTAAGAAAATCTTAAGTGGGGTCTCAGGCTATCGAAATAAGGAGGCAACCAGATTTTTCTGGGTGAGGCCTTTAGTTCTCTAAAGAAGATACGCTAAGTGTATAATTAAATAACATTCATAACACTGTGATGTATGAATCAGTCTCATGGAACAAAAGTTAAATATAGAGAAAAGTAGAAGTTCTTCTTGATGACCCTTTTTTCTTTTTCTTTTTTTTTTTTTTAAGATTTTATTTATTTATTCGACAGAGATAAAGACAGCCAGTGAGAGAGGGAACACAAGCAGGGGGAGTGGGAGAGGAAGAAGCAGGCTCATAGCGGAGGAGCCTGATGTGGGGCTCGATCCCATAACGCCGGGATCACGCCCTGAGCTGAAGGCAGACGCTTAACCACTGTGCCACCCAGGCGCCCCCTTGATGACCCTTTTTTCTGATTCCACTCATCTTCCCATCAATAGCCCTTGACATCAGTTTAGATACAATCTTCTACACTTTTCCAAGTATTCACATACAAGTATATGTACAGTGGTATACCTAGAAGTTTATAGGCTATTTAAGTACACACAGTGTTGTAGTGTACATACTGTTCTGCAACTTTCCCTTTCCACTTAATATGTCTTAGGGTTCTTTCCAGGCCACCACACATACATCTGCCTCATTCTATTTTAGATGGTTGTATAATATTCCATGTTATTAATTTACTCATAATCCACAGATGTTCATATTAAATAATTGTTTCTAATTATTCTCTTTTATAGTCTCTTGCATAATGACCACACTTCTACCTGCTTCTTTGTACCCAAAAAAGATTATTTCTAGGGTAGATTCCTAAAAGTAGAGTCAGTGGGTCAAAGGGCCTGCATGTTTCTAATTTTAGTAGGTGCCACTCTATCGTCCTCCAAAGTGACTTTACTAATCTTCATTTCCACCAACCCTGCCCCATGCCATCAATGCTTGATATTATCAAGCTTTAAAATGTTTGGGATTCATCATCGGAAACCGGGGATGTACTGTATGGTGACTAACATAATATAATAAAAAATCATTAAAAAAAAAAGAATAGCAAAAAAATAAAAAAAAATAAAAATAAAATGTTTGGGATTCATGGTGAAGGAAAAAAAACTATATTGTATTCCGACTTCATGAGATTTAGTATTTAATGCTTTGTAAATATTGTCATTTTAATAAATTTACATACACACACAGAGGAACTCTTTGCCCATATGCTCATGTTTCACTTCACTGTAAATATGTCTTGTTAGAGCCTGAGGTCAGTACTGCCTCCAGAGCCCTATTTGAAGACAGAGTAGGTATCTACTATGGAAACCAGCTTCATGCTAGATGCTTGGAATAAGGGGTGACCATTCCATGATGAGAGGGGAGGCAACAGTGGCCTCTAGAAAATATCCTTTCTGCTGATGCAAATCGATGCCTGGAAATTTCTTTAAGAAAACAGGTCCCTTTAGCACTGACCCTTTGTAAAACAGAAAGGAGTTGGTTTGCGATGTGAGAGTACTGGATGGCGTCCCCAGTCCCTTTCAGCTCTAAAGCTCTATGATTCCTCTTTGACATTAGCCAGTTGCTGGGAATATGCGAAGCTTTGAGGGAGTGGGACGGAGGAGGGAGGAGGCGATCAGCAAATATCTACAGCTGGGGCAGACACAAGGTTTGATGAGCTTTGGGTCGCTCAAAGGCGTGGAGTAACTTCAGCGAGGGACACCAGCAGGAGGACATCTGGCCCTGTCCACCGTTCGACCTGGACGTTCCCTCCCCTGCCTGTAGCTCTGCTCAGCGGGGTGCACCTGGTCAAGCACTAGGTGACACCATCCAGCTGATCAGCTAAAATGTATCTTGGAGGAGCCGAAAGAACTCTTCTGTGTTGGCAGTTACGACACCTGAGAAGTGAGGCCAGCAAATGATGTCACTGCAGAAAAATGTAGATGAGAAATGTGTCATTAGAGCAACAGATATAGGCAATTAGACTTTCTTTTACTGAAGAGTCACAGCATCTATTTCTTTCCAGAGTTACAGGGTTCTCTGGCACAGACCCTGAAAGATAGGAAGAACGCAGTTTGGTGGTATTCTTTTTGCTTTATGGTCTCTTCCTTCAGAGTTTAACCCTATTTGTCAAGGCTCTACTCTTAAATTCCAGCTCTATGTGGCATGAGAGCGAGCTTAGCATCTTCAAGACATGGTTTTTATAAAGCAGTATTCTCAATGCCCTCCCCCACTGGCCTTCTGGGTGTTGAGTTCTGGAACACTGTTGCAGCATAGAAATCTTTTAAAAATGAGATACATAGTAATATATCATTTGTATGAATAAAGAAAGAAAAGAATTCTCAGTCTTGGTCTCCACGGACATAAAATAAGTATTGAGAGGTCTCATGCTTAGTTATATTAACCCAGATACCACTAAAAGAGACAGAGTGTGTCTAAAATGGCAAGTGTTATCTGTCACTCAATAACGTGCTTCCAGAATATTTTTAGTGCACATGATCTCTGTCAGTGTCTAGGGTTCGTCTGCTGAAAAATTGTCTGCACCACTGACATCTTGCCATCCTGGAATTTTGATGTTTAAGCTCTCATTTCATTATATTGTTTAGTAAATAAAATGTCCTCGGTAGGCTAAAAATAAGGGTGTACCATGTGTCTGAATTCACCCCTCCCTCGTGGTTCTATTTTGGGCACGAGGAAGGGTTGGAAAGATCCAGGAAGCTGAGAGGGGTCATGCAGAGCTGTTGCCTTGTGAGCCCCGGTGCCTCTTCACCCCCGCCCTATGACGCTAGGTTTGGGCTAGTGAATAAACCCAAAGCCTGTCTTCAACAGGGATTTTTTAAAAAAGAAAACTGTGAGTGACTAGCATGGTTGCTTTCATATCCGATGTTTAGAATTCAGCACATTCCATCAGGCACACCCCAGATCACTGCCAGAGAAGCCGGGGCGGCAGCTTGCCTTCTCGTGTTAGGCGCACCATCTAAAATCATTGAGCTACTCCCACACCTTTGTTTTGTTTTAATTATTTTTCACTCCTTTAGAAGATTTTCTTTAGGAGCAGCAGGTTACTCTCAAATTCAAATAATGCCAAATTCCCTTCTGCTTCATGCTTTCCTTTTTTGGCTTTTCCCTCCCATGGTAGATTATATGTCGTATGTTGAGCTGTCCATAAGCTATGCTATACAGGCACACCTCATTCTGATGAGGAATATTCTCCCATCAAAGTGCTCAGGAAAGCTACGGTATTTCCAAGGCCACACCACTGGCCCACTTGTTCTGAGTGGTCATTAACAGAGTGAAATGCTTTCTCCCTGCACCTCAGCCCTCTCCCTTCCATGCTGCTCACCTTTGAGTGGCTTTCTGGAACTGTGGCATCACTCACTGAGGACCGCCTAAAGACATTACCAATAGCCAGCTACCTTTCGCTGAGCATCAGGCACTGTTCCAAGACCTTCAGTATATTCACTCATTCACTCCCCTCCACAGCCCTCCGAAGGAGGCGCCATGATTGCCCACGTTTGGTTGATGAAGCCCAGAGAGGTCAGGTAATCCGTCCAGGCCCACGCTGCTAGCGCTGAGCAGACCCAGGAATCACACTGGCCTCCCTGGCTCTGGAGCACCTGCTCCCAGCAGCCCCACGGTCCCACCTCTCCTAATTCAGCACGTCTCGTTCAGAGGGTCCTGTCTCTCCACATCAGCTCCCAGCGACTCTCAGATAACCTCAGCACTGCAATCAGAACTCCCACCCTCCCTCAAACTAGCACGCACTTTGCAACCTCTCCGTCAGGCTCTGCAGCCCCTCCGTCTCCCTCGTGCCCCTGAGGGAGAGAGCTTGGAAGCCAGTCTTCTTGCAAATCTGCAGCTTTCCTTTTTCTTTGGCTACCAACTTTCTACCATCTAGAATCAGTATGCTAACCTTTCACCTCCACTTTCTGTGTACTCTAGTCCTTCCACACAGACACACTAGGAAATATCTCCTGTCACATACTATTTTCATCACCACCACCACCACCACCCCGCCAAAGAATGAGCAGTAGCTTCTCTTTAATCCGTAGTGTTGGCACGGCCCCCTAGCATTCACCATCCAGTGGGTAACTTGTTCTTGTGACATAACTTTCTGAGTTTCCCTCATCCCTACCAAGGCAGGTCATCTGGTTAAGCCAGCAGTCTGTCTCAGATGGAGCCATTTACTCAACAAGCATTTGGTGTGTGCCTTCTTTGTGCCAGATAAGCAAACCAGTGTGAGAGCCTGACTTCCAGAAACTCTACGTCCGGTGATGGAAACAGTTGGGTTCCGCACCGTGGGATAACGTTCCAACAGAGCATTTCTGGGAGCTTTGAGCTCCTGGGGGAGCATCTAAGCTACTGGGAAAGAAGCCTGTGAAGTGGAACCTTTAGGTTTCCAGCCTCTACTCTAGAGAAAAATCCAGCAAAGGAAGTGGGAAGAGGGGTCAGAAAAGCAACCCACCCTGTCTGCTGGGCGCTGCTGTGTTGTATTCACGGCACTTACTCTATTCTAACATGTGGCAGAACGTAACCGAACAGAATGTTAACCAGAATGTAAGAGCACTCCATGAAGCAGGAGTGCTGTGCGTATTCATAGCTGCATCTCCTAGAAACTGTCCCAGTATGTAATACTAGAGAAACACGTGTTGAATTTTGGTCACTGGCAAGTGGCTTTCTGGAACTGTGGTAAGAAGGGGTGTGAGGCTACTTCCCACTTCTGCAGGGATAAAAAGCCAGGTTGCAGCAATGTCCTTTCTGGGCTTGGAGAGAGGGTCTCAGTACCCAGACTATAAAACTGTGGTCCCGGTCTTGGGGGGGAATCAAGGGAAATTGCATGGGCAGAGTGACATCCGAGCCAGGACATCAAGGAAAAGATGAGTTAACCAGGCACAGGATCCAGAAGGTCATTTCTAATAGCGGAAGAGGATGCCTAAAGCTCCACTATAATGTGCTCATCCTTACCCGTGTACTCTTGCTACCATGTGAGCGCCCTTTCTTCCCGAATTTTCTATCAGTGTATGTTTTCTTCTCCTTAGTCTTCTGTCCTGCAGCAAGAAGCCTCTTGCCCATTGCCTCAGGACAGACAGCCCCCCGTCTGAGACCTCAGAGATCATGAGGCTTGGGGACACGAAGGTGCCCTTCTGAAATTTAAACTCCCAGGCGCAGAGCGTCATGTCTCCTCTCCGAACGGCAGCTAGAATCTCCACATTGTAAGAGCCCTCCCAGGTTCTCTTTAGTCTCCTTCTCAGTACATTAACCCCTCCCTAGTTGGATTTTTAAATTGCCCAAAGACAGAGACCACAGTGTTAACTTCCACAGGAGGGTTTATTTCTCTCCCTCAGTCCCGTGGGCCTGGACTGTGGCCTCGCAGTCTCCACCCTGACATGTAGCACCCAGGAGAGCCACTGACATCTTCATTTCCAAATGGGAGAGACCGCCTTCTCAGGCTCCGAATTCAGACCTGTGTTGCCGAGATGGGCAGGAGGCGCCTGAGCCGTTCTGACGTCGGTTACTGGTTGTCAAGGGCCTCAGACCTGTTGGTGCTCAGTGGCCTCTCGGTTTCCTTAAAGGCCTGTTCACCTCCATTGCTTCTGTTCATTCTGTCAGGCACCCGATCAGCACTGACAGAGCGACTGTTGCCTGTCAGGCACGGTACTAGGTCTGGTGACCCTGACCACGTGTCACAGAGGAGCAAACTGACCTCCGTCCTCCGGAGCTGGGCTGCGGCCACCCCGGGAATGTGTGTTGCCTATTTGGGTTTGAATTCCTGAGCCAGCTGGGGGGGGGGGGGGGCGGGCTGGGGTTACCAGCAAGGAGGAGCTGCCTGTCTTGGCTTTCCAGGATGCTTTGCTGTCACCAGCCAGTGACAGCGTGCCGCCATAGTCGCATGTGCCAGCATGAGGCATCTGGCATGTTCTTACCAAATGTGTGCCAACCTGAGCAGGACTGGGATTGCATTAATGACACTTCTCTGTTTGGCCATTATTACTCATTTGCTTTCCCTTCTCTGCTGTTTCCCTCCCCCAATTTCTTTTTCCTTCCATGGCTTCAAGCATACCCCCAAACCCCACCCATTTTTACCCTAGCCAAATGGCTCTTGTTACACAGATTGAAACTACCCTGTCAGCTCCTCAAGGGCAGAAGAGGCCATCACTGTCTCATTCATTCCGAGGGTCCTGCCACAGTGCCTGGCCCGCAGTACGTCCACATGCTGTCTATGTTCGGCGAATGGCTGAATGCCTTTCCCACCGACTGTTCCTATGCGTGGCTTTTATTTTTTTTAATTGAAGTATAATTAGCATACAGTGTTATATTAGTTTCAGGTGTACAATATAATGATTCAGCAGTTCTATGCGTTGCTCGGTGCTCATCAAGGTAAGTGTCCTCTTGGGGCGCCTGGGTGGCTCAGTCAGCTGAGTGCCCAACTCTTGATTTCAGCTCAGGTCATGACCTCAGAGTCTTGAGATCAAGCCCTGCACGTCAGGCTCCACACCGGGCGTGGAGCCTGCTTCAGATTCTCTCTCTCTCCTTCTGTCCCTCCCCGCCTCTCAGAAAAAAAGAAAAGATAAATGTACTCTTAATCCCTCCTATCTATTTCACCCATCCCCCCGCCGCATGGCAACCACCAGTTTGTTGTCTATATTTAGGAGTCTGGGCTTTTTGTCTGTCTCTTTTTTCTTTGTTCATTTGTTTTGTTTCTTAAATTCCACATACGAGTAAAATCATATGGTATTTGTCTTGCTCTAAGTTATTTTACTTAGCATTATACTCTCTAGGTCCATCCATGTTGCAAATGGCAAGATTTTATTCTTTTTTATGGCTGGGTAATATTCCAGTGTGTGTGTGTGTGTGTGTGTGTGTGTGTGTGTGTGCGTGCACGCACGTGTATCACCTCTTCTTTATACATCATCTGTGGATGGGCACTTGGGCTGCTGCCATATCCTGGCTATTGTAAATAGTGCTACAGTAAACACAGGGGCATATATATCTTTTTAAATTAGCATTTTGTCTTGTCGGGGTAAATGCTGAGTAATGAATTTACTGTATCGTATGGTAGTTCTATTTTTAATTTTCTGAGGAACTCCCATACTGTTTCCCACAGTGACTGCACTAAGTTGCATTCCCACCAACAGTGCACGAGGGTTCCTTTTTCTCCACATCCTCTCCAACACTTGTTATTTCTTGTGTTTTTTTTTTTTTTATTTTGGCCATTCTTAGAGTGATACAGTTGTGTATGCTTTTTATAGACAGCATAACGTAATCACACCATTCAGACAGACTTGAATTTGAAATCACCTCTGTCACTTTTTGCCATATAACCTTGGCTAAGTCCCTTCCCTCTCTGACCCTCAATTTCCATGTCTGCAAAATGAAGACAAAACCTACTTCTTAGTGTTGCCAAGAGGATTGTTGTGGTAACATGTAAATATCTAAACTATAGTAATGGTCAGTGTTTGATTTCATTTCCCTTCTGATGGGTTATATAGATTCTTTATTTATTTTCCTCTTTTTCACCCAAAATTTGAAGAGTTGGTATTTGAACCAGGTTGAGCTAAAAACAAACCACCCCAGATATCTCTGTGGCTTAAAACACCAATGGTTAGATTCTTCTCTGGGCTTTGTGTCCACTTCAGGTCTGTGGGGGCTCTGCCCAACAGCCAAAGCCCTCCTCTTGACACAGCCATCCCGGGTCACTGAGGAAGGGGCAGTGGTAAATTACATCCTGGCTTTTGAAGGCTTCTGCAGGGAAATGGCAGATGTTTCTGCCACTCACATTCTCCTGCCCGCAGTGAAGCCCATGTTCACATCTCACTTAGGAAGGCGCGTAATCCCACCACGTGCCAGACAGAGGAGAACTGGCATGTTGTTGAACACCACTGATGACCCCAAAAATATCTCAGATGAGTTGACTTCAAAGGACAATGAAATCTCAAGTTACTTTGACCTAGTTTGAAAGTAAGAACTTTTGAGCAAATGAGTCAAATCAGTAAGATTGTCACGGTGACGGTGATGCCTTCTTGAGAGAACAAGCTTCTTTCAGGATATTAAGTGTTCATTATGAGGAGGGGCACTGAGTTGCAATCCAGTCTTAACTGTTCATCCCAGCGGGCGCGAGCTCTCTGCTTGTTACTGGATTGCCAATTAGCCTGGTGTCACGAGGCACTTGTAGGTAATAAAAGTACGTTTCTTTCCAAATAACCTGGAGCGTAAGCTCGTAATTTAAACTGAGTTTTCTCCTTGTTATTTACTTAACTTTGGGCTATTTTACTACGTTTATGTCATACTTTTTTATCATAATCACTCGGTTGTTTATTGATTGCTTGCTATGGTAAAAATGCGACATTAAAGAGTCTAGGCTCTGGGTCCAAACTGCGTGGGTTCAAATTACAGTTCTGCCATTGGCTTGTGGCCTTGGGCAAGTGACTCAGCTCTCTGTGCCTCATTTTTCTCATCTGTGAAATGGGGATGATGGCAGCACATACCTCATAGGATAGTTCTGAGGATTAAATCAATTAATACATATAATACTTAGAAAAGCATTTGATACCACATAGTAAGCACACGATAAATGTTAACTATTAGCATCATTTTTAGGCACAGTGGAGAAACACAAAGGAAGTTTGATGAAGCCAGAACTTTCTATGTTTTGTTTGCTGTTGTATCCCATGCTTAGAACAGTCACATCTCAGGCACTCAGTATTTACTGAGTGAATCAATGAATGGGCTCTAACCTCATGAAATTGAAAAGCCAGCCTAATTCCTTTCTTGGATAATAAGAGAACTCCCTTCTCATAAAACTGTCTTGACCAACCTTGAACTTTTAGTCAGAACCAAGCCCTGACCTCCCTGACTGAGGGTCTGAACCTCCCCTTCACTTGCCAACTCACTCAAATGCATTGTGGCGGTGAGGCCAATCTCGAGTGTTGCTGACTTTTTTCACACCCTCAACTGGTGACACTGGCATCAAATATTGAGCCTGTCCTTGCAGAGGCTGGTGCCGATGAGGCCATGCAAACGTGTCACCTTCCTGCTATGGCAGTTTGGACAATTGTGATGTTATTTAATGTAACTGCTTGCCCCACTGACGTTCATGTGTCCTTACTGTCAAGAAGGAATTGGGGCGGAGGGGGACGCCTGGGTGGCTCTGTCAGTTAAGCGTCTGCCTTCGGCTTGGGTCATGGTCCTGGGGTCCTGGGATCGAGTCCCGCATCGGGCTCCCTGTCAGCGGGGAGCCTGCTTCTCCCTTTGCCTGCTGCTCCCTCTGCTTGTGATACCTTCTCTCCCTCTCTCTCTGACAAATAAAAAAATAAAATCTTAAAAAAATAAAAGAAGAAGGAATGGAGGGGACAGTGAAAATGTTTGGGTGCGTGAAGTTCAAAGCTGTGTGCTCTCGACCCCCAGCCAGCAGCCCTTCCAGATGACCTACCGCTCCCCAGGCCCACGCAGTCCACCCAAATCCACTCATCAGCCCAAGAAAGATATCCAGGCTTGTAAATACGGACCTTCCTTCCTAATCTTCATATGTGCCTATGCTGTCTCCTCTTCCCCCTTCTGCCATGGGCTCCAGAGTCCAGAGACGGCCACACATGCTCCGGCTCTGCCTGCCTCTCCGACCTTTCCTTTCTCTGACTTCCTCTGCTTCCCTTTTCCTCTTGGTTCTTTACTCCAGCCACTCAGTCTTCTTGTTCTCCTGGAACCCCCCACCCCCAAGCACATGTCTGCCTTTTGCACTTGCTGCTTCTGTGCCTAGAAAGCTCTTTCTCAGGTCCCTGCAGTGCCGGCCCACTCACTTCAGAAAGGTTTCTACTAAAATGCCTCATCCTCCATGTCTAAAATAGCTCCTATCTCCATTTTCTTTCTGAGCATTTATCTCTAATGACATGTTATGATTTGTTTACTTGCATATTTACTTATATATCATCTGTCTCCCCCATTGAAATGTAGGCTGTATGAGAACAGACACTGAATCTCGAGTACCTGGCAAGTCGTTAGCACTCAATTAGTATTTATTGACAGGAAGGAAGGAAGGAAGGAAGGGAGGGAGGGAGGGAGGGAGGGAGGGAGGGAGGGAGGGAGGGAGGGGAAGGGAAGGGAAGGGAAGGGAAGGGAAGGGAAGGGAAGGGAAGGGAAGGGAAGGGAAGGGAGAAGGGGAAAGAGGGAAGGGAAGAGGAAGGGAGGGAAAGAGGGAGAAAAACCAAACAAAAACAGAATAAATTTATATGTACTTATAAATGTTGATAAAGTACTTTAAGAGAGACCAAAGGTAAACCTAATATAGATGGGGAGATAGAAAAGCCTTCTTTGAGGAGATGCTGTTTAAAGCTGAGACTTAATATAGGGTAAAGACCAGAGCAGGTAGAGGTAAGAGAATGTGCAGGGACCCCCGAGCTTGAGGTCTGCTGGGGCACAAGAAGGCCAGAGTAGCTGGAACCCCACGGAGAAGTGGGCTGGGGAGGCCTGGGCCTGATCACGGTTATGTAACAAGGTGACAGCCCTGATGAGGCTAGTCTGTGGCAAAGCAGGACTTTTCGGGGGCCGGGTGGTCATGAAGAAGACTTGGGAAAGCAGAACCAGACTGCAAAGAAAGCCCCTGCCTCCGTGGACTTCGGAGACCACGAGGTTATTTCTGGGGCTCCTTTGTGTTGGTTATTCACTAAATAAGCCTTCCTCAAGCCATCGCAGGTTCCGTTCTGTCGTCTGAACAGGGAACATGACGACACCTACTCTGGTTGTCGTCAGCACCGTCCCCAGCACTGGGAGCCGCCTCATTACCACAGGGGGGCTCTAAATTTCCCACACGCAGTGCTCAGTGCAGGTGCTGTGGTGGGAGCAGAAGGAGGAGAGGACCCTGCCTCTGAGTCTCATAGGAGCGTCTGACGGAAGGACATGTGCTCCTGAGCCCCGTGAGAGGAGTGTCCACAGCACTCCTGTGGGCGCCACCAGTCCGGGGCAGTGTATCCAAAGGGCGCGTGCGTCTGCAAGAGGAATTCAGAGGGATGCAGATGGACATTTTTTTTCATAGTTACATATTCTCTGATGCATGTTAAAATAAGTAAATGTTCGCACATCAGATCAGCTTACCTAGAATGAATAAAGAAGTTGATTTAAAGTGAACTCACAAGTGGGGCGTCTGGGTTGTTCAGTAAGTGAAGCGCCTGACTCTTGACTTCGGCTCAGGTCATGATCTCGGGGTCCTGGGATCGGGCCCCACGTCGGGCTCTGCGCTCAGCAGGGAGTCTGCTTGAGGGTTTGCTCTCTCTCTCTCTCTCTCTCCCTCTCCCACTCCTACTCACACACTCTCTGTCTAAAATAGATGAATAAATCTTTTTAAAAAGAACAAAGTCAAGTTAACTCATGAGAAAAGACAGTGACTAACAGAACAGGCGGCACACAGCAGCAGCAGAAGTGAAGGTGACAAAGGACTGGCTGGCACTCAGGAAACAGGGGGCCACAGACCCAGGGCCTGTGAGCTGAGGGAGGCCGACGAGCAGAGTGGTCTTCAGTCACTCTGTCGAGTCAGACTTCGCAGAAGAACCCGCAGGGCGTGGACTGAAGGGCCCAGCCTGACACGGGAGCCAGGTAGTGGCATTCAGCACAGCTTGTAGAGAGAACCGAGTGGGTCTTGGCAGGAGCGACCCGGAAAGGCAGCTAGACCTGATTGTGCCCAGGGGAAGAAAAGAGGTATCTTAGGGTCTTTTTCTAAGATGTCCATTGACAGAAAGGTAGTCTGAATCAGGGCTATGGCGGAGCCTGTAAAGAACAAAGAAGAATGTGCCGGAGCCCACATTTATTGGCAGAGACGGTCTTGTCTGTCAGGTTTTCTTCCCCAGTAGAAATAGAGACCCTGCTCTTGACCTCATCAGAGATAGGGTAACCCTGAAGACTGCGTTGAAGGGTGAAAAATGAAATTAAGCATATGATTTCTGCCAGGCGTCAGGGACAAGGGGGCGAGGTTAGGCGGGTAGAGCTATGGAGCCCAGGAATGTTCTTTCAGAGGAGGTCAGTTCAGGTAGCCGGGAATAAATTACACCACCGCCCAGGGGCCAGCCTTCCTCCTCACCAGCCAAAGAGAGCGGTGCTCTGGGCAGCCAAGAAAAAGAAAAGGATGGAACTGATGTGTGCTGCTCTTCAGAACTGGAATATCTTTATTGTTTTGCTAATTTGAAACTTAAATTATATGCTTCTTTGAAAAATCAAAATGATACCAAAGTACACAAAGTGGGAAGTCAAGGGCCCCCGTGGGTAACAACTCCTGACAGGAAATTGTGTCATTCAACAGCTGCTTCCTGAGACCTACCGAATGGCAGCACAGACACTGTCTTAGGAGGTTCACATGCTCCATAATTAAAACAAAGATCTTTGTCCTTATTGGGCTTACATCGCAGAGCTGTGCTGTCCGATACAGTAGCCGCTCCCCGCATGGAGCAATTAAATTAATTAAAAGCAAATACAACTTAACCATTAAGATTCCCCAGCCAGACCAGCCACATTTCAAGTGCTCCATAGCTGTATGTAGCTAGTGGCCACCTTACTGAACAACACAGATATAGAACATTCCATCACTGCAGAAAGTTTTATTGGACAATGATAACCTAGAGGACTAGTGACTGTTAACAGTTTGTTGTATATTATTCTGGACCTGTATACACAAATACATAGATGTGTGTGTGTGTGCATATGTGTATATGTACACATGCATATATACACTTGTGTTTATATGCACGTGTATATATAAGCATGTGTATATACGTATGCATGTATATATATCCCGTGTGTAAACATATGTGTACATGTATGTATACATGCGTATACATACTTGTGTGTGTGTGTAAATGCATGTGTGTATGTATGTGTGTACCTATGTATATATGTATGCCTGTGTGGATATATATTTATAAAAAAACTTGTGTGTGTGTATGTATACACATGTGTGTATATATATTTATGTGTATACATGTATGCATGTGTGTATATATATATAAACATATCTAGGTATATGATTGTGTGTATATATATTACATATTAATATGTATATTGAAGATTCATTTATTTATTTGGAGAGACAGCACAAGCAGGAGTGGCACAGGGAGAGGGAGAAAAAATCTCAAGCAGACTCTGCGCTGAGCACGGAGCCCTCCATGAGCCTGGATCTCATGACCCTGAGATCATGACCTGAGCCAAAACCAAGAGTCAGACGCTTAATGAGCTGCGCCACCCAGCACCCCATGGCAGTGTATGTATTATATAGCATATGTGCTGTACCTACTGTTCCAAAACCTACTCTTCGCCCTTAATAATCTACTATAGGCATCTTCCTTTATCAGTGAATAACAGAGCAAACGCATCAGTTTCCATCCTCATAGTGACAGATGTTTAGTTTCAGTTTTTCACTACCATAAGCCATATAACTGTGACCACCCTTAGAACTTACATCCGTGTACATTTCCGCAACCCTTTGTTAACATAAATCCCGCGAGGTGGACTGAGACAATTCACGCGGCATGCAGAGCACCCGGTGAGCGCTCCTCGCAGGTGTGACTGCGCCAGGCTTTGCAGAAGGCCCTGCGGTGGCCTTTTCCAGGAGCTGCTGCTGCTCCCTGAGATCAGGCCCTGAGGCTTTTCACAGCCAATAGCGCGGAAATGCGATGCCCTGAGGCCACAGCCAACAATCCTCCATAGAGTTTCGGTTTTGTGGTTTAGGTTTTGCTGTTCTCATCAAAAGAATTACACATTTTGGATCTAGCCACATGTCACATGTCGCACTTACTGACCACCTCCTGGGTACCTGGCTCTGCATGAGGCGTAAAGCCCGTTGAGTTCTGAGAACCGTCTCGTTTTATGAGCTCACAATGAAACCTTTGTGACAACGTGACTGCTCATTAAACCTGGTTCGGAGCTATCCACACAGTTCTGTTTTGTTTGTTTTTTCACCTGGAGAGAGGCCAGCGTCGGTGTAGAAATGAAGGCAGTTGTGAGGTGGTGTGGAAGGCCGCATTCAGACGTTACCAAGCTGGACGATCTGGGTTGCTTGCTTTTTGTTTCCCCAGTGGAGGCCCAAAGAAATGGTAACCATTTTGGAGTTTTCTTTCTACACTAACTCCCAACTCCCCTGCTGTTTCGAGGCTGGGGAAGCTGACACACTCTGCCTTCAGGTCACAGAGCTGGCCATGGCTTAGCTCACTAGCTCTTCAGCCCCTCCCCATCCCCACGCTTCAGGGGGAGAGGGCACCTCCTCTGAGCCCAGCCCCTCCTCCCTCACCCTCCATGACACGTGGTGGACATAGAGTCACTGTGAAAACGGCTGCGGACTCAAGAATGTCCCTGCTCAGAAGGAAGTGAAAGCCCAGAAACCCTGAGACTTGGCGATCATTCATTTTTGCTGCCCTGTAGACTTGCAGTCGGGCTGCGCTGTCTCCCTCAGATGCTGGAGGGGATGGCGGACAGACACTGTGGGAGCCTCATACCGGATTGGGCTTGGGACAGGTACAAAGGCCCCAGAAGGCCGCAGACGGTGGCCCACTCCACCATGCAGGAAGCCTGGCCCCATCCTCAGGGTCAAGGAAGCGGGGAGTAGCAGCCGCCTTCTCCGCAGCTCCTACCAAGATCCCTCAAACTTCAGTGTGACCTGAACCCCGAGTTTCAGAAGGCGGACATCTGCCTGTCAACTTGCCTGAGTTCCTGCATGTGTTTCTGGGGTCCACCCTCGAGGTTTTTCCTTGCCTCCAAGAGAGATGATACTTCCCCTTCTGCCTGATGCCACGGGACTGCTGGCAGCCCTCTCTGGACTTTGTCCCATCTCTGAATCGGGCGCGGCTAACCCACACGCTAATCCACACCGCCTCCAAAAGAAAGTACAGAGAAGCGATAGATCAGAGGCCTCATTTAGCGGGAGCTTAAATTTCAGGCGTGGGGATGCTGGCTCGGTTCAATGGAGATTTACAACAGCAGGTGCAGGGGAAGCTGAGACTGAGGCAGAGAAGGATTTTGTGTGTTGGGGGAGGGGAGAGGTAGGGGGCTCATTTGATCTGCCTGCTACTGGAAGAAAACTAAACTCCATTTGCTCTGCTATTCTTTTAAGAAACAAAAGAGATGAAAGAAACTTTAGGCCAATAAGCTTCCCTTTTATTCTTCCCTTTTTCTCAAATAGATCAGAAAATGATCCCACATTATCAACCACCTAACCTTCCCTTAAAATATAAATTAAAAGAACACCAGTGTTCCTCCCTACTTAAAATCTCATGATAACATGCTCAGCAAGGCTGGAGCTCAAGAAACAGAATGGAAAAGAAAAGACGTAGGTTTTTAAAAAACTCCTCTGAATGACGATGAGAACAGAGGCAAGGAGGGTCAGATAGTAATTGGAAAAGCTTTTAAATGCGCCATGATTTCGACTTTTGATTTCATCCTCTCCTACAAATGGACAATTAGCCATAGAACAGGTTTGTGTAATTAGCAGGCAAGCCAAACCCTGAGTGATTTATTCATCATAACTTGGATAAGAGAGCGTTTCCCAGTGACACATTACAGCCAGAAATGACACCCCATTATTCCCACACTCTCAATCTTATTAGCATTCCTAAAATAAAGTACAACCTTATCTCTTAAAAATCCTTCATGGGAAACAGACTTCTGGTACTGTTTTTATTTTTTTTTATTTTTTAATTATTTTCTGTAGACAGCACATAATTGGGTTATTTATTTTTTTTTAAATAATAACTTTTTTTATGTTATGTTAGTCACCCTAAAGTACATCCTTAGTTTTTGATGTAGTGTTCCATGATTCATTACTTGCGTATAACACCCAGTGCTCCATGCAATACGTGCCCTCCTTACTACCCATCACCGGCCTATCCCAATCCCCCACCCCCCCTCCTCTCTGAAGCCCTCAGTTTGTTTCCCAGAGTCCATAGTCTCTTGTGGTACTGTTTTTAAAACCAGCAACAAGACTGGACCTGGGCTAAGATTCAGAAAGGAGAGAAATAGCGCACTGCAGCATGGTCTGCCAGCGCTTCCTTCCTGGTCTGCTCCTCCAGGAAGCCTTCCGGGTGATCAGCTGCCTCCACATCAGGTCCATCAGAGCAGCCCCTCCCCCCCAGCACATACACATACACACATCTCTGCGCTGAAGCATAGGGAGGGACGGAGTGTGGAGGGTAACAAGGGACAGGGCTGGCCACAGGTGGTGGCACATTAGGCATGCTTCTTGGAGAACAGATGGCTCAGCCTCTTGTGGGTCTTGGAGAGACCATCCACGGAAGAAGGCTCTGGACTTCTCTTTCCCTTTATTTCTGAAATGTCAGATTGGCCCATTGGTTCCAAAACTATGCACTTTACTGCTAAAATAAAATCATGGCAGTCTTTTCCCAATGCAAAGAAAAACGAAGCAGATCAAATTTTCCCCACGGTTGGTTTATATCCCTGTGTTTTCTTACCTCTGTTGCTGCTTCGGCTTTGTAGCGCCCAAAGAGAACAAACAGGAGGCAAGCAAATATTAACACAAACACTGTCAACTGTGCGTAACCCACGGGTGTGCTTTGATGACACCTTTGCATACGTGTAATATAGACTCGTTTTCCTCCTGGTTCAGAAAACGAGATCAACTGTAGTCCTTTGTCACAGTGTCCTGTAAGGTGCAGCGTGGCTCCCAGATACTCTCTGCCACCTGACAGATTCTGAAAACGACCAGATGCAGATAATCTCTCGTCCCCTCTGGGAGTCCAACAAGCCATTTGAGCCATTCAAAACCACCAGAAACATCAACACTTTGAAAGGGGACTTATAGTAGAAATGGCAAGTTTATCATTCAGTAGAACAGATTCCACAGGTTAAAAACAATGACCTGTTGGGAGACACTCACGGTGAGATATGCCGTTTGAGAGCTTGTCTGTGATCACTGAGGAGCCCGTGTGCCGTCCTCCTCGGAAATGGGAAGGTTTGTGAACACGAACTCTGGTGAAAGTGGCTCTGTGGGCATTTCTGGGTCTTGTGGCAGGTTTTGTTCCTGGAAAAGGAGCCCAAAGTCAAAGTGATATGAGAGAGATCTGATTTTCCTGTGGTGATAAGCCTGATCATAGGAGATTAACCGATCTATGCCTGCCAGTTTAAAGGAACAGCCTCGCACATTGGGTATTTCCATTACTCTGAGTGCCAAACTTCAGGATCTCTTTGTCCAAGGTGACTTGGCTCGATTTAATAGGATCCTATGTTCCCAGCCTATGAAATTGTGTAATTTAATATGAGACAGCATCACATGGTTTTTACGAAGTCCGTGCCTCCCTCACGGAACCACATAATCTTAAGATGAAGAATCTATGATTATAGTGAGGGCAGTCAGAAAAACTGCCTTGGAGAGATGTTTCAGAGGCAGCTTAGAGGGAATGTTTCAAAACAGGAGGGGCCGTTTCCTCTTTCAGCGATGAACCAGGATGGTCTGTTTCGCTGCCTCCTTGGCCTTTCCTGCAGCAGCCTTTAGGTTCAGCGTCAAGGGCTCCTTGACCCACGGCCTGCATCCTGCTCTCTGGGCCTCACTGCCAACTTGACCTTGCACCCTGCCATTAAAAATGCCAGTTCCAAAGCATATTCCGGACAGTTCTTCCTGCAGGCTTCCCCACCTCGTGCTTTCTCCTGGGACAGCCTAAGTACTCAGGCTAGAATCCTGGACGCTCACATCCTCTCGTGACTGTACAAGTCCTTCCCGGTCCACGACACATCCCAAACCTGCCTGAGGATCAAAGATCGCAGCTGTCACTCCTTCCTTTTGTCAACAGTTTTAAAAAACCCAATTTGCCAGAGGCTGAAAAAGTGGTGTGACTGGTTTTTGTTTTGCTAGACTTTTTAAGATGATAGTGGATCCATTTAAGAGATTGTATGATAGATGGTATAAAGCATAATTATATGATAACACCCATGAACCCACCCCCCTGCTTCCTTGCCTACCCCCACCCCCCACTTCTCTGAAGTTTGTATTTATCATTCTTGTTCTCTTTAAAACAATTTTCTCTCCTTTGCATGTATCTCAACCATGTTGAGTTTAGTCTTGCTTGTTCAACGTTCAGAATTTATGTGGCCAATTGAGGTGGCTCTTCTGAAGTAGCCCTTCTGGGACTTGAGCCACTTAGGCGTGTGGCCTGCAATTGCTCAAGACCATCAGGGAGCTCTTTGTTTGAAATTTCCACCAGAGCTCCTTTATTATCACCTCAAGAATCAGCGCTGTCGCTTTGCAGCCACGTGTGGCCTGATCCAACTCTCTTTTTCCTCTCCCCTCTCTATTTCCCCCACCCATTTAAAAATAGGTAGTGGGTGCCTTCTCTGAGCCCGGCGCTCTGCTAGGGCTCAGCAGTAGACCAAGCAGAGCCCATGTCCCCACTGGGGATTTATGGCCAGTTCTCCTCTCCTTTCCTCCTGTACCATGTGAGCCATAACTTAGGCCACAGGCTAGGAGATTCCAGGCCCTTGAGCAGGATTCAGTGAACAGAGAGGCCATGGGATCAGTGAGGGCTGGGAGCCCGAGGAGGGAGGCTTATGGAAGGACTCCAGAAAGTGGTCAGCCTCCCTGGGCCCTGTCCTGGGCTCTCTGTGGCCTCACCTGGATATTTCTGACTCCAGATCTCTTTGTGAGGCCAGCCTCCCCAACACAGTCTTGCCAGCAGAGTTATGCCATTCGCTCCACACCGGCGGAGGAGGCCCTGCCATGTGGTATATATATAGATCCAGGACTCCATGAGGAGAGAGGAAATGAGCCCTGTAGGTGCTAGACTCTGACAACCCAGACTGTGACTTTATGGTAGAAGGACTGAAAAGTCCCACGAGGCCATCAAGCATTAGACGCCACTGATACAGCTGCCTGTGTATAAACATGGGACCTCAGAAATATGTTTATAGATATACTTTTTTGATTTATATATGATATAACATAAATTAAAGAGTACAAATAATATACGTATCATTCATGTTTCCTCGACCAGCTTCCACAGGACCCATTCACCAGAATGACTGACGTTCTTCAGTCCCTCTATAAAATACAAGGACTAATGCCAACACTCTGACCCCTCGAAGCTCTAGGGCAGTCTCCACGTGCCGGGCACATCTGCTCGTCCTGGTTGCCTGTGTGATTCCCAGGAGTCATCAGCCTGCTTATGCCAGTGGTGCTTATTATTAAGTTGCACACTTTAATTAAACGTTCCGCATTTTGATGAAATATGAATTCAAAAAGAAAATCATTTTTGTAAAAACCAGATGGAATGCTTTTGAAAGACTCAGTCAAGATGAGTCACTTTAAAAATGCTTTTGAGTTAGGTATGAACAAGGTGACTGTAGAAGATTGAAGGAAAAAAGTTAAAATCTAGAAGAATTCTGCTCTCAGATTGCTACAGATGGCTTTAGCATCTCGTTCTACTTGAAACGGATGCAAGTTGGAAATTGTACATGGTACATCATGGGTTTTTTTTAAAGTCATTATAGCAGACAAGACTCACAGAGAAGACCTTGGCCTTTCCTCGAAGATTAGTGAATAAAGGGACATTTATGATTTAATTTTAAACAAAATTATATATACATGTATATGAATATATAATATATAATGTAAATTATGTGTGTGAGAGATTGATTTTTCACGATCCCCCATCTCTGAAGGACGCACAGTCACCTCTGGGCCCCCAGCGCGATTGTAAAAGAGACTTCTATTATGGTTGTGCTTACACGCTTACAGGACGGCCCTACTCAAGGGTGGTCTCTATACCGTCAGCCAACCTCCCTGAAAGGTTTCAGGTGTGATGGCACTTGCTAAGGTTTATTTGGTTTTTTATTTTGCTTGGTTTTGTTTTCATTTGTCAAACATGTATTGAGAGCCATGAGAAAAGAGCCTAGTTTAGAAACAATGGTTTGGAGAGAGAGAAAAGGCAACGTCAGACTGCTGGATGGATGAGGGAGGTCATGACCTCCCAGAACTCCGTCCTTTCTGGACAGTCACACTCCCAGCGGACCTTTTCTCTCACTGCAGCGGCGACCCCTGCTCCGGGGCTCTGCTGAGCGGCAGGGGGCCAGGGATGGAAGCTGGGAAGCGGCCTGATGTTCCCAAACTCGGGACCAGCAGAAGGATGAGGAGGCAAGCCTTGGATAACTTGGATGAGAAAAGGGCCTCTTGACGAGGCTCAAATATTTTTTGACCCTAGCTCTTCCCAGTCAGATGCGAAGGGCCTTTCAACCTGGGAGGAGAATAATACTGCTGAAAGGGGAACATTTCAAATCCTATTTTAGCCCTGCCGCCCAGTATCGAGCCACACAAATGGCATGCTTCTCCTTAAGTGAGTATGTGTGCACAAGCTTGTGCACGTGTGTGTGCGCGCACGCTCACGTGTGTGTTTCGGAAGGCCTCCTGTGAGGGCTGCTTCAGCTCCAATCCAGGCAAAGGCCTTGGACACAGCAGCCTCCTGATAGGAGACGCTTTAGTTTCCTCAGTCCCTAAGGAACAAAACCAAACTTATGGAAAAATAGGTTATTTTGAAAAGGTTCCGAAGCACCAGAAATTTTCCAGCCTGTTCCCCGAGAGAGCAACAGAGGAGAGCTCGGCAGCCTGGAGTAAGGAGGGTAGCTTCATTCCAGCCATCCCAGGAGGATGGGCAGCTCTTCAGCCTTACTCCATTTGCGCTTTGTTGTGGCTGGAAACGTGGCTCCCTGCCGGGTACAGAGCCACGGAAACCACTGTTCTCTCTCTCCCTGCTGAAGTTAAGGGACTTCAGTAAGTGGAGACGGGGGAGAGGAGAGCAGAGGGAGGGGAGGTGCGGGCACAAGAGCTCTATTCTGTTGCTCTGAGGAGTAACTGGACCCCTGCCCGAGAGATCCCCGAGCCCTCCAGAGAAAGAAATTGCAGGGGTATGAGTCATCCCCCATTTCAGAAGAACACAGGGGTGCCCTGGGGATTGGGGGCCTCCCTTATCAAGGCGTAGGCAACTGAAGTACACAGATCGTGCTTGGCTAAAGGCTAGGATCAGCTTCTGGTTTATTATCTATTTAACTAAGTGGATTAAATGAGAATTGACTGGAATTGTACACTTAGAGTTCCTTTACAAAACACTGTTATCTCATAAGCTGGCTTAATGGAACAGGCTGTCAGGGGCTTATTAGAAGTAACTGAATACAGCGCCTTACAGAGCAAAGATCCAAAGAAGGGTATACAGCCTGGCTGGGAGACCTCACAGCTTCTGTGGCTGCGAAAGACAGGCCTGGAGTATGACTGCAAACCGCAATGTTAGCATCTACCCCGAGGGACAGGCGCAGGTCTTCCCAAGAAGAAAGGCATTTGCTACTTACTCCATTTTAAAAGCATTTCTTCAATATGAAGGCTGAATTAAGAGTTTCATTGATATTTTATATATGTGGTCTCAGCACATTTGAAAGACAGCAGAGTGGGGTGGCTAACAGGACCATCTTTGGAGTTAGACTGCAAGGGTTTGACCCTTAGCTTTGCCACTTATTCGTTGAGTGGCACTGTGTTGGTTGACTTCCTAAGGGCTCAGTTTCCCCATCTGCAAAGTGGGACTGCTATTAGTAGCGACCTCACTGTATTTCTGTGGAGATTCAATAAGCTGAGACGTACACACGTCTTAGCATAGCCCCCGGCAAGGTGATGGTCTACTGAGCGTTCAGTGATCAGAGCTACTACTCTTGTTGCAGAAAACATTCATCCCATTTCAGAGCTTTTGGGCCCACATCAGCTTTAGCTATTAATTGCAGTATGAATCTGGACTGGGCCACATTCACCGAGGAGACTCTGGATGGTGGGGGGCAGTGGACATGGAGGAGCTCAGGTCTGTGATCAGCAGGACATTTGGAACCCTGACTTTGCCAAGGATGGTGATATGATCTTGCACAGGTCATTTATCTTCTCTGATCCACATTTCTAAAGTGTGTGGTGGCGGGGGGAGCGAAACTTTCATTATAGGATTTGGGTAAGTGAATGTAAATCCTGCTTTTGGTAAAGATCGATGTAAATACGAATAATGCTCAGAGACCGGCCTGGTGTCCCAGAACCATGTACACTGTGGAACACTGGCTTTGAGGATATCAGACATGGTGGAAAGAGGTGATGCTTTGGACAGAAGTTGCTCACGTGCAGTTTATTTGAACAATGAAAATAATTGACTATTTTTCAGGAAAGTTTTACTTTATTTGTGAATTTAGGACTTTTAATTTTCCTTCCAACAATGTGATAGCCTTATTTTTCTGTTGGGTTCCTTTGAGTTTAATTTACCGGTAATCTGTAAACGTTTCCGTCAAACAGTCTGCTCCACAGTTGACCTAACTCTCTGCAATTACACATTAATTTCTATGCATAATCCACAATTTCCATGAATTATCTATAATTTTCAGTAATCTACAATCCAGTAGATGATTCTGTTCCACTCAGTCTAATGGATGAATGTCATGTTACTTTCCAAAAAATTGAAATAGACCATATGAAAGATTGGATGACTCTTTCTATTTGATAGAAAATGAATTAGATTAAATAAAAAATTTAGCCTAGTGGCAGCTGGGTGGCTTCATCGGTTAGGTAGCTGACTCTTGATTTCGGCTCAGGTCATGATCTCAGGGTCCTGAGATCAAGTCCTACCTCCAGCTCCATGCTCAGCGGGGAGTCTGCTTGAGATTCTCTCTCTCCCTCTCCTTTTGTCCCTCCCCCTGCTCAAGCTCACATGCTCTCTCTCTCTCTCTCAAATAAATAAGTCTTTAAGAAAAAAAAAAAGATTCTCTCTCTCCCTCTGCCCCAACCCCCCAACATTGCTTATGCTCACACACACTCTCTCTCTCAAAAAAAATGTTTAGCCTGTTAGCTGAATCCCGTTTTAGAGGAATTGAAACATCGTGCGTGGTATTAGAACCAGCGATGTCTTCTTATTTTCATGCCTTTTTTTACTTGAAAGACTAGTACAGAATGTCCAACATTTAGATATAATTGATATGATTTCCCATATTTTAAATGGCTCAGGCTGAGAGTTTAAGGAAAGAAACTACACGAATGAGCGAGAAGCCATAACCTTCCGGGGTTTCTTCCGGTTGGTTATTGACTAACGCACAAGCTGGTCTGTCAGCTAGGGCTGCAATGCCAAGGGTAAGCATGGGGTGAGATCAGCACATACCCTGTACCTGTGGATCTTCACTCTTTTGGGTTATGAGCCTCTGCAAGAATCAAGACACAGTTATGGACATGGCCCTCAGAAAATGACACACTTTCTCTCGTCCACAAAGTGTGACATAGAATTCTGGGGAGTCACAGGAGGTCCTGACTTCCCTCCATGCCCCCCCCCACCACAGCTCACTGAATGTGGAGGCTTCCTCTCACCGTGCTTGACCACACTGATTTTTTTTTAATGACTCAAGTTGGATATTTCTGGAAACCAGGAGTTAAAGACTAGTCAGAGAATTTTTATGATACAGTGAGCAATATACATATTGGTCTTTGTCCCCAGTTCCTGGCATACAGCTATTAGAGCCCTTGGAATTTCCAGAGTGATGAGAGTGTCTCGTAGGCTAGTGGGATGACTAGTGGTTGGGGCCCCTATCAGCTTCAGGATGGAGGGCTGGTTGCCAGAAAAACAAGGACATGTTTAGAGAGTTGAGATTTCAGCCCCACCCCCCAACCTCCAGGGAAGGGAGAGGGGCTAAAAGTTGGGTTAATCACCAATGGCCAGTAATTTAATCAATCATGCCTATGTAATGGAACCTCCATAAAAACTCTTAAACAATAGGGGTGGAAGAGCTTCTGGGTTAGTGAACACCTCTAGGTGCTGGAAAGTGTCAAATGGCGGGGTCCCGTTGGCAAACAGCCTGGCAGTTCCTCAAAAGGTTAAACACAGAGTTGCCAACTCTACAGCAACAATTCTACTCCCAGATATAGCCAGCTAGCTAGCTAGCTAGATAATACGTAGACAGATAGATATCCAAGAGAAATGAAAACATATGTCTACATAAAAATTTATAAAACTTAGCAGCATTATTCATAGAACCCAAAATGTAAAAATAACCCAAATACCCATCAACTGATGAACACATCTATAAAATGTGGTGTATCCATACAGTGAATTTTGTCAGCAATAAAAAGAAATGAGGTAGTGATGTATACTACCACTTGGATGGAACCTTGAAAACATTATGCTAAGTAAAAGAAGCCATTCCCAAGCAATCCTATGTTCTGTGGGTCCATTTATATGCAATGTGCAGGGATGGTAAACCCATAGAGACAGAAAGCAGCTTAGTGGTGCCGGGGACTGGGAGGAGCGTAGAAAGTGGAGTGACAGTTCACAAGTCTGGAGTTTCTTACTGCGGTGATAAAAATATTCTAAAATGGATTGTGGTGATGATGGCCGTACAACTAGGTGAATATACCGACAGCTATTGGATTGTACACTTTAATCATATGGTAGTTAATTTGTATGGTATATGAATTATATCTCAATAAAGCTATTCCCAAAAAGGAATGCAGGCTCTGGATCCAGGACGTCTGTGTTTGGACGCCTGTGGAAGTTCTGGTGTCCAGTGACAGGGATTTGGGTGCAAGTACTGTATTTGGAAAGATATTTCTGGAAGCATAGTCAGGAAGTAGAAGAGTGAGCCAGGGAAGGAAGGAAAGCCAATAAAGGGGCATTAAGGAGTTTGTTATTGTTGTGGGCAGCTGGGGCTCCATCCTTCTGGGACTGAGCAAAGGCTTTGGAGACCACACTTCGGAATTGTGCCCCCAGGGAATGAGAAAGCTAGGTTGTTCCTACAAATGCCGACTTCCAAGGACACCCAGCCTGCCCCACACAGAGGCCAAGTGTGCTCGTACAACCAGAGGAAGCCCACAGACAAGAAGAGAGACAGAGACAGAAACACAGAGACAAACAGGAGATAGGCTGCAGGTACTTGAGGTCGGAAGCAGAGAACACGAGAACTGTTCCCCAAACCTACAGTGATGTCCAGGGTGACTGAGCAGATGTTGGCAAGCATTGCCAGCGTCTGTTCCCAGCGGATGTTCCCAAACCACTCTGTACCTTGCTGCCTGCCTCCTTAGAATGGGGAACATAATAGCTCCTGTCTCATAAGGGTGCCGTGCGGATGAATGAGTTAACGTATCTGAGTATTCGAGACAGCCAAAAAATCGCATCTTGGATCTTTGTTTTTTAAACTTCTGACTTATCCATGATCATTTCTCTTCTGAATGGGCTTCTAACAAGATAGAGAAGAAATCCAGCTATTATAAGTGTCAAAGAAAAATAGAATCATTGCCGAGAATAGTCTTCTTATTAGGCCCTCTTTGTGTGTTACCAGCTTTGAATAGCTGCCTTTTGAAAGGCACCATATGCTTTGTGAGCACATTAGGCAGATGCCCATCCCAGCAAGATCTGTTCCCGGAGCAGCTCTATCATCTCTCAGTCTTGCTCTTCTGCTTTCCGGAAACTGTTGCTGGGATTCAAGCAAGAGAGGTTCATCACAGCACTGTCTGGTACTTTTCTTTGTGTCTCCCCCTGTTTTCCCAAAGCTATGTTCTGAGCACAGTAGACGCTGGGGAGCTTTCTTTCCGTGAAGCTTCTACAGTGTGGGGACTGAAGCCAGTGGCTGCCATTCCAGGTGACTCTGAGTTCTAATTCTGTCAAAGACATTTACACTTGGTATGTTTCATTGCTCATGGATGGTTAAAACTGCCCAATTGGGGAACAGCCAGGGTAAGATAGGGTTAAAAAAAAAATCCAACCGTGTTACATCAAGCTCAAGCCGTCATGATTAAAACTTAATTTAAAGATGTGTTCACCCAAGAAAATCTCTCTGGATTGTTTCAGGCTGTGACTCTTCAATTAAGCTGACATTTCCCAAATCCAAAATTGCTGCGGATGAGCTCTTCACCTCGCTTCGGGATATCGCTGGAGCTCGGAATCTCATGAAACAGTTTAAGTCTGTGTATGTTCCTGGAAATCATACCCACCAGGCAAGTACATATGTTTTAAAGTAACCATCTAATCTGTGTTGTATTTTTAGGATTCAGAGACTGCAAAAAGAAATGTCCGTTTTAGCCTCTCTAAAACGAGGGATTTGTTCTAGATGAAGTCCAAGCCCCCTTCCGGTTCAGAGTTCTGGGTACCCCTGAATCTGAAAGCCTCTTGATTCGTTTGCACTTACAGGCTTGATGCAGGGAGATGAGCACTGGCCTGGGGGCCAGCCACTGCTCTATAGCTGTCCCATATGCTGTAACCTTAGGCAAATCCCTTTACTTCACTGGGCCCTACTTTCTGTGGGTGCAGGGGAGGGGCTGGCCTTCTGTGATTCCCAAGCTTTGAGATCTAAGCAGTCCCTAATCATTCTGAACAATTAGAACAGAATTACCGAATAATACTATGGCAAGGAAAAAAGAAGTTTGTGACAACAAAACCTTTGTTATTTAAAATTCCCCCACCACCTCCTAAGGGCAGTGGGGGACTTTAGAAGGGTGTTTTGAATAGTGCGTAGGAAGATAGTATGGGAATCCAAGATTATAAACTCATTGAGGGAGAGGCCCCCGAGAGACCCAAAAGGAAGCTTAAGGACTGAAGAAAGGCTGGAGTCATGGAGGCTGGGCTGTCTCTGTTGGACAAGGATGGAGACACAACTAAGGTTCCTGGTGGCCAAAGATAGCTTTGAGGGAAGAACGGATGTTTCTACAGGAAAGATCATTAGCGGAGTATGTGCAAGCATCTTCTCCTTCGTCTCCCCCTGAAATCTCAGTAAAATCCACTCTATTTGCTATGGCTGCTTGGGGAGTTGAATGTGCGGTTAGTAGGGACTCTGCCATAGCGAGGGGTTCAGTGTCAGAATGCTGACCCTTTAAGGTGGGCAGATAGACAAGAGCTAAGGTTATCTGCGATAGTAGCCTGGCCAAATCCAGACTCTTTCTCCCATGTATTCTGGGAGTAGTAGCTGATACTTGAAGAGTGCTCCCACATTGGGCTTGTCCTTTGATCCTCACAGGAAGTAAGCCAGGGAAGCATTATTACCCTGAGATCCAGGAAGGCCACGTGACTTGCCAAAGGTGGTCAGGGCCAGATGCCAGGTTTTGGCTGCCGCTACAAGCCTCCTCCCCGCTATTACCATGGATCTCGTGAGGCTCTGGAAGTACTGACTGATGGTGCTGCTGGGCGGCTGCGATCACCCACCAACATATGAAAGACCTTGGAAGCTGGCTCTCCACTTAGTACGCAAATTCCCATCCCTTGGTCAATGTCCTGAGAACACCACCACCACAAAATACAGATAAAGGCCCTCAGATCATTCATCGTATGTAGTTTGGTCATTAAAAAAATCACCAATCTTAAATACAGCAGTATGGACTAGTTCTAGAAGACATAGAACTGGTGATTTATGATGAGCTTTAGACCAAAGAATGTCAAGATGCAAGTGGCTGCTATAGTTACAAAGTGCAAATAAACCACTAAGTTAATAAGCTCGTTTCAGTTTTATGATCATCATTGTGACTAATTTAGCCAAATTCACATAAACATGCATTAGCTATAAATCCTGGGCATGATAAGCACAGTGATAAATGGCTTTATCTCCTAGGCTTTATCTCCCTGCTGCCAACACTGTCATTTCTCCAGACCTCCGAACCCTGTCCTGCGGCCATTGCCTTCAGAAAATGAACTTTCCTTTGTAGTATATACTCTCTTACAGTGAGTCAATAACATTGACCCATGCACTGAAAATCCTGAATGTCAGTAAGCAGGAAGTAGGGGCAAGGTGGGGAGTATGGGTATCTTGTGGTGATTTAGTAAGTAATGATACAGACACATGCTCTGAAATGTTGTACAACCATGAAAATGGTTGAGACAACTCCAAATGTGCTTAGCAGGCCTGTGTGTGAATCCTTGGCTCAGGCTTTGCTTCTCAGAGAACTCAAACTGAAACAGAGGTTTCTGATTTGTTAGGTTAAGAAAAAAAAAAAAAACCACCTGTAGATGATTCCGTCAAGCATTTTTCTATTTTTGTTTAGAAAATAAAATAAAAAGTATATGGGTATGTATATTTAATAAGTCCTTAAAAATTAAGGAAAACTTTATAATGGTTGCCTTGTGGGGGATAGGCAGGGTTGGTTGGACAAGGAGGAACTCTGACTTCCTACTTTATACTTATGTGGACAGAGAGTTTTTGATGGGATTATGGGTGATTTTTACCTGTTCAGGTTTTTTGGTAATTTTTTAATTTAAAGTTTTCAATCATAGGTGTAAGCCCAGTGAGGACAGGAATTTTGACCTGGTTTGTTCACTGCCATATCCTCAGTGTCTAGAGTGGTATTTTCCATATAGTGAATGCTTAATGAGTATTTGTTGGGGGCATCTTGAATGCAATACATATAGTTTTATCATATATCGGAGGATTTGGTGGCATGCAAAGTATGTATCATGAGAAAAAGACAAATGTCGAGACTAGATTCAGAGTCCCCTGTGTCTAGTTTTGAAGATGGGCCTTGACCGGGCAACTTTCTGTCATCTCTTCTCTCAACTGGGTCCTCAGCCCTGAGGCCCTGGGTGGTGGGGTCGGGTTGGGGGTGGGGACCATGCTTTCTATCTAGCTCCGTGCTGTTTCTACACAGCATCTAGTCGCCATGTTCTGGGCTCCCTGGGATACCCAGGAAAGCATTAGACCTGGTCCAGCTCCAGATTCCTGTGCCAGCTCTGACCAGTGCTATGAGTTTAGGCTCTCTCCCCTGGATCCCAGGGCCCCTACCTGCCTGCCCCACACTCCCTCCTGCACCCCTCTTTCCTACTCTGGAGCACAGGCTGCCTCTCAGAGCCACTCCTCTTACCCCTGCTAGCGTCTGAGGCATTTCTTCTTTAACCTCCATCCTTTAGCCCTTTGGGAAAGTGTGTCAGCCTCAGCCCAGAAAGCAGACATCACTGTCATCATTTCAAGGAGAACATGATTTCATACAAGAAATCAACCACATATAAAATCTCTGGAAGGGCTGGAGGACTGGGATCTAGACTGCATTTCTAGAAATGATCCAGATCTCACACACCTGGCCGTCCAAGGGAACCAGCCCCGCTGCAGCCAAGCGAGTGCCATCATGGGGATCACGAGCTGCCATCGAAGCTCTTGACTTCCAGAACCTACTGCCGAAGCCGGACAGCACATCCTTGTGTGCTCTCTGTGGTGTGTCTGCAGAGCCTCGCTCCGTGCTCGCCTCCTAGAGGGTGGGTGGGTAGATGGCTAGGTGGATGGATGCATGGGTGGATGCATGGGTGGATGGATGAATTAAAGGATTCTGGGCGGTGAGTCTTATCCACAATGGCATTTCTTATGCTAGTAATTTTTAGTGAGACCGAGGTTAGCCCGGAGCTAAATAGCAGTATCGTGGGTTCGAGCCCAGCATAGCAGCATTGAGTTCATAGGTCCAGAGCCCTACCAACTGTGTGACCTTAAGCAGGTTACTTCACCTCTCTGTGCCTACTTCCTCCACTGTACAAAGGAGCTAATAATAATAGTTCCTCCCTCGTAAAGATGCTCAAATGATTAGGTGAGTTAATACATGCAAAGCTCTTAGGACAGGAGCCGTCAAAGACAGCACTATGTAAGCATTTGCGGTAACAGTTGCAGTGAAGGACAAAATAGGCCTTTTTTTTGGTCCTTTTTTGTAGCATTTCACCTTTTCTTCTGCTAGGAGAGGGGCCACATGGAAGGGGAGTCATTCTCAAGCTGACTGTACCGTTAGCTGCTGTGCATGGTAAGAGTTTATTGCTGACGTCCGTTGGCTTGGAAAGGTTGTGTTTGCTCATAGACTCTGTTGAGTGGAAACCTAAGGCCCCAGTTTGCCTGTGCAGCAAGTCTTCCTATGCTTTTGTTTCTTCCTGCGAATGTTCCAGTTTAATGGGAGGCTTACCCTCGTCCCTAAACGCCGCCATGTTTGATGTGCCGCTCTTACTGCTCTTGCTCAGCGGCAGCATCAGGAGGCGGTTAGGCCAATGTCTCAGGGCGAAGAGCTTCTGTGCCCTTTCAGACGAAGTACTGTATGACTCTTGCATGACCTGCTTTGGCAGAAGTCTGAAAGTGCTGCGCTTGCTGGGGAGAACCTCGCACACATGGGTACTGTCTTGTGCCTCCGGCAGGCTGAACAAGAGTACTTAGCCCAAGGAGGCCTGACTCAACCGGCGCCTGGTGAAACACGGCTCTCTGAACAGTCTGCAGCCCCAGTGCCCTTGTCGACAATCCCCAGCCCTGGCTGTTCTTTTCCAAGTGCTAAGCTCTCTTCTTCTCCTTCCTCCTGATTCTATCTTCCTCACTCCCGACCTGCCAGTGCCATTTTTGAAAGCAGTGACACAAGATGGGACTAAACTGGGGCTAGGAGACTTGGCTCTGTCCTGGAGTCCGCCTCTAACTGCCTGTGTCAACTCAAGCAAATTAGTTATAGCTTTGGGCTTAGGTTGTTGGGGGGGTTTTTTCATATTGAAGTTGAAGGGACTACACTTAAAATGTTACAAAGTAATCTGCTTCTGGTTTGAAGGAAGGATGGGTGGATGGAAGGATGGATGGATAGATGGATGGATGAACAGATAGGCAAATGAACTACTTTTTAATCAGCAGAGCAAACCATTTCCTTTAAGAAGATGAAAGGGGAAAAAAATCAGTGATAGTAAAGCAAAAAATAAACAGAAATGAGCCGTGGAACAGTCCAAGCCGTCAGCAGTTTTGAACAGATGTTTTTCTGTACAGTCATGGATTGAGACAAAATGAATACTCTCTCGACTAGAGTATTAGAATCAATTTTGCGGAAAAGGGAGAAGCATCTAGGACTGAGAGGGCCCGTGGCTGCACCAACACCCATCAGCAAAGCCACGGGTGGCAGAACTGACTGATGGGGATGTGATGGTGGCAACAACTCAGGTTTTCTTGGAAACTGATTATCTTGGACCATCTTTAAGGTGCACCAAATTCAGGAAGATGTTGGAGTTAGACTAGTTTCTAGAAATTGTCCCTGTCTTATGTATAATGCCAGAAACTGCTGCTATACTCAATACCTTTGTTCAAGAACTAGAGTCAGGTCAGTAAAAGAATCTTCTAGACCTACTCCCATTTTATCCACCACAAACAAGTAACCAGAGACATAGACATAAATATTTTATTCTTCATATTTTGATTAAATATAGTATTTTAAGTCTAGTTTGTTTTAGAAGAGATACTGGCCATTTAAAGGAAAAAGAGAACGTTTCTGGTATAAGATCAATTTTTTTGAAACTTCAGCTTTTTCACATTTAATGCCAATTGGGGATCTCATTAGGCTCTGTCCTCATGAAACTGTCGTAAAGGGCCACGTGATGGTTTTCATAGTTCTACTCACTTTTGCCTTTATGGACCTCTTCCTTTATAAAAACTATTAAAAATTATATTGTACAATTACATTGGTACAGAGACAATATTATATATCAAAACATTATCTTTGACCTCAAAGTTCATTTTTTTCCTTCTGATTTTAAACTAATACATTTCCATGGGCCCCTAAAAGTCTTGCGGGCTCTGGGCACTGTGCCTTCTATGCCTAATGGATTAGTCGGCTGTGGGGTCAAAGCCCCCACTTGGCACCAGTCTGCCTAGGACAGGAACTCAGCTAGCCATGAGGGAGCCGCAGGCGTGTCTCTTCTCTGGAGTAGTCCTTGAGATCATTCGTGATGCACTCACCCAGGAGCTACTCAGTTTGGTCCCAAAGTAACAGCTCAGAAGTGAGGGAACTAGACTCACATGGGGGGAGGGGTGGGGGAAGGAGTCTCCTCATATCCTCTAGGAGCCAGTTTCTCTGGAACAATTCCACGGACATAGCTTCCAGCGTTCCTCCAAGGGACATGCCCAGTTATACAAGAGTCATCGTGCTCAGAGAAGCCCAAAGCTCTGGTTCTCTGGCCGGTATTTCGAGCTCTCTCCAGTCTAATGCAATTTACTAAGCCGGGGTCGTTTTTATCATAAGCCATCTTGCCTGGCTACAGTTTGACATTCTTCTCTTATCAGGTTTCCAGGGAAACAGAGCTAGAAAGTTAACCAAAGGTCAAATTCTTATGCAGAAGAGGGGGAAAGGGTTTAATAATCCTTTGCCTATAACATTGCAACTTGCCAGTTAAAGACATGATTATATTAATGTTTCAATACGGACTTTACCGTGTGTCTGTGGCAGAGACAATGTATGTTCCCCAAAGTCCATTTCCTTTTCCTCCCAGGCACACTTAGACCACAATTTCCAGATTCCCTTGTGAGTAAATGTAGGTTGGTGACTAATTCTGGCCAAGAACAATGGGTAGAAGTGATAGAGCTCGTTTTCAGGCTGAGGCCATAAAATCTCTCTGGAAATCCTCCATGCTCACTCTCTTTCATCCGCTGATGAGATGTAAATCTTCCGAGTGGGATGCCAGTGCCCTGGGGAGTGGCGGCGACACTGATAGAAGGAGCCTGGGTACCTGTACGGTTGTGTGGGGCAGAGACCTCCTAGTGTCAGCACACACAGGACGTGATATAAACAAGAAATAAATGACCAGCAAGGAAAGGGAAGAGCAGTTTGTCTGTGTTTTTGATTCCTCTCCTCCCCACCCTCCAAAGGTGAACTGACAGAGTAGGTTTGATCAGGAAAATTAAATTACTCTGCCCAACTCTCTTAATGTCGGAGCAGACCACACAACTGATCTCCCCTCCAGCCCACCCTAACATGTGAGGAAAACTTTGAGCAGAGCACTAGGGGAAGACATCTCTCTCCCCTATCACCACCTTCTATGTGGTTCTTTACTGAGAAATGGGTGGCTTCTGGCTAAATAGAAAATTCCATGACAGTCAGAGGCTTCTCATCTAAGAAGCCATTGCTGAAGCCGGGCATTCCAGTCAGATTTCAGTGACATGATTTGGGACACAAAGCAATCCAACCTAAGTGGCTGAGAGGAAGGAGCCAAAGGTTCTCGACATTAAAAACCCTAATTGTAAAAACTAAGAAATGTGTTTGCTAAGAAGTCATGAGGCCAGTACTGCTTTAATGCCTGAGAAAGTCTTTCCCAAATTGTGCTTTTTAAATGGACAGTGTCATTTCGTCATTCTGTGCTTAGCTGTTTTAGTAAAGAATTAGAGGTCTTCTTCTATATATTTAAGTGGGAAAACATATCAACATCTCTTCAGTAAAATATATGGTTTAGTGTGCTTTGGGTTAAACGTAAAAACAGAAATAAAAGAAAAAATTCAAACTGGCTTAAGCAAGGAAAGTAATTTATTGGATCCCATGACTTAAAAGTCAAGAGAAGGGACAGTGTCCAGTGGTGAGGAGCCATTGCTAGGGTGATGCTGGTGGGAACAGCAAATCAACGGGGAAGAGCACATTCTCCCTTGCGCTTCCTGCCTCCACTATCCCTCTAGTGCCCCCTGTTGGCAGAGTCTAGCAGGTCTAGATGGCAGAGTCTCAGGCCAATGTGGCATAACTAAGTACAGAAGACAGGCTTTGGAGTTGAGAGAACAGCTTAATGACAATCACATCTCAATAGAAAATGATTTTTTCCAAATTGCTGTCAAACGAAAAGATAATCAGAAAGAACGCAGCCAAGAAATCTAAGAAATGAGTATCACGGAGCTAAGTCAGGCAGTTAATTAATGAAAGCATTTATATTATTGTTCTAGATTATGTGATGTGTTTATCTGTTACTCTCACTCTCAATAAACATTACCTACATACTTAAAAAAATGAAAAGATTTGCAGCCTTCCGCAATGGCATACAAGGATTACAAAATCCCAAGAATGAAGGTATTAAGGGACTAGCCCTTCCAAAGCTCTGCTCACACCCAAGGGGAACCCCAGCTCAGTGGGTATTTTGTCCTGGGTGCTTCATTGCCCAGAGCTTAGCTGAAAGTGGAGCAGGGGGGAGGACAAGATCCCCAGTCCCTCCACACTTCCTTCTTTCCCCTGCTCCCCCAGACCACGCTGGAGAGAACCATCACCCCCGGCCCACAGCCCCCTGCATAGAGGAGGTCAGAGTCGAGCATTTTAGCTGGATGACAGACTTCTGTGTCTGAGCTCCTTCGACCACCACCACTCTTCCTCTTTGCAGGAAGTGCATCCTTCAGAGAGCAACGACCTTGTTGTATTTTTTTTGTAGATTGGGGGACATACTCTCTCCTCCCTTAATCATGACAGCCTAAGTGTATTTCTCTGGGCTTCTGCTTCAAGTTATTCTATATAACCATATAGAGGCTAATAAAATAAATAAATGTAAGCTCCTGGAAGGAAGGCATGGCTCTTTATTTATTTATTTAACATAGCTCCATGGCCAGCACGGAGCCCAGCACGGGGCGTGAACTCACGACCCTGAGATCAAGACCTGAGCTGAGGGGCGCCTGGGTGGCACAGCGGTTGGGCGTCTGCCTTCGGCTCAGGGCGTGATCCCAGCGTTATGGGATCGAGCCCCGCATCAGGCTCCTCCGCTATGAGCCTGCTCTTCCTCTCCCACTCCCCCTGCTTGTGTTCCCTCTCTCGCTGGCTGTCTCTATCTGTGTTAAATAAATAAATAAAATCTTAAAAAAAAAAAAAGACCTGAGCTGAGATGGAGAGTTGGATGCTCAACCGACTGAACCCCCCAGCTCCCCCAATTTCTTTATCTTCCCTTTGCACTTTGTATCCTTAGAATTTCATTCAGTTGCAAGTCACAAAGATCTGAGAGCTAGTGGCTTAAACATAGGAGGGTTTGTATTGTCATGTCAAGTAGATGGCTTTAGTCTCTTCTTGTTAGGGTGCTGGCGGCCCCACCAGCCATCACCAGCCAAGGTTGCTTCCAGCTCTCAGCTCCAGCATCTCTAAGGAACGGCCCTGTTTCCCACCGTGGCCGCCGTGCTTCGGGTACCATTTCCATGTTCCAAGCAGCAGAACAGAGAAAGGGAAAGAGCAGACCCTTCCCTTTTGAAAAAGGAGCATTTGCAAGACCCACTACCCTCCTACCTGCATCTCACTGTCCAGAACTTAGTTACGTGGCTGTACCTGGCTGCAAGGAAGGCTGGAGAATAGACTCTTTTAGCCAGCAGATAATGTGCCTGCTAAAAACTAGATTCTATTACTAAGGAAGAAGTCAGTGAATATTGATGAAATGCTGATAATGCAGAATATTGATCAAAGGACTTCTCTTTGGAGAGCAATTTAAAGAGATTAAAGTTTAAGTTGAGAGTCAATGTCCAGAAAGGCTGAGATGACAGAAGGGCTCTCGAGACAGTTTACTTAAGAGGAGATGATGTGCAAACTCCAGAGGCCATTCCATGACCTCATTTTTCTTTAACATTGATAATATTTGTTGGATTATGTTATGATTCCAGAAGTATACCTGTGAACTTTAGAACATGTGGAAAAAGAAAAAATAATGTCCCCTACTCCTAGAACCTAGAGATAGCCCTAATTACATTCTGGTGTACTATACTTCAGTCTCTTCCGTGCATAAATAATTTGTTAATTTTTAACAAATTAAAAAAAATAGATCATTCTTGCTGTTTGTAGTGGCGTTTTAACTGTTTTTGGAAAAGCAATATATTGAAAAGTCTCCTCCCCCCCCCCCCCCCCGGCCTTTGTCCCTTGTCCTGCTCTCCCGTCCAGGATCACTGCTCACGGCTCTCTGTAAATCACCTCACAATTGATCTTTTATACATTTCAGCAGCTACAGACTTCCAAATCCCCTTGACACATTTTACATAAATGTCAGCCCCGCACACACACTGCTCCTCACCTTGCTGTTTCCACCCACACTTTATTCTGCTTTTGGCCAGATCAACACAAGAGCTTCTGTCTTCCTTCCTCTCTCTTCCCTTCCATGCCATTTCTTCCGGTGGGGGCGGTATCCCGCTTATTAACCAGCTCCTTCTGATGGGCACCTAAGTTGTTTCCCGTCTTCTGCTATTACAAACAATAGCAGCCTTTTATAGGTCTCATTTGCATATGTTAACATATTTATAGGATAAATCCCTAGAGGCCAAATTGTCAGGTCAAATGCACTTGTAATTGTGATAGGAGCTGCCAAATGGCTCTTCACACTGATTGCACAATTTGCACGCCCACCAGCAATATATGAGTGTGTTTCCCCACAGCCTCATCAAAAGTGCATATTTTCAAACCTCTCCGTTTTTGCCTGTATGATAGATTTTTAAAATCTATCTTAATATAGCTTTAGAATGGGGAAGTTTGAATCATAGTGTTTGCTTTTGTTTTTTGTGTTTTTATTTGTTTTTTAAATTTCTGCCTTAATGGTATCCCTGCCCAGTGCTCTACCTTTCCTGAGTATTTCCCTGTGAGATCTCTGGGTATGCAGTAGTCGGTTGGACTCATCAACAGGAAAGCTACACCCCTCAGCTGAACAGTTGCTGTTTCTCCTATCCCTTGTAACTTGCATACAATGCACATTACATTCTAGCTAAACAATTGTGTTTTTTAAGATTTTATTTTTAAGCAATCCCTACACACAACATGAGGCTCGAACCTACAACCCCAAGATCAAGAGCCTCATGACTGAGACAGCCAGGGACCCCTAAATAATTGCTTATTCTTTTGATGGTTTGTACCCTGCTTTATTTCTAAAATATATATTTTTTAAGATTTTATTTATTTATTTGACAGAGATAGAGACAGCCGGCGAGAGAGGGAACACAAGCAGGGGGAGTGGGAGAGGAAGAAGCAGGCTCATAGCAGAGGAGCCTGATGTGGGTCCCATAACGCTGGGATCACGCCCTGAGCCGAAGGCAGACGCTCAACCGCTGTGCCACCCAGGCGCCCCTATTTCTAAAATATTTTAAGTAAGGAAGTTGGAGCAAAGAGTCAAAAAATGACTGTAAGGAAAGCAAGATGAAGCCAGAGATGAAGTCAGTCCACCCAATAGCTCAGCACTTGCTGGAGGCAGGTCACAGACTCGGCCAATGCAAAAAGCCAAAGAGTTCAAAACACCTGGGCAGGACTGTGTCGGAACCTGGCTTCTCCAAGTCTGTACTAATCGCCAGAGCATGCATAGAGGAGACATTCATTCTCCTCTCAGCGATCACGCTCCAAACTCATGTGCCCTGTGGGACTGGGGAGCAGAGACAGCAACAGGCCTGGGAGAAAGGTGGTCAGCTGGTGGGAAGGGAAGAGCAGAGGACAAGGAAGAACTTGGTAGGAAAGAGAACAAGGCAAGAGGAGTGGGGAACATGCTTAGAAAGTGCACTGGTCAGAAACAGCTGCCTCCAAATACTATCTGAACAGGCATAGATGTGCCATTTATCACACTGCAGCAGGTCAACATCAGCTTCATTCTACTGGAATTCTTATGGTACCATGGGGCCTGCTTTCTCTAAGCCCTGACCTGGTCACATTCCTGTTTGGCATCTTGGCTTTGTGTTCTGGCCAAGCCCTACTTGGAGTTGAGCTCTATAGAGGAAGAAGGGAATGCTTCAGGCTTGGATCGTGACAGTACATCGTATGAAAACATTCCAGTTCCTAGTGGAGGGAAGCATAAGTCTAAGAATGTTCAGGAAAACTGGAGACCATCTTCATGTCTGTCTCAAATGACAATACTTTGCTTTCCAGTATTCTTTCTATATAAAATTGTCGCTTTAAACCCAGATTTTAAAAACTAGTCCTACTAGGATTACAGCTCCAGTAAGAGGTATTTGCTGGTAGAAGGGGGTAAGAACAAAAAATAGCGTTAGGGTATTAGGGTGAAATTTACCCCAAAAAACAATGTTGTTACAGTTGTCTTTTCAGACACACAAAATTATAGCCATTGCTCAGTGTCAAAAGAAACTTGTTTTTGCTTCATTCGGTGCAGATAAAGCTATCGTCTCTCCAGACAAACCAAACAAACCCTGTAACTTACAGCACAATATTTTGTCTTTCCAGGCATGCTATAAGCCATTGTTGAAGCAGGTTGTGGAAGAAATATTTAATCCCGAGAGGCCAGATCCTGTGGATATTGAACACATGTCTTCAGGCCTCACTGATCTCCTTAAAACTGGATTTAGCATGTTTATGAAGGTAAAGTAACCATGAAGAGGTAATCCTGATTGTACTGCCCTCTTTGTTGGGCATGAAAATGCCGGCACTCCGTTCACCCTGGGGAGGGCCACGTAAGATAACACCCGGGATTTTGGCTTTTCTGAAATCAGGTGTAATCTTTATTTAACTTTGGTTATAAGCAGCCTGACCTTCCAGCCTTATCCACCTTCTTTTGACCTAAGCACTATGGTCTTTTTTTCGATCGATATGTGAGGATACAAGCCCCCCAGGACAACACGAGTGAAAACTTTTCTCCTCCTTGGCCCACATTTTCACTTAATCCAGATACTATTCACGTGTCTTAATGATGGTCTCTTGCTCTTAATTCTAGAACTTATGTAGAATAAAGAATAATTCCGCTCAGTCACATGACTAGCATCACCCCAAATCTATTTGAAAATGACTTTCATTTTAGCCTAGTGGACTCCCAGGTTCAAGTGCTTGACTTTCTCTGGCTAATATCAAAGAGAGGTCAAAATGACCGAACAGCCTTTGCCATGGGGATGAAAGGAGGAAAAGTACACAAATGAGATCTATTTTTAACGCACTATAAAGTTTCTAAATTTAAAAGGATCTAAACAAAATTACAGACCGGCCTCCCGGTCTGTGCCAGGATTTCAGTTGTAATAACTCTTGGAAATAACAGAATGTTTTGCCCACTTCAAAGCCTCTTTGAAATCACGAATTAATCTACATAGAAGATCTGGCCTTTCAGAGTTCAGTAAATGCATATGCCAGGAAAACTGGTCCACTCGGACAGCCAGAGGACAGAAGCCAGACAGACTCTAGACAAAGCAGTAAATGGGCTGGAGGGGCCGCCCGGGGTCTCCTTCCTGCTGCCTCCGCTTAGCACTGTCTGATTCCGTGTGGCTGCTGGATTTTCCCCCTCTTTATTTTTTTAATAAAGTATTACAGATCAGCTTCTTAAAAGTGTGTGTGTGGGGGGCTCCTCTGTTGAATGTAAGCCTAAGGTTACCCAGAAGCCCTTCACAATGGCTAGTTTGCGTAGAAACTTCCAGACTAGACGTGGTCTCCAAAACCTTCTCCACTTGAGCACTCCCTTCCTTCACCAGCTTGGACTTCGCCCTAAGGAGGGGCTAAAATAACAAGTGTGGGCTTTCAGGCCCAGGTTGGTGAGGTCTAAGGCCGGCCCCACAGGCCCTGTGCACTTCCCCAGGCAGGCCGCTGCCTCCGTGGTTGACTGGGGGCACAGTGAAGGCTCCAGCCTGCCTGCTCTCTGCGCACCGGATGCATTTCCAGTTTGCAGAGACACAGGGCAGGCAAGACAAGGACTCTGTCTCACTCTTGTCCAGCGATGTCCCCCAGAAACAACTGTTCCTTAGCAAAAGGATCCTGTGACCAAATACATTTGGGAAACACTGGATGAAACAACAAATTCAATTGCTTCCGAGGGCACGGTGCCTTCAATATGCTGACGGACTTGGCAAGCGTCAGGCTAATATGGAGCCTCCCTTGTGGGACACGATCGGCTTCCGTTTTCCACTACTGTTTCATGAACCGTGACACATCACATTTTCAAACTACCCTTTTGCACTCTGCAGAGTGTTTTCTGCAGCTCTTCCTGTGATCAGAAGCTTCACTGTCTGAAGGAGGATTTTGCCTAGGAAGATGTTTGGGGCCATCCTGGGCTGCTGTGTTTCTCTGCCTTTGTATCCCTGGGGTTAGGACTCATGAAAAGATGCTCTGGCCCCTTAAGACCGATCTCAAAGGGAGGTTTCCAAGTGATGCATTTCAGAAAAAGGGGAAATTTGTGTTTTCCCAGCAGCTGTCAGAATCCATTCCTCAGCCCCCAGCTGCCAGGCGTCTGCTCTCAGTTGCCAGGAGATGTCATTTGCTGCAGGGGGTGGGAAGAGTCTCAGCGGGCTGGCCACAAAGCCCTCCCCACCCCACCACCCCAATGGAGAGTCATTTTGTTCTGTTTCTATATGGGCTTCCATGGCTGTCTCTTCCCACCACACCGTAGAACTTGAAAAGGAACACTACCTCTGGCTCATGTGTTTGGGGCTTGAACAAAATAAATGGGATAAATGTAGAGAAGAACAGTCAGTAGGGCTCTGAGGAATAACTGCAATTTCCCAAGGAGCTATGTCTTTGAGATGGAGGGAGGCCATCGGGAGAAAGCGTCTTCTACTCTGCTTTAAGGCCCATGGAGAGAAGAGGATGCAAGATGCATATCTAAGATTCTCCGCATCAAACCAGAGCTCTGTGAGAGGGAAGCCAAGGCCACTGGAGTTTGCCCTTACTAAAGCCAGAACCTCATCTGCAGCCTACGGCAACCTGTTGCCATCTCCTTCCCACATTGCTTTTGTGTGCTTTCCTCTATAAAGACTGTCCAGAGAAGTCTTCCATCCCCATCTGTTCTGGTTATCTCTGGCTGTGAAGGAAGCCATCCCAAAACACTGACTTAACATACTGTTGATCACTGATTTTATTCCTGAATCTGTGGGCAGAGCTCAACAGAGAGCAATTCGCCTTCAAAATGGCACCCGTACATGTCAGCACGTTGATGCTGTCCGTCAGCTGATAGCCCAGCCTGGCCCGTGAGCTAAGGGACACAGTTCTCTCCATCGCCCTGAGCTTCCTCACAGCATGGCGGCTGCGTTCAAGGGCAAGCATCCTAAGAGAGAGCCAGATGGAAACCTCAGAAGTCATGTGGCATCCACTCCACGGTGCAGTGTTCATCGAGGCAGACCCCCATACCCACCTGGTTCCAGGAGAGGGGACTTACTCCCTTCCTCTTGGAAAAGGAGCAGGAACATGAGAAGCAGAAATGACTATTGTGGCCACTTTTGGAAAACACAATCTGCACTCGGCCTGAATATGCCCTTGGCTGTCCAGCCTGACAGGGCAGCGTGTGGCAAATTCTAAGGGTTTTCCCTCCAGTCTAGAGGACAGAAAATCCACCCATAATCTTGACCTGGTTTCAAAATAAGTGCTCCCAGACAAGCTTGGATAATGAAAGACCTGCCTGTTTGCCGTCATTTTTTTTCATAATATAATCTCAAACCAACCAAACAAACAAACAAAAACAAAACCTTCCTGCGTGGTAAGACACCACAGGACTTTCCTCTCCCAGGTTCACTGTTGTCAGGCCCTGGAAGGTAAAGCAGACAAGCTGGGGAGAAGAGCAAGTGTACCCACAAGACCATTCTTCGGATGGTTCTGAGGCAGTGTTTCGAGTCAGCTACGTGCACTCCTCAAGCAGAGGGTAGACTTGTGGTTAGCCACATAAAGCTGTGGGCTTCAAAGGGCAATGCCCTGGGGGGAGAGGGGGGCTATCAAACTGGGGAGAAGCAGCTTTGGCAGAACCTGACATTCTTCAAACAACCAAGCATGTCTCCAAGATGCTTGTGCACGGAGCACCTTGATCTCCTTACAGGAAAGCTTGATAGTGATCTAATAAAGAAATTGAAACATACCTTACCCCTCTCGCTTCAACGTTAATTTAATTTAAAACTAGCATGTCTAATAGGCAGCACTTTTAAAATGCATTTCTGGAATTTGTGGTTTGGATTTCAGTCTCCTGAAAATAATATATTTTATATCTACTCCATGTGTTTGGCCCCCAACTTGTTTTGACTAAAGGACATGATTTGTCAAGATGTTTTCTCTGCTGGAATTGGCATGAGGAGGGTGGGTTTTATCTAATGAAATTGCATGAGGCCCTCTTACCCCCTTGTATGTATATGTTTTAAGAAGGTTTTTGTTGTTATTGTTCTATTTCCCATGTGGCCATGCTTAATTGGAAAAAAATCAAAGATTGGTGAAAAAGAGTCAAGAAGACCCAGTGCTCACCTCTGGGCCCTTCTCTGAATTGGTATGAATTGGTATTGGACCCCTCGCCTTGGGTCCAGCAGGGGAGATGGACGAGCTGCTCGGCAGGCCCTGAGAAGCTGGCAGTGAGAGGAGATCGGAACTGAAACTCTCTCATTTGCAGTGAACATGCCGACAAAGGGCACGACATAATCGTTTCTCGTGAATCATTTCTGGGGGACACGAGGAGGGTCCCGGGGAACTTGGGGCAGCCGTGTGGTGGGCCTCAGGAAGGATGGGGACGGGGAAGTGGAAAAGCCATCAGGAAACCAGACTGGTCTCCGGGACTCACCCTGGCCTGCAGGAGATGCAAACCTGTGGCCAGGACAGCACGGGTGCTCGTAAGTACCCTTGAATGAACAGCTAGGTCGTGATGTCACAGTCTTTGGTTCTGCTTAAGAGCTCAGCTTTGACGGAGGCTCATCTGTCTTGGGTCAAGTCTTGATTCCCAGGGAAGGATCTGGAGTTGGCGCACCTGAGGTCAGCGGCCCATTCCCGAACCGGTCGACCGTGGCTAAGGGGCAGGATCACACTGCCGCGTGCACATGTGGGTTGGATGCACATAGAGCAGGGGTGAAGCTGCCGTGGGGAGGAAGGGCAAAAATGGCGAGCCTCAGGGGAGATTTGCGGTCAGATCCTTGGACTGTAAGAGCTGGACACGCCTGTGGGTCATCGAGTCCAGCTCATCATTGTTCACAAGCAAACAAGATGGAGAGAGATCTGTTGGCGTGGCCCGTTCTACTTAATGGCATTTCTGACAAGAAGAAAACAGGTCAGCATTTGGCGTTTGTTGATTCGCTCAGCACACGTCCTGGAGTTCCTGTTGCAACACTATTTATCACCATTGTTTCGATTTTCTTCTTCTTAACTCTGCTCCATCCCCTGAGGTGAGGCTTGATTTGTGTCTACCACCAGCTAAAAATGATCCGTTGGTTCTAGTGAGAGGGAGTCTCACGGTTGGAATCATTAAACAAAAACAAAAACTTGGTTTGGGCAGTCTATGAACTTTGCCTGTGCGCTATTACTGAGAGCCTCTCGTGGGTGCTCGCCACTGTCATGGGCAGAGAGGACAGAGAGACAAACTAGATCCCCACCCGCCCTGGCCCGGCTCACCTCGTGCAGCCTGCAGCTGGTGATGGAGATGGACGGGAAAACGGGGGACTGCGGGGAGGAGAGAGAAGTGGTGTGCCAGACGGGATGCAAGGGCATGGAGAAGGGGGAGCCAGGCTGGGAGTCAGAGAGAGCTTTCCAGAAGAGGGGAGTGCTGTCAGAGCTGCGGGAGTGCGGAACAGAGTGACCATGCCATGGTCCAAGGTGTTACAGGTGGTTCCCGGTGGCTGGAGCTGAGGGCACCTGCCGGGGGTGGAAGATGTGAGGACATCGAGATAAGCAAAAGCCAGATCAGGACGGGCTAGCGGTGTGAAATTTGGCAAGAGCATGGAGGCGCCATCGAATGGTCGTTGGGAATCCATAAGCAGTTTATGTGTTACAAAGGTGGCCCCGGCAGTGGCAAGTGTGTGTGGGGGCGGGTAATGTGGCCAAACCCACATCGGGCTGCAGAGAGATGGGACGGCCAGCAGAGGAGGAGATCCAGAGCTCAAGCAGGGCTGGGGCGTGAGGGCAGGGGTGCAGTGCTGGTGTGCTCCACAGGATGGGATGTTGCTCTGACCTGGGGTCATTGGCCTGGTGTGGGGTGACTGCATGAATGGTGTTAACATTCTCTCTGAGAAACAGAAATGGAGAGCAAGAGACCTTGTGTTGGAGAGTTTAGCTTTGCGGCTCTATAGAGCCAGGGCCAGGGGGAGCAGTCTGGGGCCACGGGGGCAGGTGAGCCATGAACCGTGGGCAGGGGCTGGGTCACCCCGGAAGGGTGTCTGGGAGCAGAGCAGGGGCAGAGGCCTGAGCAGTCGGGGACACAGCCTGTCATGGAGCAGGTCAGGCAGGCCGAGCCCTCTAAGGAGAGTCCAGGGACACAGGAGAGAAACTGAGGGAGTGGGGGAAGTTTCCAGAAAGAAGAAACCATCTACTGCAGCAGCTGTGGCAGGGAGCTCAAGCTAAACAACAGAGTGGCACTGGCCAAGTGGAGACCTTCTACGATGGGATTCAGTGAGGAGGTTCCCCCAGGAGCATCCTAATTGACCAGTGCTGCTAATGGATGAGAAGCTCGGCCTTAAGAGGTGACAGCCAGTAAAAATGCTTTCAGTTTGAAGAGTCTGTTTGTAAGGGGGGGAGAGTGGAATGCATCTCGCCGTCCAGTGAGATCGACTTGGACTTCAGTCCCCACCCTCCAGCTCACTGACTGGGACACTGGGGGCGAGTTACTCAGCCCTTCCAGCCTCCTGTCTCTCACTGTAAAACAGAGCTTCGACCCACTTCGCAGATTCTCCGTGTCACATTGTGTCCTGCTCACGCCACGCCATCCCCTGCTTTCTTTTTCTCCAGAGCACTTCCCACCTTGCCTCCTTACCAGTTTGCTCACATACTTTGTCATCCTCCCTGACTGCAACAGAAACCTGACACCAGCAGGGAGTCTGCTCTGGTTTGCCCATTGCTGCCTTCCTGACATCCTTGAAGCCTAGAGCGGCGCTGGGCCCTGTAGTAGTTGCTCGCTAAATATTTGTTGACTGGACGAATAACTGAGTAAAAAGCACCATGCTCGACACGCAGTGTTTGGTGGCAGTGGCAGTGCTCTTGCTAATTTCTGTCAGGAGAAAAGCCATTGCCAAACTGTCTTCAGAGTCGGCACCACTGCTCTCAGGGCCGAGTGCCCTTTGTGGCCAAAGTTCCTGTTGCACTCTCTCCTTTCTGCAAGGCTCTGCTGTGGGTGGAGAATGGGGGCCTGACCCTTGCCTGGGCTGGGGACGAGGGGTCACCATGCAGAGAAACGGAGCGGAGGAGAATCGGCAGCAGGATTCCCAGGACTCCTGGAGGGTGCCAGAGACACCAGAAGCAGAGGAGACCCTGCTCATCGAAACCCATCAGGACATCAACGAGTGCTCGGGGCCCACAGCCGCAGAGAAGGTTCCCGCAGGGAAACTGTCTTCTCTGACCAGAACCCGTGTCTGAAATCTCAGCCAACGAAACCTTGGGAAGTGAAAGAGCAGTGAGTCTGACTCGCTTTGTTGATCTGTGTATTTGCGACGGCGGTCAGGATGCTTACCTCTTTCATCCTCAACACGCCTTACACCGGAAGCTCACAGACCCCGCGATGCAGCGTGTGGGGCTGATTATAAGGAATGTGTTGTTCTGATGGAAAAGACTTTAAAAGACTCCACCTCCCAAAGCTTTCCCTCTGGACATGTTCTAGAAGGAAAGTCTGGTATCAAAATGTAAATCTAAACAGAAACCAAAATAGCAAACTGCAACGTGCATCAATGGGACCCTCACCTCCCAGGGTATCGTTCTCTGTTGGTACTGTTCTCTGTCTCCCTTTCATCTTTCGCTACATCCTTCCAAGATTCACGCTGTGTACTTCAGAGCCCAGCCTCCCTTATGGAAAGCATATGTCTTGGAGAACATACTGTACCACTTGAAGTTCTGGAGCCAGTTGTATTTCTGTTCCAGGATCAAGTGAGAAGCAGTTATTTGCAGGGCTGGAAGGAACCTCAGGTTAGCTACTCAGCCAGGAAAAATCACACTTGCAGCGAAGAAAGAGTTTCTAAAAGAACTCTAAGAAAAGAAGGGCACCTCCAGTTAGCCTGTGGGTCTTCTTCATTCATCCACCCGTTCATTTTATTCATGTAACATTTGTGGAATGTTTACCATGAGCAAGGTCTGTGCTCAAAGCCTGAAATACCAAAATCCCCAGATAAATATGATCCATCCTTCCCCTCCAGTAGCTCTCAGTCTAGAAGAGGAGACAGGTACCCAGGCGGCAGTCCGGTTTGACAAGCCCTTGGCAAGGTGTGATCAGATTCGGGTCACAGGGCAGGAGTCAAGAGACAGGGAGAGACAACTTTCCAGAGGAGAGGATGCTTTTTAAAGAGAATAAGAGGGAAGGAGGTAAAGAAGTGAAGGAGAGGGTCCTTAACTATTGAATAACCGTAGAGCCAGGGCATGGGCAGAGACCAAAGCACACCGGTGTGGTCCCATCCAATGCCTGTGGGCCACAGATCTTTCCTACTCGTGTGGAGAATCTCCAGGGCTTAGAGACAAGTAGAAAAAGCAAAGTACGGTGTCGAGTATCAGAAGTCAAGGTGGTAGTTACCCTTGGTGAGGTTGTGACAGGAGTGGGGTGCGAGCGGGGCTCCAGGGTGCCAGCTTTCTGTTTCTTGATGGCTTTATTTACTTCGTGAAAGTATATCAAACCAAATGCTGTAATAAATATAATTTTCCATGCAAATGTTCAATCAAGTGTCGTATGTTTACCAAAATCTTCAAAAAACCTCAAATACCCTGTAGTCGAGCATGGCTCAAATTCTCATGAATGGCTCCAGCAAATAGTGGGCGTAGAAGATGGAAATAGAGACATGAAGCAAAGCCACACTGAAAGAGCCCTCTATGCTGAATTAAGGAGTTTGAACTTCATCTTCAAAGTCTCGTGGAGCGAGCAAGCATGCCATGGAGCTGAGGGGCATTTCAGAGCACGTCGTCTGAAGCTTGGCCCCTCATGCCACAATTGAGTTACTGGGTGTAAACTTAAAACTCTCCACCTGCAAAATGCAGCCATGATTGCATTTTCCCCTGAAAGCTATTTTGAGGATTGAACAGGATAGCGCACAGAAACATTTTGCAGAGTGCTCACTAGAGTCAACAATAAATGTTTGCATTTTAGAAAGCTTCCTCAGGCAGGAAGGAGGCAGGCAGACGGGGGATGGGCCAGACTGGCACGGGAAGACGAACCAGAAGGCTGTGGCAGTGATCTAGGGAAGACAGAACGAGAGCCTGACCAGAGTAGGGACAGTGGAAATCAAGGAAAGACCCACAAATTTGAGGGGGTACAGTTAAGAGGCTTGATTTGGGAAATGAAAGAGAGCAAAGTCCAAGGTGACTGTCAGATATCTGGCTCGGGGCACCGTGAAGATGGTGATGCTGTTAGAAAGTTGACATGAGGAATAAACCTGGCAAGATCATGCATCAAATTTGGAATCTGTTGAGTTTAGAGGTCCTGGGAGACACCCAGGTGGGCCTGTCCACAGGGACTCGGTAGAGGTGGTCCAGCTAAGAACATAGATTTGGGAAGGATGTAAAAACTTGTTGAAGACAAATGAGTAGGTGAGATCCTTCAGGAATGATTATTGAGTGAGAAGAGCCAGGGGCCAAAGATGGAGCCCAAAGTAACATGGACATGTAAAGGGGCAGACCAAGAAAAGGAACCTGTGAAGAAATTTGAGAAGTGATCAGAAAAGGTAGAAGGAACAAGAGTGCTGTTGGAGCCAAGCAGGGTGTCATCAACAGTGACAGGTGTCACAGAAATGATCCGCTAAATGAAGACAAAGTAGTGGTCATTGACTCCTACCTATGATGGCCACGGGGACTTCAGTGAGAGCAAATCCAGGGGATAGTGGGACACAAGCAGGATTGTCCTGGGTATGTATTATGTGACTTGGAAGAAAGCAGCCAACAAATGCATCCAGGGGAAGGAAAGCTACAGGGCAAGAAGCTAGAGGAGAATGAGGAGTCAGTCTTTTCCTGAAGATCAGAGTTTCCAGTATTTACCACTGATTGTTTTGGAAAAGGTTAGATATCTCTCTCTCTCTCTCTCTCTCTCTCTCTCTCTCTCTCTCTCCTTCTCCCTCCCTGTCTCTTTCCTTCTCTCCCTTCCTTCCTTTTTTCCATTCTGAGTTTCTTCTCCAGAAGCCAAAGAGTAATTTATATAACTGGGAACACTGAATGTATTACCTTTTTAAGCGTTTTTAAAATAAGATGTTGAGAAGTGGGTATATTCAGGCAAGGAAGCTGGAAGCAGCCAGTTGGGAAAGGGGGTGGCACAAGGGCAGGAGAAAGGGCTTCCTGTGGGCCTGCTGCCCACCCTGCTGCTCCTGGAGACTGTCTGCGTGGAAGATGGTTTGGGAGTTAGTGTGAATGAGTGAGCGCCTTCCCTGCCTTTGTGGACCCCCCGGAGTCAAAGCCTGTTTCTCCCACCTCTGGCTGAGGCGGCCACTCGGCGAGCTGGCAGCATGCTTCCTGCAGTGATGCGATGCGTGCTGTGTCCTGCATCCCCTTCCCCCAGCCTGTTCCACCCAGGGGAGAACTTGCCTCTAGAACTTGGGTCACACCTCTTCTCCTGCCCACTCCTCTCCAAACCTGCTCTCGCTTCCAGGTAGGGCTCAAAACATCCTGTCTTCACAAACTCCCTCTTGTGCCCTTCAATTCGTCACTGTGTGGGGGTCATTTTGCATTTCCTGAGGGGCTCTGTGAGTCATTCTCATTTTGGTATGTAAGATTTTGCCTATTGGTGAAATCATAAGGCATCAGGATGATTCCCCAGGACATCAAGTGGCCGTTCCACGTAGAGTAGGTGCTCAGCTAAGGCTGGCTCGCAGAAGATAAGGGCGTGAAGTCTGCACTAGGCTATGAGCTCCCAGGGCACGTGCTGGGCTCCTGCATCTTTTACCCCTCCCGCACCAGCTCCCTGGGGCACTGACCAGCTAGCCATTCCACAGGTATTTACCGAGCACCTGCTAGCTGCCAGAAACTGCACTAGCTAAGCTGAGAATTCAGCAGTGAGCCAGATCCCTGGTTCTAGAAGAAGAGGAGACAGCCAATAAGGAAACAAAAGAATAAATCCGATGACCACAGGCTGCGGCAAGCTCTCTGAAGGAAATAAACAGAGCTCTGTAATGAATAAGGGGCATGTGTATGCTCAGACCCGAAGGCTGCAAGGGAAGGAGTAAATAAGTTGCCCCTCAGCCTTCTCTTCCTATCTGATAACCCCACTACCTTAACTTTTCCTTCAGTAAAATATTCAGAGGGGTACAAGATGATATGGTATGGGTTTTCCTGGTCAGTGGGTTTATAGCCCACTAACACATCCGATCCTTAACGAATCACCGTCTCTCTAAGGGTTGTGTATGCCACCTGCACTAAGAGGCGGCGGCCCCGGGGTCCCCATGGAGGGCAAGGGAGCAGGTGCCCAGCTGCACGGTGCTCTGTCCCGACACCAGCCGCTTGAGCCCACGGTGGTTTGTTTTGCAGGTGAGCCGGCCCCATCCCAGCGACCACCCTCTCCTGATCCTCTTCGTGGTGGGCGGGGTGACAGTCTCGGAAGCCAAGATGATCAAAGACCTCGTGCCGTCCCTGAAGCCAGGAACCCAGGTACTCAGCCTGTGTGAAGGGTGAAGGAGGGTCCTGACACACAAGTGGGGGGGTGGCTGGGGACCCTCCATTCGGCTTGCCAGCGCCTCTCCCGGTCTCCATCCCGCCTTCCTTCTCCCACCCACTCCTGCCCTGTCCCATTCCCCCTCCAGCCGCTCCCGGGCCAGCTGTCCTCTTGTTGGGGATGCAGGGAGGAGAGCTGTTCCTTACAGTCCTTGCCTGCCTCTGGGCTTCAAGGGCTAAGCTGCTCTTGTCCCAGTTCCTGAAGGGCATATATTCTCTTGTGTCCGGTCAGCTCTTAGCTACTCAAGAGTTTTCCGGGCTCTCCAGGCTCCAGATAACTGAGGGTGACTCCCAGGGACCATGCCCCCACCGTGGCAGTTCGAGGGCTGCAGGAATTTGGGAAGGCACGTCGTCAGGACAATGACAGACTAGATCTCTCTCCTTTGTCGCCTCCTGCCAGCGCCCGTTCATTCCCTTTGGAAGGGGCCCAGTGGTCGAGAACACAGACCTCTCGACTGTGTGGGTCTGTCTTTGAACCCTACTTCTGTCATTTACTACCCCGCCGTTCCGGGAGAGCAAAGCCTTCAGTTTTCTCAGGGAACGGGGCTAGGGTGGCTGTGAGTTCTAGATCAGATAAGGGGAGAGAATGTACTTCTAGCACCCGGCCTGCCCCATAGCTATCCATACATGGTGGCCACCCTTAGTGTCGGCCGTATCTGGGCGGTCAGCGCCCTGCTCTGCCAGAGGGTTTTAGCTGCTGGCATGAGGCAGCAGGAGCCCAAGGGGAGCAGGGACTTCAGAGAAGGAGAGCCCCTGTCTCGTCAAGTTCTAATCCGGGTGGGGACGCAGAGCCTGTAACGCGGTAAGACCTGAAGTCCTTGCCTGAGCGGGCTCCCAAAACAGGCCATTGGACAGGGACATGGGAGCAGGCGGTTGACATGGAGATGAACCGAAGAAGCAGAAGTGAGGGAACCTGAGAAGACAGACAGGAGAGAGAGAAAAGTCGGAAAAGAGTGCCTTGTTGCAGGCAGCCGAGGCTCTGTGCTCTGGGGGCCTGAGGAGCCCGGATGACATGCCTCAGAATTGTCCTGCTGGGAGACAGGGTGGGGAGCCTGATACATCTTCCCATGGACTCTCACCCCGCGCCCCCACTGGCGGCTTGCCTCTGGGGCTTATCTCCAGCTTCTGCAGACCGCTGAGCGAGTTTCCATGGTGTGGAGAAAGCAAAAGGAGGCAGCTGCAGGGCCTTGGGTGGAACGCAGGCTCACGCGGGAGACCGTGCCCTGGAGCTGCACAGCGAGCAGAGGGATTCCAGCCCAGGCCTGGGGTGGGGGGCGCTGGTGCTTTGGCTCCCACCTCTACTCGCAACTGTGCGTGTCCCTGCTCCGTCAGCCCAGGGGGCCTCTGTCGCCTCCTCGGGGAAGTTCGGCCTGTTTCTGGCCTTCCACCTCTCTGCTGGCATCCAAACTCTGCACTTGGCTGTGCGACCCTAGACTGCCCGCCCACTGCCTCTGTTCGCTGCCCGCTCTCCTCAAGCAGACACGGAGTCCATAAGGACAAAGGCTTCGGCTCCCCTGGCCTGAGCACGTGGCAGGAGCTCTGTGAGCCTGGTCTGCTGGCTTGATTAGCTAGTCTGGCCTGGCGCGGCAGAGAAGGCCTGGGTCCTGGTGGTCTCCAGAATCCCAGCCGAGGAATGGACGTGAGTGTCTAGGCAGCTGCTGTGAGCTCTTGGACAGGAGAATGACCAGTCATTGGCTGTGACCATTTCTGCTCTTACTACCACCTGTCATGGCCATAGCTGGTGAAATTTCTGACAGTGGTAAATTCTGCCTCCTCTAACACCCTCTCAGCAGTGTCAAGGATCTGTTCAGTGGGCAGTCGCCTTTTTGAGCAAGACAGTTTTTTTAATCAGAAAGCACAGTTCTCGCTGCCCCTAACAAGGTGAACCAAATTCTTAGCTCTCTGGAACAGTGCTGCATTGTGCCACCCCGACAGACATGTTAATCCCCACTCTGAAACGACAAACTGCAGACATTTCAAAGCTGCATGACCGGAGTTTGACAACACAGACCCGGGATCTGCAGCGGCTTTGCTACAACCCGACCCTGTGCTCGGTCATCTGCAGAGGGAGCTGCTCAGAGAATTTGGGGGCTTAAGGAGCAGCCATAACTGCTATGTGTCCATGGTGCAGAAAGTTCTCCCAAAGAGCGAACGGGCCCCTGGAAGACCCCAAAGGCAGCAGGGAAGAACAGTGGAGGAGTTATTGACCATAGTGCCCTTCATCTCCAAGCTTCTGAAAGGAGGTAGATTCCCCGGATGTTGGTGGAGTGGCACCTGCGGAGGCCGAGCTCCCTTTCTCAGGCCTCAGCAGACACACTGCCCGGGGTCTGCAGCCGCCTGTGCGCAAACCCGGGACGGGAGCAGCTGCTGCACTCGCCCAGGCAGCGGGCCGCGGGCCTTGCTGCTCTCGTGGGCCACGAAATGGCACGCGTACCGGTTCCGTGACTGGCTGAGACTGCCACATGTGTTGGAGGACACAGGGGGACTAACTGAAAGGCAGAGGTTCTGACTGTGTACCCAGCAAACCCTCAACCAAGAAGCGGACTCCGACGAGACGGCTGATGTGACCGGCGGCAGTACGGGGACTAACCCTTGCATTCTGTCTTCGCTAGCAGGCCTCCTCGGGGACATCTCCTCTGGGGAGGCCTCGCGCCTCCCCCGGCAGCCTCCCTGAGCCTGGGAGGGCCCTACTCTTACCACTGTCTCCCCTAGAAGGGTCCAGATCTGCCTCCTTGGAGCCTCGCTCATTAGTGCTGTTCCAGCTGCTGGGCCCCACAGAATTTACGGGCAAACCAGGCTCGTCCCTCTCCCGCGTGTTCTCCTGGGTCTGCTCCTCTCCAAACCGAGTCATTCCCGTGACGTCAGTCCCATGACATGTGTCTGAGAGTGACGGGGGTGGTGGCTCTCCTCAGCCCCACTCTGTCTCTCCGTCTGGCGCTCAGCTGGAACGGAGAGCCACAGCTCGGGGCGGACTGGCCAGTGCAGAGGCAGCTCCCTCCTCCTCATCCCCACCGCGGCCCACAAGGCCCAGCACACCGTCTGGGACGGGTTCTTTTGGCTCAGTTTTTGCTGCTCTAGAAGAGTCGACATTGACTGAGTCTACAGCCTTTTTTCTCCAAGTTCCGTGGTCCTGCCAACAACACTTATGCATCCTGGGAGGCTCCCACCAGCCCTCATGCTTGCCCTCACCCCAGCCAGGGAGGAATCTTCCATTTTGACTCAGGAAGGAGCACAGGGGTCGGCAGTGGTGGCGGGGACCCGCAGGTCACGAGGGCAGGAGAGGGGCCTGGGGCACAGGAGCTACATGGCCTCTACTGCCTCACAAGAGTCAACTGCTGCCTTTGGGTCTTTTCTGCTTGCTTGCTCCCCTCCACCCTCAGGACTTTGGGCTTTTTTTACTCTTTTATTCCCAGCCCTTCGGGACGCCTGGGTGGTGCAGTTGGTTAAGCAGTTAAGTTGGTTAAGTGGTTGATCTCAGGGTTGTGAGATCGAGCCCTGTGCCGGGCTCTGTGCAGAGCACGGAGTCTGCAAAGACTCTCTCCCTCTCCCTCTGCCCTTCCCCCACGTCTCTAAAAATAAATTTAAAAAAAAGACCCGCCCAGCCCTTCAAGTAGGGTCAGGATTGCTGGGTGTCATAAATGTTCATTGAATGTTGAATACTGAACACTAGGAACTTTACTTATATTATGGTAGCATAAGATAAAAGTAGCTCTTTTGGAGAATCCCCCAACCTGTTGATTCATTCCTGAGATTATGGGCAACGAAAACCAGCCTGACTTGTGTATCAGTTCCTATTAATCCACATCTTCTCTGTATCCACATGGGTGCTTTTGGGACCCAAGTACAGGAGCCTGCAATCATTTCTACTATAATTGGATTCGTTGATTATTCAGTAAATGTTTGTTGAATATCCGCTGTATGCCAAGCACTGTTCTTGTGCTAAGGATAGAGTAGTGAGCGAGCCAGACTCGTGCCTGCTTTCGTGGAGCTTACATTCTAATCGTGAATGACTGACGTTAGGCATGAAAACTGCAGCCAGAGAGAAGTGTGCCAGGAACACAGACGGCACTATGGTGGCAATAAGTGGAGGAGACATCCCTTCAGATGGCACGGGCTGCTCACAGACGAGACGAATTGGAAAAGCATTCAGGGACCAGCTCTTGAAAGGCAAATCAGAGAACCCATTTAAGGCCCATCCAGAAATGAATTCTCTTCCACGGAGAGTGACAAGGGTAGCATGAAACATGGAATCCAGAAACCACCTCCACACCCGCTAGTCTCATAGGACTGTTGTCATACTCTAAAACGGGCGTGTTCCTCCACTCTCTGCCCATGGTTGTTGGCCAATGTGCCCATGAGAAAAAGTGGGCAGCTGGACAAGGCCCTTTGTCCCGACTACAAGAAAAGGGATCGAAGAGGCAGCTCCCCCCACCCGACCCCAAACAGCCCCAACCATGAGGCAGGAAGCTTTGTAGGCTTCCCCTCGCTCTGGAGGGTGTGTGCCTGGCACTAGCCCCTGTCTCACTTGCTGCCTGTAGTGGGGCCCCATGCCCAGATGGCTCTGCAGGCTCAACTCTGTGGCTGGATGGGGGCCAAGCGGCCTGCAGAAGCCTGAGATTGTGGGAGGAAAATAGCAGGGAGGGACCCTCCCAGAGAACACAGGGAAAGGCCAGCTCAGGAAACAGAGGAAGGCCATGTGGGCAAGTTGGCCCGGACATCCACCACTTTTCATAGGCGGGTTCATGTTCCCACCCACACTTTCTAGCAGTTCTGCGTTTCTGGAGCTGAATATTTAGTGAGAATGTAATAGAAAAAACAAAGTAGACCAAGAAATATGCTCGTACACACACAGTTTTGCATAACTTTAAGGGTTCAGGATACTTAAATCCTGGCTCCAGGTTACTCTAAAATTGACTGAAAGGCCCAAGGAGAGGAGTCCAGTGACTTCCTTTTTTTCTCTTTTCAGTCTAGATTTATTTTATTCTTTTTTTTAGATGTATTTATTTATTTGAGAGAGAAAGAGAGAATGAGCAGGGGAGGGGCAGAGGGAGAGGCAGAGAATCTCCAGCAGACTCCACGCTGTGCGTGGAGCTCCATGCAGGGCTCGATCTCACGACCGTGAGATCATGACCTGAGCTGAAACTGAGACTCGGATGCTTAACGCACTGAGCCACCCAGGTGCCCCTAGATTTATTTTATTCTGAAGTTTCTTACTCTGAGGAAAACATCAAGCGGGTTTTAAATTTATCTTTTTGCCTGAGTTAGCTTAGAGCCTTATAATCTGAACTAGAAACTCTAGAGAAAATACAGATCAGAGTATTGGATGGCAGCCCATGTGTTCCAAGTATTCTCGTTTGCTCTGTCCTTCACTCCTGTGTCAGGACAGGGTGAGGTTTCGTTCTTCTTTCTCCTGGTGACTTCTTATTAAACAACCCCCAGAAGGGACAAAGGTGAGGAAGTGATCTGAAATGTCCCACTTATGGTTCTTTGGGAGACCCTGGTAGCACCGTCCACCGACCTGAGGCGATGTGAAAGCAAGTCAGACAGTTCACAGTGAGCTTCCCAGTCCCTGTAATCCATCCATGATCCCACTGGCCTGCAGTACAAACCTTCCACGTTTAACACACACGTATGAGTGTGTGTGTACATATTCGGGGCACAGCCTCGAATAGATGTGTTCCCGAACCCCGTCACCAAGTGGGGGAATATGCATGTCGATACCTCTGAATAGCTACTTTCACTGGGAAGAATCTTGCAAGTTTAATAGAAAAAAGGAGAAAAACCATTTTTGTCCCCTGCTCCTTTCAGTTCACAATGTTAGAAATCAGATGGATCTGGAATCTAAATCCTGGACTGGCCTGCTTCCTCTGCGTTCAGCAGAAATAGAACAGCAAGATGCTGGCACCTACAAATTATAGCAATGGCCTGCAGAGGCCGGACGTGGGAAGAAGGCAAGAGGGCTGGGCCGCTGTCCGAGCCTGACCTGCTCCTGCAGGAGCCCTGGGACGGCTGACAGCAGACACGGAGCCGTCCCTCGTCCTGCTGGTGCGCAGGGCCAGCCCCAAGCCCCCAGGCCGCTTCCAGGCCTGTTCAGAGGCTCTGGGGAACCCTGGGGAGCGGGGTGTCCTCCACCCCTGGCTCACAGATAGAAGTCTTCATCAGTGCCCTCGGCTGCCTGGACGGAGACCAGTTCCCTAAAAGGAGTTCTCCCGTGCTGGATTTGCCTACTAGCACACACTTGATGGCTATTCATAAAATCATCATTTTATATCTAACAGGCCAATCTCAGACTCTTTCAAACATTTTCTTTCTCATTTTTGACCACCTTTTTGTCCTCCATTTGGCAAATTTTTTAGAGTTTTTAGAACTATATTAGTCAAATAATGCAGAAATGCCTTAGTTGAATGGGCTAAAAACCTCTAAAAATGCTCAGGTGCGTCTGAAGACCAAAAGACGCCTAAGGTGTGAAAATGCTCAAGGACCCTCAAGTCGCACAGTGTAAATGAAGTGTTAGCCCTGCAGTCCTGCTCATGCTTCCCAGCAGGAAATTTAGACAAATCTTTGAACTGATTTGAAAAAATTTTCCTGAAGCTATTTGAGCCATCTTTTATTAGAGCCTCCCGGTGTGAAAAACTTCCTGCTGACCATTGCTAAACTCACTGCCTTCTTTCTTGTCTGACCATTTTTGTTCACTCTTTCATCATTCACTGACTCACGATATCAAGGATCTGCTGTATTTCAGGCACTGTGCTTAGAAACAGCGGACGGACTCAGGGAAGGCAACAAGGAATATAGTGTGATACCAACAGCCATGGGAACACACTCCAACTTTGCGAGGGGTGCGCTTGGAAGGCTTCCTGGAGGTGGTGATGCCCGAGCAGATTGTTGAAGGTCTTCAGGCAAAGAGTAGGGGAACTCATGTTCCGGGTAAAGAAGCATCCCCAAAGTGAAAGTGCAAATAGTTTAGAGGGGCCAGAGTGTGCAACTGCTGGTGAAGGGGGTGTGGTGGCAAGGGGGGGTGGTGTGGAGTGCTGAGCAGCCATTGGATTCTGAAGTCCTAGAATGCTCTCTCAGGAGGGTTGGGTTTATTAAAGGGCGGGGAGGAGACAGTCAGGATTTTAACCAAGGAGTGATACAGTCAGATTTCCACTTGGGGCAGAGGCTCTGGTGACCCTAGCCCCCCTGCGCTGGCCGCGGGACTGCAGTGAGCTGGGCAGAGGGAGCGCAGCAGAGGGTGAAAACAGTCGGGACGGGGATGATAACGAAGCCAGTAATACAAGTACCATTGGCAGCCCCTCAAAAGCCTATCAGCTGTGCTCAGTATTTTATTTACATGTTCATGTGTGAGCGTCATAAGAATCATGCCAGGTGGAGATCCTTATTCCCACTTTCCAGATGAGGAAAGTGAAGCCCAGCTGGGGTCCAGCTTGGATCAGACACTCCTGAGTCTGTGTTCTTACCCACTGCACCATCGGGCAAAAGTCCTTGGTCTCTGCTTTCTCGCCTCTTCAGAGACCCCCTAGCTCCCTCCACACACTGCCCTGGTTCCCCATCTGCTGCTTCTCAGCCCTCCACGCATGTCCCAGGCACCCTCCGGTTCAGCCCTCCTGCTAAATACCTGCCTGTTTAGACGGGACGGGCCTGGTCTTTGGTTCCAGTTCAGTGGAGGTCATGGAACTCACTGTCTCTGTCGGCCGTGGCGGGAAGCCCAGCACACAATCTGAGGGATGGATTCTTTTGGCTCAGTTTTCCCTGTTCTAGAAGTGTTGACATCAACTGAGTCTACAGCCTTTTCTTTCCAAGTTCCTCAGTCCTGCCAACAAAACTTACACATCCTGGAGGCTCCCACTAGCCCTCATGCTTGCCCTCACCTCAGCCAGGGAGGAATCTGCCATTTTGACTCAGGAAGGAGCACAAGGGCCGGCAGTGGTGGCGGGGACCTGCAGGTCACAAGGGCAGGAGAGGGGCCTGGGGCACAGGAGCTACATGGTCTCTACTGCCTCACAAGAGTCAACTGCTAGAAAGTATGTGAAGGATTTCTGTTCCTATGCACGCATTTTAAAAAATATCTGAATAAGGGTTTCTTACCTTGTGGTCTATGATTCCTAGTTGAACACAAACCTCATCTAAAACTATATTCAGAATCTTGTGTGTGTGAACAGACATACATTTTTCTAGAGAGTTCTTAGCTTTTATAACATTCAAAAGGAGACCTGTGACCCCATCACAAAACCGCAATAAAATAGCAGCTCACGATGGCTGAGCGCCTCCTGTGCTCTACGCACCTGACTTTATGTAGTTCTTGCCACAAGGCTGCCAGCCCGGGGCTGTCGTGCTCCTTCTGGGACACGCAGAATAAGGCTCCAAGGGGAGTGGCTTGCCCTGGGGCCCGTAGCCAGTCTGCAGTGGAGCTGGGCTCTGCAGGGCTCCCAACAGTGTGCTGGCCTGGGTGCCACCATTCTTAGCCAACCGTTAGGCTTGGCGTGGGAGACCTTCTCCAGAGCCATGTGTTCAAACGATGTCTATGCAGTGTGTGCAGATGATAAGGGGATGCTAATATTCACTTGCTGCCCTCAAACTCTCATCCCCTGGCATTCAAGGACCACTGTGAGCACAGATTGTAGTATTTCTTTTTCTTCCAAAAATATAACTTGGCTGACATTAGCCATATGTTGTTTAAGATCGTTCTCTTTTGAGAAAAAGTAAAATAGCTGCTTGCGAGGGCTAATTTTTGCTTGAGACAGAAAACTTTTTAATAACCCCAACTTCTTTAACAAGAAGAAGGAGGAGGAGGAGAAAATTATAAAATTGCTTTCTTCTTTCCGTCCTCCTTCGACTTCGGCCCCATCTGCCTTTCCTCCACGTTGGAGTGTGGACTCTTGTTTCTGACCTGGGAGCTGGGAGTTAGTTACATCATTGGCTTGGGTACACCTGGAACCATGTGGCCGGGGCGGGAGCAGTGGGGGGAGTTGCAGAAGGAGGAGACGGTGAAGTGTGCAGTGTCAGCATGCACGTTCCCGAGCAGTATGGCCAGGGGAAGCCCGGTCCTGCTGCCCGCCTTGCGGTCGCCCCTGCCGGGCTCTGGGCTGTGGAATTCTGGCTCTAGGACCTCCTTCTCCATTCCCAGAGTCAGCTTCTCACCTAGCTTCTGTGCAAAACCTCACCAGCCCTTAGCCCTTACCCAGCACATCACAGACCCAGCCCAGACCCAGGGAACAAATTGTTCTGGTGCTACAAAGAGAAATCTAACCCAGAGGAAAGGTCCAGACTGAAGGAAGCAGGAAGGGTCACCACAGCAATAGGCCAGAGAGGCCCAAAGTTCTCCGTGGACTAGGGGAATAAAGCAGCCTTGCCCAGGCCCCTTGACATGACTGAAGTGACCAGATAGGCACTTGGATGCTGGAGTCAGCCTGCCTGGGTTGGAATCCTAACTCAGCTATCTCCTGTGTGTCCCTGGACACATTATTTAACCTTTCTGTACTTTATTTTCCTTATCTACAAAATAGGAATAATAAATATACCCATTTCATAAGGTTGTGATGAAGATTACATGGATTTTAAGTAAGATCATCGTCAGCGCCTGGCACATCATAGGAGCCAATAAATGTTAGCCAATACCATCCTTACCCCATCATCGTTACAGGTTGAATTGTACCCCCTCCCAAAAGATGCTAAAATCTGAATCCCTAGTACCTGTGAATGTGACCCTATTGGAAATAGGTCCTTGCAGATGATCACATTAAGATGAGGTCATTAGGGTGAGCTCTAATCTGATATGACTGTGTCCTTATAAAAAGGGGAAATTTGGACAGAGAGACAGACATGCATCAATGGAAGACAGTGTGAGGACACAAGGAAACTGAGAGGAGAGCGTAGAACTGATTTTCCCTCACAACCCTGCCGACACCTTGATCTTGGACTTGTGGCACTCAGAACTAGAAGACAATAAATTTCTGTTGTTTAAACCGCCCAGGTCTGGGTACTAGGAAATTAACACAGTCATCCTTATCATTACCCACGATGCCATCCGCCTCTTGGGTGTGACTTCTCATGCTCCCCGAAGGAGCAAAGGCTCCCTGGCGAAGAGGTTGAGGTCAAATTACTGGATCCCAAAGCTACAGTATGATGGGATTCAGTTCAGCAGCCAGGCGGTGGCTGGGCGCGGCCATTCTCAGTGCCAACTGGTTAACGGTTCAGGAGTTCAATGAGCCCCGCTGTCCCACAGGCCATCCCTCCCCGCCTGTGCACCCCTCCTTCCACCCAGGACCCTTAGCATCTGGTGGCATTCAAGCTGCCACCTTCTGCCTTTTCTCGCCAGTGCCCCACTCTGTGCCTTCCCCCAGAGAAACACAGTGCATATTATTTCTTGTCCTCCGACAACCTGGGATCGGCTTCCCTAATTGTCGGCGGTGTGTTTATCCCCTCCTGCTGGTAGGTCATCGTGCTGTCCACGCGACTCCTGAAGCCACTTAACATTCCTGAGCTGTTATTTGCCACTGACCGACTGCATCCAGACCTTGGCTTCTGAGCGGCTGCTAAGAAGAGACCTGCCCGAGGTGGAAATACGCATCCTGTTGCCTGCCACCCTTCAAGATACGCCTCCAAACCCAGTGTCCTCTTGCTCATTGTGGGGAGGACGGAATTCCGCCCCAAAGGTCTTGGCAACCATGTAGTGAAGTCCTTTGCTTGGATTGCCCACGATTCTTAAAAAAAAAAAAAAAAAAAAAAAAAAATTCATTTTTCTGAAGGTATCAAACTTTCTTTCAGCTGGCTCCATTCGACATAATTTTCATTTCTCCTTAACCCTCTGTTTGTGATCTTCCCAATTCCAACCTCAAGCTCATGAATTCTACATAAACGCCTGTTGGCAAGTGTTGGCAGATTACAAGCTATCTGATCTACAGTTGCTCAAGAAATTAGACATGCTTTAGAATTATGAGTGTGAAGAAAGTTTGGTTTTCCTTAAGATTATGTAACTGGGGAGGGAACATTGCAAATTGGATCTGAGAGTTTGCTGAAAAGGCAAGGAAGGAAAGGGTTAGCAGTTAGGGCCGTGCTGGTAGCCCGCCTACCTCGTAACTCGTCCTGTCATTACAAAGGGTGGCATTGTCCCCTCGAGCTCACCAGGCAGGGCCCCCAGTCTACTTGCAACAGTAGTGGGAGAGAGGTTGATTGGAGGGCTGTCTCTGCCCATAAAAGCTTTCCTCCCCTCCCAAAGGAAGGCCTTGTAAAGGTGTCTGGTCCAGGGAGTCTAGATGGGAACCCCAAGTCCTGGGACTTTTATGAGTTAGCATTTCTATTGAAATAAAAAGCCCTCTTTTCAGTTTGTCTCACTTTTTCTTCTGGTTATAGCAGAAAAACCTAGACCCAACTAGTGAAATCATTTAAGAACTCTGGCAAAAATGAAGTGCTTGGAACCCACACATTTATAGGTATATGGTTTGTGGAAATTTCTAGCATCTCTAAAAGATGTGTGTAATGAAGAAAGCAAGCTGAAAAACAGTTCTAGAGTGGATTAAACAGGTGGGGAAGTAAAATGTAAATCAAAACAGTCCTGTGTCTTGGATTTTAGTTCCCTATAATATAATGTTATTTTATGAAAAAACCGTGAAGCTGGAAATCATTCTGAGACACAATCAAAGCAGGTTTTATAGACACCAATGTTCCTTTTTTTTTTGGGGGGTCCGAGTATGTTTTCCACCTAACACCAGGGGAGCTGACACTGGAGAGCCCACGTGCTACTTTCATTCCCCTGATCTGGAAGCTCGAATCTGAGTAAGGGAAGAAATGGTGATAGCCCAAAAGAAATGCTAATTAAAGCAGAGATCACCTTTTCTAAAATTAAAAATAATAATAATAATAATAACCCATTACTTGTGTGAAAGTGCATTCATTCATTTCCACATAATGAGTGGCACGTTCCGGGCACGGTGCTAGGTTCTGGCCACGCTGGTGAGGGAGCCGGATGCGGCCCTGACTCTGGCTCCCTCCCTGACTGAGTAGCTGGGGCTTCTTCCGGTGCTCTGGCCCTGTGTGACTGTCTGCTCAAGGTAAAGTCTTATGCATAGGAAACTCTCTGGAAATGTAAAAACCAAACTGCTAACAAGTAGTGACCTCTGGGAAGGAGTGTAGGTGGGAGGGCTCAGAGAAGGGGGAGTCTTGCTCTCGAGAGACTTCTGTGTTGTTTGAATTTTCTCCGTGGCAAACCTGTACTTGTGTATTACTTTTGTGGCTTTATGTATTTTTACAAGTTAATTTTTTTCTTTTAAAAAAGAATACTCCAAAGCTTCTAATCTGGAATTACACAAGAAGTCCCTGCTTGTAAATGTTGTCATCTAGCAGTTACTGGGCCCCCAAAGGCGGTCTCTGTGTGGTGGGGGGAAAGTCACAAGTTAGGCTTATAATCATCTTTCTTCCATCTCCGTGGTCGCTGGCAGGAGGAGCTGAGCTAGGCAGACAATCAGGGAGCAGAAGGCTTTGGACAAAAGAAAAGGTTCACAATGACTGGAGTTCGTTTTGAAGTAGAGGTAGGAGACACAGGACAGAGCACTGCTCCTTGAATTAAAAGCAGGAGCATAATGGAAACTTGGTATAAATCCTACAAAGGGCCTTCCTGAGATAAGGAAAAAGAAGGGACTCGGGAAGTGGCATGTTGGCCCCCTGATGGGGCCTCCTAAACCCTCCGTGCTGTTGTCTCCTTCTTGTGCTCACTGCCCAGGAGCCGGAGAGGATGAGGGAGAAACCAATCACGCTCTTGACCTCCTGTGAAGGTGTGAACGGCGCTCCAGACGGCAGCGTGGGTCTCATCAGGCCTCAGTGCCTCCATCTGGAAACCTCATGCGAGACGTTGCTGCAGGGGGCCGCCATCCCTAACACAGCGGCTAGCGTGTGACGCCAAGGGCTGTGGCTTTTGACGAGCCAGGGTGCCACGCAGGTCACCCTCCAAAACAATCAAGCCTCAACTGGAGAATAATGCCAAATGAAGAGAAAATTCAGAGGCATTCCTGGGGTCCACAAGGAGAGGAGAAGATAGGGGAGGGGAAACACCTCGGTCCCACAGACTTCCAAGGCAGCACAGCCCAGACGCCCACGGTAGGGCCTGGAGCCCGAGCCAGTGGCCTGGGATCCAGCCCCAGCTCTTCCACCCAGCAGCTCCCTTCTTCCGGGCTTGGTGGGCTGCGAAGTTGGACAATCACAGGGCCTACCTCATCGGGCTGCTGTGAGAGTGAAAATGATAAATCCGCGTAAAGTCCTTCGAACACGGCACAGGGCAAGCTGGCCAAGGGAGTATAGGAATCACCTTTCTCGGTGGTAACTGTCTGATGATTGCTCACGCAGGGCCTTGTGTCTATGAAACATTTCGCCGCCACTAATGCTGACCACGAAGCAGTTTGTGTGGATTCTGAGATGGGCCTCCTGAGACTGACACCTGTTTCCACCACAGGCCAGTTCTGAAGGGAGTCTGGCTACCTGCAGGTGGCTTGAAAGGCCGAGGGACTGAGTGCTCGTGCTGGTTTCGTCTCTCGGGCCTGGCTCTGGGTGTTTACCACCTGAACTCTGGCCGGCCCGAGAGCCGAAACAGGCACACGCACATGCCAGCCCTGTGCCAAGGCCCTCACAGGCCACTCTCTATGAACACGGTCGATAGAGGTGTAAATACTGTGCGGTTGACTTCTGCCTTTGTAAACCCTCCTCCCGGAGCCCGCATCCGGGCAAACAGAGCGGGCACAGCAAAGTGGTTGGAGGTGCTCCGGAGCTGCGTGGGCCAAGGGTTGTCCCCGGAGGGCCAGGGCAATGGAACTGGCTGTTTACACCAGGGCCCCGACCAATACGATGTTATCCCAACAACAAAGAATTCCATCAAGCTCCCCTCAAGACCACTATTATTTATTTTACTCTGGTTACCAGAAACAGTCTCAATAACAAATAAGCCAGTATTATGAATGTTGTCCGCCATCCCTGCTAAGAAACATTAAGAGACTCCATCTGTCTTTTAAGGGGATTTTAAAAGACAAAACCAGATGATGGAGGGTATTTGAGAAGGGAGGTGGGGTGGCTGGGATCTTGCCACAATCAGTAATAACCCTAATCCTGTTCTCTTCGCACCAAATTAGTAAAGTAATGAGGATAGTGAGAACTTTCTGGAAACTTCTCTTTTTAGACTCTAAAGGGAGTGCAGAAAACATCAGTGTTCCTGATGTATTCATTGTCATAAATAAAGCCCTATAATTCCTTCTGGGCCATCCCCTGAGGGCCCTGTGTTGACTTACAGGCAGAGACTCTGCAGGGCAGCCCCCATGCCCCCCCCCCCTCCCCCCGCAGAGGCAGGACCCGGAGTTACCCAACTGCTCATCTGTGAGGGATTTGTCCCCAAGCTTGCTCGGAAAACACACTTGTTTTCTCCCTCTTGGGGTGTAAAGCGAATGTTGAAATCTCCTGTGTCTCCAGAACAAGGGGCACACTGTGAACACGCCCAGCTTCCAAGCGGCCTGGGGCTAGCAGGAGCCCAGTGGGAAGGCTCCCCCACCCCTGCACACCACACAGCCGGGCAGGCTGCAGAGCACTGCGAATGGTTTTGATTTGCAGCTGGGAGGAAACTGGAAAGCCAGACACCAAGACAGAGTTGGATCCGCTTGTGAGGCCTATGGGTTATGTGCTATGCGGGCCCCCGCCCTGCCTGCACCTTTATTACAGAGCTGGGACCGGAGGCCAGTGAGCGAGGCTGACGGCAACAGCAGATGTGGAGGCCAGGAGACCTGGGGCCAGGGAGGAGCCACAACCCCCGGATGCCACGGTGGGATGGAGGAAAGAGGGCCAGGGCGCGGAGGGCCAGGGCGCGGGGGGCCAGGGCCTGGGGGACCAGCGTCTGCAAGACAGAGAAGAGCACCCAGGGGCGCCTGGCTTGGAGGAGGGGAGCTGGGCCGCTGCGGCAGGCTGCCCAGGGACTAGGCTGTGGCTTCAGACAGGCCTGGGCGTGGGGGCAGGGGGACTAAATCCGTCTCTTAGGAGGCAGATCAGCTCCCTAATTCTTTGGAGCCTCCCTTCTCCCTGTCTGTAGAAGGGACTAAAAACGGACTGTGGGGTTGGTGTGGAGAACATCATTATTTCAAATACCCCGTACAGCCAGACAAGTTTCAATAAACAGAAACAGTCACTGTTCCTGTGTGGCCCTAAGCAGGTGATGTGATCCGAGCCTCAGTTTTCTCATCTTTCAAATGGGAGTGGTAGTATTACCTTCCTCATAGGATTCTTCAAAGATTAAAGGAGATCGTGCACAATCTGACACATTATAAATGTTCTGTAAATTCTAATTCCTTTCCTCTCTCCACCACCCCCCCCTTCCTTCCCCTGGTGGTAAAGGAGGCGTGCCCCTACCTGGGCCAGAGAGGGCTGTTTCTCTGTACCCTATGGTTGCAGTTCAGAAATTTTAAAACAAACACACAGGGATTAAGCTATACTAATAATGAAAGAGTGAGCAAAGGTAATGAAACATGAAGCTAAATTCGTGAGAAGAAAATATGGTGGATTCCAGAACTATAAATATTTAAATTAGCCTGAGACTCTGGACAGAACTGGGACCTGGGGGGTTTCCAGCAGGGCCCCCCCCCCACAGACACTTTATTCCACTGGCTGGATGAGAGCTCTGAGCCCCCTACCCACGTAAACTTCTGAGGCGAAGTAGGAGAGAGCAGGTCCAGCACAGTGGGAAAGTGAGGGGCAACCATGAAGTGCCAGGAGGTGAGGAAGTGAGGCTCACAAGGGAGAGGGGAGGCCTGCCCGGGGGTCTGCGGGCTTGGAGAGCAGATGGACCGGAGGGGAGCGAACGAGTGCGCCTTTACCAGTCATTAATGGAGGTAGAGCACGGCTCAGCACCTTTCCGAGATAAAGTCCCCAGGAAAACTCGGTGTCTTCTCTAATTCCAGAACATGGGTCGAAGACTACTGTTAAGCACATAAAATTTAACCTCATATTCACTGGACATTGTTTATATAACCACACAGAATGAATAAAACTAAAAACGAGCAGAAATTAGTTGGAGAAACTTGCTAGTGCCTTTGAACTGAGATGTTTTGAGACTCTCATGTGAATACCATTTCCCTCCCTGCCCCCAACACACACGCACGCACGCGAGCGTGCGCTTCTCAGAGGTTAGGTCAGGCGTAAGCGTAGAAAACTGCCCTCCATATAAGGAGGGTTTGGGACATCCCCAGGAGCCCTGTCAAGCGCAGGCAGGATATCTACCCTGTGGGAAAACAGACTTGGAGCGTGGCACCGTCCCACAGCAGCCATCAGTAGCCGGTCATCGGCCTGCTTCCCTGGTCCCGCGGCCCTGCGTGTGCAGCAAGCGGTACCCGTATACGAAACATTAGAAAGAAATAACAGTGTGGTCAGAAGACGGGGATTCCTGGGGCGCCTGGGTGGCGCAGTCGTTAAGGGTCTGCCTTCGGCTCAGGGCATGATCCCGGCATTCCGGGATCGAGTCCCACATCGGGCTCCTCGGCTGGGAGCCTGCTTCTTCCTCTCCCACTCCCCCTGCTTGTGTTCCCTCTCTCGCTGGCTGTCTCTCTATCACATAAATAAATAAAAAATCTTAAAAAAAAAAAAAAAAAGAAGACGTGGATTCCTGTCCTTCGTGTGAACTTGAGGCCCTCACTCCAACTCAGAGTCTGTTTTTCTCACCTGTAAGTGGCTGGATTTCCTCCCCTGCCCTCCTCACAGGGTTATCCTGAGGACTAAAGGAGATCTCTCCGTGAAAGCCCTACTCTAAGGCGTCGTTGTTTGCCCGTGAAGACGGTGGCTCACGTGGCCTGCAGGGAAGGTCTCTCCTGGAAGCAGATGCGGGAGGCCTGGCACTTTGAACACACATTGGCGGCAGCAGCTACGTGGGAGGGGCCCGTGGACGGCCCCCGGTCACCAGCCCCCAGCTCTACATGAGAATGGAGCACACTTTTTGAGAGCAGCATACCCAAAGAAGAGGCGTGCCAAAGCCCCGTGTACAGAGAGAAGCAGCAATCTCGGACGGAAGCATATCTTCAAAGCTCAGCTGAGAGATGTCTTAACAGCAGAAAACACAGAGCCGGACATTTGTCTTGGCTTCACCTGGAGGATCCCGAAGGGAGTGGACAGGAGATGCACTATTCTTGAACGTAAAGGGGCGAATTACAATTCACAGCGCTCACAGGCGGGGGCCCTTGACAAGTGAGTTAGCTTGTCTGTGAGCCTGTCTCATCGGTAAAACGGGGCTAAGAGGCTGGACCTCGTCGGCTTGCTCCGAGACTTACCCCAGGAAGGCACCGCGCCTGACGCCAAGCGACCGAGAAGTACCAGACACCGAGCGACACTTGTGTGAAGGACAGAATGTGAACATTTCAATAAAGACCAAGTCAGGGGTCTGCTTTTTTAAAATGAGGTTTATTGTACATAAAATAAATTAATTACAGTTTAAGCCAAAGCATGAGTGGCTTTTTAAAGTGCATCTGTGTCGGGGATTTGGCGGGCGCCCCGGACCTGTTTGCTCGCTGTCAGACAGGGTTTTCGTATTGAAGCCACGACTCGGCCAGGCCGAGGAAACGACCCGACGTCATTGCTGTGAGCCATTTATACAAATCACACCAAAGTCAATGAACACATCTTTTTTTTCTGTACCTGATGCAACAGTGAAAAAAAAATTATAGTCTCACAATTATTCAAAGTCTGGGGCTGAAGAGTTTGAGTTCTCAGCCCTTTAACACATGCTCGACTAAGCGTCCTCGTCCTGGGTCAGGCCCCAGAAGCTTACAGATGTCCATCCAGCTACAGAACATCTGGCCCATAAACCCCACCCTCTGTTGGGGGGTGGGGGGGAGTCCTTTCGTCCCTGTTCCTTAAAGAAGAAATCTGGGTATCCTTCAGGTTAGAAAGGCATTCTGTCAGGACCAGTGTTCCGGAGACGCAAATCAGACATGTAAGAGAAAAAGCAATTTTTCCTCTTGGGGGGAGAAAGGGGAAAAGAGAGAGAGAGAAAAAGGGGACAGCCTGTGGGTGCTTAATCCGTTCTTTCATTCCCGCTGTCAACCACACCCACCGAGTTGCTGAAACTACTACCACTGACTGTCATTTACAAGGGAAGGAACAAAATCCCGAGCGGTTCTGCCGCCCTGCCCACTCCAGGGGAAAGGACGCCGAGTCCGGGTCACGCGTCCAGAGCGGCTCAGCCAGTGGGCCGGCTCTCCAGCCTCAGTTCTGTCCCCCTGCTCAGAACACGTCCTTCTCTGCAGCAGTTCCACAGGCCCTCCTGGCCCCTCGGCTCCGGCCCTTTCTGGAACCATGAACTCCTGCCAGCATTCAACGTTCCTGCCCGGGAAGAACCTCGGGCCCCCTTCCTGGGAAGACCAAACCCCCCGTGGGCGTCCCCGCTTCAGACGGAGGTGACCGTCCTCACTTTGGCCGACAGGGCTTGCTTGAACCTCCTCTTCAGGTCCTGCATGTTGGGGGACTTGGGCCTGGGGATGAGGGAGGTTCTCCGCTTCTCCGGCGTGCCGCTGGGCTGCTGTTTGTGGCTCACCTCCTTGCACAGCACGTGGAAGGCGTTGTAGACGTCGTTGTAGTTTTCGCTGACGGACACTTCGTAGAACGAGCAGCCCAGCATGCCGGCCAGCTGCAGTCCCAGCTGCGGGTCAACCTGCTTCACGTGCAGCAGGTCCGCTTTGTTGGCCACGACCACCACCGGCAGCCGGCTGCCCAGGTGCAGCTGCTGGACGTGCTGGTGGAGCTGGCCGATGAGTTCGTAGCTCTGGTAGTCGGTGACGGAGAACACGATCACCACGGCGTCGGCCCAGCGAATGCACCGGTTCAGCGGTTCGCCGCAGCTCAGGCCGTTCTCGCGGACCTGCCAGAGAAGGGGGATGAGGGTGAGGGGAGCACCGGGGGTAGGGGGGCGCAGGGAGCCCCTGGCTCGGCCGGACCGCGAGGTCCAAGGAGCCCTGGACGGTAACGCCAGGTTGCAGGCCATACACAAGCCAGCTCCCCACACGCTTCAGCTTTCTGGACAATATGTTGACCCAGCTGCACGGAGTTGGAATAAATAACAGTGCAGCTCACCACACTCAAGTGGAAAATTGACCTGCAGAGAACTCCACGCAGAGAGACTTTGTAGTTGCACAAAATGGGAAATTAACTGGCTAGACAGTAAGTCTGGGGAAGTAAAGATAGGAGCTGGAAGCATTTAAACCTGGATAACCGCCCAGTTCAAGAGGGAAAAAACACACACACACCAGCGGGGCTCTTTTGTCTATAGAGTAACTTTCCACGATATTAAAGTGAGCCCACGGATTTAACGACTATACCTAAATGTTTGATTTTCAATGCCAAATACACGAAGGTAAAAACTGATCTTTTTAACCATGGCAAGGCAACTGTGCTAATCCCACGTGTGTTTGGTTTGGTCTTTCCTGCCGGATAGAATCCTCCTAAAATGTCTGCCCCTCAGCCCAATCTCCCAAACAAAGCCAGGAAAGACTGACCAACAGCCAAAGACAACTGAAGTGACAAGTAACGTGTAATAGCCCAGTTTTGACTCCCCCCAAATTTCTCTCCTCTTCAGCCTAAGGTATTATTCTGAGAACAACTGAACAATTCCAAAGCCAAGTAGGCTCCCCTTGACTTAGTCACAAATCTCAGAGCTTCGTACCTGAACACCTGGCGTGTCTTGAACCTGTATAGCCAGGGTTTCACCTTCTATTTGCACTTGTCTGGTATAGAGATTACCTATAAAGGCAAAAAAAAAAAAAAAGAGAGAGAGAGAGCGAGAGAGAAATTATGTTTTTCCTTCTTATACAACTTTTAAAACATGGTGGGATTTTAAGTAAGAAAAAATATATAACCTGAACCAATACACACAAATAAACTATGGTTTATTCTATTTAATGAGCGTATTTCGGCTGTTTTCTTAAACAACTGCAATTCTAACCCCAGATTAGGGGATTTATTAAAACCAAGGCAAGGATTGCAAGTTTTTGGAAACTGACTTATCTCATTTTAAATGGCTCTCCCATATTTAGAGTATTTCCTTGAAGTAAATTTTCTTGTTCAGCATGTGTTTTAATTTAGTACTTCATTACTCTCTGACATCAGTTTAGTGATTCGGTGTAAAAAACTTGGTAGGCAACTATTGTTAGTAAATGCACAGCCAACATTATCAGTTGGAATAAAAATGTGACATAATGGTAGCCGAATCTACATCAAAGCAGAAGGCTGTCATGCCTTATCTTGGGATGGTTTATATAGCACATTTCAAATAATCCCCTTAGGTACTAAATATGGTCTGAGGATTTAAGCAATTTGCTAACAGAGCATAGGTAGAAAGCCCTTAAGCCTCCCCCGTGGCCATCTTTAATCACAGAGATTGAAATAGTGTCCTCTCATTTATTTGGGAGCTCCCCTCCTCAAATTCTACCATCTAGTTATTTTTTCTTTGTTAAGAAAAGAGAACTTTAGGTTTACAACGGCTCTCCTTTGGCCTTTGCTTTAAAAGGTCACCTCTGAAAGGCTGCCAACAGAGAGGCAGAGGGGTGGGGGGAGGAGCTGGCCATCTTTTTTTTTTTTTATGACTTTTGCAGGAGTGTTTTGAAGGGAGAGACTCTTGAATACAAAGGGTGCTTCCAACTGGGGTCCCTATAGTTAAAACATACCAAGGAGAATACTTTCAGGCACTTGATAAAATGATGAATGGGGCTTGGAATGGAATGAGGCCAGATGGCAGTTATGGGAGGGGGGAGCTGGGGAGGGGGCAAGTAAAATTGGAAGTGGCAGGATCCTGATACTCAGACTGTCACTGTGAAGCAGGCTACCCTGGAGACACTGAAAAATGGTTAAGAGCAGTACTGTGCAAGCTGAGGGCACTCCCCAAATGCGCCTCCTCACCTGCGTTTCTTTCATAGTCTCCAATGAATCGTTTGGTGAGGAACCGGACCACCAGAGCTGCAGGTCAGAGAAGAGAAAGGAAAGAGAGTTAACTCTGGCATAAGAAGTTAAATTGGTGTCCACCCCACCCCCAGCCTGGGAAACCGCTCTCACAGAGGAAGCAAGCCGGGCGGCCACCAAGTGAAATTCCTAGCCTGCAGCTTCTTGACCCTTCTTCCAGACACAAGGGAGAGGGGGTAGAAGGCCTTGTGAATTATGGCTCTGTCCAGCTGGAAGGGTCATTTGGCCCACCCGCCTCCTGAGGCCGGCTGAGCCGCACCTAAACCTTCCAGGAGACAAAGGTCTTTCCTACCCTTAAAGACCTCCAGGAGGGGTTCCGTTCCCTAAGTTCCCCTTCGGGTCCAGGCACCGCCAGACAGGCTCAAGAACCCCAAAGTTCTAATCCCAGTTGCGCCGGCGGTGCCCGGAAGGAGGCCTGGCCATCCTGGATCCCAGTTTCCTTCATCTGTTGAAGAAGGGGGTTAAGGCGATGCTGGCTCAGGTCCTCGCGGAGGGGCACCAGATCAGTAGGAGGGGATGGGCGGTCAGCTGCCCTCCCATCCTCTCCCCCACGCCTCGCTCATACGCAACTCCCGGGGGGGGGGGGCGTCCACGTCCAGCCCCAGAGACGAGCCGGTTCTCGCCCGAGCGCGAAGACTCACCGGTCTTGCCCACGCCACTGGCCCCCACCACGGCGATCTTGACCAGGCGGCGGCCCGCCGCCCCCAGGCAGCAGTCGGCGGCAGCCGCGGCGCTGCCCGGGGCGGGGTACTCGGCGATGGTGCACATGTTCTGAATGAGGCGCATCGCCGCTCCAGCCCGAGCTGCACCACGCGGGACGGGACCTGCGGGGCGGCACCACTCTCGTGCTGCGCGGGAGCGAGCTGGAGAACGCGGCCGGAGAGATCCGCGGTAAAAAGGCACGGGAGCGCGGCTGCGCGGTAACCTAAACTAGCTCAGGCTCGGGACTGGGACTGCAGCCGGGCTGCGCGCGCGCTGTTTTCTCCGGGGCTGGCCCCGCCCCTTCCCTCCCGCGACCAATCCCGAGGCGCCCCTCGAGAGGCGCCGCCCCCGGCGCCTCTCGGCGCGCGCCGCGCCCCTGGGGGCGCCCGGAGGCAGTGCTGGGCCCCGTGAAGCGCAGGGAAAGTGGGGCTACCTGCCCGAGAGGGGCAACGTGAGAGCGCGAGCCGAAAGCGCAGCCAATGGCAGGCGAGGGTGCCGCCCGGGGTCCCGCTGCGGGGGCACGCGGCCGATGCTGTGGCCGCGGGGTTGGAGGCGGCTCGGGGTCCGGGAAGCGGGGCTCGGCTTCGGGGCGAGCGTGGCAGAGGCGGCGGCGGCCCTCCAAGAGCGGTCCCCGACCGTGGGCCTTCTGGGTCCCCATCCCGTGCGCCTGATCCCCGCGGCACCCTGACGGCTCGGCCTGCGCCCTGACTGCCCACGCCCACGCTCGGGGGACTTGCCGGCCACGGCCTCGAGGGTGTGAACACCCAGGCTCGGGAGCGCGCGTCCCGCTGCCTGGCTTCTTGCCCAGCTGCTTCATTTGGGATGTGATTGCACTGACTTGAGTGCGACCGATCATAGATTTGGCAGTCAGTTACAAAGACCCCATATCCCCTCCCCTGAGATGTGATAATTACCTTTGGGGCAAAATAATGTCACCCATGTTGTTCTAGACGCACTTACTCTGACTCCGGTACCCAGGGCAGCAGATCACTCAGCCTCTAGTGACTAGCTCACATGAACACACAGAAGGTCGGGTGGGTGTACTGCACACTCAGAGGCAAATCGCGAGGTAATTATAGAACAAGCTTTCTAGCGCCTCACACACAGTCACACCTCCTCCGAGAGCTGTGAACTGGAAAGAAAACAGTTACCCCAGCTGTCTCTGGATGCTGACTTGATTGGGAGTCAGAAACCGGAAAGGGTCCGCAACACTTAGTTTCTGGTTCTAAGGAATGGCAAGACTTAGTTACGTGACTTGATGCCAAGGAAGACATGGGCATGCACTTCACGAAATCCCAAGCTCCTGCCCCTTAGGTTCTCATTGGGGAAAGGCTTCAGCGGCAGGCCCCATCCAAGCAACATCCCGTAGCTGGAACTGACTGCAGAGTGTCACTGGACACTGGGGCTGACCAACTCCTCACTGCCCAACCACTCTCCTCCCCAACCTTCTAACCCTGTGGTCACCCACGTGTTCCAGAGGCTTTTATCCTGGGGGCGAATGGCAATCAATACTGTGGCTTTGTGTCCACATCCACATCAAACATGGATGTATGAAAAGGTAAAATAAACCAATTCCCTTATCTACGCGTGTCAGGCATCTAGTTTGGCTCCCCCTGATGCTCTGAACTTAACTGACTGGGTATCTGACAGAATTTAGGAGGCTGACCCACTTCAGACTCTGAGATGAACCCTCTTGCCTATCAGTTTAGGTATCCACAGGAACTAAAGGGGAAATAGAAGGGTAATCTCAAGCTTTGACACTTGGTAGCAAGTCTAGGTGGGGAAACATAACTAGCAAGACATACAAACAACCTTGGCAATAAGCATAATAAAAGGTTGACTTCTAGGAAGATCACAAGAATGAAATAAATTTAGCCATTTGAGTCAGAACAAAAAAAGAGCATTTCCAACATGCACCGTGTCTTTCTGCGTGGTTCAAATCAAACTTGAATTTTGTTGTTCTATAAAATCAAACTAAGCAAGACTGTAATTACAGGTAATCATGTTCTTTTTAACCCTCCCCCCCCAAACAAGCCTGTAATTCCATGATGCTTACATAGTAAAATAATTATGCGGTCTAAAGTTTTTAACTGCTTTTTACACACACACACACACACACACACACACACACACACTCAGACTCAGACTCAGACTCAGACATGACAAAGTTGTCAGGGGAATTTTGCCTGGAATCATTTTCATTTCTGGAGCTTGATTTTCATGACCATGAGCCTGTACTAAGCCTATGATTTTTCTGTCTGAAAAATCACACACAAAAGCTGAATTTGGTATTACTATTTTAGGTCTAAATGATCTGGCTGTGCTTTAAAGAACACAGAAAAGAAAGACACAAGAGAAAGTTGAAAAAAGAAAAGGGAGCTCTTTAAATTCAAAACACCTAGCAAATAGCCCACCTCCACCCCACCTGCTTTGGATGATAACACTGAGAGTTACCCCTTCTTGGAAATGCATACAATTAAAAAAAAGAAGAAGAAGAAGGGGAAGGGGCAGGGGACTTGATATATACGGAAAGCTTGTTTTAGTCCAGGCTGCCGACTGGGGATTCAGCATACAAGAATCTCATTTTACCCTCGCCGCAGTCCTGTGAGGCAGATATGACCGTTACTTGCAGCTGCAGTGATATATTGTGCTCAGTGAACCACCGCAGACCTTGGAGGCTCCCAGTTCCGTGGGCTGACTGTGCTCTGCTGGGTGGTTCTCGCCTGGGGCCTCTCATGTTGTAGTCAGACGGCAGCTTCAGCGGGAGTCATCGGAAGGCTCATCAGGGCTGGACATCCAAGATGGCTTCTTTGTCCACATGTCTGCCTTTCAGCTGGAAAGGCTGGGACAGCTGCGACTAGCCAGCATCTCTCTCACTCTCTGACTTCTCTCTGTGGTTTGCTCAGGCTCCCCCCGCAGCATGGCGGGCAGCTCCCCTTAGAGTGGGTATTCTAAGACAGGAAGCAGAAGCTGCCAACCTCTTAAGGCCTGTGTGTGGAAATGCACACAGCATGACTTCTGACGTCGGTCAGGCAATCACAGAGCCCCCCCAGAGGAACAGTCAAGGCTCAGAGACACAGATCCCACCCTGTGATGGGAATAGCATGAAAGAATTTGTGGCCATCTGTAATGCACCACACTTCCATTTCGTAAATGAGAAAACAAAGACTTAGGTTAAAAATTCCTCCCAGGTTACAGATGCTATAAGGGACAGGACCAAAGTCTGAGAAGGACGAAGAGCACAGAAAACAGCCAGGAGGTTCACAATGAGATGGTGTCCTGTGATACCATGCCGCAAAAGTGGTTTGAACTGCTCTCTCTCCCTCTATTTTTGCTGTTTTTGTTGTTGTTGTTGAGCTAAAAGAGATGCGGACAAGGGTGGGGAACATGAGAGACTTGGAGAGGAAAAAAAAAATATTTTGCCAAGTCCCGATTTTGCCTCAGCCCCTGGCGTTTCTATCACGTCCTTTGATCTTTAGAGCTAATCTTTGATCTGAGAAATTCCGGAGACAACCCAGTTTCTGGAAGCCCTTAAGGTAGCAGAATATGAATTCAACATTGAATGTCTGGGCCAGGGGTATCACAGGCACTGTGCTAGGTCCTGGGTCTACACTGGCAAACAGGACAGACACAGTCTTCACCGTTCCATGTAGCGTGGGAAATAGAAATAAATGAGCAATTTCAATACAGTGCGGGAAAACGCTTTGATAGGGAAAATTCAGGAGCCAGAGGACTACATGATAGATTGAAAAACCTGGATTACGGGAGTCAAGGAAGAATGTGAAAACATTCAAGTGGTTGAAAATGTTGTGAATTGCGTACAGGCATGCGTGTTTGTGGAAATGCAGAAATGACTCCCAGAGCTGTAGAACAGGTCCACCCATGGAGCTGTCCCTCTTCCACTCTGCCGTCCCTCAAAACCCACAAAGCTTGAGACGGACATGGCGGAAAAGCCCAGTATCTCCACAATGGAGCCCGACAGCCGAAAGCAACCAAGTTACAGAAAGATGGAGTCCTCCCTGTTTCTGCCTTGCAAATCTTATCGGAGTACATCTAGTTAACGGAATTAATTTGTATCTGTTACCCTAGGTGCAAGGGAGCCTGGGAAATGTGCTTAGCTCTCTAGTCTCGGCTGAGAGGATAGAAATGAAGCCGTGAGCCCAGCATTGCCTCCCTACTTCTCCAACAGCCCAAAGAACATGTAGGCCCAGAAAAGGAGAGATCAGGCCCCACCAGACATTTAATTTTCAATTATAGAAGAATAAAATGAAGTTTTCGATGGATTGCTTCGAAACCGTTGTGTAAGACCATTATTTTCCTTGCATCTCTGTAATGTGTCGACACCAGCTCTGCTTCTTAGAACTGTTTTCCTCTATTCTGGCACAGGGAATGTCTATTAATTTCATTGCACAGAATCCGTTTCCATTCTTTAGTGAGAACACCCCAATATTCCCCTGGATACATCCCCTCCTCCACTCCCCTGTTGCTCAGGTAATGGTAGTGGGGGGGATACCAGTCCCTAATTCCAGGAGTGGATACCAGTAAGTCCCTGTGATTCATTCAGGGCTGGGCCAGTGAAATTCCCCCCTGAGAGTTTTGCTGGCAAAAGGAGGTTTCATTTGCCCCAGTGTGATCAGCTGGTAGAGAGTAAGCCTGGAGCTCCAAGTAGCCATCGCGAGGCAGCCCTGTGGGGGAGTCTGCTTCAGAATGACGCCAACCGAGGAGAAAGCCAAGCTGAGAGGTAGAGAGGACCAGGACCCTGACGGCATCTTTTCCAGCCGTGCATTAAGCCATGCCCGAAAATCCAGACTTACCCCCTTGAAATTCCCAGTCACAAGAGTCAACACCGTCACTTTTGAGATTAAGCTGGTTTGAGTTGGATCTCTGTCCCTCGTACTGGACAAACCCACACACATCCTGTTGGTGTAGAGTCCTGGGCTCTGCCCCGGCCGCACTGCGATTGGCCCCTGGCATCAGCAGCATCTCTCGTGCAGAACTCTGAAGCCCAGCAGTCCCTCCAGCACGGGAAGTCATGGCTGTCAAACCGTCCCTTCCTTTTCATCTCACTTTGCGGCTACCCTGTCAGTGCTGTCCTGCGACCGATGGAAACAAACACGTGATTGAAAAGGATATCAGTACATCCAGACAATGGAACAGTCGGCACTAAAAAGAAAGGCGCTATCACGACATGAAAAGACATGGAAGAGCTTAACCACATATTACTAAGTGAAAGAAGCCGATCTGAAAAGGCTGCATGCTGTACATTCGGACTATATGACATTGTGGAAAAGGCAGAACGAAAGAGACAGTAAAGAGATCAGCGGTCGTCAGAGGAGGGGAGCGATGGAGGAATGGACAGGCGGAGCACTGGGGATGTCTAAGGCCGTGAAGCTACTCTGTGGGGTACTGTGCGTTTGTCCAAACCCACAGAATGTACACCCAGAGTGAACCCCTATTAATAGAGACTTTGGGCTTTGGGTGATAGCGATGTGTCGATATAGGTTTGTCAATGGAAACACGTAACACGCTGGTGGGGGTGGTGATGGTGGGAAGGCCGTGCCCACGTGCGGGCAGGAGCTACGTATGGGAAACCTGCACCTTCTGTTCAATTCTGCTGTGATCCTAAAACTATACATATATAAAATAGGGCTTGTAATCCAACTCCATTTTATAATATTCCTGCTAAGAGATTGCCCACCTACTCAAGAATACTTCAGTGACGGGGACGCCCCACCATCCACAGCAGCCCATTTAGGCTGACCCTAGCAGGAAGACGGACGGCGATCCACTCCGCAGCTCTCCAAACACGGGGGCTGCTGCTCCCTTGTCATTCATGGTAGTTTGGAAAGGACTAAAGGACCAGGAAGGGGAAAGGAAGGGGGTTGCCTGTGACCCGGAATTGTAAAGAAACTGCAAACACAGGGGCATGTGTCCTGCATCCGTGTTGAGGATGACTAGCGTTTTCAGCATTCGATTGTAAAAATTAAAAAGAACTGGATTCAAGGGGGTGGAAATTAATTTTAAACTACTCATTTTCTAAGAGATCTAGGAGTGTGAAAATGGGAATATTCAGAACTATCTGCATAACGTGAGGTTTTCGCCCAAGGGCTCTCTGCAATGTGTGTTAGGTGTCTCCACGACATAGAGCTGGGACACGGTGGGTGTTCGATGGCTTTTTTTTTTTTTTGTCAACTTTCCTTTTAGTCGAAGCTGTACTGAAAGACAGAATCACTGGGTTCAAAAGGCAAAGTAGGAGGGAAGGCGAGTTGGAACTCAATTAAATAAAAAGGATACACACACACACACACACACACACACACACACACACCCCTCTTGCCGTGACAAAGATCACCTATTAACCAGCACACTTTAATTTTGACAAAAGTAAGATCTTTAAGTTCCTGGAACAGGCCTTCCCTCCCCCTCCCACATACTTTGGTTGGTTTCTATGGTAGCAAATGGCCCACATTTCCCCCTTTCCACACTCAGGGAAAAAGAAGCACTAGTGTTCTACAATTACGTCCCTTTGCTTCTCTATCAGATTTTTATCTCTCTTATTCTGGAAGGTTTTCTCCACCCTCTCTCTTGTTTTCAATGCAAGGTATAAAGAGAAGGTAAAAGAAAAGGTGAAAATAATTCTTTTTCATTCAGGGCAAAATCTGATATTTTCTTCTCCTCTCAGTGATTCAAGTCCTCACAACGCAAGTCATTTTTCTGGAAATACGGATGATGAATTTGGTAAGCAATTTGATGAGCAGAACTCAGACTAAATTCGAGTTTTAAACATTACTTGGAACAACGAGTGAATTTCCTCTTGTTTTCACGGAGAGGAGGAAAGCTCACAGTGCCTGTTGTCCCAAAGAACAGGGAACACATTAGGAATGGACATTACTGCACTATTAATAAACCCATTGTTAGGGATTCCCTCGGTTAAATGGAAAGTCGAAAAACATTGCAACCTGATAGTGCTAATGTTCTTGGAGGTAATTTCCTTCTTCTTTCCTCCAGTGGGAAGACTCCTTCAAGCATGGCCGTCTACCCCTGCCCTTCCTCACTCATTGTCTGTGCAGAAGACAAAGAACAGAGAGAAATAAGTATCAGGCCTGGTTCCCCAGGAATGAGTGCTCTTGGGGTACACGACAAGGTCCTATGATCAGGAAATAAGCCAAGCAGAAAGGTTCAGAAAGATTCAGACGATTGAGCCAATTGTTTGACAGAACCTGGGGTTTCAAATTCCTAAGTAGATTGGACACACCTAATATTTGCCCTCTAACTTCCCCTAAGGGTGCCTTAAAGGTCACCAAAGGACGCTCTAGGCATCCTTATTTGTCTATGCAGAGAGGGCAGAGCCTCTCCCCACAGCCTCTCTCCTTAGCATAATATACAAAAACTCAGAGGAGATCACAATTCTTCATAACTGTCCACCTGTGTTACGAGGAGACCACGAGCTTCACTACCCTTCCATTCCTCAAACCCCCTGGACAGCAGAGTTAAGAGAAATTAAGGCAAAGCCACTGATTCTCATTCTTTATCTACCTTTCAAAATTACAGCGACCATCCAGTTCTTTCTAAGCTCTAATTAGTGCCGCTGTATCAGGCCGTTCCCTAGTGTCTGAAGCATCGCAGGCCCTGGTGTGCAGTACAGAAGTGAAGTCCCAAGTCGGCAGAGTTCTGCAAGTTACTTGGTTAGTGAAACTATAGATAGCGATGTGATCGTTTCCTAGAGGAAAATGAAATTCAGCCACCACCAAAAAGCGTGTCCATTCTAACTGTAGTCTACGGAAGTTTAGGATTTTCGTCAAGATATCTGCGTTGTTAATGCAGTTGCCTTTCGAGTAAAAAAGAAAATGGATAGCAGATGAGAAAAATGTGATGGGATGGCTTTTAGGAAATGACTCATGCACTTGCTTGATTTGACAAGGTTTCTATATAAAGAAACAACTTCGCCCCAAAATAGAAGCTGCCCACGGCAGAATGTGGCTCGTAGAGGAGTTGTTTGTCCATCCCAAGCACGAGGAACGTGAAGGTCGGTATGCGGGGGCATCTCTGCTGGGGGCGTTCCGTGAAGCCCGTAAATGATTCATTTGGAATGTAAAGCTGTCCGATCCAGGACCTTACGTTTTTCAAGATAGGAAAACCCCAGTGTACTTTGAGATATTTCCTAACTGGCTCGAAAAGCAAACAACAACAAAAACGTAGCATTTTTTTTTCTTTTGCACAGAATGTGTACGTCCGTGCTAACTGGAAATATATTTAGCTCGAGGGTGAGTGAATTCTAACAGATGTTGTGACATACGATATGTTAACTATCTAATGACATCAGGCATATGAAAATGCCCTGTGAATTGTACAGCTTTGATATCTTCGGTATGAAAACGAAGTGAAGAGTTATTTCTCCAGCCGGGATTGTCCCTTAATCAGTTATGGGAAGTCGTGTATTTATAACTCAGTCCAGTCCTCTCCCAAATTCTTCCTTACCTGGGCCTAGATGCAGAGCTTGGCTGGAAAGACTGAGCTGGAGCCTTTCTGGTGTTCATTTGCCAAAACACGCAGGAGAGCCGAGAGCCAGGGCCTTCGGCTGCCCGCCGTCCGCAGGCAAGAGACGGAATGATCTCTTCCCGACGGGCTATGGCACTGCGTTATGAAGCAGCCCCACCGCGGGGGCCCAGGAACACGGAGGAGAACAACATCCAGACTGTTCCGCCGTGCCACCTCAGGCTCAAGGAGTTTCTCAACAACTTGGCCAAGCGTTAAGACCCTTAGCAGCTTCTCCCTCCCCATGATGACCCAGCCTGGCCCTTAGGAAGCCCCTTTCGTAGCCTGGGCCCCCTTGCTCTTTCCCTCCCTCCTTCCTCTTCAGTTCACCCCCAGGCCCAGCCCACTGGATGTGTGCTTCAAGCTCATTGTTTTCTTCCCCATTTGACAGGCGGCATTGTTTGTTCCTTCACTCTCCGCCTCTCCACGCTCGTGTGTAAGCTCCGTGAGAGTAGAGGTTATGTTTCCTTCTCTGCTCTAGCTCCAGAACCTAGAGAAGTCCTTAGCGCAGGGCACATAACAGCAGTTACTAGGGGTTTGTGCAAACATGAATGAATGAATGTGTGCATTTCCTATGCCTCGAGAAAGGCAGTAGAGCTGAGAGCCTGAGAAAGCTGGAAGCGTGGAAGGGAAGGACCAGGGGATGGAGGGGTGGGGATGAGAACACGGAGGTGAGACAGGATCTCAGGCTCCTCTGGGCACCGGCTCACTCTTGCCTCACTCCTGCCACAGATGCCGGGAAACGGACCGAGAGGCTGGCTTTGCAGTTAGGTGATTTCGAGGTGAAGGTGGACAGAGTGCTGCTGACGGCTGGCTCGGGTGTCAGGGGAGTAGAATTAGGTCACCAGCACAGAATGGGGGGCAGGACTAGGAAGACGCAGAGTGGGAGAGGGGAAGGCTTGGGGAGAACCAAACAGGCAGGTTACATCCACTAAAGATGCTTTGGAGAAGCTAAGTGCTAGCTGAAATGATGGGACAGGAATATGGAAGGGGCTTGAGGTACCCACATTCTCTTTGGGGAAGAGAAGAGAAAGGGGGTGGTGTCTCAGAAAGCCAAGGGGGTGACTTCATCCAGAATTTGGGAGAATGGCTGATTCTGGAATCTAAGTGGGGAGGGAATCAAGGATGTCCATGGGGAGCCCACCTGGAGGGAGAGCGCTGGGAAGTCATTCCCGAAGCTTCCTGTGGGCCAGCACCGTGCTCACAGCAAGCAACCCGTGGCTGTGCAGCGCACGCCAAGACCATCTGTAAATGGACAAACAGGCTGGACTGGCAGCTCACAAGGGCCAGTGCTATGATTTTTTTCCACCCCTGCATCTCTGCATCTAGTGGGTACCTGCTGTATCCTCGCTCTCCATAAGTAGTTGTTGAATAAAATAAATGAACAGAGCAGATTCCGGGTACAAACTGGCAGACATGGTTTTCTATGGTTCACCGTCTCACATGGGTCTTCTCCGGACTCTTAGGGGACTTGCGTGCCTTCCCCTAAGCACACACAGTGTCCCAGGCACTGTTCCACGTGCGCCGTACATACGGACTCATTTCATCGTTACCACGAACCTACAAGACAAGGCCAATACTGCTGTCATCCCCGCTCACAGATGTGGAACCAGACCCAGGAAAGGTAGGCAGTTTGCTCGAGATGACACAGGTGGGAAGAGGGAAAGGGAGCGTTTGAACCCACACAGTCTGGCTCCAGAGCCCCACAGCTGACAACCCGCTGCCCACTTCTCTAGCGACGCTGGGCAAAGCCTTGGCGATCTTCAGCCCTTATCTCACCTTTTAGTCTTGTGTGCAACTGGCCGGTGGAGCAGGTGGTCCTTGGAAGGGAATGTGTGCAATGCAAGGATGAAGAGGGCAGCAGGTTGCGTCGGGGGGAGACAGGAGTCCCCAGCTCTGTGTGGAGGGGGCAGGCTGGGGGGTGTAGGGGCTGCGTTGGTTAAAAGTGACCCTGCATATAACCTGTCAGGGTAAGAGCCGTTCCCCCCAGAGCCGTGTGGATCACAGCTACAGGACCATGGTTTGACCAGGATGTCACCTATGTCAATAGGTGAGTATAGGAAGTTTAGGACAAGTTACCCAGGAAAGCAATGCTAAAACCAAGACTGTCAGCTTATTCCCAGTGGGGGAGGAGAAAAGAATATCACTTCCTGAATTTAACTGAAGCATTCCATTCAATCACCTCTTGATGTTGCCCAGAAGTCTCAAGGCCTGAAAAAGAAATCACTCGGAATTGAGTCTGGCATAGAGTTCAATTTAACCCCACCCATAAGCAAAGTACTCTGCAAAGTGCTTTGAAAAAAAAAGAAAGGGAACGTGGCATTGGTCTGTGTCTCAGTGTTTTGCTTTTCCACCTTCTGTGTTTCTGTTACATAACACCAGCCCCATTCAGAGCAAGGATAATGCTTCACAGTAGGCCTGGCGCCGTGACCAGCAGCACATCTGCTGAACGCTGGTGGCTGTTGACAAATGCCACAGCTCCACTTGCGCATTTAATGATCCACAAAACCTTCGATTGCTTCCTCTGCTCTGCCCATGTGACCATTATGTATAGGACATGAGTTCCAGCGGGGGTTTGGAGGAGAGGATTCTATTTCTGTCTTGGACAGGAAGTTCATTCTGCTTCCCCGGCAAACTTACTTACCTTCAATTGTCCTTATCAACATGACACTAAAAAGTTGCAGAAGTTGGTGCTTTTGCAAACATTTAAGAAATAATAACAATAAGGTACTCCAGAGATGCTAGGTATTTAACTATGAAGGAGGGTTAGTCCAGCGGATTTGTTTACCCGGCACATGTGTGTGAGGCCATGTGAAGATGGCTGATCCCCGCCTCCCCCAAGGAATGTCCAGTCTAGTTAGGAAGGCAAGATCTACAGAGGGCAGAAGAGACGGTATATTATGGTGCATTAAAATCATGCCAAATTGTACCTAAGGAAAAAGAGGAAAATCAATAAGGATGGAGTGGCCATAGGAGGCTCCTTGGAGGAGCTGGAAGTTGAGATGGACCTTGAAGGAGAAGTGGGATGGAAGAGGAAGTGCATTTGATGGAGGAATCAATATGGCATCGGGCAAGGGCGGAAGAGGCTACACGGACAGAACGAATTGTGTGATGATGGACTGGGAGCTCAGATGGACGCAGACGATCTCACCAGATTATGGAAGGATTTGGAAGCTGGAAAGCAAGGCCTTTACACTGGAGTCTTGGTGCTTGGTACTTGGGAAGACCCGAACTCAATGGGGAACCCCAAGCTTCCAGCAGGCACAAGGGGCTCTCATAGTAGCCAGCTCCCCCCTCTCTGGAGCTCACGGGCAAGAGAGGCGGGCTCCAGAGGCTGCTAAAATCAAGGGGTTTGAGGGACCAAAGGAATTAAGAAAAGAAACACTGTGACCAGGCTAATGTCAGAAATGGACCCAATTCAGTGTTTGACTTCAATCATGGTCCATTTCTGACATGTGTTTTTCCACGAGAAACAAAGCAGCTAACGCTGCTCATCCTGGTGCCTAGATGTTCCAAGCAGGAGTAAAAGGAAGATGGGGGAGGGGGGTAAAGAGTGGCCACAAATCTGGAGAAGGAGGATGATGAGGACCAGGAACCTAAAGAATTGGCTGCTTGAGCAGAACTTGTTCAGAAGCTGGAATAAGCTGTGAGATTACTCACCTGCAAAGCAGTTAGATATGGGAACAGAATTAATCCAGAGGCTGATACCATGTAGCCACTATTTACAAATAGAAGGGAAAGGCAAGTTGGTAAAAAGGAGAGTCCTGGGTATCCAAATGGGGAAGCCAAAGCATACCAGCCAGGATTTCTTTCGTTCGATCATTCGTTCATCCTTCGGTTCGTTAACAAAATAGATTAAGTACAGTTGCTGAGTTGCCCAATTCTAGTCCCCTTTCACGTTGTTTTCCATGTAATTGGCACCCGTGGGGCACCATGCAGAGGAGACAGGAATGGTGACTTTGGCGCTATGCACCGGGGAGGCTGGGTTGTATACCTACTGTGTGCCTGGCCCTGTTGTCGATGCAGAGAAATCTGGGTTCAGGAGTAAGTCCGAAAAGACGAAGAAGCCAACGAGCCAAGGTTGGAGGTCGGAAGGGCGCAGAAAGACAACAGAGCACGGTACACATGCACAAGGCCCCCCAGGCCAATCCCACCAGACCCCAGCACTGGGCCAGCTCTTGTCTGTGCCCACTCACTCCTGTCCTCCCCCTGAGAGGAGAGGTGAAGAAAGCCAAGGCAGGGAGGCGCCTAAGGAAGAGGTGAAAAGTGAAGAGTATTTATAGCCAGATGCCCGATTCTTAAGCTCTCGGCTGCAGAGCCTCCAACCGGGGCAGCCTTCCTTCCATGACGACAGGTCAGCATGTGTGCAGACAGGTCAGAGACAGACCAGACGCCTGAGAGGCCTCCATTCTCCAGCCTGTGCCGTGGGGTAGAGAAATGGCTTTACTCCCTCTGGAAGGCTGCTGGGGGAGAGTCACTTCAGACCTGTGATGACACCTTTCTCTCTACCCCATTAAACACTTGCTTGACTGAGAAAGGTGAAGTCGGTAAACATTAGGGGCCGCCTTGCCCTCATTTCTGCAGCTCTTCAACTTCGCATTCTCATTGGCTGCCCGCCTGAACACGAGCTAACGGTCACGAGCCGGGTACCCACGAGCACAGGGATGCTTTCAGGAAGTCGATACTAATGTCATGTTGACGGCTAATATAGCAGTAAACTGGCCGTAATGTCACGGCAGATGTCTAATTGCTTGAAACGATGAAAAGAGATTTCTATAGAAATCCCGAGTCAGCAAAGCAATAGAAAGCCTGAGTGTTTTCCACAGAGAGCCTGTGCTCACAGCTGTCTCTTACTCAAACCGAAATCCCTCAATCCTTGGGTCATTGTTGGAGATGGGGTCAGTCACAGTGTCAACCTTTGATGCTGAAGAATAATCCAGGATGCCATTAGCTAAGAGAGTAGGACTGGTCTCAGCCAGGGAGCAGAGGAGCAACGAAGCTGGTTGGAGTGGTTTTCATTTTGTCTAGGGAGGATAGGTAAAGAATGTCTCTTTTCAAAGTAGTCAGGATACTTCCTGCAGAAAAAAATGACAGAAACTTAATTCAAACGGGCTAAAGGATCAAAATGGAATTTCTGGGCTTATGTAACTGGAAAATTCAAAAGGAGATTCGGTGGTTTCAACCACGGCTGGGTTTATAGGCTCCAACAACGTCCATGGGCCCACAGGTGTCCAGTCCGCTTCTCTCTTGCCTGTCTTCCTTCCCAGGCAGGCTCTGGCCAAGGGTTTGTCCCTGGAAGCTCCAGGCTTCCATCAGCCACATAGCTAGCAACTCTCAGCCAAAAGAGAAGACCTCTGTCCCAGGAACTCTGGCAAAACTTCCAGAACGGAGTCTATTTGGCCTGCCTCAGGTTACGTGCCCAACCTAAAGTCAATCGTCTTGCTCAAGAGGATGGAAAACGCTGTCTGACCAAGTCTAGATCACCCGCCAGCCCTGGAGCATTGTGGGTAGGGTCAGCCCCCCTGAACTACTCGCACCATGAGGGGTGAGAACGCTGCTGGTCATAAATGGTACGGCGGATGGACCAGACGGGTAAAAGAGCAGATCGCCAAGGTAAGCCCTCCTCTACATATAAATGAATAATCTCTGCTGGGGTCTTGACCCACATGGGGCCTGGCTCACGATGGTGAAACAGAACGGGGCCTGCCCAGGCCAGAAAATGCTGCCCCGGAGCCCTCAGTGAGCTTTAGGCCTCTCTGGCTGGCATTCAGCTGTGTCTCTGAAAGACAGAAAAAGGGAATTAGAGGGCATTTCTAATGGCTGGCCCACGTTTCCAGGACAATCAAAACTGCAGGGGCCAGTGAGAGGGTGGAGATGTTCACACCTCCAGCTCTAAGCTGGCCCCCTACCACCTGCTCCCCATGCAATCTTAGCTTAGTCTAGGAATTACTGTAGACTCCCTACCCCAAAGACCGGTGAGAACATAAACACTTGAAGTTATGAGAAATACTGGATGGATTATTAGTAATAACAACAATAGCCGCCATTGACTGAGCCCCTGCCATGTGTCAGACAATACCTACGTGAGTTACAGTGCCTGCAACTGACAGAAAAATGAGTTAGCCACAGTCACCCTGCTGGTAAGCAGCAGAGCTAGGATTTGAACCCAGGTCTTTTTACCCCAAAGCCTACATTCCCTCCACCATGCTCAATGGTCCTGTGGCAGATGCTGTAGGTTGTTTCTAAACAGGATCTTCTTCCCGCACCATCCTTTCTTCCTGACCAACAAGATCCTATTTTCTTCTGAGTAGAAATGTGCCCAACTTGAAAGAGTGCATCATGATTCTTCTAGCCCAACCGTAACTATCCCATTTCTGTCTGCGAGCGATGTACTTTCCCAGGCTCCCTTGCTGCAAAGAATGGCCAATGAGAGACAACGGGAAGTCTTCTGAGGGAGCTTTTTGGAATCGCCTTCTAGCTAGATGAAAGAAATATAGTTTTGCTTCCTGCCCCCTCCCACCCCATTCTTTTCTGCTTGAAATACTGACGTGATGACAAAACGCTCAGGGCTGTGGCAACCATTTTGTGATCAGAAGGCAGTAAGCACAAGGATAAAAAGACAACTCAGTGGCAATGAGTTAACCAGGAGTGATATTGAAAATATTCACGTGCCTTACAGCACAACACCTGAGCCAGCAGAGTGACCTGTCAGAAGGGACCGTGGCGGCCACACGGTGCACACGGGATGGTTGTCAGTCCTGACTGAAGGGCAGCCTCCCTGTTACTTCTCCCGGCTCCACTCTTGCCAAGGACTGTTTTGCAGCACGGATTAAAATCTCTTGCCCCCACTCTAGCTACTGCCACTGCCTGGAGCCACCAGACCAACCTGGTCATGTGGTTTGCTAGTAGAAAGATCTCCGCAACCCTAAGAGCCAGGGTTTCTGCCTCTAACATCCTGGGCCTTTCCTGAAAAAAAAAAACGTGGAAGATTAATTGTAACTGCCAGAGACATTGTAGCTTCTGCCACCTCCATCATTTCCACATCCATATACCTCCTCTACCACCCCCATATCCTGTCTCCCCACGGCAGCCATTCAAACAACCGTCACCACTGAAATGAGCAGCGGGTCATGTATGGAAGTATGGAATCCCTGTATCGTAACACGAACCTAATATTACACTGTATGTTAACTATACTGGAATTTAAATAAAAACTTTTAAAAAAATAAAATAAAGATGATAATAAAAACGAAAACAAAATCCACCATAACGACTGAAGCTTTTGCCTATCAACACGGTGGGTTGCATCAAAACCAAATCTCAAACACCACTGAAGTGTCCCCGTTGGGCTGGACGGAGCATTGGCCATCCCTCAGACAATGCCCCCCTCGCTTCACAGCTGTGGTACTTCCGTGGCCATTCACGGTGGGGTCCTTCTGAGTAGTAATTGGATTGATGGAATAATGGTCACTGAAGGCTACCAAACCTGTGCATCTCTCTGACTTTAATTATTTGATCCTTTTATACTGCTCAAAATAAACTCGTGAGAGGGGTTCTTCAGTATCTTCCTTGACCAAAGACCTTTGGTGCAGGTCAATGGGCCTTTGAGCGTCTTCTTTGAGACAGGCCTCTCTGGCACACCCAGAGGGGCTCTGCCCACCCACCTTGGTGCGGGCGTGCCTGCTCTCTCTTCTTCCACACTGGCATTGTGACAAATACAATGTCCCTGGGGTGCCTGGTGTTTGCCTCTTCTAACACCTGAGGAACATTCCCTATTGTTCAGAATGGCTCCACACGCTCCCTTCATCACCTCCTACCTCAGGTCTCCAGTGAGACGCCTCTGAGCCCCGTGACTTGATCATGACAGCAATTAGAGTAGACACCGCCACGACCCTTCTTCGGGGGTTTCCATGACAGAAAGGATCTCGAAGACACAGATCTCAAAACTTATTTTCTGAACCACGTCCATGGACTGGTGAGACACCCTTTCGTTCTTTAATGACAACCACACACGATTAGAGATTAGATTTCTTAGGAAGCTCAGCTGTGAGATTCGGGGTTCACTGAATGCATATTCCTTCTTCTGGATGTACCGGTGTAACTATTTCACACCTTCCTTGCTAAGCCTTTGTTCTCTTGTCATTGCTTTAATCAGTTCACTGTTTCAACGCATTTTGTTCTTTTTTTATAAACCAATCTAAATTCCCAACATAAATAAGGAGTTGAAGGAATAAGAGGAAATATCTACAAATCTTGAGGAAAGAAACATAAACAAAACTCCACCACTCACTCGTGTTTGGGTCGTAGGGACGGAGAGATTGATAAAGAAGTAGTTAGAGTGTCAATAAGGTCGAGCTGAGGTTGGGAAGTCAAGGCCTGAAATAATGTACCCCTCGTCTTGGCCTGGAGAAGTGCTCTTCGGATGGCTCCATTCCTGCAGTGAGGAGGGAAGCAAGGCCATCACCTGAGAGTGAGGACAGGGAAGGAGGCCTTGGGGAATGGAGGAGGGGGGAGACGGTGTGAGTCATGGGGCAGCAGGGGGAGGTCCTAGCGACACATCCTCGGATGACTGAGCAGACTCAGGGCTGACTTGAGGTTAGTGGTCAAGAACACTGAAGGTAGCCCACGTGGAGGAGTGCTTTTCTCCAGCCTTGTTCATTGGCCTGCATCCCGACGTGGAACAGGATTTCAGTAGGGTTCGTGTGTTGCTGGGAAAGTACAGTGAAAAGAGAGAAGGAAAGGGGCTGAGGGGTTTTACAGGAAGTGACTCTAAACACGGACCGTGGGTACTGAGCTAGAGATGGAGGAAATTAGGGAAAGGAGGTATGTGGGGGCAGTAAACTGCTTCTAGACTTAACAGAGAACAGTTTGACATAAGCTGTTCGAGGAAGGGAGCAAGAAAAGTAGAAGGAGGTAGCCAGAGGGGGGACTTGAAATGCAGATGAAGAAGGAGGTACCATTGCTGGTCTCAACCAGAATACCATAAAATGCAGTGTCCCCTGTCCAAACACGCAGGCAAAAAACTCAACCTTTCTTCTTTCCTCCCTTTCCCTGGTCACTGGCGAGCTCGCAGCAGGAGCCTGGCATGAGAGGAACCCAGCCTGAGAAAGAGCGGCAGGACAGGGCCTTGGGTGCGGAGGAGCTCCGGAGGGCAGGGTGGTCCTGACCGAAACAGAGGCTTAGTGTCAGAACAAGGTGAGGGCTCAGGAGCCAGAAGCAGTTGCAAGATGAGGGGGAGCCAGGCCTCCCAGGCTGGGGGTGTTCTCCAGGGCTGAGACTCGCACCTGTCGCTCAGGCTGGGGAGCGACCCGAGTCCGAGTGGTGGGGAAGCTGGCTGGGGTCCAGCTGTGTCTGGCCGTAAAGGGTGGGGTGGGTGGGGCGTTGTGTTCCTAAGCAGGACTCCGGGCCTGGAAGGAGCTTTTCTGGGGGGGAAGCGGTTACAGTTAGATGCGGCTGCACAGAAGTCTCCAGGTGAACCTCCCAGGGGGTCTACCCCGCATGGTCACGGTCACTGCACGCTTGTCAGGGTCCAGGGTCCAGGGTCCCGGGTTCATCACCACCTTACCTGTGGCTTCTGTTCCACTGATGCGGCTTTATCTCTCGGAGGCTCAGTTTCTCCATCTGAAGAACTCGACTCGTAACAACATCCGCTTCGTGAGGCTACTGAGCGGACCAACTACGGGGACATGTAGAAAGTGCTCCTCACCCAGGCCGACGCGGGAAGCCGGGCTCTTACTGATGTCCTTCGGCTCTTTGTACTAGCGCGACGCCGCGTCTGTAGTTGGAGCTCAGGAAATAGAAAGCTCCGTACGCATTTGTGGACTTGGTCGTTAACGACTGTCAGGACCATCGTGGACTTCGCACGGGACTCACATGCTGTGTCCCAACCCGCTCCCTGTGCACAGCAGCCGGGGGGCCTGGATGACTGCTGCTGCTCAGAGCTGACCTGGGGAGCAGCTGTCGGGGGGCGGCTGCGGCGGGAGCGGCCCCCATCTGCCCGCAGAGCCCTCGGACCGCCGCTCCGGCCGACCAGACACCGCAAACGGCTTTTGTTCACCTGCCAGGTCCCCCACCCGAGCTCCTCTGGGAAAGGAGCAGACGAGGCCTGCGGGAGTCCTGGGGAAGACAAGGTGTGCCAGAGGCCGGGGGGTGGGAAGGGGCGAAGCAGGGGCTCCCTGGGGGCACCTGCTCTCAGAGGCTCTGCACCGACCCCAGCAGTTCCCCTTCCTCCCCATACCCTTGGCCTCCCTGCAGACGACCTGCCCTTCCTTCCCTTCTGCCGGAATCGCAGAGGGACGGTGGTGAGGAGGCACGAAGAAACCAGCTCCGCCCCGTAATATGAAAACCATATGAGACCTTGGCGGAGCCCCGCATCAGCCTAATGGGCTTTTCCAGACGGCCCGAGCCCACAGACATTGGCCCTTAGTGAGGTCGGGGGGCCCTGGCTCCCTCGCTCCCCTTCCGCAAAGACATAATTAAAAAGGAAAGAGAAACAAGAAAGGCTGCCAGACTCTTGTCCCTCATCTCTGCTCCACGGGGTGACGTCGGGCTCTCTAAAGGACCGCAGTGTCCGGGCGGCCGGGGCCTGCCAGGCTCATCCCCAGTGGTTCCAATTCCCCTCCCCGGATCCTTACGCTCCATCTTACTCCCACTTCAGGCTGAGGACTGGGAGGTGTGTGCAGGTCACACAACCAAGGTTACAGGGCCAAGACGTGGCCGGCGGCCAGCTGGGGGTCCCATGCAGGCCCCTCTGGCTGGAGAGCTCGTCCTTCCATTATTCAGAGCTGGGCCCAGACGACCTCTCGGTTGTTTCACACAAATTTACTACCCTTCAAAATGTTGCCTCAAGGCTTAGCTTTCAGAAAAAGCTGTTTCCCGTTCCAGAGAGAAACTGAGACATAATTTTTTCTTTCGGTCTTACTAATCCTTGGATAATACTCTAATATGCCATTGTTATTTCTTTTTTTTTTTTAAGATTTTATTTATTTATTAGAGACAACCAGCGAGAGAGGGAACACAAGCAGGGGGAGTGGGAGAGGAAGAAGCAGGCTCCCAGCGGAGGAGCCCGATGTGGGGCTCGATCCCATAACGCCGGGATCACGCCCTGAGCCAAAGGCAGACGCTTAACCGCTGTGCCACCCAGGCGCCCCTGCCCATTGTTATTTCTACCTGAAGTTACTGCACTGCAAAGTCCACTGGGATGGAAGGGAGACTATTTCTTGGAGCTATCATTATGCGGTGCTAAAATTAAATGTTCTTTCAGAACAACAGGGAGAGAAAATACAATTAAATCAGAAAGTGAGATAAACGGCTGTGTAAGGTTAATGGCTTGTTGTTCGGATTCCCAAACACCAGAAACACAGGCTTGATGTGCGAATACATATGCGGACTATAATCGGTCTGTAATCTACACTTAATTATACATCCAAATATATCTTCTTGCGATGGTGTCTTGAAAATAGCCTAAAACTATTTTAAAACTTAACAAACTTGTAGAACACTGACAAGCCCCAGGCGTCCTGAATTTCTTTCTCATGGATTTCAGGGGCCTGCCACCCGGAGAGGGAGCCTGCTGCCTGGACCATTTCGGGGGACACAAGGATCTGCTTCAACTTCTTCATGAAAAGATTCATAGGAGGGGTTGCCTAGGTGGCTCAGTCCTTAAGCGTCTGCCTTTGGCTCAGGGCGTGATCCCAGAGTCCTGAGATCGAGGCCCACATTAGGCTCCTCCGCTGGGAGCCTGCTTCTTCCTCTCCCACTCCCCCTGCTTGTGTTCCCTCTCTTGCTGTCTCTCTCTCTGTCAAATAAATAAACAAAATCTTTAAAAACAAAAAAAGAAAAGAAAAGATTCATGGGGGTGCCTGGGTGGCTCAGTTGTTGAGCGTCTTTCTCTTGATTTTGGCTTGGGTCATGGTCTTGGGGTCGTGGGATCGAGTCCTGCGTTGGGCTCCAAGCTCAGTGGGGAGTCTGCTTGAGGATTCTCTCCCTCTGCCCCTCCCCCTGCTCACATTGTCTCTACAATAAATAAATAAATCTAAAATTAAAAAAAGATTCATGAAAGAGTCTCGTGCTTAACTGGGAAAAGAGAAGGAAAAGAGCAGAAGAGCAAAAGCAGTCAAAATACAGGGAGCAGAACAACCCAAATGCCCCCCAGCCAGAGCCCCATTAAAGGAACCCCTGCACTTCAGACACAGGAGGCTATTCCACTGTATAGGAGCTAATTCTACAAGGATTAATGAAGAACCATCTTCTGATTGTTTTTCAGTTTACAACACATCTTTCTAGTGTGGGTATATATATATATATACTTTTTTTTTTTTAAAGAGACAGAGCACATGCATTAGAGCAGCGGCGAGGGGCAGAGGGAGAGGGAGAGAGAATTTCAAACAGACTCCACCCTGAGCACAGAGCCCGACTCAGGATTCAATCCTACGACCTGAGCCAAAACCAAGAGTCAGAGGCTTAACAGACTGAGCCACCCAGGTGCCCCTCTATTGTATATTTTTTTAAAGTACAGACCAATATGTAGTATCTACTGTTTTTTTTTTAATTGGAAGTTGTCCGTATGTATAGCTTTCTCTCTCTCCATTTGCGTGTATCTATGTTAATATCTATACACATGCACGTGCTTTGACTATCTCTTGATGGACATAAGCTGGCAATGATGGTTGTTTCTAGAGAGGGAAACTAGAGGCCTGCAGCTTAGAGGTCAAAAAAATTTGTTTTTGCTCTATACCCATTTATAATATTTGAATTGCAAAGCTTTTTAAAAATATTTTTCCCATCGCTAACATAGATTTGGCACATATTACATACCAGATACTATTCTAAGCGCTTCACATGTATAAACTCGTTTGATCCTCACTCTACCCTAAGAGATAGGAACTGTTGTTATGATCATTTTACAGACGAGGAAACAGGTACAGAGAGATTCTACCTCTAGTATGTGGTAGAGCCGTCATCTGATCCCAAGTAGAGAGGCTCCAAATACCATAGGTACCGCAAATTCCCAATGCACTGCCTTTTTTTTTTTTTTTAAGATTTTAGTTATTTATTTGTCAAAGAGAGAGAGAGAGAGCACAAGCAGGGGAAGGGGCAGGCAAAGGGAGAAGCAGGCTCCCCGCTGAGCAAGGAGCCCGATGTGGGACTTGATCCCAGAACGCTGGGATCATGACCTGAGCTGAAGGCAGATGCTTAACCGATTGAGCCACCCGGGCGCCCCCCAATGTACTGCTTTTGAAAAATAGTCAAGACACTCGTTTTTTAAATGTCAGCAGGAGTTGCTGCAGCCATTTCTGACCTCGGGGGTGATGTTATTCCTCGTCCGTGACCGCCAGGTCCAGTTCCCAGCAACAGGTAGAGGGAGGGCTGGGTGGGTCTTGGAAGGAGGTGGGAGCGGTAAGGACTGTGAACCCAGGACCCAGATTCCCCGGCTCCTCGGAGAAGCAGCTGGGGATTCATTCTTTCACAGCCTTTGACTCCCATTATTCTTTTGCTTATTTAAAAATACATAAATTAGGTTTTGCTTTAAGCCTCCATTATGTTAGCCTACCAAGAGAAGGAAATGAAAGGAGAGCCTCTCGTGGTCTCACATGGATGGATGGAAGTTGAAACCCACCACCGCATTCCCCGCCGCAGTAAAGAAGCACGTTGTGCCGTCTAACCGGGTCCTGGCGGTGGTGAGAATGGCATTCTCTCCAAAGTCACCACAGCCCTGAATCAAGCCCAGCCGGCAGGCCATCTGGCCGCAAAGCCCACAGTACTCTACTTAGACTCAAAGCAGCACTAATTGCCTTGTTAACAGAGCTCCTCTCAAGAGAGTGGAATTTAAGCAGAGGAATATCAGAACGTGATTTCAAGAGAAGTGAGCTGATCCAGAGACTGATAGCATTTCCAGCAACCGAGTCTCAGAAGGCCCACAGAGCAAATAAAGAACATTTTAATGGGACCGTCAGGAGGATATGACCTGTCAAAGCAGATTTGCAAGCAGGAAAGGGGGCAGGGCCCATTCTTGTCTAGACATCTGATTAGTGGGAAATTGTAGGATTATGAGGAGTGTGGATTTTTCTGGCTGCTATTTCTGAGGAGGTCAGGCTTTCTGCGCAAAGGGCTGGATGAGAGAAACATTTGTCTGTGGGAGAAAATGCTGACTGGTCCTCACCCTCCCTTGGGCTCCAGCCGCCAATTCGGGACAAAGAGACTGCGTGAGTAGATTTAAACCTGCCGCTGCTTGGGGCGGGCCGGCTCGTCCGGGGGGATCTGGGGCAAAGAGACGAAGACGGTCACCCCTGGAAATCTCACCCTGTTTCTGCCCTTCATCGTCAGCCCCAGCCTGCCTCCCACCACGATGCTAGCAGACGCCCTGTTCTCCTGGCCTCCTGCGCTCCCTGCGCTTCAGTAACAGCCCACCTCGTGTCCCCCCACCAGCCCGGGAGACCACAGGCACCACGCGCTGCGGGCTGGGAGGTATGGATCGTGGGGTGGGCACATAATTCCTGCTGGGGTGATGATGAAGCCAGGTGAACTTGGGGTGTGTGTGGAATGATCACGTGGGCTTGGGTAATGGGAGGCAACTCCGGAGGTGACGAGTGGGTTCTAAACGGAAGGGACTCAGGGGCATCTGGGTGGCTCAGTCGGTGGAGCGTCCGACTCTTGGTTTCAGCTCAGGCCATGATCTCGGGGTCGTGAGATTGAGCCCCAGGTCAGGCTTCACGCTCAGTGGGCAGGGAGTCTGCTTAAGATTCTCTCCCTTTGCCCCTCCCACTCATCTCTCTCTCTCTCTCTCTAAAGTAATAAATACATCTTTAAAAATAAAATAAAAAAAGGAATGTACTCAAATCAGGCAACTTGGGGTTCTAGGTGAGGATGTTACCCTTGCTATCCCCGTCCGTTGCTATCCCCACAGAGTTCTCTCTGTTGGCTGTCACTGCCTTCAGCCCTGGGCTGCATGCTTAGGCTGTGACCTAAGACAGGGGGCAGCCGCTGGGTCTGGGAGAAAGACCTCAGCTCCCTGTCAGAAGCTGACACTACAGCACACGCCGGAGCGGGGGTTGAAAAATAAGGAGTCATTACATTAGTCTGAGTCCCACTAGAAAAAGGGAAACGACTCTGGTTTGAAAACAGGGAATTGGTTGTACAGATGATGGAAGAGCCGAGAAGCCAAACAGGGGGTGGTGAGAGGTCAGAAAATTGGCAACAGCAGGACGTTGCTGCACCTGCGTGGGGGGCGGGGGGAGGGAGACGAAGGGAGATGGTACAACCAGAGCCCAGGCGGGAGGCCTGAGATGGGAGCCATAACCCAGGCAGACCTGTCTCCTGGGACCCGGGGCCATGGAGGAGCCGTGGGGAAGACGCTGCCCAGGCAGGGAGGGAAAGGGAACAGAAGTGTCTCAGATTTTCTCCTTTTGCCCAGCCTTCCTTCTCCTCCTGGGATACAGCCTTCCGGAGTCAGCCCCTTGCCATATAGAGAACAGAGGGAGGGCAAGTGGGGCAGAATAATAGGGTCAGATAGTCTGTAGAACCTTCTCCTTGGCTCCTGTGCTCTTCCCTCTGCGACAACCAGAATCAAACCACAGAATGAAATATTTGTATGATTATCCATTTACGTCTCTTTCTCCTTCCCCCACCACACCCCAGCCCCCCAGACTCTGAGCTCCATGAGGGCAGGGGGGGAGTGGCCTTCGTCACTGTCGAATCGCCAGCACCCGCGTAGGAAGTGATTCATAGTTGATTCTTGAAAATATTTGTTAAAAATAATCGAATGAATTACTTGATGCGCCCTGCCCGTCTCGCAAGCCACACATTCCCAGAGCACAGCACGTAGGATTTTAGAACTAGGGCCGGTAGCACGTTGCTCCCCTCACCTCTGTGAGGTCTACCCCACCCGACCCCTTAGGCTGGCCTCCGAGAGCTCAAGCTCACACAACTTTGGTAGGATTTTAGAATTTAAACTGATTTTACTGTGTTACCAGGACAGGGTTTTGCCCCTTGATAAATTTGAAGTTATTTCATCAACCATAAAGTGACGTATTAATGTTAGACATCATAGTAATGATTATCACATAGGGTTCTGTGTGAGTTGTTTTTTTTAAAGTATTTATTTGACAGAGATAGAGACAGCGAGAGAGGGAACATAAGCAGGGGGAGTGGGAGAGGAAGAAGCAGGCTCATAGCAGGGGAGCCTGATGTGGGGCTCGATCCCATAACGCCGGGATCATGCCCTGAGCCGAAGGCAGACGCTTAACCGCTGTGCCACCCAGGCGCCCCCTGTGTGAGTTTTTTAAAAGATTTTATTTATTTATTTTAGAGAAAAAATGTCCGCGCATGCGATACAAGTAGTGGGGGAGGGGCAGAGGGAGAGAGAAAGTCTCAAGCAGGCTGGGGGCTCGATCCCATGACCCTGAGATCATAACCTGAGACAAAACCAGGAGTCAGACACTCAACCGACTGAGCCACCCAGGCACCCCTAGGGTTCTATTTTTTTTTTTTTTAAGATTTTATTTATTTGACAGAGAGAGACACAGCCACCGAGAGAGGGAACACAGGCAGGGGGAGTGGGAGAAGAAGAAGCAGGCTCATAGCAGAGGAGCCCGATGTGGGGCTCGATCCCAGGACCCCGGGATCACACCCTGAGCCGAAGGCAGACGCTTAACAACTGAGCCACCCAGGTGCCCCAGGGTTCCGTGTTTTTAAGACCTGTTAACATCTGCGCACAGATAGAATTTCCAGGTGATGGTTTAAACCATTCAGTCACAAGAAGAAATAATGAAGGGGAAGATGAGAAATAGTGTAGAGAGAGATTCAAAGAGAGAAAAGACAAGACAGCATGGGGCAGCTCACACATTCTCAGGAAAGAGGAGGTGCGGGGGGAGTGGGCGAGAGAACCTGACACCAGGCTTCAGTAGGTGCAGAGAGCCCAGGGGTCAGAAGCCGAGGAAAAGTGAATAAAGACACTGCCGGTCAGGGCAAAGGCACAGCGGAAAGTTGACTGGGTGGCTCCGTAGGCTAGAAAGTGACCAGCAAGTTAGTAACTATAACAAGCCACCACCCCCACACCAACTAACATCTGCTTATTGCTTACCATGTGCCAAGTATCCAGCACAGCGTTAATTCTCTGGACAACCCTGGGAAGAAAATGCTAGTCTTTCCCCATTTGACTTGTAGGAAACTAGTAGATTACCTGGGGAGTGTGTGTGTGTGTGTGTGTGTGTGTGTGTGTGTGGTAGTGGTGGTGGTAGCAGTATTTTGTTTTGTGTTGTGTTGTGTTGTGGCTTTACAGAGTCTGTTACCCCTTCCTAACCACACTCCGGGTTCTTCATGAGGAATCTAGTAACTGGTTTCCAAGATGGCCCCATTGAGCGTCAACTTCTGACAGTCACATCTCTTGCAGTCCTTACCCACATGGAATAAGGCTGTCCTACTCTGAGTGCTTGGTATATATTAACATACTTAATCCTCCCAATAATCCTGTCAAGTAGGTACTAGTACGCACTATTATTACACGCATATTAACAGAGAAAATAGGGCTACAGAATACTTTAGCTGCTGGCCCAGGATTGCAGAACTAGCCGGTGGTGAAACTAGGATTTGGATCCGGTTTTTTTACTCCAGAATTTGTACTTAACTGAAGCAAAAGGAAATTTCTTAAAGGATATTGGGTGCTCACAGAATTGACGGAAAGCCAGGAAAACTGGGCCTCAGTGGCTTCCTCACCCTCAGAAGGGAGCCAAAGTCCTTGCCAGGATCCACAAGCATCCCTACAATCTGCCCCCTCCTCTCCATGACGTGGCAGACCTCATCCGCTCCCAGCCCCCAACGCTGCTCTGCTCCAGCCTCCTTGCTTCTCCTTCAGCACCCTGGGGCCACGACCACACCAGAGCCCTTGCACTGACTGAAACTCTATCCTCTTCCTGAATCTCTCCCCAACCCATTGCTCCCTTCCCTGCCTTGGCCACACAACCAGCTCCCTCACTTCCTTTGGATGCTTTCTCGGTGAGCTCTCCCTGTCCATCCTATCTAGAATTTTACCTTCCCCCACACTCATCTCCCCAATGACTAAAAGATATGGGGACACAAAAGGCTGTGTTCCTCGCCTCAAGGTGAGGCCAGTTCTGCCGTGTTGCATGGATACTTCAGAGTCTCTTATGGATCAGACCTAAGACCCCATTCTCACTTGACTTCTTCCCATTCACTACCTGTTTCCTTCATTGCCCTTCATTTGAGAGAGCTCTCCCTCCAAAAAAAAAAAAAAAAAAAAGGCACCCGTCTGCACCAAATCCCTGTCTCGGTCTCTGCTTCTGGGGAGCTCAACTTAAGAGTTTTTGTTGTTGTTTTTTCTTTCCTAGTGCTCACCCCACATACTGTATGTGTCACCTCACCCATCTGTCTCACTCACTGTCAGGCCGGGAGGGCGGTCGCTGTGTCTGCTCTTTTCGCTGTTACAGCCTCAGGAGCCGAAACAGTGCCCGGTGTAGAGCTGCAGTCGGTGCTCAGTAACCGTGAGCTGAAAGAACGCTGAGTCCGCATTCCTCCACGTGTCTGAGACTTGCACAAACGCCGCGCTCGCTGATCACGCTGGGGTCCTGGACTCCTACTGTTGCCCACAACCTCTGCCCACTTTCTCATCTACTTTTCCTCCGTCCTCGTAAAGATGGCTTCTGATCCCAGGGGTCTCCTCTTCCCCATCGGGGGGATTTCCCAGGACCCAGACCCCTGCTTGTGTGTCCAAAGTCATGGGCAGCTCCTCTGGGGACTGACTACATCTCTCACAGTCTCCCCGCTCCTGGCTCGCTCAGATGATAAACAAGAGAAACCCATCCGCCCACGTGCAGGTGCGATTTGAAAACTCAGTGGAGGAGGAAGGGAAAGAGGCAGAAGGCATCCAGGCGAGGCTGTTCTTCCTTGTGAGGTGAGCGACCAGAATGTGTGATAGAGATGGAAATGGCCAAAGGCAAGGGGGAAGCTCCCGATTTTCTGGGCTGTCACCGTGCCAAAGCAGGCTGAGAGCCGGTGCCTAACTCATTCTGCAGGTCCATTCGGGCACAACTTCGCAGGGGGTGCCCGGGGTGTGTTCCAGCAAGGCAGCGCTGCTGTCAGCCCTGGGGGGGGGGGGGGAACGACAGGGCTGACGCTGCGGAGTCAGACCGTCCAGGGGGTGCTCAGATCAGGGAGCAGTCAATGACATAGTTACCTCCCTGGGCTTGGTTTCTGGTCAGTGCATGTTCTTTGGTTTCAGTAACAGCAAATGCTTAAGACTGCTGCTCAGGAGGGCATTCCTGGCTCTGGGCTGCCCAGGGGCAAGGGAGGAAGGGGCTGCAACTTCACAGCCAGGGCCGCCCCTGTGCCTCGAGGGCAGTTCGCCGGAGAAGCAGGACATCTGGGAGCCCCTGGCAGCCCATGTTCACAGCAACGTGGGGTGGGAGCATGGGCTAGAAGAATCTGGGTGAGGCAACAGTGGCACCTACCTCAGGGGGAGGGGACAGGAATGGGTGCGGGAAGGCAAAATTCTAGATAGGTTGGACAGGGAGAGCTCACCGAGAAAGGGGGTGATTGGAAGTTCTGTTTGGACATGTCGAGCTCCATGTGTCCACTGCACATCCACGGCGAGATGCTGAGTGGATGACAATTGGACATCAGTGTGGGAGTCAGAAGCCAAAAGATGCTACCAAAGCAGGGAGATCACACAGGGAGCAAGCAGAAACGAAAAGGAAAAATCACCCACTAGCGTGTGCTGAATGAGCACAGCAGAGCGTGGTCATCCCGCCAGACACAGGAGTGTGTCGCCATCGGCCTAGGCCCCATCCGCGTTCATGTCCCCAGAACACCCACGTGTGCTGACGTCACGAGGTGTGTTCCCGGTCCCCAGAAGCCCTTACCCTTGGAGCATCAGAAAATGTTTCAGAATCATACAGACAGAGATTTTCAAATTTAAACAATACTTTTATCCAAATCTTACATTTTCAAGAAAGATAAAGGAGAGGTTGGCAGTTGATAATAGGTTTTGTAAATGAGTCACCACTGAGCGGCTCTCGGTCAAGCTGCACACACAGCCCTCTCAAGCATTTCAAACAGGCTCCTGCCTGTAAAAATAACGCACCAGCCTTTTATCAGTGCACCTGTTGCTTGAAGTGTCACCTGTCCCCAGGTGTAGATACGCAAAGGTCACCTGCTCACACCACCCCTGGGGAATGCCACTTGCCAAGCCACCCGTCAAGGCCCTCCCTGCCTGGGAAGAAAATGAGGACAGAGCAGGGACAGAGGAAGCAGAGCTTTCCCTGCTGCCATCCCCCCGTCTGTCCCCCAGCACCATGCGGACTCCAGCCTGTCCCCGCAGCCTCTCCCTTCCGGTCACACGCTGATGGAAACACGCTGCTGCAGGAAGACACTAAAGAAAAGAAGTACCTTTTCCAAACTTGTTCTACGCTGGAAACCTTTTTTAAAGCACCTGTGCGTGATGGAAAGAGCACCGCACCGAAGGGCCCTTCGCCCGGGTGCTGCCATGACCCGGCCGGGTGGCTTTGGGAGTGTGCTGAACCTCCTTGTATCTTGGTCCCCTCACCCATGACAGGGGACTCGGGATGTCCCGTGCCGTTGTTCTGCGGATTAAAGGACAAAGACGGATGTCACAAAATGAGGTCTTGTTTTACTGTGCGTTAACAGCATAGCCCTTAGTTATTCTTAGTGCTGTCGACTTTCTTGTTCTTGTTCTGGAGCTGACTGTGTCAAATCGCTCTGTGATCCCCTTCTCCACGCCCTGGGCTCCCGCCCTCTCGGGCGCTCACGGGTCCCACAGCAGGAGGCGAAGGGCACCCTTCCAGGGTCTGAGACCGGGGCAAACCCTCTGGGCACATGTGGGCGGGCCAGTGGTGATGAGGTGCGTGTGTGGGCGACAGGAAGGCGCCGTCACAAGGCCAGGGATTTGGGAACCGGCGCGCCTGCCATCTCTTGCTCTGTCTTCCTTTCCCCCTGGAAGAAGGGTATCTTCTGTGTTTCCCCTTGCACCCTGGATCCCTGGAAGAGCTGTAAAAAGTGCTCTGACCAGCCTATCCTGCGGTTGTTCCTGTCCATAATTTCAAGAAAACAATCACATCTCATCAATTTCTTCCAGAAAACAGGTTCCATGATAAACAAAAAGGCCCAGCCTTCTGAGAGTCTCTGTTTACAACGTTTTAGGGTCTTTCTCATGGTTAAATTTTCCCTTGGCACTCCAGTCTCCTGTTGCATGCAGACGCTTTACCTGAGACTGGGCGTACCTTGCCAAGCTAGGAGGGAATTGTTCAGGGGCAGCCACGGGAACCATTGGGAACCAAGAGGAAGCAGAGGAAGGAGGAGTAAGGAGAGTTCTGGGCGAAGGGCCAGGAGCAGACCCAGTTGAGGCAGACAGCAATCCAGGCAAGCTAATCATTTGGCCCCTGACTGAATTAGAAATAATATTTAGCTGCCAGTGTCAGAGACCTGACCATGACACCTTGAGCAAGAGGTTTATTCCTCTCTCACATGACAGTCTAGACAGTTTCTATAGTGGCTCCACAAGCTCATTAGGGACCCAAGCTCCTTGCAGCTTTCTGCTCCACTGTCCTAGTAAATTGCTTGTATCGTTCAAGTTTGCCTCATGATCCAACATGGCTGCTGGGAGCTCCAGCCATCACATTCCCATTCCAGGCAACAGGAAGGAGGAACCAAGGAAAGGAAAAAAGAGTATGCACACCCTCTGCTTTTTACAGAACCTTCCCAGAAGTCCCGTACAGCAACTCTGATTACATCTCAATGGCCAGAGCCCAGCCGCACAGCCGCTCCTGACCACAGAGGAGGCCGTGTTACACGTGAAGACTCTGAGAGTGGTTTGCCAGAAGGAGGAGAATGAGGACTGTTATTAGTTGCTCACCTCCAGTTTCCTGTCCTAGGCAATTCTTCTCTGGCCCCAAACTTGCACGCCCACCTAGCAAAAAAACACATCGTGAAGCATCATAGCTACTTGTTACTCAAACATCCCCTAGAGAATGTCAAAAGATCGTTTCCAACCGTGTTAGACTGTACTCTCCTCCAGAGGAATTCTAGTAAATTGAGTTTGCTCCATGTTGTTACATTTCCAAGGGTGCTTTAGCTTAACAGCAATGTTGAAACTCTCTTCAAAAACCAGTGGTCTCAGTTACCTGGCAGGCGTGCTCCAAAGTCTCAGAAGACATAGGTCCTAGTCCTAGCAATGACGCTGTCTGTCTGGACCCCTCGTTCATTCACCAAATATTTGCTGAACATTTAACTCACCTGAGACTTTGTGCTAGGTCCTGTGGACCCCAGAACCGATGGATGCAATGTTGCTGCCCTTCCAGTGCTCACAGTCTCGTGGGGCTTCTAGAAAATTCATAGGCACCTATAATGTATGGTGGGGATGTGCTGAGGTGCCAAGTGTGAGGCTTGTGGGTAGTTCACTGACAACATCCTTGACCCTACCTGGGAGAGTCACAGAAGCTTCTATAGAGCTGACCTCCAAGCTGAGAGCCAAAGGTCAAGCAGAGGTTTTTCAGAGTGTGAATAATAAAGAAGTCACAAGATCAGAGAATGAAAGGTCCTTCTAGCCAGAATGCAGAGCGTGAACTGGAGAGGGGCCAGTGGAGAGGCAGAGACCCATAATGAGATGAGGCTGGAGCTTCATCCAGGAGAGCAGAAGAGAGGCAGAGACAGCTGGGTGGAGAGAAGGGGAGGCATGCAAGAGATTTTGGAGGTGGCACCCAGAAAACTTGGTGACTGGTTGATGGGGAGGATCAGCTGGGGATTGGAGGGGGGGTTCAAACATGATGGCGGGTGTCTGGCTTCAGAAACTCCGGATGGTGAGGTGTCCTGGAGCTCCAGAGCACGGGGGGCCAGGTCAGGACCACTGAAGGCCAGCTGCAGCATGAGGAGCCCCGCCCGCACAGCCCGGCTCCCCCATGCCCTCCCGCAGGAACGGCGGCCTCCAGCCCCTGCCATGGAGCGTGCCCTCCACGGGACTGACCAGCACCCGAGGCCTGCACAGCCCTGGGAGCAGCTCAGAGCTGTTCGGGCAGGGAAATCTGGGGTCCTGGAAGGTAAGCATGGTTCAGGAGTTAGCATGGGCTTTGGGTGGGTACGTTCCTGCGGGAAAGGGCCTAGCCAGAAGACAGCGGAGGGAAGGGCTCCAAGTGTCCCTAGGGCAAGAGCCCAGGACAGTCTAAGGACAGCACTGCAGGGAAGGAGTCAGGTGGGGAAAATCCTGGGCTGAGTTCTGGGCAGGCTGTGCTTGAGGGACATGGGGACGTGAGCAGAAGGCAGTCAGAGATGTAGATGTCCTTGTGGGCCACGGAAGAGAGTGGGATTCACAGGTATGTCTTGTCCATTTCCGCCCTCAGGGTCAGGTGTATAGAACAGGACAGTGCTAGGCTGTGTGATGTGGTCCCTGAGCCACCTCTCTGCCCCCAACATTCTCTGTGCCATAAACTAGCTTCACAGGCCTCACCGCCTCGCCCCAGGGCCAGCAAGCCATGTGGGGGCAAAGCATGAGGAAGTCTGTCCCGGCCGCACGGCCCTAGCCTGAGTCACCAAATTCTTGTAATCAGTTCAGCTACACAACAAAATTCAGATCAGAGTGAGGATTAGCAGAGGAAGTTTGCGAGGGTGCTTTGAACTTCACAGATGAAAGCCCCCTCCCCCATTCGCACAAAGCAATCCCGAGGTATTAAACGTGACATAAACACATTGCCCCCCCCACCTCCGGGCCCCACCGCGGGCCCCAGGCAGCCGGCTGGGTGATCGGCTGGCAACCCCAATTGCCTTCCCCCCATGGCATTCCACCCGGGTCTCCCGGAGAGGGGGAAATGGATTCTGTCCTCAGCCTGCTGCTCCTGGAATTGCAAGCATTCGGTGAGCCGACCCCCCAGGCCTGCCTTCTCCAAGATTCCTGAGTGCAGCTGAAACTGGGGGGACAAGCACTTCCCCACCACCCCCCTGGCTCCCTGAGAGCTCCGAGCAGAGGGAAAGAAGAGGGGGCAGAGGCGGGAGGCAGAGCAGCCCTCCTCCTCCCGGCCTGCTCCGCGGGCCCAGGTTATTGTCCCCAGATGCAGACTGTCAAACCCTGTCAGCCTCAGATACACACTGCGAGCGCCACATCCGCATTCCTGGAATGTGTAGCCTCACCTTCTGCGGCTGGCAATTCAATAACATGTCAAGTTCCTTCAGTCTCACCAGGGCTAAAATGCTCGCACCTACTCCCAGGCTTGGCCGCGAGCACGCAGGCACGCAGCCGTCTGCACACTGAAGCTGGGCTAAGCCGTGTTTCCGCGGAACGCCTTCCGCTGAGTCTGAGCCCAGACGGTCTCACCTGGTAGTGCTGGCCTCATGATGGGCTTGGGAAGCCGAGGGCCACCGACTGTGCTTCTTGGGTTGTAGGACCAATGATCACCAGTGCTGTCCCCAGGGGGTTGGCAGGCTGTGGCACTTGGGGGAAGGAGCAGGGCCATTTGACTGATTGCTCTTTAGTTCGGGGCCTGGCTGCTGGCACTACAGAGGCCCTGCCAGGGACTGCCTGCGGGATCCTGCGCCCTTCGTTCCCCATTCAACATACCCCACCTGCCAGGACAGGAAGCCCATGACACACTACCCCGGTCCTGGCACTGCCCCTGACTTGTGATGCTCCTTCCTCGCTGGCAGACCCTTTCCACCGTGAGTGTATTCTCTGACTAATAGGGAACAAAGTAGGCTCTTGCTCAAACTACATCGGATCTGCGGCCACAAGGGTTCATGGGGGAAAGACGAGGGCAGCTGGGGCCCAGGGATGCTACGTGACCTGCTCAGGGTCACACAGCCATTGGTGATAAAACTGGGTCTATGATCGCAGACCTTTGACTATCTATCCATTATGGGTTGAATCGTGTCCCCCAAAAGATACGTTGAAGTCCTAGCCCCTGACACCTATGAATATGACCTTATTTGGAAATAGAATCTTTGCTGATGTAATCGAGTGGAGAGGAGGTGATTAGGGTGGACCCTAATTCAGTACGACCGGTTTCCTATAAGAGGAGGGAAGTGTGGACCGGGCCACACGCAGAGGGAAGATGGCCACGTGAAGACGAGACAGAGCTCAGAGGTAAGCAGTCAAGGCCAAGGAACACCAGCAGGAAGGCACCCCAAGCTGGGAAGGGCAGGAAAGGGGCCTCCTGCGAGGCTTCGAGTTGGGAGAGCCCCGCCAGCACCTTGATTTCACCCTGCCAAACTCTAGGGCTCTGCGAGCACACATGGCTATTGTTCTAAGTCATCCGGTCTATGCTACGCGGTCATCGTAGCCCCAGGAAAGTAACACACCTCCCAGCAGAACATTTCTGATATGAGAACTGGGTGAAATTCTGGAAGCTAACGAGAGCTGGCTCAATTACGGGTTTAGAACTTCAGAATACCTAGCAGATCACGTGTCGCGTGCCCGGCATCTTTCGGGAGGACTCCAGACTCCGTGCCTTCTCTTATCCTGAGACAGGCCCTCCCTCAAGGCCCAATGATACGCGCTCCTTATCAATGTTTAAGCTTTATGAGTTGCTTTAAAATCAGAGGGACCTTCCTTCTAAATCCTTCTCTAGGCCGCCCAACATATAATACAGATCATTTGCATTTAAGTGGCCTACTCATCTGAGGAATTTCAAGCCACTTACCAAACTCTGCGACCCACGACCCACGGGGAGTGGCCTCTGGGGTTAGGAATGTCTGGTTTACATCTGCCCTCTGACCTCACCCTGCCCCAATGACTCCATTAAACTGAGTCATTTAGTTCCGTGGCTTCAGGAAAGATAAGAACTAGTGTAGAAAATACTGTGGCTCCAGCTTAGGGCTGACTGTGGGTTGTGGGTTCGGGCAAACGGATGCTTTGCAATTAACCTTCATGTTTATCCTGATTCTCAGGAGATGGAGATGATGAACTGGCAATTTTCTGAGAACCACCGGCCAACTCCTGGAGCCTGTGGAGTTACTGCTCACGAGGCGTCCCCCGGAGGTTTGCATCCAAGGATAGCTGTGTTCACGCCCGAAAACCCAACAAAACCGATCCAGAGAGCCCTGCCGCCTGCTGCCTTCAGTGAACCTCAGACTTTGGCTGGGGTTGGTTGCCCAAACCCAAATGTCCTAGTTGCATAACTTTGGGAGTGACCAGCCTAGCAAACACGTTCCGTTTAATTGCCTCACTGCTCTTCCCTGAAGCTTCTTGTTTACTACGGAATGCCTCGGAATCAAAACACGTCAAGGGACAGTTCTCCCTGCCCCTCAAGGCACGAGTTGAACTAAGTGGAACCATACCTTTGCTTTCTTCCCAAACCAACAGGTGGAACCAATTTAAAACCTCAAGCCCTTGTAATGCATGTGCAGAAACTCCCCTGTGTTTAAATGTCTCTCCCAAGAAGGACATCATGTTCTTGCCTGAGTTTTATCTACCAAAGGCAGGCACCACACTCCAAGGCCCATTGGCCTCAACAATTGGCCGCTGCTTAGATCAATTATGGTACCCCGTGCAGTCACAGAAAGTCATGCTTTGGAAGCAAATTTAATGACACGGGGAAATGTTTACGGTCTTCTATTAAGTGAAAAAAGCTGCATACAAAACAGAATGTACAGTATGAAAACAATTATGTAAAAATTACGCATCTATCCATAGAAAATCTGGAAGGCTCTACTCCAAAATGTAGACACCGATGATCTACTCAGGGCTGTGGGAGTGCAATGGCCTGGTTCCGCAAGGCACAAGGGCATCCCCTTGAGAGAACAAGCCGTGGCTGACATCTTGGCACAGGGCTGTGCCTGCCGGGAAGGCCCATCACTTTCTAATCATGCATGACACCAATAGATTGACATCGGCTCCAGGGATCATGCGTGAGCCTAAATATTCTTCTTTGTGCTTTTTCATGTTTTGCAAAAGTTCTTCCATGAGGTTGTGCTACTTTTGTGCCAAGTTGAAAAAAAATGATATAGCATACAACCAATTTTTAAAAGGTAATTGGTGGAAATATGAACACTGAATATTTGATGACATTAAGGAATTATTAAATATGCTAGTAAATATTGTTGTCATACTTTTAAAAGCCTCATTAGCTTTCAGAGATGCAAGCTGAAATGTATGTAGATGATACGATGTCTGGAGTTACTTCAAAATAATATGGGGCGTAGCTAAGTGGGTAGGAGCATAGCATAAGAAAAGGTCATGAATTATTCATTGTTAAAGCCGAGGGCTAGGTACATGGGGGTTTGTAATACTGTTCCATTTTTGCATATGTTTTAAATTGCCATAATACAAAGTTAAAATAAAAACAGAAAACTGGTTTAGGTCATGTGGCTGAGACTGACCTGAATTTTACCTTACCTTTGCTTTTGATAGAATTGTGCAGACCCACAGCCTTCCCGCGTGCGTCTTCTGCTATGGTGGGATATGGTGGCTAGTGAGGATATGATGGCCTGAGGCCAAGAAGAAAAGCACCAGGACACATGCCACCCACCCACTTCTGCCCAAACCACCAGGATTTGGCAGAGTAGCGACATTATCACCATCACAGCTGAAGATAGGCAGATTCAATAAACTGGATTGTGAGGGACTTTACAACAGCCATCACATGTCTAACAGGCCTAATTATGCAAAGATGCGTAACCAACAAGTCTTCATCTCCACTAAGACAAAATAAAAGGGAAAAGGATTAATTTACAGTGGAAGAAATTGGATTTAGCTGCATGGAAAAACTAAGTACTAATAAGAAAATGTTAAATACCCACAGGGTTATTGTGTGATCTAAGAATGCTTTCAGCTGCCATAAATACATTTGTCATTAGTTAACAAGTAGTCAACAGTTGGTCTCCGGGTTGGTTCTGCAGCCAATGATGACATCAAGAAGCCAGGTGCCTTATTCCTTGTTTTTGTTTTTTTAAGCAGACTTTTTTTTTAAACTGTGACCATGTTGCCTCATGGTTACAAAATGGCTGCAGGACCTCCAGAACATCACAGTTTCATGTGACCATGTCTGAAAGCAGGAAACAGAGGGAGGAGAGGGGGGGAAAAAGAAATGATCTCTTGTGTAGCTCTTTCTCTCTTCCTTCCTCCCTTCCTTCCTTTCTTTCTTCCACTCCCCCCTTCCTCCTTCCCTCCCTCCCTGTCTCCCTCCCTCCCTCCCTTCCTTCCTTCCTTCCACTCACCCTCTCTCCCTCTCTCTTTCTCTTTCTCTCTTTCTCTCCTTCTCTCCTTCTTTCTTTCCTTCCTTCCCAGAAAGGAAAACTCTTGCCCCAAATCCCCTCAGCACACTTGCCTGTGTATCTTACCGGATGGCACTTTGTTGCCTGCTCCCTCCAGCTGCAATGGAACAAGGAAAATGAGTATCTGTCTCTTTTTTTTTTTTTTAAGATTTTATTTATTTATTTGACAGAGAGAGAGACAGCCAGCAAGAGAGGGAACACAAGCAGGGGGAGTGGGAGAGGAAGAAGCAGGCTTATAGCGGAGGAGCCTGATGTGGGGCTCGATCCCATAACGCCGGGAGCACGCCCTGAGCCAAAGGCAAACGCCCAACCGCTGTGCCACCCAGGCGCCCCAATGAGTATCTGTCTCTTTAAGACACAACAGAAAAGATGAAAAGGATTGAGAGTGGCTGCTGTGCAGCCCACCAAACTGGCTACTTTCCCTTGGAGAAAGCAGCTGCCATGTGGAGAACTCAAGGCTATTCTGCTGGAGGGAGAGGATGCCCCAGGAGAAACGGTGGCTTCCGCAGTTACAGAAGAGAACTATATACTGTATCTTTCCTCATTACTGAAGCAGTTTTTACTCATTCTAGGAAAATTTGAACAAATGAAGGAAATTACCTATAACTACATTATCCAAAGAATAGTGTCACGGGTGTGACACGAGTAGTGTCACAAGTAGCTTTTACTGGAACTAGATCTCCTTTCCTGGGTACCTGAGGCCAAGTAGAGACAGAGAGGGTCCTCAACCGAAGATTCCAGGTCTGTCATAGATTTGTGAGTCAAAGTACGAGGCTCTATCTTGACCTCTAACACTCCTCAGGAAGAGAGAGAGAATTTGGATAGTTTATCGGTTATGTATTGCTGCATAACCACCCAGAACTTAGTTACTTACCACAACAACTCTTCATTATAGCTGGTGATACTGTAGGTCAGGAATCTGGGCAGGGCTCAGCGTGAAGACTCTTCTTCCCACGGTGTTAGCTAGTTCCTTCTTGCAGCTGCATTCAGCTGATGTTGCATCTGGGCTGGAAGGTCCAAAATGGCGCCACCCAGCTGTTTGGGACCTCAGTGCTGCCTCTCAGCTGGAGTGCCCTGGTTTTTCTCCCTCTGGCTTCTCTGGGTTCATTCTGTCTGGTTCTCCAGGGCCTCTCTCTCCAGGACGCCTCTCCCTCCAGCAGAATAGCCCCGAGCTCCCTGTATGACGGTTGCTTTCCCCAAGTGAAAGCAAAAGCTAAAGCACCTTAAGGCCTGGCCTTGGAAGTTCTAGATGTTGTTTCCATCATCTTCTAATGGGCTGGAGCAAGTTGCCAAGTGCAGCCCAGATTCAAAGGGACGGAAAGGGCAGGCTGGATGGGAGATATTGTTGTAGCCATCATGGAAACAAGTTGCCACATATGGCAGAAGATCTGCTCAAGATTAAAGAAATTTAGACACACACACAATGCACTAATTCACAACTGAAATCTGTTTCACCTTCAGCAGCTGTTTACATCAACTGTGATACTCTTTAATTCTTTTCAACTAAGAGCTCTCAGGTTTGTTGAGGAATCTCTGTCCATCTGCCATCGTCAACCATGGATGAGAGTATGGTACTTGACAGCACTAACCTCAGAGCCAGAATCCCCAGATTCAAATCCAGCTCTCCCACATTTAGTCCCATAGTTTGAGGTAAGTTCACCTTTGCCCTGTTTATGAATTGGGGGTAATGCTGCCTACCTCCGCGGCGGTTATGAAGACTACATGAGTGAATTTATAAATACTTAGACCAGTGCCTGGCACAAAGCGAAGACTTTGTATGTGTTCATATTGTTATATCCCTTTACACCAGCTGCAGGGCTCCAGCTCCGTGGTGGTAATGATTCTGGTTTTTTATGTGCACTGAGATCTGGTTTTGAAATTATTCTTTGGAAAAAGCTGACACATTTTCTCAACCTGGATTTTAAACTATGAATAATCAATATCTCATCTTGCTAGACAGCCCCCAACAGCACTGAGCACAACTGATCATTCTTTCTTTTTTGTTTACCTGCTCCTCTCTTGGCAGCCAGCCATGAACTCTCCTGGTTTTCCTGCTGTGCCTCTGACCTCTTCTCCACGTTCTTACTGCTCCTCCTCCTTTCCCTAGTCTCTAAATATTAGCAGTCCTGGGCCCTTCTCTTCTCACTCTGAACTTTCTCCCAGAGCATATCCACGTCCGTGTCTTTAAGTATCATCATCATCTAATATGCTGAAATCCTACAAATGTATCTCAGCCAGAACTCTCCTGATTACTCAAATCGTACTGCCATGGTGACATCTCTCTTTGGAGATCACACAGATATCTCCAACCCCACATCTCTAAACTGAACTTCTTCTACTCAAGTCCATAACCCCAATCCCTATCGTTCCTCCAACTTCCCCATCTGGGTAAAGGGAACTTCCATATACTGTTGTTAAAAGCAGAAACATGGGTGTCACTCTTGACATCTCCCTCTTCCTCACCCTCTAAATCTAATCCATTACCAAGTCCTGTCAATTCTTTTAGACCAAGCCATATGAAATTGCTACTTTTATAAGTAAAAAACAACCAAATATTGAAATTTTCATAGAGTTCACCCTAATACTTTCAAAATCTCTCTCAAACCTGTTCACTTTTTTCCTCTCTGCTGACATCCTACCTTTTAGGCTACCATGGGCCACTATAAAGACTCTCCAGCTATTTATCCTGCTTTCCTCCCTACCAGGACCAGACCACTTTTCTACATGACCACCGTCATTTTTTTGAATGTGCCCTGAAGCATGTCACTCCCTTGCATAAAAAAAAACTCTTCAATGTGCTTTCCAGAACCATTTCATGCCACTCTCTCCCTTACTCTCCACCATCCACCCAGCCTTCTTTCTGTTCCTGATGTTCACCCAGCTGCTTCCTCATGAGGCCTGGTATGAGCCTTCCCCTGCCTGGGGTCCTTTCCCCATCAGTCCTGTCCTGGCGCTTTCTTCATCTTCTGACTCTTCCTTGGAAAGATCTGCCTTGACCCACACCCAGCCTAAAGTAGGTCTCCCTTCTTCTATTCTATAGCAGGATGCCCTGTTGTTTTCTTCCATACCATTTATCACAAATTATTGTTATATACTTATTAGCGTGTTTATTGGTTTCAAGTCTATTTTTCCCACTTCAGTGTAATCTTCATGACCTACAGAACATGGTGTCTATTTTGTTGACCATTGTATATGTGGCATCTCAGATATAGGAGGTGCTCAATAATTAGCAGTTGAACAAATGAATGAATGAGCCTGGGTTCAAAGCCTGTCAAGACATTGCTCTTCTGGGGGATTGTGTTCCCTAGCAGATCCTTCAGACCATTCCTTCATGTGAGGCACCAATTTCTTTCCTAGCATCTTTTCTTCCACTCCCTTTTGTCCTTCCAAATTAAAGGAGATATTGCCTTTTTGTTAAATTTCTGGGGTTTTTTTAATGTAGTGACCAGAAAGGACCCAATTTCCAGTTCATTCTGTGACTTCGTTTCACTGAAGTCTAACTTAATAGTCATATGTTTTACATTTACATCTGTGATCCATTTTGGGTTAATTTTTGTATAAGCTGTAAGGGTTAGGTTGAATTTCACTTTATTTTTATTTTGGGGGGACATATAGATGTCCAATTGTCCAAACCACATTTGTTGAAAGACTATTCTTTCTCCACTGAATTAGCTTTGCAAAATATCAATTGGCCGTATTTGTGGGGGTCTAGTTCTAGACTTTCTATTCTGTTCTGTTGACCTATGTGTCCATCACTTTGGAAATAGACACGTTGCTATTTGCTTCACTGCTTTGAGGATTATAAACTTTAGAATAAGTCTTAAAATTGTGTAGTATGATTCCTCCAAATTTATTCTCCTTTTTTCCAAAATTATTTTGATTATATTATTCCTTCACTTCTCCATATAAAATCTAAAATCAGCTTATCTATATCTATGTTTAAAATTCAGTTAGGATTTTGATTGGAGTTGCATTAAATCAATCTGGGGAAAATTGACATCTTTACAATTGGAAAGCCTTCCAATCCATGAACATGATATATCTCCCTGGGTTTTTTTTTTTGTTTTGTTTTCTTTAATTTTCTTTTTCACCCATTAGTGTTCATCATACAAATCTTATATATGTCTTGTTAGATTTATAACTAAGTATTTAATTTGGGAGCTATTATAAGTGCTATTTTGTTTTAAATTTTGGTTTTCAATTGTTTATTGATAGTATATGGAAATACAAATGAAGTTTGGTGTTGACTTTGTATCCTGCAATCTTACCAAACTCACTTCTCTGTGTGTGTGTGTGTGTGTGTGTGTGTGTGTGTGTGTAAAGTGATAGAAGTTTATTAAGTGAAGAAACAGAAAAAGTTCTCAGGAGTGATAGGGGTCCCTATAGGGTTGCCCCAAACTCACTTCTGAGTTTTTGAATTTTTTTAAAAAAATCAGATTCCTTGGATTTTCATGTAATCTGCAAACAGGGATAATTTTATTTCTTCCTTTCCAATCTGTATGTCTTCATTTCTTTTTCTTGCCTTAATGCACTGGCTAGGACTTCCAATGTGATGCTGAACCAGAATATAGAGGTGGGGAGGAGAGAATATAGAGGTTGAAAAACCTTGCCTTGGTCTCAATCCTGAAAGGAAAGTATTTGGTCTTTCATCATTAAGTATGATGCTAGCTGTAGTTTTTGTTTGTTTGTTTTGGTTTGGTTTGGTTTTTTGTGGATGGCCTTTAACAGACTGAAGAATTTTCTTTCTATTCCTTTATTGTGCATGTGCTTGTAAGGCTGTGTGAAGGGGCAGAAAGAGTGTGGGTTTTGAGGCAGAGGAGACTGGCTCTGGGGTTCAGCTTGACCACTCTCCAGTTATGGAACAGTATATGGTGGAGTAGAGTTTTCCATCCGTGGAGTTAAGGTAATGAAACCTGCCTCACAAGGGCCTTGTGAGGAATAGCTGAGATTGTGTCCCTGAAGATCCTGCTACATACTAGTCATGTAAAAGATGCTCAGTAGTCGTGGTCTGTGGCTAATTCCACATGCACCATCATTCCAAAGGTTTGTTTTACAGCATCCTAAGAGGCCCTGCGTGCTCTGTCAGCCTCCTTTGGTTTCTCTGTTACTTCTTTATCCTTGTCTCCCCCTACTCCTCTCCCTTTCACCTCTCCTGCCTCAGCCAACTGGCCTCCATGTCACTCCCCACACCAGGCACCCTCCCCTGATAGTGGGCCATTCCCTATGTCCAAATAGCTCTCCCCCTCAGTATTCACACAACTGATTTCCTATTGCCTTTAAGACTTCCTCAAACGCCACTACCCCATGAAAACCACTCTGACCATCTATGTTCATTTCCTAGGACTACAAATTACCACAACCTGGGTGGCTTAAAAACAACAAACATCTATTTTCTAATAGTCTGTGGGTCCAGAAGTCCAAAGTCAAGGTGTTGACTGGTTCACATTTCCTCCACAGGCTGTAGAGAAGAATCCTTCCTCATGTCTTCCAGCTTCTGTTGGCTGCAAGAATTCCTTGGCTTGGGGCTGCCAACCTCCACTGTGGACTTTGTATCTGTCTGTGTATCTCATACCTCCCTCTGTCTTTCCTCTTCTAAGCACATCTGTCATTGGATTTACGGCCCACCTGGATAATTCAGGATGATCTCATCCCAAGACCTGTGATAGTTAATTTTTTGTGTCAACTTGTTTGGGCTCAGGGATGCTCAGAAAGCTGGTAAAACATCATTTCTGGGCGTGTCCATGAGGGTGTCTCTGGAAGAGATTAGCATTTGTGTTGGTGGACTGAAAAAAGCAGGGGGCCCTCCCCAACACCAGTGAGCATCCTCCAATCCACTGAAAGCCCAAATAGAACAAAAATGCAGAGAAAGGGCAGATTTGTTTTTTCTCTGCTTGAGCTGAGACATCCAACTTCTGCCCTTGAGCTTTGTGCTTCTGGTGCTTGGCTTTCTGGACTCACGTCAGGATTTACACCATTAGCCCCTTGATTCTCAGGCCTTTGGACTTAGACTGAATTACACCACCAGCTTTCCTGGTTCTCCAGCTTGCAGATAGAGATCATGGAACTTCTTGGCCTCCATAATTGCGTGGGCCAATTCCTACAATAAATCTTCTATCTATCTATCTATCTATCTATCTATCTATCTATCCATCCATCCATCCTTCTGGTTCTGTTTCTCTGGAGAATCCTAATACAAGACCCTTAACTGAAAGACCCTTAACTGCAAAGACCCTTTTATCAAGTATGGTGACTTTCACAAATTCCAGAGGTTGGGACTCAGACAAACCTCTTGGGGGACCATTATTTAACCCACTATACCACTTTATTTAATAACTGCAAAGTTATTCCTATAGATTCTGGAATCCTATAGATTCCATATTGCAGAACCACACAAATGGTCCTTCTGATGCTTCTTTCCTGTTCTTACTTTCTAGTGACTTGAAACCTTCTAACATATGATATCATTTGCTTATGTATAGGTTTATTGTTATTCTCCCCTCCCACTAGAATGTAATCTACCACTAGAATATAAGTTTTGTTCATCGATGTAACACAAGAATCTAGACCTACAGTGATGCTTGGCACATAGTAGGTGCTCACTAAACTCTTACTGAATAAATGAATGAATGCCACATGTTATGGGAAACCAGTGGCCCAACTAGCTACTGGCATACAAGCGGAGGTCAACAAACACCTACTGAATGAATGTCCTTAGGAGAACCCTGGGAGATCCTAACTGGAAAAACAGAGTTATCCCCTTCCCAAGTTTACTTACATAGTTTTTAACTTTTTTTCTTCATCAGATTTCCAAATCCTGAGCTGCCCCCTTTAGGAGCCATGATTCTCTACTGGTGAGTCAGTGTTAAGTAGTTCTGAGCCGGCTGAGCTGAAAATTACTCCCCCCAAATTAGAAAAGGTTACACTTCCAGAGAATAAATTCTGGTCTCTTAATAAGAGGTAATTAATTACACCAATGAGCATATTGACCAAAAATAGTTTCCAAAGAACAACTTAATGCTGGATAATTATAAATCAGAGGGTTTGATGAATCCAAGATGCTGCTGGCTGAGGCATCGATGACCCAAGTGGAGCAAATCAAATATTCCAGGGGACGCTAGAGATGGGAGCATGCTCTGTGCCTGGTTTCTGGACCACTGCCACCCCCTTGGCAGCCCACTCCTGCTCACCCTCATTGTCCTCTATAAGCTACTCTGAGATGTGCATATTTATTTCCTGAAATAATGGCCTTTAAGACTAAAAAAATAAAATTAGTGGCTGCTAAGAATGCAGTTTGGGAGCTTAGGTTTTTGTTTGGTTGCATTATTTTATTTCAATTTGGTTTGATTATTTTCACCTTCTATAAAGTTCACAGCACAACTGAAGACTTAATTTTTTTTAAGATTTTATTTATTTATTTGAGAGAGAGAGCGAGAGAGCACAAGTAGGGGGAGCGATGGAGGGAAAGGGAGAAGCAGTCTCCCAGCTGAGCAGGGAGCCCCACGTGGGGCTGGATCCCAGGACACTGGGATCACGACTAGAGCTGAAGGCAGATGCTTAACTGACTGAGCCACCCAGGCACCCCACAAATGAAGACTTCAAATAAAAGCTTATTTCTTATTTTCAATAAAGAAATAGGAAATGTTTTGAAGGATGTTTAGAAAATTTGGATGTGGGGCGCCTGGGTGGCTCAGTCGTTAAGCGTCTGCCTTCGGCTCAGGGTGTGATCCCAGGGTCCTGGGATCGAGCCCCGCGTCGGGCTCCCTGCTAGGAGCCTGCTTCTTCCTCTCCCACTCCCCCTGCCTGTGTTTCCTCTCTTGCTGGCTGTCTCACTCTCTGTCAAATAAATAAATAAAATCTGAAAGAAAGAAAGAAAGAAAGAAAGAAAGAAAGAAAGAAAGAAAGAGAGAAAGAGAGAAAGAAAGAAGAAAGAAAGAAAATTTGGATAAGCAAAGAGAAAAAAGTGGGTTGGGTTTTAGGTTTTTTGACTCCGAGCTCAAGAGTCGCATGTTCCACCGGCTGAGCCAGCCAGGCACCCACCGGGAAGAAAGTGTTTCGAATTGCCTATAACCCCACTGCCCAGAGACAGCTGTGGACATCTCTCATGCTGTGTCCCACCTCCATCTTTTTGCATCTCGTGACCTTCCTCACTTCCTGCCCAGCTTACTCTTTGTTCAGGTATTTCAGCTGTGTTGATGGGGATTTAAAGACAGCACATGCCACAGTGAGCAAACAAACCAGTGACAGCCTGCCGACTCCCTGACTCTTCTCTCATGCTGTGTCCTCCACTCCTGGCTCTGCTCCTGCAGGACAAGTCATCTTCTGCTTGCATTTGTCTTGCAAGGATTAAATGGCAAGCCTCCAGGGGCGCCTGGGTAGCGCAGTCGTTAAAGCGTCTGCCTTCGGCTCAGGGCATGATCCTGGCATTCTGGGATGGAGTCCCACATTGGGCTCCTCCGCTGGGAGCCTCCTTCTTCCTCTCCCACTCCCCCTGCTTGTGTTCCCTCTCTCGCTCGCTGTCTCTGTCAAATAAATAAATAAAATCTTTAAAAAAATTAAATAAAAAATAAATAAATAAAAATGGCAAGCCTCCAGGGAGGACGGCGCCGGCCACTGCCAGAGCTCCACCCTGGAAGATATTCTGCAGAATTACTGCGGATGTTTCGTTCCCACAATCAAATAATGAAAAGAATGAAACCCAGCCATCATCCATTCAACAAATATTTACCGACTGCCAACTCCTTGCCAGTGTTCACATTATCGATCTCTAGCTGGGAGGTTCTTGCTTCGAGATTCTTACGGTTGCCAGTGGACGGTGGCTGGGCCTGGAATCATCCAAAGGCTCATGTGGGCTGAACCCCCAGGGGCTGCCTCCCACTGCAAGAGCCTTGGTGCTCCATGGACTTTCTCCCTCTCTTCATGTACTCTTTTACCCCCTAAGGCTTCTCCACGTGGCTTGGGCTTTGGCCAGCATGGTGTCCTCAGGGTCCATGCACTTCTTACACGGCAACCAGCTTCCGAAGGTGGAAAGCAAGGGGGCTGGGCTAGGTAAGGGCCACATTTAGAACAGGTACTATGTCACTTCTGGCACATTCTATGAGTGAAAGCTTTCAAAAGGCCTACCCAGATTCCAAGAGGCAGAGAAATAGACTCCACCTCTTGATGGGAGAGTGGCAAGCCACACTGCAAAGGGGGGTGTGGGATGGGAAATACTGTTGCCAACATCTTTGGAAACAATGGTCTGCCACAGGTGAGCGCTATGTACAGCCAGGGGATAGTGCTGAGGGCTCCTTAGTCCTTAGAGCTAGCATCTAGTAAGCAAAGAAGACAGTAAACGAATCACCGTACAATAAAATATATATTTCCACTGAAAAGCTATCGGGGAAAGGAACAATGAGAAAGGAAAAGAATAAAAGGAGTTTTGTCAAGGAATGTTCCTCTAAAAATGGAACACATGGACTGAGACCCCAGGGGCGAGCAGGAGTCATCCAGGTGAGTAACGTTTTAAGCGAAGGAGCAGCATGTGAGAAATGAGTGGGGTTAAAGTGTAGGGAGCAAGAGGAAGATGGGTGCAAAATGAGGTTGAAGACGTAAGCCAGGGATGGGTCCTGTAGGGCCTGGCAGCCCTCACTGAGTAATCTGGGATTTTGTTTCTTGGTACAAAAGGAAAACACTTGTTTTGTTTAGGTTAAGTTCAGCTGCAAGTGACGGAAACCCAAAATAACAATCTATTAAACCAGGCAAAAATATATCTCTCTCACATGTACCAAGTTGTGTGTAATCCGTCAGAGGCGAGGATGCCTGTCCACAGTTTCAGGGACTAGTGCCTTCTATCTTCCATCTGCCAAGCTCAGAACACAATTTATCCCTAAACCTCATGGTTCAAGACGGCGGCTTGAACTCCAGCCATCACACCCACATGGCAGTGGACGGAAAGGAGGAGGATGTTTTTCTCCCTTTCAGGATACACATCATTTCCATCAACTCCCCCTGGCCAGAACTGAATCACTTAATCATGTGACCAAACTTGTCTGCTGGGGAGACTAGTGCAGGGAAGGTGTCTATGTGCCTAGTTAAAAATTGGATACTTTATTATAAAGCCAGACAGGGAGAATGGATGAACAGCAGTCTCTTCTCTGCCAAGACGTGTCACAAAATAGGACACTGGTTTCATTGTCAAGGGTCCCAAGTTCTACAGGGCCCCTCCAACCCACACAACTCTTCTCTGGTGATCTTGAGAATTCCTTTAACTTCTCTGGTCCTTCAATCTTCATCTGCAAAGGGAGGTTATCCTCTCCATGGCCCATAAAAGTGTTATGTTAATTAATGAGGCTGTAATAATAACAGGGCTTAGCAGGGATGGAAGTCATCAGCTTTAGGGAGGATCTTCATTTTATCTCATCTACAAACTATTTAAAGGTTTGGAAATAAACAAACCTCCATCTTTCCGATGTTCATCCTGTAACCTGGCAACCAGCGAGAAGTCCTTAAATGCACAGAACTGGGCTGATGTCACCAGCTTCCTCAGAAATGCCAAAGTTAACCCGACCGGCTCCCTGAGCAGATGGCAGCCATGAGCCTCTGGTCACAGAGCTCAGATTCCTGAAATAAATGACCAGAATATAGTTTCCAGTAAAGCCGGATGTGTTCACATGTCACAGAGAGAGAAGCAGGATTTTGGATGAGTTAGTCTCTAAGATCTGGATTAGAGGCGAAGTAGAGACAGAACGAGGGTCCATTTGTTCTCGTGCTGAAAAGCTCCCACTACCCAATAATATAATAAGATTAGCTATTGTGTGTGAATAGCCTACTAAGCTAGCGCCAGCTCTAGGCTAAGCTCTTCAAATAATTCCCTCATTCAACACTCCACGGTCCAAAGAGGTGGGCACCAATCACACCTCCATTTTCCAGATGAGGAAACTGGGGTCCAAGAAGCCACAGTGACTCCAGGCTAACGGCAGGATCTGCCCCCAGAAGTCTGGCTCTGTAACCCTTGAATGGAAACCAGTAATTACCCTGCCTCCAACTACCCAAAGTCTTAAGATGCCTCGCTTCCAATGCAGCACACAGGTCTTAAAGGTCTCCTATGTGCCAGGCTCTGGACTGGGTGTTGCTATCGTAGAAACAAAAAAGACACAGTCCGAATTCACAAGGCGTTCACAAGCTGGGGAAGAGGCACACGGGGTAGACATGTTGCTGGGTATGCTGAGTGGTTGTCACATACATGGGAGGAAAGCCTAACCCACCCTGGAGGCCATGCCAGAAGCAATCAGGGAAGGCTCCCGGAGGAGGCAACCCCCGAACTGAGTCTGATGTCTCCAATTCAAACACCCTTGAATGTGTCTGAAAAAGTATACGTGCCACACACACACACACACACACACACACACACACACACACATACTGCTTTAGAATTACTTCCTTTTGATCCATCAGTTTGATCCTCCTAATTTATTTACAAACAGAGCTGCAGTCACCACTAGTTAGGATGGCGTGGGGGCGGGGGGCTTACCTGAAATTCAGCCCACCTATTTTATGGCTCAGGTGTTTCACTTTAGGTTCCAGCAGATTTTAGAGCAAAAGGCAGCCTCACCTAAGAGTTCAGAGGATGACAGAGGCCAGGCCCACCTCTGCCCCTGCCCCACCCCTCCCTGGTGTGATCCAGGTCATCCTTTCTTCTGCTCACACTTCCTTACCACGGGCCAGTTATGACCTTCATTCTCATCTTTTATCCCCACAAACATTGTTTCCATGGAGAGCATTTTGTTCTGTTGAAAAACACAAGCCTTGCAACAGAAAACAAAAAAAAAAAAAGAAAGAAAGAAAGAAAGCATGTGTTCAATTTTCCATTGCTTTTTTGAGGGTCCTCACATGGACGTGTCCATGTCCTGCATCCACCCGTCTGAATATTCTTTCTCTTTTTTTTCTCACAGGGGTAAGAAAAATGAAAGATAAGAAAAATGAAAAGCCCGGGACTCCAGCCCGTTGCAAGAAGGTAAGATCCAGAAAGGTTACCCAGGAACAACCAGAGACGGCCCGGGTCCCTGGCCTGGCCTCCTGAGAGGTGTGGTATTCTGGATATTCAGCTAGTACTTACTAGAACAGGGGCCCGGCACAGAACGTGCGCAGTGGGCGGCAGTGGTGCCCGGCTGCACGGAAGGGGCGTGGCAAGAGGACTTGCTGGGAGGCTGCACTTGACGTTCAGCGGAACCATCACTGGTGGCTGTCAAAGATGGCAGCCTGAGGGGCGCCTGGGTGGCTCAGTCGTTGAGCGTCTGACTTCGGCTCAGGGCGTGATCCCGGCGTTATGGGATCGAGCCCCACATCGGGCTCCTCCGCTGGGAGCCTGCTTCTTCCTCTCCCACTCCCCCTGCTTGTGTTCCCTCTCTCGCTGGCTGTCTCGCTCTCAAATAAATAAAATCTTATAAAAAAAAAAAAAAAAAGAATGGCAACCTGAGCGTGATGAGGAAGGAGCTGCAGGCTTCCTTTGAGGTTAGAAGAAAGAAAAGATCAAGGGAGAGGGGGAGGAAAAGAATGAATGGACAAAAGGGAGAGAAAGAAAAAGAAAAGTTGAGAACCAGGGTTTCTAACCAGCTTCTGTCAGAAATTCTTGCCACCATTTGTTAAAAATCCACATTCTGTGAAAAATTGTCAACATTTACCATTAGGACAAGAACTCCTGTGTTCCAAGATGGTGTGATGTAAAGCATTTCAGTCTTGGAGGAAAGCAAAATTAATTTAAAATCCTACTGCTACTGCTTCTTAGCTGGGTGACCTAGGATAAGTCTGTTTCCTCCTGAGTGCAATGGGTATGAAAATACCCTCGTGCAGGCGAAAATGCCTGGGTCCGTGGGTTGCAGGCAGGGGCTCTGAGAGGACCCTGGTGGGCCTTTCCTTGCCTTGCGGGATCAGAAAACCTGATGGCCTGGCCAGACTGCTCCCTACAGTCACCCGGTGAGAGAGGTCTCCGAGGAAGGCAGTTCTAGCTGCTGAAGCCCGGGGGGAGGGCTGGTGAAGGTGAGAACAGCCAGGCTGACAGCACAGGAAGCAGTAAGACTGTGTGGGTGAAGTGTGGGTGGAAATCGAGCTGCGGTAGGCGACCATCAGGCTTCTGGCTCTGGACAGGCATTTCACTGATGATCCCTGGTCCACTGGGTTCTCACATATTAATTACTTTTCTTCTCTTATCCCTGTGGATAGCTCTGTGATAGTCTAGAAAACAATGCACCTCTCCACGCATTTATATCCTATATTCCTGGCATGGAGCTCTGCAGCCCGTTTGGTTTTGTTTGTTTGTTTTTTTAAAGTAATCTCTATGCCCAACATGGGGCTCCAACTCATGACCCCGAGATCAAGAGTCCCATGCTCTACTGACTGAGCCAGCCAGGCACCTGTGTCCCCAGTTTTGAAGTTGATGGCACTTATGTTCTTTCTTCAATAGCTGTCCCTCTCTCTTAGCTTATGTCGGCCTGTGCTGAACTCACTCTCTTGAGTGGGAATTTGGCTCATACTCAAGTTCTCAGAACTGAGCTCAGTTTGCTGTAGGGGCTGTGTGAATACTTGGGCGTGTGTGCACACATGCTCGTGTGCGTGTGGACGTGCGTGCACGCATCTGTGCAGAAATGGATATGTGTGCACGCCCGTGCATGCGTGTTCCCACCCAGTGTGGCTCTTTCTGTTAGCTCTTCCACTCTATGCCTAGCCTCTCTTTAAATACGGTCATCCCCAATCCTTTGAAACGTTTCATCTTTAAACCCACAAGAATGTTAAGATTCTATCTGGGCCTCAGGAATTATATATTTAAAAAGTCACTTCGAATTGCATGATCATTAATCTGGGAACATTATCCTTTTTGAATCTTTCAAGTTGTTTCATGAGCAAATCTAAATGTGTCCTTTTCGCTCTCTGTGTAGTAAGTTAACTAATCATTCTGGCCTTGTCCTTATTTTTGATGCTAAGAAACCCCCACTGTACTTCCTTGCATTATGTAGCTTTCTGACAGCTCTTAAAACAGCTTGCAATCAGAAAAAAAAAATTATATTCTCCAAGATAGACTTTAAAGAATACAGTTCTCCAGGAATGGAGTTAAGAGAGAAACTTACATTACCTAGTAATTGCTTTGGAATGCACTTCAGTACAGTAATTTCTTAATGCGATGACACAGTCCAAATTCGGTTTACTTGCAGTGATCTTGAAACAGCTTATCAAGGTACTTTGTGCTATGGAATGAGATACTTCTCTCCAAGTCAAGAGATCCAAGTGCTGCAAGGAGAGAACATAACGCCTATTTGGGGGGATAGCTCCAAAAGAAAGGAAAAGAAAAACTAAGCCTTACTAAAACGTGGAAAATCTAGTATACTTAAATGAAATGGCTCCGTACGGCTGATCTAGATAAAGATATATCAATACAATGAAACTACTTTATCTTGGATATATGAAATACAGTTGTAACATTCTGACTTCTCAGAACCCATTCTGTGTTTCACAGGGTCCTTGCCTTCATTTCAGCGATTCAGGTATGTTTAATTTTGTCGTACAATGTATTAATGTGTCCTATAAATAGAAAAGCCCATTTAAATGTTGAGAAAGAGGTTCCTTTTAAAAGTCACTTTTATTATAAAAAGTCACACACACACACACATACGCACATACAAAGTTACACAGAAATGTCCAGAGAAAATAAAAATCACCCATAGTCACACCTTTAGGGAGAACCACTATTAACATTCTGGTGTCACCCTTCCAGCCTTTTCTCTGCATAAATAATGTAATTTTTAAAAATTGGGGCATCATCATGTGTCTACAATTGTATGTCCCGGTGTGTTGTCCTTGTTGTTTCTTCTGAACCTGGGCTGGGGAGGTTTTCCCATGTCATCATGCTCTCTCCAAACTATCACCAGCATTGGCTACCTAGTCTGCCATTGAATGAATATACCATGATTTTTTAAAAATCAGTTCCCCACTATGCATCGCTGTACGAACAATGGTGTAGATAGGCCTTTGGGCATATCTGTGATCCACTCTCTGGAATTAAGGGTATGAATGTTCGTAAAGCTGTTCGTATACAAGGCTGAACTACCCTGCAGAAAAGCTGCACCAGTTCATACTCCACGAACGTCTGAGATCAGTGGGGAAGCTGAACGTGCAGACCCTGGGTTCACAGCTTGGCTCCGCGCCCCTCCAGTCACGTGACAGTCCTCAGACTTCGGAAACGTGGAGGAGCTAGTGTATGTCATGTGGCTGTTTTGAGGATTAAATGAGATAAAGGGCTTTGGCCTGCAAAAGGCCATTCAGGATTCTTGTCCAGATTCTTCCGCTTGTGATGCAATGCTCTCAGCGAACACTTCGGAGCTCCTCTGGCTGCCCGGCTCCGTGGCCGGCCCTCGGGGCGCACAAACAGAGGAAGATCACGGCCCTCGTGGGGCTCACATTCTAGTCCGGGGAGGGAAGAGACAGACAATAAACTACATAAAAACAAACAGACTTAAAAAAAAAAAAAAGTCATTATATAGCCTGGTAAGAAGGCAATGAGCACGGTTTGGGGAAGACAGCAGAGCCGAGTAAGGATTTCCAGGAATTCGGAGGGCTCAGGCTGGAATTTTAAGAAGGGTAATCAGAATAGGCGCCTGTGAGAAGGTGTCAGTTGAGCAAAGACTTGAAGTGGGGGAGAGGGTTAGAGCAGCAGATAACCAAGAACGGCTCGAACAGGAGCATGCCTGGAGCCTCCGTCACAAGCAAGGGGCGGCGTGGGTGGCACCAAGGGCTTGAGAGGCAGGACAGAAGAGGGTGACATCAGCGAGGTGGCAGGGGCAGACCATGTAGGTCTTGCAGGGGGTGGGGGAGCCGAGCAGGCCGGGCCTTTTTCTCTGTGTGGAGTGAGCAGCCATGGCAGAGCTCTGAGCAGGGCAGTGACAGGATGCCTCACATTTTGTAAAAATCACTCAGGCTGCTGTGTTGAGAATAGACGACAAGGGTCAAGTGTGGAAACAGGGACCCTGGTGAGGGGTCTCTGCAGTGGGATCCTGGTCATAGTGACTCTGACCAGGGTGGGAGTCATGAAGGTGACCAAAGGGGTCCGATTCTAGACATGTCGTGAAGATCACACCTGTAGGATTTCCCGCGGGTTGTGACTTGAGTGTGGGGTAGGAGAGAAATAGGAGTCGAGGATGTAGTCCATGGCTTTGACCCGAGCACCTGGAGGATGAAGTGGCCTTTGGTGGGGAGGAGGGAAGATCGGGAGTTGAGCTCCGGAGGTGCTAAGTTTGAGGAGTGTGCCAGACATCCGAGTGGAGATACTGAGAAGGCAGCCGGAGACGTGAAAGTCTGGAGTCTGGGAGGGAGGGCTAGAATGGAGATCTACATTCAGGAGTCATCGGCATATGCCTGGGGATTTTAAAGCCACAAGATTAAATAAAATCTCCGAGGGTATGTATTTAGATAGAAAAGAGGGAAGGATCAAGGACTGACCCCTGTGGGAGTTCCAACTTTAAAAGATGAGAGAAAGAGAGAAAAACAGCCAAAGGGACTGAGAAGAGGTGAGCAGCAAGGTAGGCAGAAAACTGGGTCAGTCTGATGTTCTGGAAGCCATGTGCAAGAAGGAGGAGGAAGAAAGAAGGAGAGATCCGAGTGTCAACAGCCACAGAGGGAGGGATCAAGTTAACACAGGACCGAGGGGCGCCTGGGTGGCTCAGTGGGTTAAGCGTCGGCCTTTGGCTCAGGTCATGATCAAGTCCCTCATCAGGCTCCCTGCTCAGCAGGGAGCCTGCTTCTCCCTCTCCCTCTGCCTGCCGCTCCCCCTGCTTATGTGAGCTCTCTCTCTCTCGCTCGCTCTCTCTCTCACTCGCTCTCTCTGTGTCAAATAAATAAATAAAATCTTTAATACAAGGACTGAGAATCTGTGGGTTTGTCAGCAGCTTGGCTGAGAGCTGATTTGAGGCAGCAGGCAGAATAAAAAGCCTGATCAGAGTAGGTTTCAGAAAAAATGAGAGAAGACTTGGAGTTAGCGAGTACAGACAAAATTTTGAGGAGTTTGGCTCTAAAATAAATGTGGCAGTAGCTGGTTGAGGAAGTATAATGAAATGAAGGTGGTGTGTGTGTGTGTGTGTGTGTGTGTGTGTGTGTGTGTTCCGAATGGGAAAGATAAGGGCATGTGTGCAAGTTAATGGAAAGGGTCCTGAAAAGAGAGAGAAAACTTTCTGACGTGGGAGAGAGCAGAACGGCTGAGACAACATGTTGAGTAGGTAAGAGTGAATGGAAGGTGGAAAAATCCACGTTAGATTGACACATAGGAAATTCATCTACACTAACACGTGGCTTTGGGCTCTGGTAAGTGGCAGAGGCAGTCTGTGAACACTCTCTTCCTGCTGCCACGCTGTCTCAGTACTTATCGAGCATCTACTGGGTGTCCGGCACTAGGTTGTTCGTCAGGTCGTTTTACCAGGTTCTTCGATTATTGGCATGCCTCCCCTCTCCGAAACACTCAGGAATGTTTAGCGGACTTACAGGGTTTCAAATGACAAGGGTAATGATCCCCATAGAAGCCTGAAGTGTAAGCATCTTTCCAAAGCCTTGCCTGACTACATGGGCCCTTCCTGGGGTCAAGAATTTGCAGCAGTTACCCTATTATCCATTACTGAACACTGATAGAAACTCCTGCTAAAAATAGTTGTGCTAAAAATAAAAAGTCCCAGCCCTTATCTGAAGTTTGTCAACTAAGCAGCCGACATCAACATCTACATATTTGGAAACATCTGGACAAACACTTGGATATTTGGAAACCTCAGAAACCTTGGCATCATTTGGCATTTGAAAAGCTTTTACTCCTTATCTAGGTATTTTGGTTTTGTGTAGACAGAGCCAGGCAGTGGGAATGACCCATTTGAAATCAAGCCTCTGTCCAAAAAGGACTGTTTCCATCCTCATGGAAGCCCTTACTAGGGAAAGAATATAGTAATCGTGGAACCGCACGAAACAAAATGTCATCGCCATTTGACCTTGATATTGTCCATGAAAATAAATATTCCCATGTACTTAGGGGTAAACTCTTTCACCAAATCTTCATTCTGTGCTTCAATTCTCATTCTAAGCAGCTAAACTATTTTGATTTCTCCTGTTAACTCAAGAAATTACATCTTCCGCTCATCTGTCGAATGTTTGATGAAATCTTAAACATATTAAAACCCTTCCACACTGCGGCCAACATGTACTATTCAGGTTCTTATCAGGCCTCGTGGCGAAGTCCACTTGGCCTTTATTGCCTTTGGATTATGTCACCACAGTTCATTATGAGTCGTTGGGTAAGATGCTGCAGCGTGACCCCCTGGAAACCAAATCCAACGTCCTGTTGAGCTTTTCAAAAAGCCCCTGATTCTTTGTAGTCAATTAGGTATTAAATTCAGCTTCCTTTATTTATTCAAGGTATCACGATAAAAGATAGGCAGATCTTTTATCTATTTTTCTTTATGCCCTTAATAGCACTTTGCAATCTGTGGTCCCATGTTTATACATACTTATCATGTAAGAAATGCCCTTCAAATCAAGGAAAAGCAAACTTCTCAATGACTGGTTACAGAATCTGTGATACCTCTTCACCCGTCTGGTGTAGTAATAACTCAAACATGTTTCAGTGACTTTCTGTATATGGTCAGATTCCATATGAGAGAAACTGTTCAGAGGCAGCTAGTCAATCTGCTGGCTTCTTACTCCTTCCACTATGGTTCCTACAATATCCTTTGTATGATATGAGTTTAGAGCGGTAAAAATCAGTGAGGACAGGGGGCCCTGGGGGGCTCAGTCAGTTAAGTGGCCAGTTCTTGGTTTCAGCTCAGATCAGGATCTCAGGATTGTGAGATCGAACTGTACTGGGCATGGAGCCTGCTTAGGATTCTTTCTCTCCTTCTCCCTCCGTCCCTCCCCATTCATGCTCTCTCTCTCTCTCTCTAAAAAAAATAAAAAATAAATTTTAAAAATCCTGTGAGGAGGCTCAATCCCATAAGTAGATCTTTGAATCCCAGAAGTGTTATAGTTTTCATCACACATGTGTAAAAGAAGAGAGCAAAATTATAATTATTGATGAGTATGTGTGACTTGTATTACATAGGCTAACTCTGTTGCTTGAATTAGGTAGGATGCTGGAACAAATAAACCCCAAATTCCCGTGACATAGCATAACAGAAGTTTATTTCTTGCTCATGTAACGGTTCAGTGTAGGTGTCTTGCTCAACCACTAGCTGGGGTTGGACCTGGACTCCCTCCAAACTGTGGGTTCAATAGCCCGTAAATTCAGACTCCTCTGAACCTGGCTACCAGATGGTGGAGGCGAGCAGAAAAAAACCCATTTCTTAAAAGTCCCAATTTAGAAGTGACACACCACTCTGTTCACAGCCCATCGGTGAGAATTAACCATATGTCCTGCTCTGGATGCAAAGGAGGCTGGGAAATGTAGTTCCCTGTGGGGAGCTGTGTCCAAGTGATAACTCTAAGCTAAGGAAAGGGGTAACCTGAGTGTTAGCCGGCCATCTCTGCCATGCTTGAGTAATGCAGTTACATCAAAAAGTATATTCTGTAAAGACTCCTATTAACATTTTGGAATAGAGCCAAGAAATACTATACATACTGTTCTATTAACTGGATTTTTTTCATTAACAATATATCGACTCATACACCTGTCACGTGTGTTTTAGATGCACATCATTTGTGTGAACAGAGCATGGCTGCAAGTAGCAGCCAATGCGTTTCTGGTGTGTCTATTTGGTAGCTAATATCACAAAGACAGGGACCAGCATGAGACTGCGTAGTATGGGGGGGGCGTGAGTTCAGGCTTTGGGGTCAAGCATTTCTGGGCTCACATCCTATCCCTTGTACTTGCTAGCTTGTGATGATAAGGAAGCGCTTTCCTTAATCTGCAAAATGGCGATAGGAAGTTCGGTGTTTCTATCTGTAAGATGAGGACAGTTACCTTTTGTATTAGGTTTCTGTGAGGGTTAGTAAAATAATTTATGTAAGGCACTCAAATACCAAGATGGATGATGACTACATGTTTTAAATATGATAAATGACTTCATAAGATGTATAAGGTTTTTATTGAGATATAGTTGACATAACAGTATATTAGTTATATTAGTTTCAGGTGTACAATGTGATGCCTTGATATTCGTATAAGCTGTGAAACGATCACCACAATGTCTAGTTAACATCCATACCACAAGTAGCTACAGTTTTTTCCTTGTGAGAAGAACTTCAATCATCTACTTTTGTAGCAACTTTCAAATATAATAGAGTATTATTGATTATAGTCACCATGCTATATATTACATCCCAGGACTTATAACTGGAAGTTTGTAACTTTCGACCACCTTCAGCCTTTTCACCCACCTCCCCACCCCCCACACCACCTCTGGCACCAACCAATCTCTTCTCTGTATCTGTGATTTAACAGTTTTATAAGAAAACTTTTATATTGTCAGCATTTTATGGCCTAGTGAGATGGACAAGCAAGTAAAGCAAATTAGAGACCTCACACACCTCACCTGGAGATCGTGGTGTTGAATCAGTCGTTTTCAAGTGAGACCATGAATCTGAATTTTTAGCAATTTCCCTAGGGTGATTCATACTGTCCTTGGGACCAAAACTGAGAAACACTGATATGTAGGCTCTATCTAGACAGCCAAAAAGAGGCTGGCAAATTTCAGAGAGTAAAAAAGCAGAAAATTAAGAGAAATAAATAAATGACCGCAGAGTCAGAAAAGAAGTAGGAGATAAGAAGAATATTTAGAGCAGTATCTCAAGAGGCAATCTGGGTGAGACAAATTTTCATTGCATGGGATCATCCCAAGCGTTGCAGACATTTTGTAACCCTGCCCCCTGCCTGTCAAATATCCATAGTATCTCCACAATTACTGTGATCATGAAAAATGCCCCACATTTTCCCAAATATCTCTTTTGGAGCAGACCCACCCATGGTTGAAGACCACTGATCTAGTTCAAAAGCTTCCCCTTTCCAGATGAGGAAGGTGAAGTGACTTACTTATGGTCACACAGCCAGTTGGTGGCACGCCGGGAGTAAACCAAGTGTTCTGCTGCATGTTGAGGCCTTCTTTCCACCATGTGGCCATATCAGTTTAAAACGCTTTCAACTGCAAGTCAGAAAGTCCAATCTGATCTTACTAAGATCACAGGGAAATTGAATGGCACACTTCCTTGGAAAGTCCAGAGGCAGAACCCATTCAGGATTATCTGAATTCAATGGCTGTGATGCTGTCTGCTTGTGGCTTGACTGGTTTTGCCTTCCTCTGTGTCAGCTTCATCCTCAACCTGTGACAAGATGCTGGCCGGTTCCCCTGGGCAAGAAGGAACAGACTCAACTAGTCACAGAGGAGAGTCAATGATCCAAGTCAACGAAAGGGGGGATCGTTCAAGTGTAGCCTGTCTGCTGGGGCTCATCCTGCCAAACTGAATATTGAACACAAAGAGAAAGTCTAGAAACCAGAAAGTAATTAAAAAGTAGCTGTATGCAACTGATGCATCATAGAACACTACATTAAGATCCGCCGACGCACTCTATGTTGGCTAATTGGACGTCGTCATCATCATCAAAGTAACCGTAGCCACTAGCTGTATGTTCAAAGGCCAGTACAGGAGCCCGAGTCGGATACTGCGGCAACACTTCCTTTTCATCTCAGGGCTGTACTCGTACATATTCTTACACTGCTTCAGAATCTCAATGTTTCCCTCTTTCCTAGAAGCTTTATTCTGTACTCTTGCCTCCCTTGTGTCCTGCCCTGTCACTCATACACATTCTCTCCATGTCAAATGCCAAAGACCCAGAAATCGGCAAGCCAAGACAGGACTCACCTCAAAGTTGGGGGAGGGGAGGAGTTGAGCAGACCAAGGCAAAATCACGCCATAACTAGAGGGGACCATACCAACAGACACTGCTATTTGTGGGCATTTGATGCTGTTTCTCATAGCATTCACTCTCTCTCTCTCTCTCTCTCTCTCTTTCTCTCTCATCCTTGGTTCTTTGCTGATTTGCTCCAGACTTAAACTCCTGGGCCGAAGAGCCCCATTAGCTGAGCCTATAGCATATTCCCATGTCCTAGGTGCTGAAGGGCGGGGGAAAGTGTATGTTTGAGCATGTGAACTGTTACAATGGAAGACAGGTCCTGCCTTCGGCCAAGATGCATACACTAGGGAATTCCCCAAACAGGAAGGTAGTTCTGATGCTGGGCAAGCGTCTGAACTTGGCAGTGGATGGAGAGATGGATGGATGCATGGGTAGCTGCACTGATGGATGCAGGGATGAATCTGGTGGTTCTGACGGGCCACACAGAGTTCCTCCACTTTTCAATCCCCTATTCTCTTCTCCTGAGGCTTTAAGGCACAGTGGGGCTTCCCCAGAGATTGGAGGACCATACTTTCACCTCCTTCTATGTGTAAATCAAAGAGAGGACAAATTAAATTAAGGAGAGGATAATATTTATAACAGAGAGCATTAATCATCTATGCCTCGGTTACTCTAACATGTAGCATCATTGTAGTTACATGTGTGAATACACAGGTCCTCAGATTCTCTACCAGGTCTCGTCCATATCCTCTGATGAGTCATGTCTGGCACCTTCAGCCTTCTAGGGCCACGAGGAAAGACAAGCCAATATCACACCAAGAAGACCTAAGCAAGCAGGGCATTTAGTACATGGAAAACTAAGGCATATCCTTTGAGACTTCAGAGTTAAAATTGTGCGAAAGGACTATTTTGCTCACGATCCACATATCTACAATTTTGAGTCATACTTACATACTAAGCACCTTAACTATGTAATTGCACTTAATCCTGACAAGGTTACTATCCCCCTTTTGTGTATGAGGAAGCGGGGAGGGTGTACTTCTCTTGAGGGCACACAGCTAGTAAATAACAAAGCCAGGAGTCCAAGCCGAGCCCGTCCAGCTCCAAAACCTCAGCTGTGTCCAATAACCCAGCAGTGGGACCCACAGCCTAATTTGCTCCCACACCAGCTGTCCTACATAAGGCTTTTCTTTGCCACTCTGGTATATTCATTTGTCGTCAGTTAAACCGGTTTTTATGCAGACCTTCTTAATGGACGTTAACACTTCTGTTCTAGAACTAGCTTTCCTTCCAGAATACCCAGGAACATTTCAAAGTCACACTGAGCAGTAACAAATTACATTTCCCTCCACAAATTTCTTACGTGGTCATAAAATGATTATGGATGTTGCCTGCGTATGTTGGTGTTTACGTCCTGGCTGTGAGCAGTAGTGCAGGAAAACATCAAAGTTTTGTGGGCGGCAAAGAATCGCCTCTGATCTGCACTTCAAAGACGAGCAGACAAAAAACCTTCCCAGCAACACCTTTGAGATTAATGTCAATCGGGTTGTTCCTCAACTTGTTGATACACGTGTGCGCATTATAATGAATGAAGCGTGTTAGGAAACAATAAACCTCCTCTAAACTGGCAGTAAAAATACCTACAGGACACACACAATGTGTTCCCGATGTATTATAAGAGAATTTAGCAAATGGACTCTTTTTACCTCTTAGCCCTGACCCTCCAACACCAATTTTAAAAGGGTGTCGACAGAGCCCCATCATAAAGAGGGATGGTGTTCTTTCTAAGCCGGGGATCTAAAGACCTAACGTCTTCTGAGCTGTGTGCAGTTTTCCTTTCCATCCTCCTCTCCTGAGTACACATGCTGAGATTCACAGAGCCTTTTGATCTGGGTCTGGGGCTTACTTGAAATTCTCGCTTCTACCTCCACCTCTTCAGGAACATGGCGACCTGAGGAAGGAGGCCTTGCTCCTGGCACGCTTCCCAGGCTGGTCCGATGCCTCATTTTGGTGTCCCACAGCGCGCAGGACAACCTCCTCAACCACGTCACTTACTGTATGGCACCATCTATGAGCTCTTAGAGAGCCAGGGCCCTGTTTGGATCTTCTTTGCATCCCAGACACATAGCCCAGTGCCCAACACATAGTAAGTGCATGGATGGAAGTACAGACCACCCTTCAAATGAGAATGGTGGGGACAGGTCAACTGGAAAAAGGATGGGCAGTGGGAGTATGGGATGTGGAAAGGTCCAGGGAGTCAGAGGAAGTACACTTACTAGAAAGGAGTGCATTAGGCACAAGCTAAAGGTGACAGAGATGATAATACAGCCATTGTGGGGTCTGGGCTCCAGCGTTGGGCCCCAGAGGGCTGACAGTATCTTCCATGTGATCAGTGTCCAGATGGACTCTATCCTTTTTAACTCTTCCCATGCAGAAGGGTTTGGCTGGGACTTTGTATTTACTTATTATGCATTTAGGTGAAGTCCAGGCTAACGTGGCAGTGCCCTCATTTGTGGGACAAGTGCTGAACAGCCTCCTCGGCTCTGCACACCCCTGTCCTCCATGAACAGCACATCCCAGTGGGAGCTTGACAACACCCCCAGCTGGGAAAGATCATCTGTGAGCAACCTGCTATGCTGTCGGATTGGACTCGGGGCATTATGAGATACCTTAGAATGGTTTTTAAACATTTTCGATCAAAATACCCTGAATTTAGTAGTTCGTTAGTCAACAAACATGTGTCAAGTTTCGACAACATGTTGGCGATGGCACTAGGTCCAAGGATAATAGTCACAGTCTTAATTAAAATAAGAGTAGCCTTGGTCAAATGTAAAAACATCACCCTTTTCACATCACTCTGCTTCTACAGCCACAGAGGAATGTGAGCAAGAGCAAGAGACAGAAAATTCACTATTTCCAATTTCATCTCAATTCCAGCAGAGATTAAAAGGGCACGTCCTCCTCTGAGTCACTGAAATGAAGTGAGAGTTGATTGGGGAGAATTTTATGAATAGAGCTTATTTTCATTTTTCATGTAAAATTCATGCCAGAGTCCAAATAACAAACACTACTATCCACACAGCCAAAACACGAAGCAAATATATTAGATGGACTCAGTTACAGAAAACAGAATTCACATCATCTCTTGCAAGTCCGCCAGGCTCAGAGGCATGGGGGTAGAGAGAGGCTGCCGCTCCCTGGCTCTGGTCCTTCTTCACCAGTGACAGAAGCAGCTCCTTCCTCCCTGCAGAAGAGTGAGGAAGGGAGCAGAGACAGCCAGGCACGTTCTCCTACTGGAAATACCTCTACCTGGAATCTATAGGAGTGGGGACTCGAGCTCTTCCCACTAACCTGCTCAGTATTTCGAAGTAATCTATTTCATTTCTTGCAATTCTGACCTAGATTCTGTCTTTCAAAAACAAGTAAATCACATGTGTGTCTGACCTTATGGCTGCGGTTAAGAACCACCCCCGCCCACAGCGTGTAGACCCGTAAGAGCTGCCTAGGAAGGATACCGGAGTCTTCTGAGCAGGTGGAGCTCTGGGTAGGAGTGTTTTCTTACTTTCGTACCGTCAGCCCCAGGCCTGCAACATCGGTTTTGGACTTGATGGAAAGATCGATCGCAGAGGGGTCAGCAATCACTCTAAAGCATATTATCACAAACTTCTCAACTGGTAAACTCAGGTGGATACCACATCCTGATATACCAACTTACTGGTTTTTAAATTTTTTATTTAAATTCAATTAATTAGCAGGGCGCCTGGGTGGCTCAGTTGTTAAGCATCTGCCTTTGGCTTACGGTGTGATCCCAGCGTTCTGGGATGGAGCCCCACATCAGGCTCCTCCGCTGGGAGCCTGCTTCTTCCTCTTCCTGCTTGTGTTCCCTCTCTCGCTGGCTGTCTCTCTCTCTCTCTCTCAAAAATGAATAAATAAAATCTTTAAAAAATAAATAAATAAATTCAATTAATTAGCATATATTATTTGCTTCGGGTATACAGGTCTGTGATTCATCAGTCTTATACAATACCCAGTGCTCATTACAACACAACACATACTCTCCCCAATGTCTACCACTGGGCCAGTCCATCCCTCCACACCCCCTCTCCTCCAGCAACCCTCAATTTGTTTCCTATGATTAAGAGGCTCTTATGGTTTATCTCCCTCTCTGGTTTCATCTTGTTCTATTTTTTCCTCTCTTCCCCTATGATCCTCTGCCTTGTTTCTCAAATTTCACATATCAGTGAGATCATATGGTAATTGTCTTTCTCTGATTGACTTATTTCACGTAGCATAATACCCTCTAGTTCCATCCACATCATTGTAAATGGCAAGATTTTGTTTTTTGATGGTTGAGTAGTATTCCATTGTATATATATATATATACCAAAGCTTCTTTATCTATTCACCTGTCAATAAACATCTGGGCTCTTTCCATAGTTTGGCTACTGTGGACATTGCTGCTATAAACATTGGGGTGCAGGTGCCCCTTTGGATCACTACATTTATATCTTTGGGGTAAATCCCCAGTAGTACAATTGCTGGGTCATAAGGTAGCTCTATTTTCAACTTCTTGAGGAACCTCCATACTGTTATCCAGACTGGCTGCTCCAGCTTGCATTCCCACCAACGGTGCAAGAGGGTTCCCCCTTCTCTGCATCATCACCAACATCTGTCATTTCCTGACTTGTTCATTTTATCCATTCTGACTGCTGTGAGGTGGTATCTCATTGTGGTTTTGATTTGTATTTCCCTGATGCCCGAGTGACATTGAGACTTTTCTCATGTGTCTGTTGGCCATTTGTATATCTTCTTTGGAGAAATATCTGTTCCTGTCTTCTGCCCATTTCTTGATTGGATTATTTGTTCCTTGGGTGTTGAGTTTGATAAGTTCTTTATAGGTTTCGGATAGTAGCCCTTTATCTGATAAGACATTTGCAAATATCTTCTCCCATTCTGTCGGTTGTCTTTTGGTTTTGTCGACTGTTTACTTTGTTGTGCAAAAGCTTTTTATCTTGATGAAGTTCCAATAGTTCATTTTTGCCTTTGCTTCCGTTGTCTTTGGAGACATATCTAGCAAGATGTTGCTGCGGCTGAGGTCAAAAAGGTTACTGCCTCTGTTCTCTAGGATTTTGATGGATTCCTGTCTCACATTTCCTTTCATCCATTTTGAGTCTATTTTTGTTTATGGTGTAAGGAAATGGTCCAGTTTCATTCTTCTGCATGTGGCTGTCAATTTTCCTGACACCATTTGTTGAAGAGACTATCTTTTTTCCAGTGGATATTCTTTCCTGCTTTGTTAAAGATTAGTTGACCATAGAGTTGAGGGTCCCTTTCTAGGTTCTCTATTCTGTTCCATTGATCTATGTATCTTTGTGCCAGTACCATACTGTCTTGATGATTACAGCTTTGTAATAGAGCTTGAAGTCTGACATTGTGATGCCACCAGCTTGGTTTTTCTTTTTCAATATTCCTTTGGCTATTCGGGGTCTTTTCTGGTTCCATACAAATTTTAAGATTGTTCCAGCTCTGTGAAAAAAGGTGATGGTATTTTGATAGGGATTTCATTGAATGTATAGATTGCTCTAGGTAGCATAGACATTTTAACAATATTTGTTCTTCCAATCCATGAGCATGGAACATTTTTCCATTTCTTTGTGTCTTCCTCAATTTCTTTCCTGAGTGTTCTGTAGTTTTCTGAGTACAGACCCTTTGCCTCTTTGGTTAGGTTTATTCCTAGGGAACTTATGGTTTTTGGTGCAATTGTAAATAGGACTGATTCCTTAATTTCTCTTTCTTCTGTCCCATTGTTAATGTATAGAAATGCAACTGATTTCTGTGCATTGATTTTATATCCTTCCACTCCACTGAATTCCTGCCTAAGATCTAGCAATTTTGGGGTGGGGTGTTTTGGATTTTCCACATAGAGTATCACGTCACCTGCAAAGAGTGAGAGTTTGACTTCTTTGCCGATTCAAATGCCTTTTGTTTCTTTTTGTTGTCTGATTGCTGAGGGTAGGATTACTAGTACCATGTTGAACAGCAGTGGTGGTAGTGAACATCCCTGCCGTGTTCCTGATCTTAGGAGAAAAGTGCTCAGTTTTCCCCCAATGAGAATGATCTTCACCTTGATCTTTTTGTATACGGCTTTTATGATATTCAGATGTGTTCCCTCTATCACCACACTGTGAAGAGTTTTAATCAAGAAAGAATGCTGTACTTCGTCAAATGCTTTTTCTGCATTTATTAAGAGGATTGCATGGTTCTTGTCCTTTCTTTTAATAATGTGGTGTATCACATTGATTGATTTATGGATGTTGAACCACACTTGCAGCCCAGGAATAAATCCCACTTGGTTGTGGTGAATAATCCTTTTAATGTACTGTTGGATCCTATTGGCTAGTATGTTGGTCAGAATTTTGCCATCCCTGTTCATCATGGATATTGGTCTATAATTCTCCTTTTTGGCACGGTCTTTGTCTGGTTTTGGGATCAAGGTAATGCTGGCCTCATAGAACGAGGTTGGAAGTTTTCCTTCCGTTTCTATTTTTTGAAACAACTTCAGAAGAATAGGTATTAATTCTTCTTTCATTGTTTGGTCAAATTCCCCTGGGAAGCCTTCTGGCCCTGGACTCTTGTTTGTTGGAAGATTTCTGATTACTGCTTCAATTTCCTTGCTGGTTATGGGTCTGTTCAGGTTTTCTATTTCTTCCTGTTTCAGTTCTGATAGTTTATTTTATTTTTTTAAAAGATTTTATCTATTTATTTGACAGAGAGAGAGATCACAAGCAGGGGGAATGGCAGAGGGAGAGGGAGAAGAGGCCTCCTGCCAAGCAGGGAGCCCAATGTGGGGCTCAATTCTAAGACCCTGGGATCATGACCTGAGCTGAAGGCAGATCCTAAACTGACTGCACCTCCCAGGAGCCCAGTTTTGGTAGTTTATACATCTCTAGGAATGCATCCATTTCTTCCAGATTGCCTAATTTGTTGGCATATCGTTGCTCATAATATGTTCTTATAATTGTATTTCTTCAGTGTTGGTTGTGATCTCGTCTCTTAAATTCATTATTTTATTTATTTGGATCCTTTCTCTTTTCTTTTTGGTAAATCTGGCCAGGGTTTTATCAATCTTATTAATTCTTTCAAAGAACCAGCTCCTGGTTTCTTTGATCTGTCCTACTATTCTTTTGGCTTCTAGTTCATTGATTTCTGCTCTAATCTTTACTAATTCTCTTCTCCTGCCGGGTTTAGGCTTTATTTGCTGCTTGTTCTCCAGCTCCTTTAGGTGTAAGTTTAGGTTGTATATTTGAGACCTTTCTTGTTTCTTGATAAAGGCTTGTAATGCTATATACTTCCCTCTTAGGACCACCTTTGCTGCATCCCAGAGGTTTTGAACAGTTGTGTTTTCATTTTCATTTGTTTCCATGAATTTTTTTAATTCTTCTTTAAAATCCTGGTTGACCACTCATTCTTTAGTAGGAAGCTCTTTAGCCTCCATGTATTTGAGTTCTTTCCAAATTTCCTCTTATGACTGAGTTCAAGTTTCAAAGCACTGTGGTCTGAAAATATGCAGGGAATGATCCCGATCTTTTGGTACCAGTTGAAACCTGATTTGTGACCCAGGATGTGATCTATTCTGGAGAATGTTCCATGTGCACTTGAGAAGAATGTGTATTCTATTGCTTTAGGATGGAATGTTCTTCTTTTAAGATTTTATTTATTTTTGCGAGAGAGAGCAAGAGAGAAAACAAGAGCAGGGGGAAGGGGCAGAGGGAGAAGCAAACTCCCTGCTGGGCAGGGAGCCCAGTGCAGGACTTGATCCCGGGACCCTGGGATCATGACCTGAGCTGAAGGCGGACACTTAACCAACTGAACGACCCAGGCGCCCCTAGGATGGAATGTTCAGAATATATCTGTGAAGTCCATCTGGTCCAGTGTGTCATTCAAAGCCCTTGTTTCCTTTGTTGATCTTCTGCTTAGATGATCCTTCCATTGCAGTGAGTGGGGTGTTAAAGTCTCCTACTATTATTGTATGTTATCAATGTGTTTCTTCAATTTTGTTATTAATTGGTTTATATAATTGGCTGCTCCCATGTTAGGGGAATAAATGTTTACAATTGCTAGATCTTCTTGTTGGATAGACCCTTTAAGTATGATATAGTGTCCTTCCTCATCTCTTATTACAGTCTTTGGTTAAAAATCTAATTTTTCTCATATATGGATGCTACCTCAGGTTTCTTTTGAAGTCCATTAGCGTGATAAATGGTTTTCCACCCCCTCACTTTCAATCTGGAGGTGTCTTTGGGTCTAAAATGAGTCCCTTGCAGACAGCATGTCTATGGGTCTTGCTTTTTTATCCAATCTGATACCCTGTGTCTTTTGATTGGGGCATTTAGCCCATTTACATTCAGAGTAATTACTGAAAGATATGAACTTAGTGCCATTGTATTACCTATAAAGTCACTGTTTCTGTATTTTCTCTCTGTTCCTTTCTGGTCTGTTACTTTAGGGCTCTCTCTTCACTTAAAGGATCCCCTTTAATATTTATTGCAGGGCTAGTGTAGTGATCACGAATTCTTTTAGTTTCCATTTGTCCTGGAAGCTTTTTAGCTCTCCTTCTATTTTGAATGACCGCCTAGCTGGATAAAGTATTCTTGGCTGTGTGTTTTTCTCATTTAGTACCCTGAATATGTCATGCCCATCCTTTCTGGCTTGCCAGGTCTCCATGGATAGGTCTGCTGCCAGTCTAAAGTTTCTACCCTTGTAGGTTACAGACCTCTTATCCCCCGAGCCGTTTTCAGGGTTTTCTCTTTGTCTCTGAGATTTGCAAGTTTCACTCTTACATGTCGAGGTGTTAACCTATTTTTATTGATTTGGGGAGGAGGGTTCTCTATGACTCCTGGACTCGAATGCCTGTTTCCTTTCCTGGATTAGAGAAGTTCCCCGCTATAATTTGCTCCAATATACCTTGCGCCCCTCTCTCTCCTTTTCTTCTGGGATCCCAATTATTCTAATACTGTTTTGCTTTATGGTATCACTTATCTCTTGAATTCTCCCCTTGTAATCTAGTAGTTGTTTATCTCTCTTTATCTCAGCTTCTTTATTCTCCATCATTTGGTCTTCTGTGTCACTAACTCTCTCTTCTGCCTCATTTATCCTAGCAGTTTGAGCCTCCGTTTTTTATTGCATCTCATTAATAGCCTTTTTTTATTTTGACTTGATTAGATTTTGGTTATTTATTTCTCCAGAAAGGGATCCTCTAGTGTCTTCTATGCTTTTTTGCAAGCCCAGCTGGTATCTTTATAATCGTTATTCTGAATTCTAGTTCTGACATCTTACTTATATGCATACTGATTAGGTCCCTTGTCATTCTGTCCAGAGAAGAATAGATGAACAAGAGAACAAAATACTAAAATAGCAACAATGACCCCACGGAAATATACACCGAACATATCAGAAGAGGCCCAAAACTGAAAAAAGAAAAAAGAAAAATTAAGAAAAAGAGAGAGAATATAATCAGACAAGTGAACAGAACAGAGCAATTCACTATATCCTGGGTGTATTTTGATCTGTTGTTGGAAGAAACTACACCCAAAAATTGTAAAGAAAGGAAAACATATGTATACATAAAAATAAAATTAAATACATTGAAAGGATAGAATGTAACTGTGAAGAGAAAATTAAAAAAGACTTTAATAAAAAGAGAAAAGAAGAAGAAAAGAGAGAGAAAGAATACAATCAGACAGCTGAAGAGCGCAGAGCAATACACAAGATTCTGGGTGTATTTTGGTCTGTTTGTTAGAAGAAACTGCATCCTAAAATTGTAAAGAAAGAAAAACTTATATATATACAAAAATTAAATACAATGAAAGGATAGAATGTAAGTGTTGAAAATGAAAATTAAAAAAGATTTTTATAAAGAGTTGATAAAATAAGAAATTGGTTGAAAAAGGAAAGAAAAAATTAAAATTGAAAAACTAAAGAATCATGGGGAGAAAACCATGAATTCTATATACTATTTTCCCCTAGTTCTGGAGTTTTGCTGTTCTCCATGATTGGTCAACGTGGTCTCGGCCAGACGTCCTTGCCGATCTTCTGGGGGGAGGTGCCTGTTGTACTGATTCTCAGGTGTCTTTGGCTCAGGCAGAATTGCACCGCCCTTGCCAAGGGGCCTGGCTAAGTAATCTGCTCTGGTTTGCTCTCTGTGGTTTTCCTTCCCCAACGTTTTCCAAGCTGCTTTAGAGGGTAAGACTAAAAATGGCTGCCTCCCAGTCTCTGGCCCCAGGGTGGAAAGTTTGGGCCCCCACTCCTCCGTGAGCCCTCAGAGAAAAGCAGTCAATCATTCCTGTCTCCCTGGTCTCCATCTGCACTCTGTGCTCACCCGGCCGGTGACCAAGCATTTGTATACCAGGCAAGCAACCCCATTTCCAGTCTCCAAAGCCACTCCTAACAGGGGAGGAAGTGGGGGTCTCCCCAATTCTGCTGCTTGCTGGGCCCCTGCTCAGACAGTGGTCACCTGACCGCCCCACGGTTTGCAGTATTTGGCAACCCCGAGCTGGGAGGCTACTCCCGGGCTTGCTGATTGCAGCCCGCTTCCAGGCGCTGATGCCTGGGAGCTCTGCCACACCCCGGCACCCTGGAGGATACTGAGACCACACTGTCCTCCCTAGGATTCCACCCCACTTCGCCACCTGAGCACCTTTCAGACAGGGACGTCCCTCACCAGAGCAGACTTCTCAAAGTTCTGATTGTGCGTCCACTACTGTATCACTTTCTGGTGCCAGCTTACAGAGGTTCCCTCTCCCTGCCCTTTATCTTCCCATATTAACACCTGGGATTCTCTTCACTGCACCGCCTACCTTGTGGAAAGAGGTCGCTTTTCTATTTGTAGACTTGCAGCTATTCTTTTCTTAGGTCTCCAGTTGGGTTCACAGGTGTTTAGAATGATTTGATAGCTGTCTAGCTGAATTCCTGGGACCAGACGAAACTAGGGTTCCTTACTCCTCCACCATCTTGCACTGACCCCTATCTTAATGAAAATAAAGAGTGCAATTTGGAAAAAACAAATAGACTTCCATTTACAAGGCAACTCTTTCCCTTCCTTTCTACTGTTTTGATTATCACTTGCAAGATTTATCTTATTCTCGTTTTGTTTAAATTTGGAAACTGGAATGTTGAGCAGCTGATAAAGCACATATTCCAGACTTTAAAGTTTTAACTTAGTATCAACTCTGCAGGGAAACAAAAAGCTAGCAGATTTTCATTTTTCATGAAAATATGGCAATATAAATGCATTTGCAGTTACAAAACAGGTCAAGGTCATTTGTGGCGCTCATTAATTCTGCCACTCCTGTGAAAAAGGCTAAAAGCGCTGCCTACATTTTGCAAATGGAAAAGAAGTTAACAGGTTTCATCTTGCACTGGGTATAATAGCAAAGCCTGTGGTAGAGCCAGAAATAGAACCTGAACGCATTCATGTTCCTTTTTTGATATAGAACAGGACTCAACTCAAGCAATCTCATTAAAATTGTGCTACAGAAGACGCAGGTCTACCTCTTCACTCAATTTTCCTTAATGGAAGTAAGTGGCTCATTTTGGCTATGCTTTCAACTGGATACCTTATGCTAATTCATTTAACCGACCAACCAAGTATCATTTATACAGTAATTTCATAGAATACATTGGATGCTAAACATAATAGGTAGCATGTAATCATTTTAAGGAATTCTTCTAAGAAAGAGCAATATTTAAAATCCAATATAATCAACAATTATAGGAGAGCGAACTGTTGTTTAGGGTCAACTGGTCAACATGGGACTCTAATATGGCTGCCTTAATATAATTCTGGATTTTAAAGGGTTCTAAATTCAATCCCACAATCACTGTTAAGGAAAAGCACCTTCAAAGTTTCAGAAATTGAGAATTCCATGCTGCCATCCTGTGTCCACCATCTGGCCACTGCAGCTATGATTTCAGTTTCCTTCCCTACGTTTGTGCATTTATGTACAAGTATTGGGGCGGAACTTGAGTCATTGTGCTACAGTGTTTCAATGTGCTTAGAAACCCTAACATGACCACCAGCCATCTATACTACTAGATTGGGAATAGAATAGTTCTCACAAAATCTTAGCAAAATGGGGATCCTCAGGACCAAAAGGAGGAATTTCATCATGCCTACTGGACCCAGTGGGTAGCCGAAAGGATTAAATGAGATCATCTGCACAGAGCAACGTAAGCACAGAGCAGGTAGTAAGTGCTCCATAAAGGTTAGCGCTTTCTATCTGTAACACACTGGCCTGACACATGCCAGCCTTGCAAACAGCAACATTTTACTGACATGCATTTATATAACACATTATCAATAAGCATCATTTATGGACATTTTTAACATGGTCTTCAAGGTCTGGCGTGGTCTGGCAGCCACCAGCATCCCCTGCCACATCCCCCACTACAGCCCACTCTATATCTCTCTCCATGCCCCACCCCTTGGTTTTTTGTGCAGAAGTCGTGGCAGCCTTCCTGCATGTCCATGAAAGCATTGAGCTCCTTCCTAGAATACCCACCCCGCACATGCACTCCCCTCTATGTGGAACTGTATGTACTCCAGGGTCTTCTCCTTTGCCCCATAAACTCATCTGCAGTTTTCTGCTTAATCAGAAAGCTGAGTCTTTGACCTCCATTGTAAAACACTTCTTAAGTGCTAATTTTGTATTTTTGATGTGATTCTTGTATTCATGTCTGCTTTACCCACTAGACTAAAGGTTCCAACAGGGCAAGGTCCATGTTTTGGGCTTTTTTCTCACTACCTATATCCCTCCATGTCTACCACAGTGTTTGGCATATGCTAGGTTCTCAATACATATAGGTTCTATAGACACAAAAGCATAGCCCAGTATGAGGCTATGACTCTCAAGGACTGAGCATTTCTCTCTTTCCACTTTATTTCATAATCCCTGTTCCCCTCACACCTGGTATTAGCTATGCTATGAAAATACACATATTTTAGTAGGTTAAAATAGCATGGGAAAAATAAAATGCAAGATTCAGTTTAAGAAGAGAGGGAAGAAAAGAGAGATCAATGAAATAAACATAGTTAGAAATGGGGCGGGGAGCCAACATTAGCAAGGAGCAGTATGAGTAGTGGGTAAGCCACTACTGCAGGCCTGTTCTGGGGCTCGGAAGGACTGGGAAGCTGAAGGGTTTGAAGACCCTATCCCATCCCTACTACAGTTAATCTTCTTCATAAGTTTCCTCTTACTAGTGACTTCCACTAGAACTGTGTGCCCCAGGGCAATGGCCCTTGTCCATCCTGGTCTCCTCTGCGTTATCAAATAGTGACCAAAATAGGACCCTACCGGTGTGCAGGGTGCCAACCAAGCATCACTCCTTAAAGAGTCTTTTATCATATTTAGTTATCTCTGCAGTGAAATAGATTTCCAAAAGAGCCCACTACCACCAGTTATGATGAATTTTGTTTCTTTGTTTCTTAGAGTCAGAGGGGATGACTGTTCACGGGAATGACTATTTGCTACCTTCAGTTTTTCAAGTTGTAATAAATACTTATGTTTTTCTCCTTAGCATAAAACATACTGGTTATTTACGCCTTGATTTTTCTTCTCCACTAGAATGTCAGACTAAGGCCTTTGTTTCATCCATTTCAGGATTAGAAAGGTACTCAAATGTGAATAAAAATGTGGCACGGGAAGGAACAGCTCCGCATTTTAGGGGGCTGTATGACCTAGAGCTGTGGCCCAGTGCTGAGCTGGGGAGACATAACAGCGAATCCTCGCCAGGGGAGTCCCCGAGGAAGGAACGCTGGCCTGAACGCTGGCCTGAAAGAACCAGATCCAAGAGGGTCCTGAGGGACGCCATTATCCCGCCTGGGCCCTCAGGCTCCAAAAATGATGCCCTGCTCAACTGGACTAGTCTTCCCACCAAAGCAAGAGCCAAAAGCCCCTGGAGCTGAAACCTTGAGAGCCCACGGCTGGCCCCGCCCCCATCCACCCCCTTCCCGAGGATTGGCTGCTCTCCCCGCCGCCCGCCCCTGCCTTTACAAGGATTGGCTGTTCGCCCCGCCCCGCCCCCTTCCCCGGGATTGGCCACCCTCCCAACCCACTTTGCAGCCCCGCGCCGTTGGCGGGGTCCGGGGGGTCTGAGGATGGAGGAGGAGGGAGGTGTCGGAGGGGGGCGGGCGTCTCGAACCTCTTTGTCTCGCAGATCTGGGCGGTGAGTGTGGCTCAGCTCTCAGGTCCCTTGGGGCGGCAAGGGCGCCCGGCCTGCGGGCCCGGCTGGGGCTGCGCTCGCCCCGCGTCCCCTCGAGCTTTGCCCGCGCGGAGCTGCGCTGCTCCCGGCGGCCAGAACGGAGGGGTAGAGCAGTCCTCGGAGGCCCGGGGGGCGGGCGGCCCAGCTCGTCCCGGGGCCGCGCGAGGCACAGACATAGCGCCGAGCCGCCCGGTGGCTTCCCCGCGCCCAGGCCCGGGCGCCCTAACAATCTCGCGCTTTCCTCCCCCAGGGCGCCGCCGCCGCGACTTTGTAGCGGGTTCGGGGCCCGCCCGCCCGCGGCTGCGCAAACCCCGCCCGGCCCGACCCGGCACCCAGGGAGTGTGTCTCCGACGTGTGCGGGGCTGCCGCGGCCGGAGCTCTACGCGCAGGTAGGTGTCCGTCCCGGAGTGAAATGCGAGGACCTAGGCCCGGAGCACGTGGCCGGTGGCTGGGTTCTAAGGGCCCCAGATTGTCTGGCCCTCAGAGGGAATGCACGTTCCCGGGCTCCCCCCGCACAACAGCTGCTTCGGGTGGGTTTTCGGACTCGTGCAAGAAAGCGCTGAGATCCAGGGGATATTGACGAGGGAGGCATGCAGGGATCCTAGAGAAGCCTGTCAAAATCCCAGACCGCCCTTTCCTGTGCCCTTTTAAGGCTGACGCGGTGCCTTGAGAGGCTAACACAGAAGGGTAAAGGAAGTCTCCATAAAACCCAGGGAAGAGATTGTAAAACTCCTCTTTGGATCCTGTCTGGAGTCACAGCTGAACCAGAGGAAATTTTTCTTTTGGTTCAAGCACCTTGTGATATTTTAATACGGCTCAGAGCACACGTGATGAAATCAAACTTAACCTTAGCATTGATGGTACATTCAGTGAAAGTGTTGGCATTTGTCACTGCAGGCGGAAACAACCTACGAGAATGACTCTATAAAGACTGTGAATTGAGAACATCTGAAGGCACTGGCTGACAAAGGTCATAAAGCCTCTGGAGCCAGACTTCCCTGGGTAGAAACAGCAGATCCAGAATACATGAAACTGAGCCATTCGGAAATAGTTTTTGGTCACCCCATGGCTGCTGACATCTCTAAACCTTCCATTCCTGGATTGGGTGAGCATATGGGCCCTGGAGTGAACAATTCAATATGTTGACTAGTTATATATAAGAACTATTGGAGCATATCATGAACAGGTGAAAAAAATCCATGATCTTCAGCTACTAACAAGCCTTGCCATACCTTTCTACCAGGAGATGGAGCATATATCAGTTTTTAGAAGAAAATATGCATCTGGGAAAGCTCACTGGGAAAGGCTTCAATACTGTTAACCATCTACACTGTCATCAAAATAAAAATCTTCCAGGATTCACATGAGACACACCCAAGCTAGCTCCAGACCGTCACCCCGTAACAGTTAGAAGGCTGTCCCTATGAGTGATCTACTCAGGCTCCAGAAGCAGATGACACTGTGAAGTAAGCAGCTTTGTGCAAGATCTTGAATCAAGAATGTTGTCTTCATTTATCTTCCCTTGAAACCTTTCTCCCTGACCTGGAAAATTCTCTGACCTAGAGATCTTTTTTAAAAAACGCTTCCTCTTTTCTTTATGGAAAGATTGGCTGGAGGTTGCTTGTTTAACCTATTCTCCCTCTGTCCCCCCACTATGGTCTCCCTTCCAAAAACAGTGTCTTGCTTCAACTAACCCTTGGTGCTCTTTCAACAATTCTATTTGTTGAATGGCAAAACCCCATTACCCACTCCCACCACTCTTCCAAACCCTGGCCCCTTAGCTAATTTATCTGATTGCTGGTTAAGCAACATCTATATAACACACAAGAACTTGAACCAGTTTTTGTTCCTGCCCAGGGAAGTACCTGCTGGACCCATTCTGTACAGTGGCTGTGTAAAAGGGAACGGTATCCACAAACGAGGACAAAATCACTCTTCTTGGCATTAGGAAACTTCTACAGAAGCTCAATGTCTATCATTTACTCAGGTGAAGGTTTTGGAGGGAAATTTTCCTCTTTGCACTGAAAATAAAAATGGCACTGGACCCTTCCTAGGTAACGTACCCAAACAATACTGTATTCCAGCACTACGGTTTGATTCCACAGATGGCACCTTCAGACCTTCTATAGCTGTTGTAAATGAGTCCAAGACTGATTATTATGATGCAGATGTTTGCCTAGTCACTGGACAATATTCCTGATTTGCAGGCCACACAAGTCTGCCCAATACCCAAGACTACCTATGGGTGGCCCAAAACTCTGAAATGACCTGCTTAGGTAATGACACCCATCTCTACAGCTGCCAAAATCAAACCAAAGGTCTTCTGTAGCAAGTATTCCGCAACCGGTTTTGCTCTTCCAGCCTGACAGAGGCACATGGTAAATGGAGATATGCAGCTGCCAACATAACTAGCAACAGAGGTCATGATGGGCACCAGATGCCAGCCCGGTGGGTCACACGTTCCACTCTGACCTTGTCCATGGACAACTCTGGTGTTTTTATCTTAGGCGGTAGTAAGGCGTATGAGGAGTTCCCACCGAAATGGTCAGGGCGATGTGGACTTGGCTACGGGGCACCTGCCGTCACCAGGTATCCCACTTTCTATGCTAGCCAAGTCACAGACACAAGCTCCTTAATACGTAAAGTAGCATCACATCATAGACAATCACCCATTTATCACAACACCAATTCAACAAGGACCCTTCTCCAAGTCGGGGAACTTCCCACCTAGAAGAAACAATTCTACTAAACATTTCCGAAGTACCAGAACAAGGATTCGCTGCCATGGTGTAGACCTGGAAGCTCACCAGTCGAGAGTTAGCCGTTTACTCTCTGCACTCCAGGGTCGCCGTCTGATGTACGGGCTGCTCAACAGGGAAGGACACGTACAATCACTGGCAAACAGCGCTGCCTGTATGTAACTCAGAAGAAGTTGTGTTTCGTCCGAGCCGTGTGCAGGAGCCTGGCAACAATCTACATCGAAGGAGTAAATGAGCATTTAATTGGGCGGACCTGTTCTCAGGCGTGGGAGACTGGTTCAGTGGCCCATGGGGCCGTGTGTTTGGATTTGTTCTTCTCTGCTTATTCATCCTCGTCCTGATCTGTGTTTCCATTCACAGACCTCCTCCAGCCCGAGTCTCCTCTTCACAGCAGAACGCTGGGCTGCTTGCCTGTGAAGCTTCATGTCAGGTTTCAGACAAGGAGCTCGGGGCGAGCCCCACCAGGAGGGCGTAAAGACCCCTTTAAATTGAGAACATCTGAACAAACAGCAGCTGCGGAATCAGGCCTGCTTTAAACTTCTCTTTGATGAGTAAAGCAGGCCTTCCTGAGAATTCAGCTGTCATAAACCCCTCCCCGAGGGAGCCTTTTGTAAGGGAGGAGACTGACCTGGTATCAGGGCATCCCGAAGAGCTGCGTCAGTAAGTCCCATCTGCTCCTTCCATACTTCCCCACTGAAGCCTTACTACCCCGTCCCCTCTGCCGTTAAGCTGGTAGATAAAACCGTATCCCCGGCTGTTCCGACAGCTGCCCTTGATAGCCTACTCCCACATACATATATAATAAACTTTCCTCCAATTAATCTGTTCATTCACAGGCCCCCAACCACTTGAACCTAAGACCCTGTATGTATGTTTGATAACTGAAGACTCTCTTTACTTCCCTTCCGGAGAAAGCTATAAACCACTGAAGCCAGAGGGTTTGGCGTGCTCTGCTCATCTGTATGCATGTCATCTCCAGTCTAAGGGGGAAGTGTGTCGGGTGTGAGGCGTGGCCATCTGATGCCCCATGGGCAGCAGCAGGGAGGGGTAGGGTTGTAGGGACGAGGTAGCACTTATTGTACTGAGCACGTCATCTGCCCAGGCCCGTGGTGAGGTCCTTCCATTTTTCTATTGAATCCTTCCCATTTGGCCGGTGAATAAACTCAAAGGGTAGATAACTTGCTGAAGATTACATCATTACTAAAAACAAGAGCATGATGCAGAACAGAGTGTCTGGTGTGCCGCCTTTCATAAAGCAGAGGCAAGAACGTGTATGTCTACGTACGTGTGGTTACTCCGTTTTGCAAACAGACAGCTCAGGAAGGGTAGGCCAGAAGCTAATGGAAGTGATTATGTTAAGGGGCACGGGCAGTGAGAGTCCCACCCCCTTTTTAAAAGTTGAATATAAACAAACTGATGAACCTTTTAGCAAACTAACAACTTACATAGAGAAAATGGTTCTTCCAAGTTATGCAAAAATAATCCAGTAATTCTGGGTACGCCCTCAGAGGTGGGATTATTGCCCGTAGTAATGTGGTCAAAAGAGTGAAGAAACAGACTAGTCCAGTGGTTCAGAGCATAATAAAACCTCCTGGGCATAAGACCCGCATCAGTTGCTTTCCTGTGTATGTCAAACCAAATGCAGCTGAACCCTCGGCATTGAAACTGGAGAAGCCATTAAAGAAAGCGCGCAGCTTTGGGTGTTGAGTGTGGTGTGCGGGTCATATGGTCGATGAGGGTGCAGGGTGCTGCTGTGTTAGAGTGCAGAAGGGTAACGCCGTTGAGGGAAAATGCTGGGAAAGACATCTGGATTCATGATAACCTCCACTTTCTTCTGTAAAATGGACATAAGCAGTAAAGGGTGGGTAGGGCCAATACGGCTTACTCCTCTTTTTTGGCCATAAAAATGAGTCTTATTAATTTCATTTTAGAAGGTCGATAGCCACTGGCCCATGGATTCAGTGCTCACGGTCACTGCTAAAGAGGTTTAAGACAAACTCGATTATCTGTTGTGTGCCTGTTGTCTGTTCCCTGCTAGAATGTAAGCTTCACAAAGACAGATGTATTTGTTGAATCACAATGAATAGGGTGCGGTAAAGATGAAAGAATGCAGGTCAAGCCCTCACGGTTGACCATTGGCATTGCTTAGCTCCAGGTAAGATGGGGTTCACCCATAGCCAATGTGAATCTCTGGCAGATTGGAACTTTTGCATTGACTCTTGTCAGGTGTGAATTTGAAAACTTTTGAATAAAGTTGATAATTAGATTTGGGAGTTCTTGGGGTACCTGGGTGGCTCAGTCAGTTAAGTGTCTGCCTTTGGCTCAGGTCATGATCCCAGGGTCCTGGGATCGAGCCCCACATCGGGCTCCTTGCTCAGTGGGGAGCCTGCTTCTCCCTCTGCTGTTCCCCCTGCTTGTGCGCTCGCACTCTCTCTCTCTCTCTCTCTCTGTGTCAAACACATAAATTTCAAAAAATCTTAAAAAAAAAAAAAAAGATTTGGGAGTTCTTGTCCTGGCTTACTTTGTTTCCCTTCCAAGTATTCAGGTCTATCAGATACCTCACACATACATGCAGATATATTTATTGAGCCCATTAATTCCACGATGTCAAGTATGAACAAAGTTATGAGGAAAAGTGAAATGAGAGTGCAGTCATTGGAATGTTAGGAGATGCCTATTGGGAGGATGAATTCTTATCAAAGAGCATGAGTGGTTTTGAGATATGTTAAGGCCTACAGTATTAGATTAAAGGATAAGAAGATTTTCTGCTTCCATATGTAAAGTTTGTAAGGGATGGAAAGTCCTAGAAAATAGTTTCAAGTTACTAATGATGGACACAAAGACATTTTCTATATTTGAAACTTACGGGAAAAATATCTTTGTCCTTATTCAACAGAGCACAATACACTGGTTGGGAAAAGTGTTTATTATTCATTAGCCAGCTCGAAAGGCCCACCGGGTGTTTTAGCAAATCACTGAATTATTTATCAACATTTACTGAGACGCAATGAAAAATGCCGCATTGCCGCAAATCAAGGGCCGTTGTAATCAATTCTTTTTGAATTAAGAGTAATCCTTTGAATGATTGTTAACAATGGCAAGTGATTTGAACATCTTAACCTACAAATAGGATTATGATGGCTCTCCAAAAGACATTGTTTTTTAAGTGTTTTGTTTGCAAATTGATACCATTTTAGAAGTTTTGATATAATGAATGAAAAACAGCAAAATTGAAGTATTATGCAAATGTCCTGTTTCTCATGAAAGTTTAACTCACAAAATTGTAGCATTCAACAGTAGACCTTGCCCGTTGCAATTATTACCATGGTCTTTAAATGGTGATTTTCTACTTCTCCATTTATTACTTTGAATTCTACTGTATGGAAGATTGATTTCAATCATTTTTATGAGTATGGATGCATAGACATACACAGTATTCTTTGGCTGTAACGCAATGTGTCATTTCGACTAGTGCTCAAATTGTCCCAGCTTGGGCCCCTGAGAGCTCTTTGAAGTTGGCTCCTACAACCTTTTGACATAGGCCCATCCTTTGTCTTCTTTTTAACACTTCCTTTCTGGAACATAGAGATGTTCCAGCCTCATCTTATATCTTTCCTGCACAATCTTAGAATGAGTCATTTTCTAAGGAACCATGGTTCCTTTTACTGATAATGTTATTTAGAGACCAAAATTGGCACAAAATGTGCTCATTGGCACTGCTACTAGGGTGTCCACCCTTGGTGGACAAAGCTAGGAAAGCTGTGGACATGAATCCGTGTACACACCCATACCTATATTTCTATGTCTAGATATAGTAAAATAAATTAGTTCATACCGATTTCCCCAACTCATTTATGATGTGGAGCACAAAGGCAAAAGAAATACAGAAAAAATGAAACTTCCTTATAACTTACAGCCCATTGACAAGTACTTGGGACAGGCTGAGTGACCTTCCCCAGCGAGCTTAGCTGCCCACTGTTACTACTTTCCTAGAGGCAAAAGGCCACCTTAGCTTGACATTAGCCCAACCTCCAGGATCCTGTAAAAATCCCTTCGGAAACTTCTTTATCTCAACCCCCCACCAAGATAAATTTTAGCAATCATTCTCCAAGCATATGGCCCACTGATACACATCTGAAGGGTCTCATGACTAAGGTTTTACTAGACAGTAATAAATGATCTTTTCCTAACAACAGCTAGCCTCTAAAGGTCCTGGAAACTTTGCTTCCAAATTCCTTAGAGACTTACGCCATCCCTAACCCCCTCTCAACTTGAAGGTAAAAAATCAGCCACTTCTCACAACCCCATGCAGCTCTTTCTGCCCAAGGATCCTGTCCGTGTGGTGTAATAAAACCACCTTTTTACACCAAAGGCGTCTCAAGAATTCTTTCTTGACCATTTGTTCCCAAACCCCAACTTTTCACATCAATCTATATATTTTTTTCTGAAAAAAATGAACTATTTTATCATATATGTATAGGTATCTATATACCATAAATGTATAGGTGTATATGTGTGTGTGTGTATCAGTTGTGCACACCAACTTTCATAGCAGTATTACTCACAGTAGTGAAAAGATGGAAACAACCCAGTGCCCACTGATGAATGTGAGTGGACAAAGAAAATGTGCTGCATACGCACAATGGACTATTATTCAGCCTGAACAAGGAATGGCAGTCCGACAGATACCACAGCACGCATGAACCTGGAAAACATCATGCTGAGTGAAGTAAGCCAGACACAAAAGGACAAACACTGCATGAGTCCACTTGTATGAAGTTCTTCAATAGTCTAATTCATAGAGACAGAAAGTAGAACAGAGGTTCCCAGGGGCTGGGAGGAAAGTGGGTGGGGAGTTACTGTTTCATGGGTACAGAGTTTCAGTGTGGGAAGATGAAAAATTTCTGGAAAGGGTTGGTGGTGATGCTTGTACAACGTCGTGAATGGTCCTGATGCTGAAAACAGTTAACATGGTCAAATTTTGTGTTATGTATGTTTTACAACAATAAAATAAGTCAAACAAAAACGGTTGCCGCGGTGGGCTGTGAAGCGCCGTCTCCAACTAGGTTTGGAGCGTTGCTGTGAAGGAAGACAGGGTGGTTTCGTAATTGCTTTAATAGAGTTTGCCTGGTAGTGGTTCTTTCCCCCTGCGCCATTTGCAAAGAAGGTTGCTCTTTTCCCTTCCTAACGATTGGCTGTCCTAAAACCTTCCCCCCTGTGCAGACAGGCGGAGACGCGAAGCCGCCGTGGGCAGCGCAGCGCTGGGAAGCCCATCGTGTGGGGCCTTCGGAAGCAGGGATCAGACATGTGCCTCCTTCCCCCTCGCACCTTTGACGTGCTCCTGCCTGGGCCGCCCATGGACACACCAGACAAAACTGAGACACCAAAATCACCATTGTCATTACGTGACAATGATGAAATGACATTTATCCGGAGAGGTATCATTTGTATCTGACTTCCTAATGCTTTTGGTGTTCCAAAGAGAAAGATAAATTGAATGGAAGCATCTCTGTTTGGTATCAATTTTCATGAAGTGAATGAGGCCGTTTAAAAACTGTCTCAACTGCGAGAAATGGATCACAGGATCGGAGGAAGGCTCTGAGTGACTGTTGCTGTGATCACCTGCTTTAGCACAAGCTAGGTAAGCTTTCTTGGCTTGGTTTTCCTATGCAAGAGAATTGTATCATAAATTCATATTGGAGGCAGGTAGCAAACTGCTCATATTTAGAATTTTTCTCGATTTTGAAAGATGTAGTGGCTAGGAGATCTGTCACATATACTTGCTCCCCAAGCAGAGGATTCTAGACCTGCGCTGTCTAGAAGTGTGCTCCTGAAATGCAGCCAGCGCTACTGTGTGTATGAATTTCCTAGGACCGCTGTCGCAAATGACCACAAACTTGGTAACTTAAAACTACACATGTTTACTGTCTTACAGTTTGAAACCAGTTTCCCTGGGAAGACATTAAGGTGTCTGCAGGCCCCTGCTTCTTTTGTAGGCTCTAGGGAACAACCCATTTCTTCTTCTTCTTCTTCTTTTTTTTTTTTTTTTTCAGATTTTATTTATTTACTTAGAGGAGAGAGAGAGAGAGCATGAGCTTCGGGGGTAGCCAGAGAAGCAGGCTCCCCACTGAGCAGGGAGCCCAATGTGGGACTTGATCCCAGGACCCTGGGATTATGAACCAAGCCAAAGGCAGCCACTTACCCGACTGAACCACCCAGATGCCCCAGAAACAACCCATTTCTTTGCCTCTTCCTGCTTCCAGAGCTTCATTCCATGCCTCCCTCCTCCGTCTTCAAAGCCAGCAGCATAGCCTCAGCTGCAGCACTGCTTCTTCTGTTCTGCTGTCCAACCGCTCTTGGTCTTCTTCTTGTAAGGACACCTGCGACTACAATTACAGTCCACTCACATAGTCCAGGATTTCTCCATCTCGAGATCTTTCGTTTAATCACATCTGCAATATAAGTTAAAATTCACGGGTTCTGGAGATTAGGATGTGGATATATTTGGAGGCCATTATTCAAGCTACCTTACTGAGGAACTGCATTTTGAATGGAATGAAATTTGAATTTAAATAACCATGTGGCTAGTGGCTACCATTTTGGACGGTAGAGACACAGAAGATTTTCAAATTCACAGGAGCTTCTATAGACCACACTGCTTTAGGGTGGTCTAAAAGCCAATACCAGTTATAAAATAAGTAAGTCATAGAGATGGAAAGTACAGCACAGGGACTATAGTCACTATTATTGTAGTAATGTGAATAACATTTGAAGTGAGAGATGGTAAGTACACTGATCACGGTGAGCACCGTGTAAGGTATAGAATTGTTGAATCACTACACGTGCACCTGAAACTAATACAACATTGTATGTCAACTATGCTTAAATAATAAAAAAGATGTTTAAAGCTACTCATGACTAAAAAGGAAAGAAAAAGCCAAAATCAGATGCTTCATTTTGTAGCCATTTTGAGTTTATTGTTGCTCTTCAAAAAAAAAAAAAAAACTACATAAATTTGTTTTTTAGAGATTTGGAACCTATCACCCCATAGATAGCATGAGGAAAACTCCTAGTGATTCTTCACCATTGAGCAAAGATTTAATGAGTATTTTTGACGGGCCAGGCACTGAACTCCAAAAGTAGGTCACAGTCTGCAACGTCATGAATACACATGATAACAGGAAGCAGTGGGAGCACGAGATTAAACTGACCCTAGGGGGAAGGAATTCTGGAGGACGTAAAATCCAAAGTAAGCGATGGCCAAGCCACGAAGGGTAAGAAAGAATATAGGCAGAGAGAAGGGGGTAAGAAAGTATCAGGAGAGGGAGAAGCATGCTCTGAAGAAAGAGGTTAAGAGAGGGGTCTGGGAGTAGTGTTATATGGCTGAATTCTGTGGGATCAGAAGGGGCAAGGCAGAAAAAAGGCAGGGGCCAAATCCTGATGGGCAGAGTATGTCATGATAAGGAGTTTGGACTTTATCCCGAGTGTCAATTAGGATTGGTTTGAATGCAGATGACAGAGGGCCAGTGTGAGTGTCTAAAACAAGGCAGATGTTTATCTGTATCTGCACCAAGGCTGATGGGAAAGTTGTGCTCCATAAAGCCCTCGGGGGTGCAGATTCCTGTCACCTCATTCCCTTTCCATCTCTAGTATATCCCTTTGCTAGGGCTGCCATACCGAGTACCACAAACTGGGCGGCTTGAACAACAGAAATTCAGTGTCTCACAGTTCTGGTGGCCGGCCATCCAAGATGAGGGAGTTTACAGGACTGGTTTCTTCTGAGGACTGTAAGGCTAAATCTGTTCCAGGCCTTTCCCACAGCTTCTGGTAGGTTTCTAGAAGTCTTTGGCATTTTTTGGTTTATAGAGGGATCTCTTCACCTTGATGTCCTGTAGTGTCTCCCTGTGTGTGGCTCTGGGTCCAAATTTCCCCTTTCTGTAAAGACATCAATCGTATTAGATGAGGGGCTTCCTCTACTTCAGTATGACCTCATCTTAACCCATTTACTTCCGCAGTGACCCTATAAGATCACATTCCAAAGAAGGTCACATTCTAAGATACTGGAGGTTTGGAGTTCAACATATACGTTTTTGGGGCAGAGGGTGGACAGAATTCAACCCATAACATGTAGGATGTGGTCCTTATCCTTATGGGCCAAAACCGCTATAGAGACCCAGTCACCACGTTTACATTCAGTCTCCTTAAAGGGCCCATCCTTGGAGGTCCTTCTTCCACATGGACTCAGCTGTTTGCTCTGGAGGTGCTAACAGATGCTGGTTCTGAGGTGATCATTGGAGCATTGTATGGCTAAAGAGGGCACTGACCACAGGTTAGCAATGCCTCCTTCTCAGACCTAGGGTCAGAGGAAATGAGGACAGGGAGAGGGAAGGCTTTTGCTTTCCAGATCATTCTAGAAAGACTTCGGGAAGAATAAGGGATTGCAGTGCTCGTTCACAAGACCAAGTTGCTGGGCAATGTGGCTCATTTCCCACAGGCTGGCTTCACCTACCTCCCTTTCCCTTTTGTAGCGTCTGTTCTCCCGTGGGTTGTGGTCACTGTGTGTTTATCTCCTTTACTAGACAAGGTGTTCCTTGAGAGGAAACAAAGCCCCTTTGAGGTCTGATGGGTCTCACAGAGGTGGGCGGGAGGTTGGGGATTTCAAAAGCTTAAATCTCAGCTCCAGCACTTATTAGCTGTAGAAATTTGATCCCCCCCCCAAAAAACTTTAGCTTTATCACTTGAAAAATGAGGTAACAATATTTACCTTGTAGTGTCGTTATGATCATTAAAAACTAACAAGTGCAAGCGTGCGGGCTACAGTAGCTACTCAGTGGTGAGTATTTTCTGCGATTTGAACTGGGGTGTCTCCAGGGCCCAGCTCAGGGCACCTTGCAGCGTCGGTGCTCAATACATATCTGTTGCCCCAGTGGAAATTTAGATCACAGCTAAAAAGCCCTGTGCTATACTCAAGTCTAGAAATTAATGATAAATTAAAATAGCCATCGCAATACTATAAAACACAAGACATTAAAAAAGAAACAGTTATCAAATTCAAGTATGGTAGGGAGAAATACATCTAATGTAAAAAGTATACATACAATACATAGTAATGTGAAGTACATAATAATAATAATACTGATAATATGTAACACCTGAAGTACATCGTAATAATAAGTATATAATAATATGTGTCATTTTATGGCACAAGACTTCAATGTCTCTGATGGAATAAACAGGACTAAATGGTTTGAAGAATTCCTTACACACAGGAGCCAGATTCGACTGAGCCTTCTGACGGCAGATCTGAGTGCAAACTCGCTCAAACACAGCGAGTGACACCCCAGGAAAGGCCTCTAAAAGACAATTCGGTGTGAACTTGGACCAGAACAGATAATAAACTCCATGTAATGGTCCTACAGCAGGAATCTTTTCATGTGATTTGGGGCTACGTATTTTATGGCGTCTGATCATAGGAAATGTCTCCCGAAGCATTAAGCTCTCCCACACCTGAAATAATAGTTTCATTGCTAACAGTGTAAGGTCAAAAGAACTGGGTGTCTTACGTATGCGTGGGAAGGTGTGTTTTGAATTTCTAAAACGAGATTTTACACAGATATTTTTGAAGAGCAGCCCAGCGATAAACTCAAGTTGGCCTGTAGCTGTGATACGAAGTATCTGGCATTGGCCTCTAGATGTCTTCTAAAGCAGTGCTGTCAACCAGCTTCCCGTGAGGATGGAAATGTTTTACATCTGTGCCGTCTAATTTGGTGGCCACTAGCTAATGACTACTTAGATTCAAATGGAATGAAATTCAAAATCCAGTTCAGTGATGCACTATCAAGGGTTATTATAAAACAAATAGTAATGAAGACTGGTATTGACGCAGAGATAGACAAAACCAATCTATCAAACAGAATAGAGTTGGGAACTAGGTCTACACATATACGGCCACCTGGTTTATGATAACTGTAAATGGGGGAAATGATCTTTTAAATTAACATGTTGGGTTAATTGGATATCCACATGGAAAAAACGGCATCTGGGTCCACTTCTATATCCCACCGTTTCCAACAACCAATTCCAAATGGATTACTGTTCTTAAAACTTTTAGAAGAAAACAGAAGAGAAATCTTAATAACCTGGAGTAAACAGAGACTTCTTAAATCAGAAACACTCGCCATAAAAATGGACACATTGGAATATTAAAATTAAGATTTTTTTTCCTTAAAAGACTTCATTCATTCAAAGATTGAAAAGAAACCCAAAATAGGAGAAGATATTTGCCACATATAGACCTGACAAAGGATGCACATTAAAAAAAAAAAAAAAAAAGCAACCCTCTTATAATACATAAACAGACTGAGCGATTTACCCAGTGGAACACAACTCAGCAATAAAAAAGTGGATTGCTGACACATGCAGAAACATGGAATCAGAAACACAGTATGTGAGTGAAAGCAGGCTCACACGAAAGAGAACATTCTGTATAACTCCAGGAATATGAAATTTTGAAACACATAAAGCTAGGCAGTGGAGAACAAATTAGAACGGGGGTAGCCCCCAGAAAAGTGGAAATGAAGGCTGACTGGGAGGAGGCATGGAACTCAAGACTCCCATGCTCAAAACTCAGCCGATGTACAATGAAAATCTGTGGATTTAATTTCATTGAAGTTGTACATCAAAAGAAACCTTAGACACTGAATTTTAGTTAGTGATATGCAGGCTAAATTACTCATAGGACATGTATTGCTATCTGCAGTATACTTTGAAATGCAACAATATTAAGATGGATGAAGGAATAGAAATATAACAGCAAGTTTTATAAAATGTATTCATACAATCTATATGGTAGATTATGTGTGTTTACTGTAAAATTCTCTAAACTTTGCTAAATATTTGAGGCAGCTGGGTGGCTCAGTTGGTTAAGCATCCAGCTCTTGGTTTTGGCTCCGGTCATGATCTCACAGTTGTGCAGCTCAGTTGTGGGGTTGAGCCCTGGGTCCAGCCCCACGTTGGGCTCTGCACTCCGTGTGGAGTCTGCTTCAGATTCTTTCTCCCTCTTCCTCTCCCTCGGCCCCTCCCTATGCTCACGCTCTCTCTCTCTCTAAAATAAATAAATAAAATCTTTAAAATACTTTGCTAAATATTTGAAAATTATTATAATCACATGTTAAGAAAACTACAAATGAAAAAAAAGCTCACAAAAATGGGCAAAACTTTAACAGACACTTCATGAAGTTATTTCTAAACAACTAATAAACATGTGAAAAGGCGCTCAATTAATTAACTTCATTAATCATCAGGGAGATGCAAATTAAAATAACAAGAGACACAATTATCACCCACCAAAATGGCCAAAATGAAAAAAGATGGAAAACGCCAAGTATTGATGAGACTTTGGAACAACCGGAACCGTCGTATTTTGCTGATAGTGTAACTGGTGCACTCTGGAAAACTTATTGAAATACCAAATTTGAACATGGCACCACCTATGACCCAGCAATTCCATTTCCAGGTATATATCCAAGAGAAATGCATTTATCATTCATCATGTTGATCAAAAGATCTCTATTACAATGTTCATAACAATATTTTAATAGGTCCAAAATATACACTATTTCAATGTCTATCAACAATTGACTGCATAAATAAAACATGGCGCATTCACACGGTGGAATGCGGTACAGCATCCTCATGAACAAGCTATGAATGGAGTCGACATATGGACGAACCTAACGAACGTAACAGTGAGTTAAAGAAACTAGACAGAAAAGAGTATGTGCTATGATGGTCCCATTCATCATGTACAAACGCTGCTACTCTACTTACTACTCAGAATTCTAAGGATAGTGGATAATCCTGGGGTGGGAGAGAAGTGGTTAGTGATTGGAAGGAAACACTTTGGGGATCTGGCTATGTTCTGTTTCTTGACCTAGTTGCTGGTGTGATCCGTTTGTGACATTTCATTTATGATTTATGTACTTATCTGGAAGTATGTAATATTTCAATAAAAAGCAGCTTCTGCCAGAACCTATGGGCAATACAGGGACACAGAACTTGAGAAGGATTTGAGAGACAGGATTAGATTTGCATTAGAAAGATTAATCCTTGGCTTTGGAGAGGATAGCAAGGAGAGGAGCTACGGGGGTGTTTACAGAAGTAATCCATGCAAGCGATTATGAAGGCCTGAAATAAAGTAGGGCAATAGGGCTGACAAGGACAGAGTATAGTTGATATTTAGGAAACAAACAGACAGAACTTGGACAGGTCACTAAATCCCCCTGTGCCTCCTTTCTTCACTGAAAAAACTGGAAGTAACAGTAGCTACTTCATTGGCTATTTCCATGACTTAATGATTTGTTCCAAATCAAACAAACAACAAAAAGTCAATGCTCATTGCATACGATGCAGAGCAAGATATAAAGTATTCAGATTAGGAAGCTTTCAAGGAAACATCTTAACTTGGCAAGGTCCACGCAACCCTGCCTTGTTTCAAGCACAGGTAAAATCACCTCCCTGCCCAAGACTGGGTGCTGTGGATCGCACAGTAAATGGCCACGGTTACGAACACGACAGAACATGTCAGAACCTGAGCGTGGTCTGTTCCTACGGGGCCACGGGGAAGAGGTTAAGGCTACTGGGGGGCCGGAGCTCCAGCACCCAGAACCCAGCGCCTCCTCCCTACCGCCTCGGCTCAGAGGTGGGGCCACTGAAGGGGGCGGGGATCCAGGCCAAGGAGGTGGAGCTGGGGCCACAAAAGATGCCAGTGCGGCTCGAGGTTTCCCGTGTTTAACCAATTGAATGCGCTCGGGCCCGCCTCCATCCTCTGATTGGCACAACGCGTCTCCCCGTCTTCTCGCGCTTTGTCGGAGCTTCTCCCGTGTCTCAGGAGGGTGCGGGTTTCAAGGGTGCTTGGTTAGGTGGTTAGGTGGTTAGGTGGCCGGGCTCCTTCGACACCCGGAGCGTCCAGCCGCTCCGGACCACCCTGCAGCCGCCGTGCCCCAGGCGGAGGTAAGGCGCGGCCCGGGCTTGGGGTTCTCGGGCAGGACCTCGCCTTCACCCGCCTTCTCCTCCGCAGCAGCGGAGACTGGCCTGCGGAGCGGCTCTGTTGTCACTTGGCAGGACCCTGGGGTAGGAGAGCGCGACCTGGTTAGGCCCTGCCAGGTACTGACGCGCACTCCTGTGTTGTATGCAACCTTGAAGGGAACGTTTGGATTAAAAATAGTGAACTTGGCGGTTCTATTGCGAACATGCCTTGAGTGCGTGCAGTACCTCCAGTATACCATGCTTGCAGGGATTAACCGCCTTACCGAAGGGTGCCAGCCCGTTTGGGGCACGTGCTTACTGTGCTGATTTACAGAGCGTTCAGTGGCGCCACAGTTACATTTTGAACTCCGTTTCTGATGCAGACCCTTAAAGCTGCCCTTTTCACCTCCTAAAAAGGTAATGCAGATTCCTCCGGTAAGGGGGCATGTCGATATACACTGAATTCTTGCACTTGTCAAAAACCACAAAATTAGCTTCAAGTACTTTATACTTAATACAAAAAGTCTTGAGCCCGAGTCTGTGTTTTCACTGAAGGAAAAAGCACTGCCAGAAAAGTAAGGGGGAGGGGGAGGTGGGGGAGGCAAAGGAGAATCCCGAAGCAAATACCTCATCCTGTAGATACCTGAATTTTCACGTAGAAAATGACAAGTGTTGGCGAGGATATGGGTGGAGAGACTGGAACCCTTGTGCATTGCTGGTAGGCATGCAAAATGGTTTAGCTGCTGTGGAAAACAGTGGGATGGGTTCTCAAAAAATTAAACACAGAGTTACCATATGATCCCTCAATTCCACTTCTTATACTCCAGAAAGTTGAAAGCAGGGACACAGTTACTTTTACACCCGTGTTCATAGTAATATTATTCCCAATAGCCAAAAGGTGGAAGCAGCCCAAATAACTGTAGAGATGAGTGGATAAACAAAATGTGGTATATACGTGCAATGGGGTGTTGTTGTCCCTGGTACGACATAGGGGAGCCTTGAAACGTGCTAAGTGAAGTAAACCAGAATCAAAGACAAATACTGTATGATTCCACTGATATGAGGTACTTAGTCAAATTCATAGAGACAAAAAGTAATAGAGGGTAATTACCAGGGTCTAGGGAGAGGAGAGAATGGAAAGTTACTGTTTAATAGGTACAGAATTTGTTTGGGATGATGGAAAAGTTCTGGAAATGTGATGGTTGCACAACATTGGGAATGTAAGTAGTGCCTCTGAATTATACACTTAAAAATCATTTATGGTATGTATATTTCACCACACACACAAGAAGCAAAACTCATCAATAAATACAACCTAAAGTTGCAACCAGTCACGGGAAAGCCTTGTTTTAATTCCAGAATCTGCATTGTACAAACATAATTTGTGAAAAACTATTCAAATTTTGATTTGAAAACTAGATGAAAGAAATTCATGTTCAAAGCTTACAAGATGCTATTTTTCACTGTATGTGTGTTTGTTTTAAGCTCTGAATACACTAGGTAGTATGTGTCTGGAACTCCTAGACACCCAACTGCATACATTGTATTATATAGACTGGAGACAACAGCATCCATTCTCTTGTTATATATTTGGAAATAAACTATTTTGGTATCTTGCATTTGGGCTCCTTATCCATAAACCTCATTAGAAAAAAAATATAATCTCAAACTAGCTCTTTCTAAACATACAGCCAAAATAGATGGCAGCTTCCATATGTTTATTAGGATGGATTTTATCTTGGGGGGGGGGAGGTTTGGGGGAGATGAGGAGGGTAAATGTTTATTGCATATAGTTCATGTATTTCAAAGATCATTTTCTTAGCCATTCGACAAGGAAGAAAATGCTGATTTATTTTCTCCCCTTTTGTAGATGAGAAAATAGAAGACATTCAAGCTGAGGTGGTATGATGCTGAAACCTTCAGCAACTCCTCCAAAGATTGTTGGCACTCTTCTGTTTTAATTTTAACTAATTTTTCATGTGTGGCTTGTGAAATCAGAGGAGGAGTGATTGTTGCCCGATTATAATATGTTTAGCTGCCCACAACGGTGCTTTCAAGGTTGCCAGCTAACTTTGAGTAGATGTGAGTAGAATTATTCTTTTTTCCACCATAAAAATGAGTGACTGTTATTTAGAGCAATGAGGTCATATTAAGCTTTTTGTAAAGTTAAATAAATCTGCAAGTGAGACACTTGAGATGTTAACAGTAGTTTATGGTGAAGAAGTAATGTCAAGAGCAAGAGTTTTTGACTGGCACAAGAAGTTTAAAGAAGGCAGAGGTGATATCCATGATGATGTGGGAAGTGGCCGTCCCGTTAGCCACAGAACACATGAAAACAATGAGAGGGTCAGAAATTTGGTTCGCTCACACAGCCAATTAACTTATGAAAAATGGCCGAAAAGTTAAATTTAGACAAACCGACTCATGCTGAAAGTAAACTTGCACATTAGGAAAGTTTCTAGGAGGATTATATCTCATTCCGTTGTGGTTGATGGTCCTGCAGAGGCCAAACAAAAACAGAGCTGCTCGGGAATCTGCCACTTGGGTGTATATTCAGGGCACAATCCTACAGTTCAGTTTCACTGGTCTTGGAGTAACTTCTGTCTGAATCGAGAATGAGCTGAGCGTCTTCAGACATGTTGCGTTGGCTTTGTAGGTATATGAGTTGAGCAGAGTCAAGCCCGTCGAGTTGAGTGTGACAAAGTAGAGAGCCTGGAGCTCGAGGTTTATTAGGAACCCAGCAAACTTACCACAGGACTTAAATTTCTACCTCGTTTCTTCAGGGTGAGCTCATTTGAATAAATACTAGGTTACCTACAGGCTGGGCAGTTAAACTTTCAAGAGTATGCTAGAGTTCAACGTTACTCTATATGGAGATATTTCAAAACAGAGAAGAATGGCCATCTTTAGGCAGAGATACTCAGACTTGTAATAATGAGACTTTTGTAGTGGGAAATTGAGCTCAGACATTGGAAATAGGTGTTCAAATCTGTCATCAAGAAAGAAACAGAACAGGCTGTAAGGAATAGTGGGCAGTTTCAGTAAAAATATACTCTTCCCTTCCACCACCACTCCAGTTCCCCAAATAAGAACCTGATTTTGGTCAAAGCCCACAAAACTTTCTAGTCTTTACATAATCTAAATTTCAATTTTTTTAAAGATCTTATTTATTTATTTATTTATTTATTTATTTATTTATTTGAGAGAGAGAGCGGGGAGCCTGATGTGGGACTCGATCCCAGGACCCTAGGATCATGATCTGAGCCGAAGTATCACTTAGCTGACTGAGCCAGCCAGGCATCCCCTAAATCTCAATTTTCAATAGATTTTTATATGTAAACTGTTTGGGTCTGGAATTTGGTACAAAGGGTAGACAAATAGAGCTCAATTTTGTTCCTATGTTCTTTCATCAGGAGAATAAGGTCCCATGCATTGAGAGAGTTTTGGAAGGCATTACTGCCATTAGCAAAACATGAACAGACACAATCTTTTCATCAAGAGCAAGGAGCTGAGTTTTGACCTTCACCTTTTCCATGTGTACTACTGACTGAATGTGGCGGTCCTATCCTAAGCTTCAGTTCTAATAAGCATTCATCAAAGGGAAGGCATTACCGTGCATACTCAGCTGGCCACCAACTGCTTTAAGCACATTATGGTCAAGGCAACTGGTAGTTTTGCCGAAACACTAATAAAAAAGCATTGGTAATTCATGTCACAGTTGAGATACAGAAATAATAGGTAAAAGATTATTTCACATAAATTTTGGTAAACCTAGAAAACAATTTCAGATATTTTTGTCCATGAATATTAGCATTTTAGCTTAAGGAGCTAGTTGAATCATGTGCCTTCCCATAAGAAATTTGCAGAATGAACTTCTCATTCAGAAACTTGTGTTTTTGCCCCAGGTTCCTTCCCAGTCTGCAGTAGGATGCTGTCATCATTCAGTATTGGTACGTTGCAACTTAGACACACGAAAATTACTGCATAGGACTTAAGTCAGAGCCCTATGGTGGTGTCTCTGAAAAGACTAGTTTTATTAGTTCTACTCTTAAGGTTTTTTGTTGTTATTTTAAAAGACTCCCAGAAATCCAAGTTTACATTTTGTGGAACATGAGCCAAAACTAATTGAGGTTGTTATGGAAAAATTGTCTCATTTTAATGGTCTATATTACCTCTGGGACCCTGCTGGTCAAAGCTGTATGGCCCACAAGGCAAAAATTGTAATTAGAATAATGGTGTTCATATTGTCTCAATTTGTTTTCATTACTCAATTTTTACAACTTAATTTTTGGAGATGCTTTGTACTGTGTAAATGAAATTTACTGGAAGTATACATAAATAAACCATAAACTGACATCCCAATAAAGCATAAGTTGATTTTTTTACATTAGTTTTGATCATCTGTGTTGTTTTATGAGGAATGTGCTAATCCTCTGTATTTTAGCCACATGCTCATGTCACTCATGATTTAAATCTAAATGAAGTTTAACTTCATTGCCATACCTCTGAAATTTTTAAAAATTGACTAATGAATAGATAAGATCTACCCCCGCCCCCACACCCATAACGCACTAATAAAAACAGTGTAGGAGGCAGTGTGGTGGGGTTCCAGCTCCAGCTACATCCGTGATCTTAAGCTTTCCATCTGGATTAGTTACCAGGCTCTGCAACAAATTACTACAAACTTGGTGGCTTAAAACAGAAATTTATTCTCTCACAATTTTGGAGGCCAGAAATCAGAAATCAGTTTCCTGGGGTCAAACAAGTGCACACTCTCAAGGTGGGGATGGGGGTTCTATTTCTGGAATCTTCCAGAGCCAGAGCCGGAGGCTGCCAGCTTCCCCCAGCCTGAAGTCATATTGCTCCATAATCTTCAAGGCCAAAACCAGATCTCTTTCTGCTTGTCTTCTCATGGCCGCCTCCCTTGAGCATGGAGTCTCCTTCTGCTCCCCTCTTATAAAGGCCCTTGTGGGGGCGCCTGAGTGGCTCAGTTCGTTGAGCGTCGGACTCTCGATCTCAGCTCAGGTCTCAATCTTGAGTTTTGAGCTCAAGCCCGTGCTGGGTTTCATCCTGGGCTTCAAGCTGGGCGTAGAGCCAATTAATAGATTAATTAAAGGCCCTTGTGATTAGCGTTAGGGCTCAGATTATGCAGGATAATCTTCCCATCTCAAGAACCTTGACATCTGCAAAGACCCTTTTCCAAATAAGGTAACATGGGTTTGAAATTAGGACTTGATTAGATTTGGGAGTCATTATTCAGTCTACTATACCATAGATTTTTCTCTTCTGCAAAACCCCACATAATCTCTGGAACAGTACTGCCAATGAAACTTTCTGTAGTAATGGAGATATTCTCTATCTGTTGTCTAGGACAGTAGCTTCGAGCCACATGTGACTAATGAGCGTTTGAAACGTGGTTAATCCAACTGAGGAGCTGAATTTTTCATTTTATTCAGTTTTGATTTAACCTTAAATAGCCTCATGTGACTGGTGACTGTCATACTGGGCAGTGCAGTTCCAGTGTCTATAGTTCTAAATTCTGGACTCTGAGGCCCCTTAAAAACAAAAACAACAACAACAACAAAAACGTTCACGTTTTTCCCCCCGCATGTTTCACTGCCTCAGACTGCTCCCATCTTTCACCGGCTATTGTTCAGTCTAGTGCGCTTCAAACTTTTTAGCATCAAAACCCTTTCTACAGGGACACCTGGGTGGCTCAGTCAGTTAAGCAGCTGCCTTCGGCTCAGGTTCTGATCCCAGAGCCCTGGGATCGAGTCCCGCTTCAGGCTCCTTGCTCAGCAGGGAGGCTGCTTCTCCCTCTGCCTCTGCCTGCTGCTCTCCCTGCTCATGCTCTCTCTGACAAATAAAATCTTAAAAAAAAAAAAAAAATGGAAAACCAAAGTATAAATTGGGCTGTCCTGGTTGAGGTTCAGTGGTGGGAGAGGGAGGAGGATCCATGCCAGGCCCAGGGTCGCCACCTGTTCACCCAGTCCAGGTAACTTCTAGGGCCAAGAAACCACCGCTAGGACTCAGTGCAGCAGAGCCATTTGAGACCAGGGGTTATTCTTGGCAACTGTTTGCTACCGCCTTCAGACCTGAACACTTGTAGTTTTACACTTGACACAGTAGCTAGAGAACAGTCGTTTTCCTGGCCTACGATCACCTGACCGCTGTTGCAGTGTTTAATGAATTCCTTGTTCTGCCAGAACTTGCTGCAGCCTGTCGGCTTTAGGACTCTCCATTTTTCTTTCCCTTTACCTAGCTTTTGGAGTCACCTGATACGGAACTTTTGTTCTACAAACCACCCCCTATCCTCCACCTTGCTAACTGGTTCCAACACTGAGCAAGGAAGCCTCACAGGTCTTTACAATGGAAGACTCTATCAGTGAATCAGTTGCAACCATATACGTGGATTTTTGTGGGTTTTTTTCACTGATGTGGTCACAATACCTAGAGCAGTACTTGGTCCGTAATACACGCTCCATTTATTGAATGAAAATTAAAGCCAGCATTTTTCGTATATAAATACTGAACACCAGCATTGTCATTTTAATATTACAAGGAACACACAGTATTATAAAAATGACCTTATGGTACTACCAATGAATGACATTTACTGAGTGCTCACTACTCACCAGGTAATTACTATGTATAGACTCAACTTTAGTAACTATGATTAGCCATTCAGAGACTGAAGCTAAGAAGTAATTGGTCTCAGATCACATGGAAGGGTGGGGGTTCGAACCTAGTGTTCTCCTGCTTCTAAGAATAGATGGCTGTAAGCCATTCCTTTGGATGCCATATAGAAATCAACCCAGTATTACTGATATTATGCTTCATTATAAATGATAGTGCTCCTTGTATTACAGTCATGGTGGATTTAGGGCTCAAATATATCAGAATCAATATTATTCCAGGAGCTTGATTAGCCCCTAGGAATATGGTGGGAACCAAGACGGACTTTACTGTAGTGAAGTAGGGGCAGGGCAGTCAGGCAACCACAAACGAGACTTCTAAGTATGACAAGGCATACTACAGGATGCTAGAGAATTCCAGAACAGCACTTATGGGGACTGAGGGGAGGGATGATAGTGGCCACAGAAAAGTTGGGTAAGTAAGAGCAGGAAAGAGTCCGGGTGCTAGGGAGCTGCTAGGGAGCGTTCCTAGGTAAACTACAGCATTCAGAGATCTGGGAGGCCAGAAAGTGCAAAATATCCACCTTAGCCCCACATACAAGCGGTCATTTCTCTGCACCTTCACTTTGCTTTCCCCCGAACCTTCACATGCTTCTTCCTCGGGGCTTTTTGTTTTCACTCTGCCTAAAACGTTCTTCACCCAAATACATATAGAACCACAGCATGTCCTGGTCTCATCCCCGGTCCTCCTGGCCAGCCCTATCTAAGCTTATGTCCTCTACTCACAGTGCATACACATGTGCTTCCCCTTCCCCTTCCCTTCTTTTCTCCCCTCTAGCAATTAGGGCCTTCTCACATATTTGTTGAATAAATTACCAAAAAAACGATAAGGCTGGATTTTACAGTGTAATATGCAAGTGTAAAATGAAGTTTAGAAGGAAAGGCTGGAACAATGTTATGAAACAAGCATTCAGAGTGATTCCAAGGCGAATATTATTTAAATATCTTTATTGAGAACTTCTGGAAAATGAGGTTATTTGCAGACATTTGGGGCTGGTCAGCATGAAAAACTAGCACATACGAGGCTCTGTTCTTCTTGCTACACTGTATTGTTTCTTCCCGTATGAAAACCTCCCCATCACCTTCAAGATTTTCATATTCTAACAATCTAGCACCACTGTATCCTTTAAATCCCCTTTCACAGCTCGTTATGCTCATTCATCAAAAACACCTAACATGCTGACAGATGCCCCCTTGGTGCCAAATTTGGGGTAACTTCTGTAGGTTCCATATAATTAAATACTATGAAGACCTTCCACTCTTAATAGCTCTGCTGGGGTCCCCCTGACCAAACGGCCTCACCTGTTTCAATATTACTACGGTTCCACTAGAACATGAAATGCCAAGAGAGAGAAGTGACTTTCCATGGTCACATGGCCAGAAAGTTACATGAGGAGCCTTGTTCAGGGCTACACATGTGACGGGACCTTCAGTCAGTACCTGACCTGTTTGTTGCTTCATCTGTAAAATGAGAGAATAGTACTGACCTCACAGAGCTGTCAGAACTAAACAACAGGATGAAAAATAAAATACCTGCTATGCCGCCCTGTCACCACCAGCACTGTCCCGCTAACGCCTGTGAAGGGCGCGCTGGACACACGGCTGCTACAAGTTAAGGAAGAATATCTCCCCCTCAGAGGCTTGTGGGTACTGTAAACCGTAGAGGGGGTGGAAGCCCGTAAAAGTACCCGCACTGCGATAGCCCAGCTTCCACCGCTTGTGCCTGTAGTTTTCAACCTATAAAAAAGAAACATTTCCAAATGACCTTTCAAACAGAAAACATTTTGAGGTATATTCTTTTCAGTTTGTCTCAAAGGATGTCCACAAAACGCCTCGTGGACAGTGTATACCTGTGTTTTTTCCCCTCCCTCAAAGATAAGGTATCATCAAAACTAAGGCTAGGTTTAAATTTGTCACTGGGCTAGGAACTGTATAAAAATATCACAAAGGGGGTCCTGGGATGGAGCCCTGAGTTGGGCTCCCTGCTCAGTGGGGAGTCTGCTTCTCCCTCTGCCCCTCCCCCCCCACCCATGCTCTCTATCCTGTACACGTGCTCTCTCTCTCAAATAAAATCTTTAAAAAATATCACAAGGTGCTTGAACCAAAAGAAAAATTTCCTCTGGTTCAGCTGTGACTCCAGACAGGATCCAAAGAGGAGTTTTACAATCTCTTCCCTGGGTTTTATGGAGACTTCCTTTACCCTTCTGTGTTAGCCTCTCAAGGCACCGCGTCAGCCTTAAAAGGGCACAGGAAAGGGCGGTCTGGGATTTTGACAGGCTTCTCTAGGATCCCTGACGCCTCCCTCGTCAATATCCCCTGGATCGCAGCGCTTTCTTGCACGAGTCCGAAAACCCACCCGAAGCTGCTGTTGTGCGGGGGGAGCCCGGGAACGTGCATTCCCTCTGAGGGCCAGACAATCTGGGGCCCTTAGAACCCAGCACGTGGGAACCCCGGTCGCCACCGGCCACGTGCTCCGGGCCTAGGTCCTCGCATTTCACTCCGGGACGGGGACCTACCTGCGCGTAGAGCTCGGGCCGCAGCAGCCCCGCCCACGTCGGAGACACACTCCCTGGGTGCCGGGTCGGGCCGGGCGGGGTTTGCGCAGCCGCGGGCGGGCGGGCCCTGAACCCGCTACAAAGTCGCGGCGGCGGCGCCCTGGGGGAGGAAAGCGCGAGATTGTTAGGGCGCCCGGGCCTGGGCGCGGGGAAGCCACCGGGCGGCTCGGCGCTATGTCTGTGCCTCGCGCGGCCCCGGGACGAGCTGGGCCGCCCGCCCCCCGGGCCTCCGAGGACTGCTCTACCCCTCCGTTCTGGCCGCCGGGAGCAGCGCAGCTCCGCGCGGGCAAAGCTCGAGGGGACGCGGGGCGAGCGCAGCCCCAGCCGGGCCCGCAGGCCGGGCGCCCTCGCCGCCGCACCCACCCACACAGGCGGCTCACCTCCGCGGGACTCCGGCGCAGAGATCGGGACGGCGGCGGGGCGACAAGGACGGCTGCGCGGCGACGCGACAAGGGGGCGGCGCGGCGGGCAGCCTATCCCGGGAAGCGTCCGGCCGGGGGCGGGGCGGGCCCGGCCATTGGCGCCCGCGGTCTTCGGCCCGCCCAGGTCCTTCTGGCTCTTCCGCGGCAGGAGGACGAGCCAGGCCTGCGCTGAGCATCCTTCTGGGAACCTCCGGAGCTCTGGCGCCTCCCCTTGGCCCTTGTGGTTCTGGTTCTCGCAGGCAACGTGCCTTCCTCGGGGCCCCTCCTGGGCGGGGTCGCGGTTCCTCTAGGGCTGGGCTGCAACCCAGAGCTTCCCGTTCCTCCAACTAGACCGGTCCGGCGTGTGTTTGAGTCCGACCTGCTGAACTGTAAGCTCAAAGCGAAGCCGGCCCTCGTCTCTCTGACCACGCTCACCCAGGGCCCCTCCTGATTCTGAGAGGACCGCTGTTCATTCATTAGCCGAGTTCAGTAGGTTGACCATAATCGGCAGGGGCTTGGGGAGCACCGTAAACCCTCCCTAGGTGACAGACTCAAACTTGATACACAAGTGGAGTAAAATCGGAGAATATGCTAAAGTGAGGACTTGTATTACAGCCCTGAGAGTTTACCATCTGTTAACAAATTTAGTCTTTAAGTACCTTTTATCAGCCCCACGTTGTAAGTGGGGAAACAGACACGTGGAGTAACTTTCCAAGGTGACAGAGTGGCTAGCAAGTGGTGGACCCGGGATTTCAACCCCAAAAGTCTGAAAGTATAGCCCCTCCAAACACTATCCCACACCGCCCCCCCTCACGTGTGTGGGGTGGGAAGGGAAACAAATAGCATTTATATTTGATTGTCTGATCAAGCTAGGCCATCTCCCAGCTGATTGGGGGTCAACAGGCCCAAAGAACAGGAAAGCACTTGACCCCTTTTAGGACCCAAAAGTGTAAGTAGAATTTAAGGATGTAGGAACAGAGTGGCCTGAGATGAGGGTGGACGGGGCCAGACCAAGCCAGAGGCCCTGGTAGAGTGTGTATTTTATGCTAAGAACAATGCAAAACTCTTCAAACAGTTTTTAGGAGAGGAAATGATAGGATCTGACGTACGGCATGGTTTGGGAGTCATTAAGATGCTTTTGCTGAGGAGAAGAAACGGAGTAAATTTTATTAATAAATCCTGGAAGCCAGCCACTCACTACTTTGTAGATGTTCATAAGATGAATGTAAAATGGGTTAAAGTGACAGAGGGAACACCACTTTGCTGTCCCTTTACCTTTCTTACCTCAGAATCTTCTAGACATGTCTCTAGTTTTGAATCTGTTCTTGTTATAGTCCCTCTGGATAGCTGACAGTATTACCTTTCGTTCAGTTATGTCAATGAATGTGGATAAGTTGCTCGGGAAGAATCTTAGGACGGAGATGTAAACCTCAGCCAAGAGACTAATGTAGGAATTCAGCGGCGACCTAGTGGGGTTGGAAGTAGTTGTGCAGAATGTTTTCCTCCTGAACCAGGTGATAAAAACAGAACAAGTTTATGAAAGAATTACAGTAGGGTTTCACTTGAACTCAGGAGAAATCTGCCTCAATCTGAAGACATCAGGCCTCTGGGCAAATGACAACTGCCGTTCATTTGAAATGGTAAAAACCATTTGTCTGGGGTAGAGGAAAAATGTCTTCTCAACTATTAAAAAAATAATTAAAATTAATACAGAGATGATGGAGTGAAATTAACCCATTGTATAACTGTTTTTTGAGTTAAATTCAGGGTAATCTGTATTTGGTATGAAGAATGCTTATAATTCAGTTTAAAGAAAATAGAATGATTATTTGAGAGAAATCTGTCTAGCACGAGAGAATTTAGCTCGACCTAGAGGACCAGAGAGCCGGGTGAAAAAGCACAGGACAACTGCTAGGCAGGTACTGTCTTCCTATTTCCCCAAACCCCCCGCCTCTGTACACAGGTACGTCTCCCCTGGACCACCAGTAAATAAATCCCAGCCCCTGGGCTCCAGGCTCCATTCCTACCAGCCTCCCTCAGCCTCACAAGTTATCCATTATTTGGGGGTATTTTTCCCTCTCTGTCTTGTCTCTCACTTCTTCTCTCTGGCTCTTAGCTTCTCTATATATACTGTCTCAATTTCAACCTGAATAAACCTTCCCTCCATCAGATGTGCCCCAATCCCCAGATACCACACTGTCCTCCCCTTCCTAACAGACCTTTGGAAAGACCATGCGGACATAGGCCTCCATTGCGTCAGTGTTATTCAGCCCTCGGGTCATTATAGTCTGACTTTCCTCTTCCCCATTCCCCTGAAACTACTCTCCGAGGCCACCGGCAATCTCTCAAATCCAACACTCCTGATCTTCCCTAGCTTCTCTGACATAACTGACCAGTCCCTCCTTGATTCCTCCTTCCCTCTGGTTTCTGAGTCTCCGCTCATCCCTGCTTTTCCTCCTACACCCGTGGCCCTTTCTTCTTCCTCTTTTGTCCTCCCCTTCAAGTGCTGGTTCTGGTGACATTTTTTCTCAACTCTCTTCTCTTTTTACTCTGTACACTCTGGCTGACCAACTTCCCAGGAATGACAATAATAAAAGTCATTTGTTGAGTACCAGACACTTTACACAGGCCATCCCTAATTCATAAGACAGTTCTGTGGGGCGCCTGGGTGGCTCAGTAGGTTAAGCGTCTGCCTTCAGCTCAGGTCATGATCCCAAGGTCCTGGGATCAAATTCTGCATCGGGCTATCTGCTCATCAGGGAGTCTGCTTCTCCCTCTCCCTCTGCTGCCCCACCTGCTTATTCTCTCTCTCTCTCTCTGTCCAATAAATAAATAATCTTAAAAAAAATAAGATAATTCTGCAAGGCAGATAACAGGAATATCATTAGTAACACTGAATGAGCACTTATGAACCAGTCATAGAATTTAGTCTTTTACATAAAAATACCATTATCATCCCTTTAGAGATCATAAACTGAGGCCGAGAAAGTCTGAATGACTATTCCAGACTGCACAACTTACGCCCACGCTGGACTCCCAGCCTGCCTTCCTTCTCCCACCGCCCCCCCCTCCCAGGCAGAGGGGCTCCCTCAGCCTAAACCACTCTCCCTGGCTTTAAGTACCAAATCCCCACAAGTCCTGCACGTGTCCTCATCTGGAAGACCCAGAGACATCACAAAATCAGCTTGTCTCGGCACAGTTCCTGCTCTTCTTCCAACCCCACATTTCTGTGTCCTCTTGATGATTAACAACAATTCCTCAGCCCAGCTGTCCAGAACTCAGCCCAGATGATGTCCTCTCTCTGCCTCCTCCTCCCATTCTCAGCATCCTGCTTCCTCACCTCCTTCTATTCGGTCAGTTCTTTCCATAGAGCATCCCGTGGGTCTTCCCTCTCCTCCTCATTCCCTGTTACTTTAGTTCTAACTCACATCATCTACTTTCTGGCCAACTGCGGCAGCCTCCACTCAGCCTCCCTGCCTCCAGCCTTCCCTCCCCTAGTACAACCTCCTCACTGCTGTCATCTCCATTGGAAATCTTTAAATGGCTCCTCACTGCCACCCAGACCAACACCAATTCCCTATCTTTCTACTTCCTCCCACCCCACACACCTATTATGATCCAGCCATACTGTACTATTTGTAGCTCCCCGAATGCTCTGTCTAGCGCTGTCCCATATAACTCCCTGTGATAATGGGAACGTTCTGTAACTGTGCTGTCCAATATGGCTGCCACATGTGGCTAGTCAGTACTTGACATGTGACTAATACAACAAGGGAACTGATTTTTAATTTTTATTTACCTTTAATTTAAATTTCAATAGTCACAAGTGACTGGTAGATACCATACTGCATAGCACAGCAATTTTTATCTCCAAGTGTGAGCCAGCAGCAGGGACCTCACCTGAAAGCCTGTTAGAAGTAAAGAATCTCAGCCCCACCCCTGATCTGCTGATTCATAAGCTGCATGTCAGCCAATGTAACTTGTATGCACATTGAAGTTTCAGGAAGCACTGCTCAGAGAGCTCTTGCTTCCTTGCCTTTGCATGTGCTGTTTTCCTTGTCTGGACTGCCTGTCACCTCTCCGCCTTTGCTCCTCAACTCGTATTTATCCCTCAAGACTCAGCATCTACGAACAAAACATAGTCTTTGTATGATTATCTGGAGGACAGAGGGTGGGTGGGGAGGAGTGAGAAGGAGAGAGAAGATGTTTATGATAAAACCATATGTATCTTGTAATCCCAAGTCTCTCTGTATCTGTATACTGTATCTATATCCATATATATATACATATTATAGTCTGTGTGTCTACATGCAAAGATGGTTACTGTTAATGGTGGTTCTCTCAAGATGGTAGGACTTCATGTATTTACTTCTTTTAAATATTTCTGAATTATTCAAATTCTTTACAATGAGTCTATATTATTTATAATCAGAAAATAAAATAATAATCACTTTCATTACAGAAACTAGAAGAAAGCCTATTTTTACCCTTCTGTAAATAGTTGTATGGACATGATATCAGAACAAAGTACAGTCGACCCTTGAACAGCATGGGGGTTAGAGGCACTGACCCCGGCATAGTCAAAAATCCACATATAACTTTTGATTCTCCCAAAACTTTACCAACAGCTTCCTGTTAACTGGATGCTTACCAATAACATAAATAGTCAATGTACATTTCATATGTTATATGTTAATATACTGTATTCTTAAAATAAAGCTAGAGAAACAATGTTATTAAGAGAATCATAACGAAGAGAAAATAGAGTCATAGTATTGTACTATATTTAAAAAAAAAAATCCACATACAAGCCGACCCGGGCAGCTCAAACCAGTGTTGGTCAAGGGACAACTGTATAGCGCTTTTCAAAAAGGAGAGCTGACACTTCCCACAGTTAGGGACACTCATTGCATTAAGGGCTAGGGGCAGCCTGGGCATTGGCCACCACTGACTGAAATCAGATGAAGAAAACATCATGATCTCCCTTGTGATGCCTTTGGTGCTCTCTTTCATGTCTACCCTGTGCCCCCGACAGACAAGATCCTAACACTGTTGACAATCTGCTCTCCATCCCCTGTCTGGGTTCCTCTCTATAGCTGTAGACTAAAAGGGGGGTTAGGTGTACTAAGAGGGTCACCGAGATTCATCAGAGGTAACTGCAGAGGCATTCGGACGCCTTGGGTGGTGTCTCAGTTGGCCCTAAGCATCAAGGATTTGCTCTATAAAGAACCAGTGTTTTTGTATATTGGCTGTTGCCTTCCATTCTTTTCTAAGGTTTGGCAATTTTTTTCCTCACCAAAGAAAGCATGACAGTTACCTATAGAGGCTATTTTAAATCCGTGGCAAAATGTGTTCCGCTGAGCCGTGGAATGCAATTTCTGCAAAGACTTAGTGGGCTCAGCCCTGGGAACCCGTGGGTCCTTGTAAGGTAGGGCCACAAAAGGCCACCATCGCACACAGAGGAGGCAACATAGCCCAGGGCCAAAACATTCCGCACAGCAATTTATCTACAAAAGCAGGGAGTGGTGTGCAATTTGATTAGGCAGCAAGGTGAAGGCGTTTTTTTGGAGAGAAGCTACCCCTTCAGGGTATGATGTAAGCATTCATGCAGTTCTAAAGACAGATCAGAACATTTATATTCTTTCTTTTAGAGAAAAGGTGGCTCATCTCAGCAAATGACAGTGTTTTAAATCAGCCTCTGTAACGTGTACAGTCATACGTATGACTGTACGCCAATCAGCCTACCTGCTGCCAGCACCCGTCTGGCCCTGTGGGGGGCACCAGAGATGTAATGACTTGCTACCAGGTATGGCCAGACTTTGGGAGGCTTCAGCTCAGCTGATCTGAGTGCTCGTTCTTCTGAAAAAGAATGCAAAAACATCTTACTTTTATGTATCGAACAAAAATACGCAACCATGTGAACGCACTGTAGAACCGCTCCCAGGCCTGGAACCTACACTGGACTCCAGCAGCTGCATTATAAATCCGTCGTGCTGCTTGGGTGGCTGGGGGAAAGGTCAGTAACATCTCCAGCACAGCATAGCTAAGGAGAAAATTCCGTATTCAGACAGCAAAGCCTTCTTGCTGACTCATCAGAATAATGGTGGGCTTTCACTGCACGCCCATTATTATGTGTCGGGCGACGTTCTGAGTTTTTAACATGTGTTGGCTCCTTGAATCCTCATACTAACTAATGCTGAGAGATATGTAATGTTATGATATTATTTTACACATGTAGAAACTGAGACCCGGACAGGTGAGAACTTGCCCCAGAAGATGAAACCCAGGGAGAGGCGGAAGCAGGTTTCCAGCTCTTGAATTCCTGCCACAGTGCTCTTTCTGCCCAACTCTACGACTGGTGGAGGAGAGCGGGGCCTGGTCACCGTGCCGGGACCCACCACGTGACGGTGGCTCTAGGAAGAGCTTGGTAAGAATGAGCAGGACTATAAGTGACCAGAGAGGTCACTAGAAGATGGACCCAGTTATCAGAACTGGGCAGAAGGTCTCAGCCAAGTTTGGAGGGCAGGTGTGGAGAAGCTTGGTTTTGAGCCCCAGGAATCTCCCCTTTAGAGAATGAGATTGGTTTTAGAGACTCAGAAATGATGGGTCAACCTACAGAAAGGTTCCCTGAGAGCCACAACCTCAAACATAAAAATGGTCGATTGCTAGTGGCATCTGGGTGGCTCAGTCACGAGGCATCTGACTCTTCATTTTGGCTCAGGTCATGATCTCAGGGTTGTGAGATCGAGCCCTGTATTGGGCTCCCTGCTCAGTGGGGAGTCTGCTTGTGATTCTCTTCCTCTCCCTCTGCCCCTCCCCTGCTTACTGTCTCTCTCTAAATGAAATAAATAAAATCTTTTAGAAAAGACAAAAATCTATTAAAAAAAAGAAGAAGGTCAATTGCTTGCCCTCTCTGAAAAGCCACCAAGCCCTCTGATAAAAAGGCTGCTAGGAATGATCAGGCAACAGTCTGACACTGCTTTTCTCCACCCTGTTTGGGATGGACCATATCTCACATGGTCTGCTTTTTTCCCATCTTGCGCACAAACGCATTATTCTCAGACCATCTCTGAAGCCACATTTTTTGCTCTCCAATGTAGGAACGTTCTAATGACACACCAAAGCCCTCTGAGGCTTGCCCTCTCTCCCTTCCTCATGTTTTGTGGTAAACCCAGCTTGTTCACAGGTGATAAATGTCAGAAGAGAGCCAGACACCCATGCACAGAGGAAGAAGGAAGTAGTATGTGTTAAAAGTGAAATGGTTTAACCAAGTACTTGAAAGCAACTCTTAATGTATTTGTTTTTGTGTTTGCTTATTTATAACTTATTGTTTATTTATTTATTGTTTATACCTCCATTTTAGTTCAAAGAGGACTTAAATGTAGTCTATAAAAATACATTGCAATGAGTTTTAAGAAGACAGGAAATTGGAGCCGGGGGGCAAGTACACAAAATATAATCCTGGAGGTTCTATACACTTGCTGGAAGAAGACCAAGAATCTTGCTCAGAGCTGCCTGGCAGTTGATGCAAAAATTAGAAAATAGAAACCAATCAGATGCTCGAGGGAAACACAAATATTCTAAGAAACTCTTCCATGGATCTTCATAAAGAGCGCCCTGCCACCAACCTCCTCAGTATCAATATCCTGAAAAGAATCTCTCAAATGTTTATGCGTCCAAGATTTTTGACGTCCAGGTAGAATGTTTCCTAGTCAATGTTTTTTCCAAATCCTCATTATCATGAGGCAAGAGGGTGATCAGTCAAGCCAGAGGACATTGGAGAAGACTATGGGATTCGGATTTTGAAGCAGAATCAATAGCTGAAATCAGACGGCACGCTCCTATAAGAAAGATGTGATAATTTGGGTGAATTCCCTGGTCAAAGATTCAGCATACATATATAAGTTTATATAATATTAAGTTGTGTGTGTGTACAGTCGCAGATCTTTAAGGCAAGTTAATGTCTCTAGTAAGATGATAAGAGTAAAATTCAGTTCTGAAGCAACAGATCACCACAGGAAGTCCTACACAATAAAATGGTGAGCCCGATATATTAGACACAAATGTATTTTGATGTGAAATTAATTCGTTGCTTAATGTATCAACTGCATATTTAGTTAGCAATAATGTCATCCTCTTAGAACTTCAAGATGCTTTTGAGGAGAGACTTTGAATAGGTTTTTTCTTTTTTTCCTAAGACCAAGGAACTTTGAGCCCAGTGCCTTTCTGTTTTGTCCATTTCATTTCTCTGAATTCAAGGAAGTATTCAAAATTCTCCCTCTGGCCTTTTCCTGCTGAAAAGCTCAAAACTAAAGACCTACCTCTAATATTTGCCCTTCAATCGCATCCTAACACTTGTAGTGTTTAAGCATACAAATGGAACTGAAATTTTTGGAATCAAAATAAATGAAGATAATTTAGAGTCCCTTTCTTCTTTTTTTTTTTTTTTTTAAGATTTTATTTATTTATTTGACAGAGATAGAGACAGCCAGCGAGACGGGGAACACAAGCAGGGGGAGTGGGGGAGGAAGAAGCAGGCTCATAGCGGAGGAGCCTGATGTGGGGCTCGATCCCAGAACGCCGGGATCACGCCCTGAGCTGAAGGCAGATGCTTAACCACTGTGCCACCCAGGCGCCCCTAGAGTCCCTTTATTCTTAACTTTCATCATGAAAATATCCAACTATGCACCAAGATAAAATTCAACACATCCCTGTGTATTTATTTTTCAGCCCACAACTATCAACCAAAAACATTTATTGTGCAGACTATTTTGTCAAATTATTTTAAAGAAAACCCAGATATCATGTTATTTCACCCCTAAATATTTCAGTATTCATCTCAAAAGAAAAGATATAATCATACCTAACAATGCCAGTATGATTGCTAAGAAAAGAAACAATAATTCCAATCCATATTCAACTTTTCCCATTGCCTAAAATTGTTTAGTTTACAGTTTGGATCAAGATCCAAACAAGATCTAACGCCTCTATTTGGTTATATTTCCCATTTCTTTTAAGCCTCTTTTAGTCAAGAAAAAAATGCCCTTTTTTTTCCCCAACACCTTTATCAAATGAGTAAACCCAAACACTTGAGTAACAGGATCGATGTCCTCTATTCAAGGAAAAACAGTCCACGGATTGGGGGAGTACAATGTCTCATAAGCAGTGGGTGTATTTTGAGTGTATGCTGGGGTAAGGTTTCTTCGACAGGTGCTTCCTGTATGTACAGGTTGACCTAGGTTTCGATTCGTGACGAGGGCCAGGCCATTGGGGTGGCCTCCATTCTGTGAGTCCTGATACGGGAATTAACTTTATCAACTTCAACTTTTCTATTAACAGTGTTTGAGATACAATTCAGATACCGTAACATTCAGCCTTTTAAGGTACACAATTCAGTGGGGTTTTGTATATTCATAAACTTGGGCAATCATCACCGTTATCTAATTCCAGAGCATTTTCATCACTCCAAGATGAAACTGATCTATTAGCAGTCACTCCCCCACACCCCACCCCCATGTCTTCTGGCAACCGCCAATCAACTTCCTGTCTCTATGGATTTGCCTATTTAGGACATTTCATGTAAATGGAATGACACAACATGTGGTCTTTGGTGTCTGGCTTCTTTTACTTAGCATAATGTTTTCAAGGCCCAGTGGACAAGGGTAGTGCTATATAGTGCTGGATTCCTTCATTCCTTTTGATGGCTGAGTAATACGGCATTGATTGGATATACCACATTTTTTTATTTTATCAGCTGATGGATATGCCATTGACTTTTTGAAGAAACCAGGCCCATTGTCTTGCAGATTGTTCCACACGCTGGCTCACTGCTTCCTCCTAATGCTGGTTCACTTGTTGCTCCATCCTGTTTTTCTCATAGACTTGAGAGAAACCCCCATTCTCGAAAACTTGGTTGTCAAATTGTGTGTGGAAGAACCACCTGGCGCTCTTGCTTAAGGTGCAGAAATCTAGGCCCTATCAGCAGAGAGTCTGACTTAGTAGACTTGAGGGGGGGCCCAGGAATCTGTATTTTTAACGCACCAGGTGATTCCGCTGAGGGTATTACCAGAACCTATTCTGAGAAACTCTGCTGGGTGTCCTTCGACCTTGACTTCAATGGCACTTGACGTTCCACAGGAAAGCCATAAAAGCAATGGTCGGTGACTGGCTAAGACTTTTTAAAAATAAAGTTGGAAGTATTATAGAATTATTCAAAACAGCCTAGGTTAATATCCTAGCCGATGTTGGTGGGTTGGAGATAGGCATTTGAAGGAATCCTGGCCAAGAGAATTGTGTTGTGGGTGTTAATTAGCTACCCCAGAGTGAGGGAAGCTGCCAAATTTAGCTTTAAAAGTACGGAGAGCCAAATTAAAGGACTGCACAGGTCCTTACAGTATTGAGCTCAAAATGGACAAGTATGCCCAGATCATTAATTAGAGTACTTTTTGATTCAGGAAATTTTAATTCTTAATCTGAAGCCATGGGGGGGAGGTGGCAAAGAGGAGGGGACTCTCCCCGTGCTCTAGAAATATGCTGCGACACAGCATAACCATTTCTGCTTCAACGCTGGTCATTATCTAGTGTATTTTACAACACCAAAAACTCCTGAGTGGGAAGAGATGTTTTCCCTTAATTTAATGACGAGTTTTCTTTCACTTAATACATGAGTGATGCTTTTAAGGGTCTTTTAATGGTTCTCAAGCAGCCAAAGCAGCAAATGGAGTTCCATTTACTCTGTGCGTCTCATTAAGCTATTATAGAAAGGGTAATGTGGCTGACGAAAAACCACCGGTGATTTCTGGGCCTTGAGCAGGAAAAAAAAAAAAAAGATTTCTGGAGATGAAAACAGACTTTTGACTTTCAAATGCCCTTCCTGGGGTGTTTATAGGGGAGCTATCATTTGAAAGGCATGTTAATTCCCCAGTAATAATAACCTCAGCTTCTCGACTTCTTAGCCTGACTAAGGAGTGAGTGCCTACAGCAAAAGGTTGTTTTTTTTTTTTTTTTACTTTGTATTATGGAAAATTTTCAAGCACACCCCCAAACAAGGAGAAGAATATTATAAAGCTCCACATACCCAACATCAAGCTTCAGCAATTGGCCATTTTTTGCCAATCTCATTTCATTCACCTGAATGGATCTAGCTTTTCTCAAGCATTTTCAGGGAAATTCCAGACATTGTGTTATTTCACTTGTAAAAAATTTCAATATGCATTTCTATTCAATAAAAACATTTTGAACAGAACAATGCCACCACCACACTTAGCAATATTCTTCTTTGTCATCTAATACCAGGTCCATACTCAGATTTCCCCAATTGTCTCAGAGCAGTCTTTTCATGGTTAGCATTTTTTTTTAAGAGAGGGAGACAGGGGTATGGTAGGAGGAGCAGAGGGAGAGGGAGAGAGAGAATCTTACGGTATTTGCTCCCAGCATGGAGCCTGACTCCAAGGGGGCTCATGACCCTGGGATCATGACCTGAGCCAAAATCAAGAGTTGGTCGCTTAACCAACTGAGCCACCCAAGTGCCCTACGCTTAGCTTCTTCTATTCAGAATCCAAACATGATCCATTTGGTTATGTCTTTAAGTCTCTTTTATTCTAGAACAATCCTCTTACTCACCTGACCACTGATTTGTTACAGAAATTGGGTCATTTGTCCTGGAAAATGACCTACATTCTGGATTTGTCTTCTTGCTTCCCTTTGGAGTCACTCAGCTTGGTTCTTTATTTTCTATAAGCGGGCTTGATGAGATTTGAATTGAATGTTGGGAGCAAGAAAACGTCATACTTGCTAGTGCATCACATCGCGAGGCACATAATGGCACAAGTGTGCCGTTGTTGTAGGCTTCCTTCGTGGGTCCGGTGGTGTCCCTGTGTTCCCTGCATTATGAAGTTAGCCGTCAGCCTTTACTGAATGTTTTCGGCTTCCACTTACGTTCATTTCTTATACTCTTCATCCCATTAGTAGCTATAAAATAGCAATTAGAAATTCTTTAAAAATCATTTCTTCTACATTTATTAGCTGGACTTCTATAAAGAACAACTTTCCCTTGGGGCACTGAGGTGGCTCAGTCGTTTAAGCATCTGACTTCGGCTCAGGTCATGATCTCAGGGGCCCCACATCGGGCTCCCTGCGCAGCAGGGAGTCTGCTTCTCCCTCTCCTTCTCCCCTTGCTTGTGTGCTCTCTCCCTCCCTCTCTCAAATAAATAAATAAAATCTTTAAAAAAAAAAAAAAAGAACAACTTTCCCTCAAACATGATTTGGTTACCTCCGGAACAGTTCATACTTTTCCTTTATTTTTCAAATTTCAGAGTAATACAACCTCCAATAATGACAGGGAGGTTTCATATTATTATGAATTCAGAACGTTTATATGTTTTACATTTCATCAAAAGTAAGTTTTTAAATTGTTGCTGAAGATGGAATCGTGAAATGTTGGCATCAGCCTTCTGAGATAACAAATTCCTTAAGGTACAGCCATGGCCACACATACATCAGAATCCCCTGGAACATTTGTTGATACGTAGTGAATTCCTGGTCCCCACCAAGACCTACAGGCTCAAGTCTTTGGGAATAAGCCCTGAAATTGGCATGCGTAAGAAACTCCCTCCAGGGATTTCTCAAACAGCTTTGGAATGGAGAGCCTTTGGGGACCACCTCGTCTGAGCTTGAGGACAAAGCATCAAGTGGGGACACATCTAAGCAGTTACTGTAAATTAAGAGTATGAGATTAACCACTGATAATTCAGGAGAAGGGAAGGTGGATAAACTAGGCTCTTCAAGGGACGCCTGGGTGGCTAAGTCTGTTAAGTGCCTGCCTTCAGCTCAGGTCATGATCTCAGGGCCCTGGGATCGAGCCCCACGTGGGGCTCCCTGCTCAGCGGGGTGTCTGCTTCTCCCTCTCCCACTGCCTGCTGCTCCCTCTGCTCTCTCTCTCTGTTAAATAAATAAATAAAATCTTTAAACAACAAAAACAAACAAACAAACACGTAGGTCCTTCAAGAAGGGCCCGGCAGACAAGAGCAGTGCTATAGACCACCGGCTTCTCTGCAGTGCTATACCGTGGTTGAGACGGTCTAGGTTCTGACGACAACTTGTTATTAGAATTCTGGGAAACTTTAACAACCCTAAAACCTGCACGGTGTGGTTCTACATGGCATTGAACTAATTTCTCCTGTGGATTCTCATGGACCAGTGCTGTTCACATCCACAGCCTCAGATCCCACACAGCTGCTGTTCACGGGGCCCCAGAGACTCCCACCGCATGATCTGTGTCATCTGATCGGGTAACATGGTTCCTCAACCGTTAGGACACGGAGTGCCATTCGTATTTTAAGTATCAATTAGCACTGTTCTCATACGTTCTATTTTTGAATTGCTCATCTCCTCTAGGGAACTCACTTTCAGTATTTTATTAAAGTCCCCTAATGCCTGACATTTTAAGCCAAACATTTTTTAACTGGTTTTCCATAAAAATGATGATCCATTTTTATAATTTCATTTGCCTTTATTTATGAGTTTTAAATAGCATTGTCAAATGCACTGACACACACGGGGAGAAAAATACAGGTGCTTGAAAGATGAAACAAACTTGCCTGTCAATTGGAATTTTTTGCAGGTCAGAGAAAGTTAAAGGCTATCATTCGGCATTTTCTGCCCATGTACCTGGGAAGAGAGAATGGGATTCAGGGTCCTAGAACATGACACAAATCCCAGATCTCTCTGGATGAATGAAATTCGCAGTGTATGCCAGCGAAGCCCTGTGCTGTGCCAGTATCCAGCCAACGGAAAGGGCATGGCAGAAGACCCGGTTGAGCAACCCCGCAGGGAGCCAGATGTGCATTCTTCCAGTTGTTGCCCCTGTCTGGAATTGTTGCCTCCGGGCAGAAACCCGGGCTTGAGGCCATTTGAATAGAGCAGGCAGTCATAAACTCCAATGTCTGTGGGGGCGAGGAAGGTAGCATAAAGGAGTGAAGAGGCCAGGGTAGGAGACTGTGAGTGAGGGAGCCAGATCTCTACTGAAGCAAGTTCCTCCATTCAGTCCCTTCTGGCTGTGGCCAGGAATGTGGACCGTGAATGGAGAGAGCTTTTGACATTCCAAGAGAGGCCAACAATCTGAATTCGTATGCGAACTCTCTAGATTTCAAATGTGGGCATTAATTCAAACAGATTTTAAACACAGTGATTATTAAACTAAATATGTCTGGGGACCACCATTTTGGGGCTTCTGATTTAGGGGATCCTGTACTGTAAATTAATACCACAACGAAATGGAAGAGATCTTATATTTCCCAGGTCAAGATGAGTAAAAGCTAGAGTCTAAAGCCAGTTTGCTGATGCCATTAGCAGAGACTCAAGCCATAAACCTTACAGGGATAAGTTAGCTCTATTCTGGTCACTGGCCAGAGGCTAGAAGTTTGCAGTTGGGTGCCATTGGTCACCTAGAAGCTCGGGATGGATGCGTGTGGTTCAGCGCAGAGCCATAACTCAAACTTCACGTTCTATTGATTACGGGTCAATGGTGACATCTTCCTACAGGGAAGCTATCACATTACAGAGCTAGCCCCCCTTCTCGAATCCTCAGAGGAAAACAGAGTTGAGTATTTATGTGGATTGCTTTATGAAAACTCTAAGGCTTGACGTGCAGGAAAAGAAGGTGGTAGGAATTGAGACAGACTGCTTTTGTTTTTCTGAGGAGTGATAGCCAGATAACATGTTCTGCTGGGATTAGATTTCAGTGTCAAGTTGTCTGCTAATTAGTCCGAGACAGAAAGCATGGCTATCTAATTACAGCATATGGACTGTTCAAAAGAAACAACAGGTCCAAAATGGAGTCACTTATGTTAAGCCCCACAAAGACTTAATACCTTAATACCTACTGCAGTTTTGGCCTCTCCTATGACTGGAATTTTAAACTCCTCAGTCTGGAATTTCCTGATCAGCAATTGTGAGGTAACCTGCTTAAGACCCCCTGCCCCTCCCCCTAAGGGAAGGTCACCTTGACTGAAACAATCCTTTTTTTTCTTTTGCAAATAACTCTCTTGTCCTGTCCTAGTTGTGCATATCCAAGAACTCCATTTTCTTTTCTTTTTTTTTTTTAAGGTAAAATCTGAAAAAGCCTATCTTCTTTATATACATTTTTTAATAATTTTTTATTATGTTAGTCACCATACAGTACATCTCTAGTTTTTGATGTAAAGTTCCATGATTCATTACTTGCGTATAACACCCAGTGCACCATGCAATATGTGCCCTCCTTAATACCCATCACCAGCCTATCCCATTCCTCCACCCCCTCCCCTCTGAAGCCTTCAGTTTGCACTCCATTTTCTACAGTCTCTTGGAACATCCTTCTATTGGATGCTGCATTGGTTCATGAAACACTGAATAAATCCAATCGGATGTTTTCATTTACTCAGTTGAATTTTTGTTGTTTAACAGATTTGGTGGCAGTGGTGAATTGAAGAGAACTTCTGGAAGCTTTAGGAACAAGAAACACAGGCGTGGCACCCATGAACCCTTCGTGTTCTCTCATCCTGTTCCCAAGGGCTGTTGATATGTTCTCAGTTCTGAGCTCCTTTCTCTTTGCTTTGAGCTCTTGATCTGACTCTCCACAGTTCCCTATTTGACTAGAAACCCGGGCCTGTGGCTCCGTCCCCAGACCCCACACTGAGGACTGCTGGTGGCAGCTGTCTGCAATCAGTCTGCAGTTCTTTGGGGTATCAAATCTTTCACCAGTCCCCAGATTCCACCCAGTATTGGTGGTTGTTGAACTGGGTCCAGGGTCAGACTGGGTCCAGTTTGGGCTAGACAGGGTCTAGTGGAAGGCCTTGGGTGAATATTACATAAGGGCCAGCTGCTAATGGGAATCTCAGAAGTCAAAAGAGTTGGTGGCACAGTTAGAGCACTTAAAGGGTGTTGTAGGTGCACCACTGCAAGAAGACTCCCATGATAGGACCTCTTTGGGATTAGTTTGGCTCCGGCAAATCCAAAGACCTAGCTAAATTAAGAAATGGGATCCTTTGTATCCAAAGAATTGAGCACGCCACCTTCTGGCACACCTGATACTTTCATGTTTACAAGCTCTAGTCCGGGGACGCCTGGGCAGCTCAGTCAGTTAGGCGGCTGCCTTCAGCTTAGGTCATGACCCCAGGGTCCTGGGATCGAGTCCGGCAGCGGGCTCCCTGCTCAGTAGGGAGTCTGCTCCTCCCTCTCCCTCTGCCCCACCCCCCCCCTTCTCGTGGGAGCTCTCTCTCACAAATAAATAAATAAAATCTATAGTTTGGGAGCTGCACATATCTAGCACAGTGGCAAACACTTACTAAAGATAACCTAGAACTACAATGGCTGTGACGGGGAATGTTCTGATTAGGCAAGATTGCTCACTTAAGAAACACATTTGAGAGCAAGCGATCCCAAGCTGGACACGTGGAATGGGATGCCTACTTTAATTGGTGGGCAGAAGCTTCCAGAAGGTTTTAAGATTCCAAAGTAGATTCATTAAAAGACTAGTTACAAAAGGCTAATAAAAAATTAAAGACACAAGAGGTACCTTAAACAAAAAAATAGTAAGACTGACGTGACTGCTACCACTCCCCCGTCCTTTTTTACCTGAGTACCCACATTTTACTGATGGTGTGTCTGAACTGCCCTTCCATGCTGAAGACACCAAGAGACAGTTTCCTTTTAAAAGAAAACTTTGAGGTTGCAGGTGAACGTCCTCAGGCACCCTTCACACCTTGGCCAAAGATGAAACTCAGGGCCAGAGTTAAAGAATGCCCGACACCTAAGGAGGAACCCAACATTTTTTTGAAGAATTTAGAGTCATTATTAGGGTCTGTGCCCCGAGGCTACCTGTTTCTCTACCAGCTTGTATAGATGTTGGTACGACCGGTGAAGCTCAAAACTGGATGCAGGAAGCAAGATGGCAAACTCCCAAAGATGATATTTGAGATCTTGGCCTTCAACATCTCGGGAACTAGCAAAAGCTCACAAAATAGCAGCCAAACTTTTATAAGCCCCTCCTAGAGTCTTCCCTGCCGGTCCTTATTGGTCTGTTATACAAACTTGCAAACGAAAGATGACTCTCTGGCGGACTTTAAAGCCTGTGTATAGTCCTTTCTCTGCGGCATTTGGGGTTCCACGCAATAAATAAGGTCACCCAGCCTGCTCTGGCTGCCCTCTTTGTACATGGATTATCTCCCGAGATTAGCGGATCAATAAAAAGGCAGAAAATAGGATGGGAAGCCACTAGTCTAACTGAACTCGTGACTAAAGCTGAGCATTTTGAAAGGACCCTGGAGCAAGATTGCAAACAAAAATCTGCCAAGCTATTAGCTTTACAGCTCCAAGGCCAGAGACCCAAAACAACACCTGGGCCTCCAGCGCTACACCTTCCTAGGGGTCCATTATCAAAACGCTGGTCCAAAGATCAAGGTCGCAGCTGTCATCAACTGGGGCACCGGGAAAGAGACCGTCCTCAAAGGTCCTATGTAAATTCTTCTCAAATGCCCTCCACTTACCTGCAAAGGAGAGCCCCTCACACAGTGGAAGGGACCCTGAGGGCTTCTCTGCTAGACTATTACTAGAAACTCCCTTAAATTGCCAAGAGAAAAGCTAAAGTTAAAATTAATGGGAAACCTTGGCAAATTTTAATAGATACCGAGGTTACACATTCTACCTTACACCCCACCCTCAAGATGACAAATCCCTCAAAGTGAACAGGAGGTTTCCATTGTTGGGGGTGGGGGCTGTCTGATAAAGTTCAGAGAGAATTTTTCTCTCTACCAGTACAAATGACTCAGGCCTTTTACGGAAAAACATTCCTTTTTGTTGTGTCAGTTCCAGTCCATCTATTAGGTAGGGCTTCCCTTTCTGAATTAAAAGGGCTAATACATTTTGCCTCCAATGGAGACTTCACCTTAGAATTTCCTGACCAACCTGAACCTGATCTTTTATGTTCCTTAGAGTCTGTCCTTGACACAGAAGAGGAAGAATCCAACAAAAGTCCCTGAATTTAATGGAGGAGCTCGGAAATCTGTGGGCTTCTAATATTTACTTTGGAAGAATAAGAAGTACAGACTCCATAAAGATTCAGACAGATACAAGTAACCGTTTCCCTACATTACCTCAATGGCTCTTCCAGCCTGAGGCCATACAAGGCCTCATACTCATACACAGTAGATGACCTTACTGCCCGGGGTCTAATTATTCCCTGAGCTAGTCCCTATCGATTTTGTTAATCCTGGTACCTAATGGGCAGGGAGGGCAGTTTGCTCCAGATTTGAGAGCTATGAATAAGATGGTTATTCCGGTTTCCCAGTCATTCCCAACCCGAACACCCTTATGTCATAAGTTCCACTCGACCCACATGTCACTGCTGTGCACCTATGTTCAGTGGAGACATCATCAGCCAATATCTATCTGCCTTTACCTGAAACGATCGCCACTGTACCTAGTTATGCCTCAAAGGGTCACCGAGACCCCCTCTTACTTCTCTCAAGTAACTTCACGGAGATTTAAGTATCTTCCAGTTCCAAAACCGAACCTTTTGTAACATGTAGATGACCTTTTGCTGAGCTTAGTTACAAAAGAGGGGTCCTCTATTTGCTCTAACAGTTAGCTGAAAAGGGACACTGAGTCCTAAGGCAGAACTACAACAATCTCCAGACATTGTTCAGTACCTGGGTCATGAGCGAAGCAGTTCAGCTGTCTCCAAAAAGAATTAAGCGAATTCAGGAATTTCTGAGACCTACAAGCGATGGACAGCTTTGTGGATTTATTGCAGACTATGGGTTCCTAATTTTTCTCTATTAACTTCTCCAGTCGGTAAACTTACTAAAATCTCAATCCCCGAATGCTTTGCTTAGAAAGATAAACATGAGCAGATTTTTGTAAGACTAAAACAGGCGCTGGAAGAGCCACCTGCCTCAGGGCCACCTAACTATTGAAAACCTTTCACCTTATTTGTGCGGGGCGGGGATAATCAAGCCCTGGGAATGCTCACGCGGGAACGTTGTGCGCACGCGCTGACGCCAGCGTGCAGCGTGACTCAGCGGCTCGTGCCTCGCCCAGCTGTCTTCAAGCCAGAGCCACAGCTGTGGAGTGAGCCCAAGTGTCTGCGGATCTGACCCTAGGGAACGGCGTTTACTTGGAAACTTCACACTTTGTCCCAAGTCGTCTTCACTCTGAACGGACGCCACATTTCTCGGCAAGTAGACTAACTTCCTGAGATCCTTCTGCTTTCACCGCCTAATCTACATCTTAAATGTTGCGACACCCTTGATCTGGCTCTGTTACTACCTCTCGCTGATGAAGCTGAGCCTCAGAGCCGAGGTAGGGAGTTCCGTTCCACGACACCGCATCCCGACTTAGGAGATACCCCTTTAACCAATCCCGCTCTACTCTGATTTGTTGATGGGTCATACAGCAGAGGTGAAAAAGGAAATTTTCGGGCTGGTTGTGCTGGTATTACTCTGAATGACATGCTGGAAAGGGGAAACCTCTCACAAGCTCAATCTACACAACGCGCAGAGCTCCATGCTTTACCTGAGCGTGCCAGTTATCAGAAACACATACTGTTAATATCGATACGGATGGCTGGGATGCCTTTGGAGTCATCTATGATTTTATTTTATTTTTTAAATTGATTTTTTTTTAAAGATTTTATTTATTTGAGACACACAGAGACAGAGAACATGAGCGGGGGAAGAGGGTCAGAGGGAGAGGAAGAGAGAGAAGCAGACTCCCCACCTACAAGGGAGCCCAATAAGGGGCTCCATCCCAGGACCCTGGGATCATGACCTGAGCCCAAGGCAGATGCTTAACCGACTGAGCCACCCAGGCGCCCCTGGAGTCATCTATAATTTTAGAATGTTATGGAGACCAAGGGGTTTTCTTGCATCCTCTGGGACCCCAATCAAAAATGGGCAACAAGTAAATGATCTTATGGCTCTTCTCTTCTGAAATTGCTATCATCAAAATGAAGGCTCACCCTGAAAGCACGGAGTCCCAGGGGTGTCCCGGCTGACTCTCCTGCAAAGGTGGAAGCGACGGATTCTATAGACTGTGGCACACGTGGACGAAGTCCATTCTGCTTCTGCGAAAAATGGCGCTTCATTGCCAGCTGTTTGCTATCCTGATATCCTGGTGACATGGCAACAATCTGCTCCTGAGTCAGAGAAATTAAGATGGGTGAACAATGGCTGTAAATGAAACAAAGAGCTGGACCTAAACCTAACTTCATTTTTCGGTTTCCGTATTCCTTCCCCTACCTTAAGGCATTTAAGATGACCCAAATTATAAATAGATACTGGTGGGGACACTTCTGTAAAATTGCAAAAACAGTCTACCAGCCATGTCTGACCTGCCAAAGCCATAATCCTGGCAAACTATTTTTGTCCCGAGAAGCCTCAGATCTCCTCCCTCGGGACCCTTTGAATGCCTGCAGCTGGACTTCATTCAACTACCACTGGTATATGGGTTATCAATATGTTCTTGTTACCAAATGCGTGTTTTCTAGGTGTGCTGAAGGCCTCCCCTGCCACAAGGCTGATGTCCTCACAATGGCCAAGAAACTGTTGGAAAGAAAATGTGTTTCCCACTTGGGGTATACCCTTCTATAATCTCCAGTGATCAAGGCACCCGCTTCACTGGGCAAATCATATGAGCCTTAATGAACACCTTGCTAACCTCTTGGGATTACCACTGTCCCTATCACCCTCAATCATCAGGCGAAGTTGAGGGAACTAACGAGATCCTTAAACTTAAAATATCAAAACTTGCAGAAACCACTGGATTTCCATGCCTCACAGTACTATCTTTGGTCTTGCTGACTGTTCACAATATTCCCTTTGGGAAAGTCACTCTATACAAGATAGTCGCTGGCAGATCAATGTCTATTGATTGGTATATAATCTTCTGCTGAAGACACAACTTTCAGGCTAGGATGACCAGCTACAGGAAGTCTTCTGCTGATGTCTTCTGCTTAAGCATATCATCAGCAGATTAAAGAAGCTTTTCTGGATCCCATTTCAAGGAATCCTGTTGGTTGCAGTCTAGAGCCTAGTATCCAGGTCTTCTGGAAGTGTCATCAGAGGAGGACTGGGATTCATTGGAAGGGACCTTCCCAAGTGCTCCTGACCACACCCTACTGCAAAACTAGAACACTTTGACCCTTGGGTACATGTCTCACGGATAAAGAAGGCTCCACCTGACGTGTGGCCCCGGCAGATGATGCAGACCTACAAATCCAATTGACAAGGAAGAGAAGTAGCTGACAGCGAAGTAGACTGCCTTCACCCAAGATGCTGGATCAAGACCTCATACTATAACTAAACATGAAACCGTTTCTCCTTTCTTTTCTTTACTCTGGCATTGGCCTGGAGAGATAATGCCATCACTTGTATCCCTGAGGCCATCGCTAAGGGTGTGGGGCGGTGGGGTGGGGGGTAAACTCTCAGATTGCTAGATTTGTCATGATGCAAGAGAGCCTCCCTGGGACCAATTTCTCTTTAAATCTCAATGTCAAATCCCCCACCCATCCCCCACTTAGAAGTACGTACCCAGTTAGACACATTTACCAATGTGAATCTTACCACATTCGGACCCTTCTGTTCCCATGATTATCTAGACCAGACCTGCCCCCACTCACTGAGAGAGCTCACCATCAGCACCCATCTTTGTAAGGCAATTAAGATGACTTTCAATTCAGGTTTGGAGATTCTCTTCCTGCACATGCTGAAACCCTGACTGACCCCTGGTTTAGGAGTAAACACAAATAAGAATATGATTAGAAACCTCTCAACTCTTGGAGACACTGCAGATTCTGTTGCTAAGACACCAGCTGCCCAGCAAAGATCCTAAGACTCTCTGGCCAAAGCTGTTTGGAGTGAGGAGATGTCTGTGCTGTGCCCAACAGAATCTGTTTCACATGGATGAATGCTTCTGGGGAGGCTGCAACTCAGTTACCTAAGATTTCCGAGCAAGGCACTTGGCTTAAAAGGGTGACTCCTTCAATGGGGTCATTCTTTGATTGGTTTGGTCTTGGGGACCATGGCTCTGAAGTGCACTCCAAATGTTGGGAATCATCCTGCTTATAGGTACAGTAATCTCCCTGGTGTGCTGTATTCCCCTGAGAGCTTTAAATGCATGTTTACAGCCACTAAATATCAAGCAAATGATCTCCCTAAGGCTGGAACGACAAAAAAGGAACAAAGAGAATGACCAACTAAAAAATTGTGAGCCACAGAGAGTCAGCAAAACCCAGGTTGAATGAAAGCTTCGAGAACTAGAGCGGTAGCTGAGAGTGGTGCTAATGCCTTGAATTTCGATCACATCTCTCAGTTAGGCTGAGAGTTGGATTAAAAGAGGGGAACTGCTATAAAAGAAACAACAGGCCCCAAATGGAGTAACCAAGACTTCGTGTCTAACCTAACTGCAGTTTCAGCCTCTCTAGGTTTTAAACACATTGCGCTGGAATTTCCAGATCAGCTCAGGTGAGGTAATCTGCCTAAGACCCCTTGCCCTTCCCCCCAAAGGGAAGGTGACCTTGCCTGAAACCATCCTTTCTTTTCTTCTGCTAGTTAACTTCCCTGTCCCACCCCGTTCTGCCTATCAAAGCCGTCCATTTTACACAGCTCCTTGGACTAGCCTCCTATTTGTTAGATGGGATGCTGCTGACTCCTAAGTCTTAAATAAAGCCAATCAGATCTTTCAATTTACTCAGCTGAACTGTGTTCTTTAACAAGACCTAGTGGGGAGCAGCCGGGTGGCTCAGTCGGTCAAGCATCTGCCTTCGGCTCAGATCATGATCCCAGGGTCCTGGGATTGACTCCCTTATCGAGCCTGCTTCTCCCTCTGCCTGCTGCTTCTCCTGCTCGTGCTCTCTCTCTCTCTCTGACAAATAAATAAATAAATAAAATCTTTAAAAAAAAAGAAGAAAGGAAAAGAAAACGTGTTTGGCATTATCTCCCCAGGTCGAACACGTGCAAGCTCCATGACTGAACATTTTGTGGCTTAATATATGCTTAGCGGAAATGTGTGTATGTTACACCAAAGAACACAGACAAGAATGCTCACAGGAGCATTTTTGGTAATAGCTTTAGGCTAGAGAAAAACCAAGTATCTGCTGGCGTTGTGTTTGTAAACAGATTGTTGGCTCTTCAGATGATGGAATACTATACAGCCACAAAAACTAATGAACTACAGCTAATCCGAGCAACGGGGCTGAGTCTCATACACATAATATTGAGCAAAAGAAACCAGGCAAAAAGGTTACATAACACACACATACAAAAGACCCAGGCGAAACTAAGCTACGGTGTTAGAAGTCACGATAGGGCTTACGCCTGGTGAAGAGAGGTCAGGGATCTGGAGGAGCGTGGGGACGGGCTCAAGGATGCTGGTAATGTTCTAGTCCTTCACCTGGGTGCTGGTTGCACAGGTGTGTCTGCTTTGTGACAATTCACTTAAGACTTCTCCACCTTTCTGAATGTATGTTTTAATTAAAAATATTAAAAACAGAAAAATTTGAAGCTTTGTGCTGAGTCAAAATAATAATAGCTCTTTAAAAAGTTATAATAATCTATAGGACTCAGTAACAGCTGCTGCTGAAACTCATTATTTTATAACACTGACTTTGACCAAATGGCTCATAATTCTCCCTGGGGGGCAGGGGAGGTAAGCTATCTTGAATTGTCCTTATTTTTTTAAAAAGTCCACACAGCAATGAGTGTAGTGTGCCTAAAATGAAAACATCTACAGTATCATTGTTACAAAGGTTCCAGTTGAACCAGAAAACCAATGAAACAGCATAAACCATTTGTAATTATTTGAATTAAGTAGTACTCTTGAAACTTTTTTGGGGGGGGGGTCCTTTTTTTAATTTAAATTCAATTAATTAACATATAGTGTATTATTAGTTTCAGAGGTAGAGTTCAGTGATTCATCGGTTGCTTAGAACACCCAGTGCTCATTACATCACGTGCCCTCTTTCATGCCCATCACCCAGTTACCCCATCCCCCCACCGCTATCCCCTCCAGCAATCCTCAGTTTGTTTCTTATGATTAAGAGTCTCTTAGTTTGTCTCCCTCTCTGATTTCATCTTGTTTTATTTTTCCCGGGTTTATCTTACTAACCAGAATCATGCTGTATGTATTGTCCTTCGATATGCCTGTTGGAGATGTGCTCAGTCTGTCACACTCCTTTTATCCATTATATATTCCACGGAATTAGTGTCACTGTTAGGGTTGCTTCATTCTGCTGTTATAATTATGCCCACTTTTGTGCACAGACTTGAGCACAGGGGCTGGAATTTGAGGGGAAGAGTGTCCGTCTGAGCCCTTGGCAATCTGAGGCACTGCCAGACGTGTTGACTTGGCATTGAGCAGGTGGCAGGCTATGCATGCTGACTTGGGCAGGAGGGCGGCTGGACTGTGAATTTGGGACCCACAGCCCATCGTGTGTGACAGGGATGTGACTGGTTTTGCGTCTAACTTTTGTTTTTCTGGGAAACTCTATCTCTCCTTCTATTCTAAATGAAAGCCTTGCTGGATAGAGTATTCTTGGCTACAGATTTTTTTTTTCCTTTTAGCACTTGGAATTTATCATGCCACTCCTGTCTGGCCTGCAAAGTTTCTGCTGAAAAACCTACTGATAGCCTTATGGGGTTTCCCTCATATGTCACTGCTTTCTTTTCTCTTGCTGCTTTTAAAATTCTCTCTTTATCACCACTTTTGGCCCTCTTACTTACTTTGTGTCTTGGTGCAGACTGCTTTGGGGTGGCTTTGTTGGGGGCTCTCTGTGCCTCCTGGATCTGGATTTCTCTTTCCTTACCGAAATTCAGGAAGTTTTCAGCTATTATTTCTTCAGACAGATTTTCTGCCCCCTTTAATCACTCTTCTCCTTCTGGGATCCCTATCATGCGACTGTTATGCTTGACAGTGTCACTGAGTTCCAGGGTTTGTTCTCATTTTGTGTATTTTTTCCCCTCTCATCTGCTCAGCTTGATTACTTTCCATTACTCTGTCCTCCAGGTGGCTGATCTGTTCTTCTACTTTCTCTCGTTTGCTATTTATTCCAGGTGGTCTATTTTTATTTCCATTTAGTGAGTCCAGTAGCTCTAACTGGTTCTTTTTTACGTCTCCTATCTCTTGGTGGAGGGTCTCATGGAGGTTCTGCACTCCTTTCTCAGTTCTAGCGAGTATCTTTATGAGCATTACTTTAAGTTCGTTATCAGACATATTACTTATCTCCATTTTGTTTAGGTCTCTTGCTCTGATTTTGTTCTGCTCTTTCGTTTGGGACATATTCCTCTGCCTTCTCATTTTGTCTATTATTGTCTGTTTCTCTGTGTTAGGAAAGTCAGTTATGTCTCCTCACGTGAAAGTAGTGGCTTTATGAGGAAGAGGTCCTGCAGTGCAAGGTCTCCTTTTCACCAGAAAATGGTGCTTCAGGGGTGTTTCCTCCGTGTGTTGCTACAAGGTTGTCCTACTGTTGTGGTGGACCTGTGTTTGCCTTCAGTCCAGTCTGTGATGACTCTCTGCCTGTTGTGGGCAGAGTCTGGTGCCTGCAGCATTAGGGGGCCAGTCGGGGGCTGCCTTGTGCTCGAGTTGAATCAGACCAGGTGTTTGCCAGAGACAAAGTAGCACCAAACTGCTGGCACTTTCCCTGTGTTGTCTCCTGAGAAGCTTTTGTTGGTGGGTGCGGCCTGCAGTCAGACCAGCTGCCTGCCCCCAGCCCATTGCTGGGGTCACAGTCAGACTGGTGTGTGTGGTTATCTTCCCCTCTCCCTGGGGCAGGACTCACTTTGGAGTGGTGTTGGCCCTTGTCTGGGTTGCGTGCACACCGCCAGGCTTGTGGCACTGCTTTGATGGGATCTTGCCAAGAGCAATCGGGGGGGGGGGGTGGATCTGCTTTGCTGTGGCCTCTTGTCTATGTCAGGCTGTGGAGAGTCTGTTCTGCCAGTTTTCCGGTTGCTTTCTGGGTTATTTATACCGGTGTGGGTGTTCTCTAGGCGGCCACAGGGCGAGAAGTGAGCCCAGGGTCCTCCTACTCTGCCATCTTCCCAGCAGCCTCTGCCTACTCTTGAAACTTTTGAATCTGTTTGCCTAGTTCATGCAGATCTTAAAAGGCTTAGTCAATGAATACAGCATTCTAAGCCAGTCAGTTGCTTACAGTCTACCTCTTTTTGATTATCCTGATGGTGAGTGATGGATAGGATGTGTATAGAGCTTTACAAGGTACAGAGCATCACGGCCACCACCAGGAGGATGCCAGTCAAGTGGCCTTGTCAGTGGCATCCTTAATCTGGCCTGATTCTGTTTCCTAAGAAGAAATGGAAGAGTAGAGCCTTAACAACCCCTCCCCCCCAACTGGGGACAAAGCTGAACAGTTAGAGAGTTCAGGACAGTCGTATCTTGTTTTCAATGGTTGCCGACTTTCTAGAAGGGCAGGACCAAAGAGGAGAATTATAGGTACTGCGCTCTGAAGGAGAACTCATTCCAGGCGCCACGTGTGAATCCCTGCCCTCCCACCAGGTGGCAATGGGGTTTATTAAAGCTATGGAGATGATCACGTATGGGCTGCTAGGGCATGAGGGTATAATTTAGCAAAAAGACCTACTTTCCCTTTATTGAAAATAGTGTTTATGGATATGGAAGGAACGTAAAAGCCCCCAAGGAAAGCCTGTTCTATTGCTGATCAGGCCATAGAACAACTACTCACTTTACCTAGAGTCTGTACTTGGAGGTCTTCCAATCTTCTTTCAGACACTTTCAATCATATCCCCATTCAATAAGTATTTATTGAGCACCTACTACATATCTTACTATTCTGAGGGATATAGTAGTGAACAAAGCAGTCGAAACCTCTTAGGAGTGACTGTGGAAATTATATTCTTTCCTGCCTACTTTACAGAGAAGATAGATGCTATTTTGTGTTAATTTGCTCAACCTAATGGATGGACTTCTTCCTTCCCAAAGCTCTAGGGCTCCTGCTCTGTCCCTCTACCCTACTATATCTATCTTCAGCGAGCCTCACTGCTAGGTTCACTAGCCCCTCATTTTTAGATGACAAACATACTCAGTGTCTCCTCACTCTAATAGTCACGATAAAAGGGACAAATAAATGACCAAAACTTTCCACTGATTCTCTTGCCTCCCTTAAGCTGCTGAGATCTCTCTTTATCACCAAATCTCTTTAGAAAATCTCATTTCTTTTTTTCTAATTTTTAAAGATCTTATTTATTTATCTGAGAGAGAGAACAAGTGGAGGGGAGAGGGAGAAGCAGGATGTCCCCTGTGCAGGGACCCCGATGCAGGACTCGATCCCAGGACCCTGAGATCATGACCTGAACTGAAGGCAAATGCTTACCCGACTGAGCCACCCAGGCACCCTTCTCTAGAAAAATCTCATTTCGAAGGGGGGCTCATTTGCTTCAACTTCCTTACAGTGCACTTCCCTTCAAGCCCTGCCCTCCCCTTACCCATGAAAGCTGCTAGTTCTATAGAATTCAGATCAGACCTGGGAGAAGAGAGAAAACCACCAGGAAGGCAGGATGGTTGAGTAAAATGGTTCTGAGCAAGTGAGCCAAGTGTTTCAGGTAAAATCATTACCTGCTAATCGAGAGCCTCCTATTGTGTGCTTGGCATTGTGCCAGGAATTTGAGGTTTCTAGGGAAATACGGAAAGTGACCTTTGATAAAAACTTAGCAAGGGAAGATGAGACTCAGAAGACTTCCCCTGGAAGTAAGGTTTGAGCTGAGTTTTGAGGAATGAGTGGACTTGAAATACAAGGAAGAAGAACTGGCTGAGGGTGGGCGGAGGGGAGTCACGAGCCTGAGGACCCGGAAGCATGAAATGAGAATGATGTACTCGTTTGGTTTAAAATTTGGAAGAGGCGGGGCGGAGCCAGATTAGTCATGTCCTTGCAAACCAGGCAGAGAGGCAGCCATTAAAGGTACTTCAGAGGGGCGCCTGGGTGGCACAGCGGTTGAGCGTCTGCCTTCGGCTCAGGGCGTGATCCCGGCGTTATGGGATCGAGCCCCACATCAGGCTCCTCTGCTATGAGCCTGCTTCTTCCTCTCCCACTCCCCCTGCTTGTGTTCCCTCTCTCGCTGGCTGTCTCTATCTCTGTCGAATAAATAAATAAAATCTTTAAAAAAAATAATGAAGGTACTTCGGAGCTCTTCTATCCTCAACCACCCCATCGCTTTCCCTTCAAAGCCAAACATCTTTACTCTGTCTTCTCCCTTCGACTTACCCACCTGTCCCCATAGGCGTCCTATCCTAACTGTCCCCATAGGCGTCCTATCCTAACCATCCCCTGCAACCTGCCCTAGAGAGAATTCGAAGGACCCCTGAGTAATAGGCTCTGCTGAGACGATACTTACAGGAATCAGGGCAAATTACTTAATATTCTGAGCCTCAGTTGTCTCTGAAATGGGGATTATAATATTGCCTTCCTCAAAGGGTTGTCAGAAGGATTAAATACATCTTAAAGCCTTGCTCAAGAACTGAACGTTGTTACTATTATTATTTATCTTCCTTGACCTCTTAGCTGTACGTGATGCATTTGACCACCCCCTCCGACGTGGACTGCTCTTTGGCTTTTGCAATGCTGCACATTTGTTTGCGTTTCCTCTACCACTTTAGAAGCTTTGTATTAGTTTTCTTTGGATCTTCTTCCTCCACCTGATCCTTCCACGGTGGAGCTCTTCATGACTTTCCCCTTGTCCATTCCCACTCTACACCCTCTCCCTAAGCAATTCCATCCACAACTGCACGTCCTGCATTATCTCCTATATATTAATTAATTTGAGATGTATCTCCAATCTGACATTTCTTCTGAGCCCCAGATTTGTACTTGATGTAACTGTTCAGGTTCTTCATGGTTATCTGAAACTCAGCACCTGTGAAATCAGTCTCACTTCTTTCCAACCATCTACCCCGGAACCTCTTCCTTCAGCATTCCCTATGGTAAAAAATAACATTCTTAGGAAGCCTGGGTAGCTCAGTCCATGAAGCATTGGAGTCTTGATTTTGGCTCAGGTCATGATCTCAGGGTTGTGAGGTTGAGCCCCATCTGGGGCTCTACTCTGGGCATGGGGCCTGCTTAAGATTGTCTCTCTTCCTCTCCCTCTGCCCCTCCCCCCCCCCATAAAAAAAAAAAAAAAAGGACATTCTTTCTCATTCCAGTTGGAAACCTGGGATTCATCTTCGGCTTCTCCTTGTCAATCACCAAATTCAGCTGAATATCCCCAAAAAGTCTTCAATCTGTCCACTTCTGTTTTCCCACAGCTGCTTCTTAAGTAAACCCAGGCTACTGACAACTCTGGGACTCTCACCACAGATTTCTAACTGGCCTCACAAAGAGTGCTTTTGCTCCTTCAACCTTCTTTCCCCAGATGGTAGCCAGCTTTCTTTCAATTAATCAAAATGTATAAGCAAATAACAATCTAATCATGTTCCAACCTAGCTTAAAAATCTGTCCATGGCATTTCAATTGGCACTTCAAAATAAGCCAATTGTTCTGAAGGCTTAGGGAATCTTAACCACCCATAAATACACTCATGATCTTTGATGTAGTTTCCCTTTTGTAGGAACTCTAATTTGATGTTCAGTCCAAAGTTAGCTTATCCTCATGTTATACTAATTGCATGCAAAAAGTAGCAAAGATATCCATAAACAATGCCCATGAATACTGCATTAGAAATCAAGCAGTACAGACACTGGGACTGCCGTCTTTTATCCAAGGATCACCAGGGACTCACACAGCTTTTGACACAAGGTATGTCTTTAGTAAACAGGTGTCTGATACATGATGAAAAGGAAAAATGCTGCCATAAAGTTCCTTACAGAATTGAAATATAATCCAGAGAAACCACTTTGGTTGCAAACTCTACAGCCAGCAAAATATTTTCCCCATGGACAGCCAAATGTTTACTAGCATTTGCATATCAAATGAGCTGCAATAACCTATTTGGCAATGAGGAAAAAAAGAAAGGAAAGAATGTGCCAGGCACAGTGCCTGAGACCGGATGAGATTTTTTACAAATGCACAAGACAAGCTTCTTTCCCTTCAGGAGCTTCCAGGCCACTTGGAGAAAGGCAATTGTCCAAAAATGTAATATTCACTCTCTTGGCTCCTCCTCTGTATAAAGCACTGTGCCTTTCTTTAGGCGTAAAATTGTGAGTGAAAACAGGACTGGCTCTCAGTCTTGTTATGTCTGATAAGGGTTGAGAATTAGACATTAATCAAATAATCAGATGCATAATGATAGCAGCTATTCTACAGAGTGGCTAGTAGGTGCCAGGCATATTTTTAGTACTTTACATGAATTAATGCAGTCACATTCTATGAGGGGTGCTCTTACTATCTTCATGTTATAGAGACAGAAATTGAAGCACAAAGAGGTTAAGAAACTTGCCCAAGGTCATACAGCTGGTCCAGGCAGTCTGGATCCAGGGTTCATTTTTAAAACCGGACTCCATGCTGTGTGCTCCGTGGCATAGATATATTTATAAGGTCCATGAAGGGAGGCTGGATGGTGCTATAGGAACATCTAACGAGGGCGTCTCAGTTTTTCTTGGTTTGTCTGAAGGCTGAGGAGTGTCAACCAAGTAAAGAGGGGTAGTGGGAGAGGGAAAGACATGAAAACTGGTAGCAACGGAGGGGAGCGTATGGAACTACCTGGATACAGTGGTTCATTGGTAGTGGTGGGGGGTAGGGGAAGGAATCTAGAACGGCTCATAGAGAAAGCAGATTTGAGGGAAGACCTTGAAATATTGGTTTAGTTTGTAGAGAAGATAGGAAAAGGAAACATCATGAACTCAGACTGAACCTAATTAATTTGGGGCACAGGAAGACACTGGTTATTAGGATTCTTTCAATTGCGAGTAGCAGGCACTCAATTTGAACTGGTCAGAGAAAACACCGACTTTCCTGGCTTGAGTTGCTGAAAAGTCCAGAATATAGATCTGGCAGCAACTAGCTAAATGATGTTGTTAGGATCTCTCTTCCATTCCTCAATTCCATTTTTCTATGTTGGCTTGGGTCTCAGGCCGTGGAAATATGGGAGCTCTAGATTTTCTCCTATCACTTCTGCAAACTCAGGACCGGGGGCGGGGGTGTACTTGTTTTTCTAAAGGCCCCGCGTGGACTCTCATTGGCTCAGTTTTATATTACGTTCTCCTTGTTGAACCAATCACTGTCGCTGGTCCATGAGAGGTGCTCTCATTGGCCAGGCCTGGATCATGTGCCTTCCTCTGGAAGGAGAGGGCAGGATCAGCCATACTTGAACCCTAAGTTCTGAAAATGGGAAAGTTGCTCAAAGAAGAATCTGGAAACTGGGCAGGCAAAAACTGGGAACGCCACCACAAGTATTCAGCTGGGGCAGTCCTCCCCACATGTGACAGGCAGTCTCCTTTAGTAGGTCGGGGCGGGAGTGGGGGGGACCTTAGAGTCTGCACTCCTAACAGCCTCCCAGGTGAGGCCAACGCTACTGGTTCATGGACCACACTTTGTGGATCAAGGGGCATACCACCTGGAGTGACTGCCTCCCTCAAATTTATTTAGGCTGTTTAGTGCTAGCCTGTATCCCATCCCTCCCTTTGCCTACTTTTCTCAGTTTTGACTCTATACCTTTATACTAGCTGGCCCGTATGTGTGAGATATTTTCCCTCCAAGTCCTGTCATTAACTTGTCAACGTTTTTATGACTTTACCTCTTATCTCCTCCAAATGTTTCCTCACGGAGTGAAGCTGAGGTTAGGCTGCTTCTTCTTCAACTGATGCCTTTTCCAGTTTAGACCTGTGAATACTAACCTTGTGGTAGGGTAAAAATGTATTTAATTATTCATGAATCTGACAAGATCTGCTGTGTTCATTGATTTGTTGTGTATGTAATTCACTGCCTGGGTTTCAATCTGGATGTTTGTCTATATTGAACACTTCAGTTTTAGGCTATAGGCTGTTAGAAGACATGCAAAAGATCCTTTGAACATGCTGATATAGCACTCAGTAATCAGATGGTGTTCAATTTTCATCGTGTCAGTGGTGTTTTCGGTCTTGTGGACTTTGCAAGCCACTGTGCCGATATTGGCAGAAATACTGAACTCTATTATGGTATAACATTTCCATATCATTGAAAGCTTTGGATTAATGCCTTTAAAATGGAATGTCTGTGAAATTGAGTCCTGAGGCCTGAGTTGTGGACTCAAGTTTGCTCCTGAGCTTGTTTTGTGACTTTCTTCAAGTGTTAAAACCTCTCTAGGCCTCTTATCCCACCGGCCATATTGGGTGTCTTGCTGTGCTCTACTCTCCCTCGGTGCGCTGCCAGCTTAGCAGACCCACTTCATTTGTGACATGTGGGTCACACAGTGGAGGTAGGACGCCTGACCCTCCAAGGGGGGGGTGTGTGTCTTTTACCCATCTGCAAAAGACAAAAATAATCATCTGATGTTATGGTGGAGATTGAAGGTCATGAATGTAAAGAATATCACGACTGACAATGGTAAGAAATCATAGTTAATAATTATTATCCATCAGTTTCTTTTTGGAAAGAAGATGTTGTCTGAATGACTTAAGGTAAGCAGGAGTATTATTCCCTAAATCCATTGAAATATACAGAGCCACCATGATCCCAGAGAACATCACTCAGCAGTTGTCTTTTCTTTCTTTACACCCCAGGTTCTGGAGATATCAGCGATCTATGGCTCGCACACCTGACACGAGTAACACTTCTAAACATGGGAGGATAGGAAGCATGATATTTTCCCAGTATGTGAGCCTTGGTTAGAAAAAAGCTACCTTCAATTACATTAGTTTCTCTTCTAATTCAATTTGTCATTAAATACATCGGTTTAAGAATTATCACGGGTTCTACTTGTACAACCTCTGTTGAAAGCACTGAACTGCAACTTTGTAGAATTGTTTCACGTTCGGAAATGGGCTTCTCCATTTCAGGTGATCAAATCGGCTAAACCGTGTAGATGCGCGCTTTGAGCCAGAAGCCACGACTTTTAGGAAATGTGTATACACCGACGCAGCACCCTTCTCCAAACCCAAAGAGGTTGGGTCCCCGAGAGAGAGGTCTGTTTTCTTGACGCGGAAAAGTTTGGTTCTCCGTCTCTTCGGATTCAAATCGCTCCTTGGACAGTCTCTAGCCCTCACCCAGAACCCAGACTTGTCTTTTGTACCTGCTAATGTCACAAATTGCCCGAGCGCGCCGTTGCTGGCGTCCACCCAGACCCAGATTCCGCTCTCCTCCCGGCGCCCTCTACCAGGCAGTCGGCCCGCTGCCGGCCAGGGCTTTCCGACAACCCCATGTCCTGACCCCATTTACTTCTTGCGTCCCCGCCGGTGCCATCTGGCTGGAACCACGGGGAGAAACTAAAAGTTGGATGTAGTCATCCCTGCCCCTTGCCTTCTTCACTCGCCGCAAACGAAAAACCCGGGGCCGTTGGGGAACGAGCGGCAAGAAGGAAAGAGCTTAGACGGGAAGCGGCCTCGGGTCCCCGCCGGCCCTCTCCGCCGCGCCCGCCTTCCCCAGCCCGCGGGCCGAACGAGGCGCGGCCCTTCCAGTAGCCCAGCGCCCAAGGCCGTCCCTGGCTCTCCGCCAGCCCCTGGCGGCAGTGGCCGCCGCGTCGGGGTCGGTCCGGGGGACCCCCGAGGGGCGGCTGCTGCAGCCACGCGAGCGAGGGCCTGGCCCCGCGCTCCAGCCCAAAGAGGGTGAAGCAGGAAATAAAGAGGCGACGAGAAAGGCCGGATGGCCGGGTGGGCGCGGGCGCGGGCGCGGGCGGAGGCGGGGCGGGGGCCCGGGCCGGGGCCGGGCGCGCGGCGGGAGGGCTCGGAGCGCTGGCTGCACGCGGCGCGCCCGGGCCGCCCCTCCTCCCCCGCGCCGCCGGCCGCGGCCCAGGCTCCCTCGCTCCGCCACTCCCCGCCCCTCCGCTCTCCCTCCCGCCTCCCCGCCTTCCCCGCCCTCCCCGCCTCCTCCTCCTCCACCTCCTCCTCCTCCTCCCTCCCTCCCGGCCTCCCTCTCCCAGCCAAACTGCAAGCCGGACCCCAGGCCGCCTCCCCGCCGCCGCCGCCCCGCTGCCGCCCGGCCTCCCCGCGAGCTCTCCACCATGGACAGTCCTGTTTTCACCTTATAAAGATGGCGGTGCGGGATCGCTGCAACCTTTAGACTAATGACTGTCCGAAACATCGCCTCCATCTGTAATATGGTGAGTGGCGGCCCCCGCCGCCTCGGGGGTCGCGACCGAGGCGCGGCGAGGCGAAGAAAGGGACGCCCGAGCCGCACACCCGCCGGGCGCCGGGGTGGGGGCGGGCGGCGGCGGGCGGCGGGGTTCGCGCCGCGCGGCCAGAAGTTCCCGGCCCCCGCGCTTGGCGTGCGGGCCGCAGCCCCCGGGGCGGCCGGAGGAGGGGCCCGATCCCCCGCCCCGCTCCCGGACCCGGGACCCGGGAGCCCGCCCGCCGGTGCCCGGCCGCGCCGCGGTGCCTCCGCCCTCGGGCTGCGGTGGAAGCGTCTTGGCGGAGGAGGGGGTGGGGGATAAGCTGGGGATGGGGGGCACCCATCCTGTCCTTGCGGTAGATAAAGCCCTACCGGTCTGCCTGACCGCCCTCGCCTCATTTTGAGTTCACTCCTTAAACTATATTTAAAATTCACTTTGCAAAGGCAATCGGAGTATCTGGAGAAATTTGAAATGTAATAAAGCTGTAAAGAAGTGCAAAATTGTGGTTACAGAAGTGAACTTCTACCTGGTTTGGGAAGCACGGTAATTTGTTCTGGATGCCTCAGTTTCCCCACCTGTGAAAGAGGGACAGGGTTATTTGGCAGTAACGTTTGGAGGCCCTGAGGGTGGGGCAGTCTTTGGGCGTGGAGGAGGTGAGTTACCTTGCCTGATCTACTGTAGACCTCTCAGAGGCTGGTGAGCGTGGTGGCAGCAAGGGGACATCTTTGGGTTCTGGTGGGGCAGGGTCCATGATGTAGTGCTCACTTTAACTTGGGTTTCTCCCATTGCTCTTCCTTCCTTTTCAGTTTTTACAGGAACAGCCTCCAGCCCTTGGGTTCCCAGGGTGCACCCCGCTGGCACCCCCACTTGTCAGAGCTCTGGGAAGCTCAGCTTGCCCCCGGAATAAGGCAATTGCCTTCCTCTGCAGGGTGAGAGAGTGTGTGCTTTGCCTTCACTCTCCAGGGTCCCCTTCCGCTCCATCAAAGGGCCCCTCCCTCAGCTGGAACATGTGTTCATTTAATGCCAGTTTGGGGAAAACCTCCCTCGAAGCTAATAATACAGGCCCCTGAAGGGAATCTGAGCAGGCTTGATTGAGAAGCCTTGGGGTAAGGTGATCTGACTACCCTTCCCCCAGCACACAGCTTTTAAAATCTTCTGTCCCACATTCTCCTGCAAGATTAACACACCCGGCAAAGGAGCATTAAGGAGCCATGTGTTAGCTCAGGAGTGGAATCAAGACCCACCAGCGCTGGCTTCAGTTTTCAGCACTGTTGGCCCTTGCCGCCTGCTGCCGCGGTGGCCCGAGGAGCAAATGCTGAGGCTTCCCAGAGTGAGAGCGGCAAAGGTATTGGCGCAGGACCAGTTAGAGGGGGTGGGTGGCTCCTGGAGCAGTTCCATTTCCTCTCCTTTCCTTCCTTCTCCACGCAGAGACAGGTCTCCTGCTCCTTCCTGTCCAGTGGCATTCACGTTGGCTTGGTGCAGCGAAAAGGTGATGCCTTTCTTCTCAGTTTCTCTCTCTGCTAAGACCGGTCCCTGAGGGGCACCGTGAGACCAGAGCAGCTCTAATACTCCCTCACGCCTGCTGTGTGGCCTCAGGCTGACAGGGCAGTGAGGCACGGTCCCAGCTCTTGGTGGTGTTCCCCTCCTGCCTGTGTGTGGTGATGCCTCGCTGTGGTGAAGTAGCCTGGGAACTTGAGAGCTAACATGTCCCAAGAGGAAGCCAGCGTCCAGCTCCGCGCCCTCCCCCCCCGCCGGCCCTCAGGGCGGCTGGGGCTTCTTGGCACACCTGGGCAGAATGTCACAACCAGGTTCCAGTAACACACAGGCAGGCTGCAGGGCAGTCATCAGTACCGTGTCTGCAGAGTTGACACCTCACGTGGAGTCCCTGAAAAGGCACCAAAGGTAGGCCCATCACGCAGGTGAAGTAAGGAGCTCATAATTCCTAAGTTGGGAGTTTTCTGTTCCTGTTTGGACGCTGTGTCTTGAGCAAGTGCGGGTTCTCGTTCAACGCGTACCAGCTTTTTGTCCTTGAACAAGTTGCTGTCTTACTTTCCTTACCTAGGAAAGGGGGATGACAGGGGTTCCTACCTCATTAGGCTGTTGTATTCAATGAGCTCCTGCACTCCAGGGCCTAGTACATAGCAAGCACTCAGTGAGGGCCAGCTGTTATTATTAACATCTTTCTCATTATTATGTCACCTTCCAGTGGTTTAAAGAACAATGAAGATGATCTGCTCTTAGAAGCAGCCACTAATGTAAACAAGCCCACGTTCATTTATGCAAAGTTCATTTATGCAAACCCAGCCAAGAGGGAGGCAGTATACAAAGGCTGGGCTGGGAATTCTTAACCCCGCCCCTTATAAAAGACTGCTCAGGTCACCCGTGTCCCGCCCAGTCTCACTTCCCACGCGAGAAGGCTTGGTGATGAGGAGACTGCTGTCTTTTCACCTGATCAGATGTACACTTTCACTAGACCCCTCTTTAGAGTCTTCACTGAATCATGAATTGTTTCCAGGTAGGTCTTCTCTGAATCTCCGTTTACTGTTCAGTTTCTCTCTGGGGCTCTAATGGGTCTTTCCGCTCCTTACATGATCAGGTCCTCGCTGGTTTCCATAGCTGTAGTAAGAGCAAGTGGGAATTCCATTTTCTTTTAAGCAGCTTGTTTGGCATATTTAAACTGTTTAAAATGTCCAGAAAGGGTGATAAAAGACACCATCCTCCCAGGTAAGACTTGAACAAGACACGACCTAGCATTGAAAAGCAGACTTGTTTCCTCTACCGGAGAAGAAAGGACCCAGCAGAGTAGAATTTACAGAACTTGTAGCAAATCCTTTAGGTGATTGAGGAATGAACACCTTCTCTTTCCCTCACCCTTCTGCGTGCTTTAGAGACGAGGGTGTTAGGGACTGTCCACATCCCTCTGCTTGCCTCCTTACGCACTGAGGTTTTATTGTCCCCTGGAAGTTGAATGCTAGTTCCTCTTTGTTTGACTTCTGTGTTCCTGTGAACTCCTGCCACAGTGATTCTTGATCAGCCTGCTTGTGTCAGCTTCGCCGCACACCGTGGCTGCTTCCGAGAGAGGAAAGCTTGTCGGGCTGGTGTGTTGTAATTTTTAAAATACACTAGCTGCTGCCAAGCACGAGGAAATGTCCCTTGTTGATAATCCTCTGATTTTGTCCAGATCAATGTATTTAACTTCCTGTGTATTTTTATGGCCCTACAAATACAAAGTGCCCCCCCCCCCCCCCCCCCGCCTTCCCAGTAAGATTTGGGTTTGAAGAGCTTGAGGAATTTTCTGAAGGGCAAGCATTTGTTGGGAGAAACCAAATGTGTCCTCTAGAAATGTGACCTGTACCATGCAAATTGGTCTGAATCATCGAATCTTTATTTCATTTGTTAATAGCGCTGTAAGATGTACCCTAGAGAAAATGCTGTGTGTCAGACTGCGTTTTCGTTCCCATAAGCACCCGTTTGTTGAGGACCTGCTGTGTTCACGTTGGCATGTACTGTGTGTAGGTGCTTCGTAAACGAATGGGGTGAGTCCCTGTGCCTAAGGAGCTCAGCAGTTTCTTATTTTGTGGGCGTAACATTGGTAAAGACTGAACAATTTCAATATGGTGTGTTATCTGCACAGATAAAGGTTGAACAGAATCTCAGAAGCAATACAAGGAAAAGACTGATGAACACAGCAGGATGTTTCTTTAATATAATTTGCAGTTGACCAAAGTTTGATTATTTTTTGTTTTATGTGAGGACATGATTCTAGTCATCATACTTAGAACTGGCATCTGTCCCAGTGGTTGTCTCTGCAGTTAAGCATGAGTGTCATGGTAACTTTTGACAAATTGTATTTCTTGGGACCCTAGTCTTTCTCACCTTGTAAAGCTGATACATTTTTGGGGGGTTGTCCAAAGTTTCTTAGTGAACAGTATTTCTTAGAGTCTTTATAAAAAAAAAAAAATCTATTTCCCAAGATGGGGCAAGCCTCTGAAAGATCAGTTCAAGGCAGTTTGTGGAAAGTCTGATGAAGAGGGAGGGACCAGGTTTTGCAGAGGTCAACAAGCTGATCCACAGTGCATCACTGAGAATGCTGCTGTCAGAAGCTCATGGAAGGATATACGCTTTGAGAATTCCACAAAAGAGGGTCTACCTTGGGTGGGGCAAAGGGCTGGTCTATGGCCAGTGGGTTCACTTTCTTTCTCAGTCTTCTTTGGGCCAGTGGCACCTACCTACCGTTGACTGACCAAAGATTCCAGCACACAGATGGGAAGTCTTGTGGAAGGCAAAATGTCCTGTGGGGACGGAGGGGTGGGCCTTGGCCTCACCAGCACCGCAAACCACGGGAGAAGTACCAGCCCCTAGATGGGGACTGACCTGTCACTACTTCACTTTGAAACCCCTCAACACAGTATGTTATGAACCAAGCACTATAATTTTATTTTTTTTAATTGCTTTATTGACATATGTACTTGGCACATATTTAAAGTGTAAAAAAGTAAATAAAAATCCTTCTCTTAATTGGCTCTCAACCATTTAAGGACCTAACTACCTTATTTAAAACTTGAATTTACCAATATTTGCATTTTAGTATTCTTTGAACAGTCTTGGGGTATTATTGGACACTGCAGTGAGTGCCATATTTGAATTGTTTTAAGTAAATGAAGTCTCTCTGATATGAAGGAACAGAATTAATAAAAATTTGAAACAAAGCTAGAGGATTTTATGGATAGTTTTATCTTGCTAAGTCAATCACCTGAGGCAGTATTTTGAGACTAGTTGGAAAAATTCTTTAAAACTATTAAAAAAAATGTACATCTTATAATTCCAGAGAAGACATAATTGTCTCTTCCTCTAATATTGTTACTGTTGCTTTCCATTCTTAAAGATAATTGGAGACTGTAAGCTTAGTTTAATGTATCACCTGGGAGTGGTTAAAGTCATGTGTCAGGGTCTACTATGATAGTTGTCAGATTTTAAAAATTGCAGCCTGGAGTGGGGTGGGCTAATGTTTAAAGAAAAATTCTCTTCTGGTCTCTTGGTGTAATATGTAGATGTTTGTATTGGGTCAGGACCTGACAATTAGGCCTATAGATTTTTCTCTGTTTTTTCTTGGACTCCTAGAGGAACACAAAGTTGAATGCCAATATTTAGTTAGCATGAAAGATTGTAATATTATTTTCTAGATATTAAATTTTTGTTCCAGTTCACCCATACAATAAAACCTATATATTTTTTAACGAATGTGGAATTTTGGTATTTTGGGTTTGTAATTGAAAGTAACTTTCAATTTTGGTCCTCTTAGCAATTAAGAGAGATTTCTGTAGTTCACATATCCCTCTTTCCCAGCCTGGTGTGTCTAGTTCCTTTAAATCACTTGAGGCTTTATGGTAGTGTGTAATTCTGTGGTATCATCAGAAAGGTATCTCCTGGTGGTTTTATCTCTAGCCTACTCACGGAGCCAGCCTGAAGCAAATGGACTGGAAGAGTTTGGTGTCTTTGAGTGTAGTCAGTGCTTCTGGCCTAAATATTTTAATGCACATTCTTATAACATATCTTCAATTGTGGTGAAACCAAATCTGATCTAGGGTTTGAAAGACCTTGTTGATCTTTTAAGAGAAAAAGCCACCCCAGATTGAAGGAGCAAATACTTTTTTAAGACAGATAAATTCTGTGTCAACAATCAATCCCGGCATTAAAGGCTTTTTGGAATGTTTCTGTTCTGAGATTGTTGCCAGGAATTTGGGGTATGTCGTAAGTCCTCGACATGAAATTTTACTACAATTTTAAGAATGGTTATTTGTGCTGGATGTTTGTAAGAGTGTAGAGGAAACCCCGTTGGTTCTCAAAGCTTCACTTTCCACCTGTTGGTCCAGTCTTCTCCTGTCCATCCAGTTCTGATGCCACTTTCAGAGCCTGATGATGTTTTCAAGTAGTTTAGACTCGGGACTCTTTTTCTGGGTGGTGGTAAATTTCAGGCACACAGAGGAATATGGAGAATAATGGGATACCTGTGCGCTTCCATCCACCACCCAGTGAAGAAATAAAATACTACAAATACAAGTGAACCCTTCCTCATCTCACTCTCCCTTCCTCCAGACAGTGACTGCTATTCCGAATTTGACGTTTACCGTGTGTTTATAGACTTTTACTAGATATGTATATATCCATCAGCCAGATATATTATCATTTTCTCGTGTTTTAGACATGCTGATACTGAACAGCTCCTTCGCAGTTTGTTTTTGTTTAAATTATGGCTTTGTACTTCTAGGTTATTCGCTGCTGTATAATATTCCATCACAAATATGCTACCACGTATTCATTTTATTGTTGATTAGCACATGGGTTTATCACGTTCTGTGTTTGTCGTGACTGTTTTGAACTTGTCTCCCCACGCCTATGTTTAAAGTTTCTGTGTGGTATACACCTTGAGGAGAAATTGCTGGATCAAAGGAAATGGGCATCTTCAACTCTTAATATATTGCCGGATTGCTCCCCAGAGCAGTTGTGCCAATTTGCATTCCCACCAGCGGCGTTGGGGAGTTCCAGGTGCTCCACAGGCTTGCAGACACCTGATACTGTTAGTCTTGATGTTTTGCCAGAGTGACGGGTGTGAAATGGTATCTCGGTGATTTAAAATGTTTACTTTCCTGTTTACTAACGAAGTGGGACATCTTTTCGTGTGTTTATGGGGCTGGGTTGTGTTTAATCCAGGGACTCTGGGGCAGTTTTCTAGGGCTTGAGAGTCAGGATGGCAGTGTTGGTTTTGTCAGAAAATAGGGAAAGGGAGGATGCGGGGGGGGGGGGGGGACTGGGGAGACCAAAGAACAAGTCCGGAACTGTAGAGAAGGAATGGAAGCTAGAGTTTGAGAGAATGATAACAAGGAGGTGAAAAGGTGTAGCGAAAAGATTACAGACTAGAAGTGAGAAGATACATTTACTGAATGTTGAGAGTAAATTTGGGATACATTATTGTGCTGGCCAGGTCTCTCCGCTCCAGTTACATTGTTCGTGCTTTGTTGAATTGGAATTGGCTTTGGTGAACATCATGTCCGGGGCCTCATCTGTTGAGAGCACCCACAAGACCGGACTTCAGGAGTTTTCCTGTTTACCCAGTTGCTTTTTGAAGTTCTTTTAGAAAGGCAGTGTGTTTCTCTGGAAATGGTGCTGCAGTGAATGTTCCTGCTCCTGTCTTCTTTGCACACGTGCCTTCATTTCTCCAGAATGCAGGCCTTGAAATGGAAAAGCTGCTCCGAGGATGTGCCTGTCTGCAGCTTTCCTGGATGTTGCCAAGTGGCTCCCCAGCATGGTTGCATGACACGGACCTTTTTTGATGTTTACCTTCTGTGGCCCTAGTCCCAGAGTTTCTGACCGGACGGAGGTATAGGTAGGTCTGGGGTGGGTTTTAGGCACCTGTAATTTTTTTTTTTTTTTGGTTCCACAACTGATTTTGATAAGCCTCCAAAGCTGAAAAACCACAGTGTTTAGATGGACAGCTCCGCAAGGACAGGAGCTGTTTAACCTCTTCGCTGCTGATTGCTCAGCATTCAGCACAGGGCCCGGCACATCTGTGCGAGGTGCTCAACAAACGATTATTGGAGAACTGAGAGAAGAGCTGTAGCTTGCTGGAATGGAAGAAGTGCCGTGGCAGAAGGCAGTGCGCCTCAGATTTCATTGTCCGCAGGAATTACCCGGGGATCTTGTTAAAATGCAGAGTCTGATTCAGTAGGTCTGGAGTGGGGCCGAGATTCTGCATTGCCAGCCTGGCCAGGTTCTCCTGGCTTGGGCAGCACACCTAGAACAGCACGTCCCTAGACGGGGAAAAGAAAGCAAGTTCTTTCTTCCGTACAGCTTTAAAGTGAACCCAGTTTGGGATTTGGAATCCTGCTTGGTAGATCTCGAAGCCTGCTTCCTCCTCTCTATATAACACGAAGAGGCAGATGATAAAATACCTTTCTCACAGCAGTTTTGGGGAGAATCAAAGGCGATCTTGCTGCCTGTGGGAGTGTTTTGTGAACTGTGATGCTCTCACACACATTACGGTTTGTAATTCTCATTCTTTTAGGGAATTAATGGTTTCCTTCAGTTTGCTCAAAGCACAGAGCTATTGTTTTAAAAAAAAATTGAACAGATTTAGGGAAAGCTACTAATAAGTTCAGGTAGTTTACAGATAAACCAAACACCACGAGGGAGAGCTCACTGACATCTGAGAATCACTGGTTTATTGGAATTCTGCGTTCATTTTGACTTGCTGTCTACATTTCGTGGGCATTTTGGGAGGAGTGGAATGGGAGGGGAGGTTGGGCAAGAGCAGAGGCAAAATTCACCTCGTGGTGTGGTTCTGACTGCAGGTGCTGGGAAGTGGGGGTTCCCTTCTCACTGGTTTGTGGCAGGGGGAGGAAGGGAAGGAATGGGGCTAGAGAGAGGCCCACAGCGCTCTCCCACTCCGCTCTGCACTGTAGCAGATGATGGGACAGTAGGGAGGCTCTCTGATTTATTTCCCAAGTCAGGCACTTCTTAAAATGTGGGGGGATGTGCTCTAAATAGTTATTGGGTATTACTGATCTACTGTAGGTATAATCAGAGTTATTCAGGACAGACCAGGCCTGTGGTCAACCCAGGGTTAAGCCACCAAAGGACACTGCCATTTAAATGCAGCATTTCAGGGTACTTTATTTATTGGGGACACTGCCTTATCCACCTGAGAGAGGCAGTGTGGTATACAGAGAGGAGGGCAAGTAAAAATAAAATTAAAACGCGACATTCAAAACTAGTGTGTATTGTATGCTACAGTTTCTTTTATTCCCAACCTTCACTCTGTCTTTTTATTCCCAAGTTTTCCCTATGTCTTTGAACCACTTGAATGTAGTATTTTTCCTTAAATCTGTTCAACTTCTTTTAATTTGGCCTCGTTTTGTGTGAAGACATCTGTGAAGTAATGGGTTTGATGAGCTAGTTATATGCTTTTCTAATGCATATCAAAAACATAATTGCTATAGATGGAAATATCAAATCATTATGTTGTACATCTGAAACTAATATAATGCTGTATGTCAATTATACCTCAATTAAAAAACCACGTAATTGCTAGAGTTGAAAGTGTTCATACTTGTGCCACCTAAGATGACCTCACCTCCCTCGGGGATTCATGGTTACAGTTTTGGTTGGGCATTAGCTCAGATAAGAGGTTCTTTATGGTGGTTCAAATAACTGGCTATTAGAGGAACACTTTTTTTTTTTTTTTAAGTAATCTCTATGTCCACTGTGGGCCTTGAACTCACGACCCCAAGATCAAGAGTTGCATGCTGTACTGACTGAGCCTGCCAGGCGCCCCTGGAGGAACATTGTTAAACTGGTTTGTAGAGTTTGGAGATTACAGGTTGGTCGGCTTCCTGGGAGGCAGGTTAGCTCGTGGAGGAGATCTGGTTGGACGTTCCACACAGCTGTTGGTTGGGTGTGAGAGTTGCCATTGTTCCCACTCTCAGAGACGCTGCTTGTCACGCATAACATGGGGGTGACCAGAGAACTTCCCTCCCTGGGGCCTTGTGGGGCTGAAATGGAATCATTAATGTCTAGAGCTTAGCCCAGGGCCTGACCATTTTACTGTTTTCTTCTAGTGCCCCTGGTTTTTCCACTAGCCTGGAGTCCAAACAATGTAATGGGAAGTGTCCTGGTATCCAGGGTCTCAGGTGCCAGTTGTTGACCCTGCCACTTTGTAGCTTTCCAGACATCAATCAGGCAGGTGACTTAGGCCTCTCCGGGTCTGAGATGTTAAGAACCATTCCTGCTGGTGAGCAGTGGTGAGAAGAGGAGCGCCACATTGCAAAATAGCCTGGCTGCCAATGAGAGACAAGACTAGGATGGGGCAAGCCCAGAGGGGACAAAAGGAGGAAGAAGCTGTGATTTCCCACCGAAATGTCTATGGTAGACATGGTGCTAATGATGTGTGGCAAAACTTTTGTAATCATCTGTATAGGATACAGTGTTTTTCCCTTTCCTGATAATGAGGGCACAGCATGTAGTCAAAGACTTTTCGCCATCTAATAGGCATCTAACAAACTCTTTTGTATTACCTGGCGTACAAGGTTTGGTGTTCCTAGCTGAGAAATACGTGAAGTAGCAAAGCTCAGGTTTTTGGGTTTTTTTGTTTTTGTTTTTTTTTAGATTTTATTTATTTATTTGAGAGAGAGCAGAGGGAGAAGCAGACTCCCCACTGAGAAGGTGCTGAGAAGGGACTCACCTGCTCCCCCCACCGCAGGACTCGATCCCAGAACCCTGGGGTCAGACCTGAGCCAAAGGCAGATGCTTAACCAGCTGAGCCATCCAGGCAGCCCTAAGCTCCGCTTCTTTTTAATAAAAAAAAAAAGAACTTTAAGTTTTAAAAGTTTTAAAAAACTTTAAGTTTTCGGAAAGATAATATGAGTTCACATGGTAGCAATTTCCAGTTGTACAAAAGGATATAATATTGACAACATACGCACCGTCCGATTCTTGTCTCTGGCATGGTTACCCTTCACGGTTTCTTCTGCTTCCGTTCAGAGGTATCTTATGCATGTACAAGCAGATATGTTTATTTCTCTTTTGGTTTTTAAAAACACAGATAGTACTTTCAGCATGTGCTGATCTCTCCTGATCTGCCCCTTGCTTTTTGTGCCTTGGAGGTGGGCGGGTGCTGGTCTGTGAAGAGCATCCTCATTCTTTTTTAATGGCTTGCAGAGTATTCAGTTGCTTGAATGTACTGCATTCACTTAACCAGGCCCCTGCTAATGGGCGTAAAGGTAGTTTTCCAGTCTTTGGTTTTTACAAACAAGGCTGTAGGGAACATATGTCCGTATGTCCATGTATCATTTTGCATGTGTGGCAATATAGCTGTCGGCTCACTTCTTAGAAATGGATTTGCATTTGTAATTTTGATGGATTTTTCCAAATTGCCCTCCACCAGCAATATGTGCGACTCTTGTTACCCACAGCCTTGCCAAAGCACTGTGCTCTCCAGAAACCTTGTGGTCTTTGCCAGTCGTGGGGGGAGGGGGAAATGGTGTCCTAGTATATTTTTAGTTTGCGTTTCTCTTGTTAAAAGTGATCTTGAGGGGCGCCTGGGTAGCGCAGTCGTTAAGCGTCTGCCTTCGGCTCAGGGCGTGATCCCGGTATTCCGGGATCGAGCCCCACATCGGGCTCCTCCGCTGGGACCTGCTTCTTCCTCTCCCACTCCCCCTGCTGTGTTCCCTCTCTCGCTGGCTGTCTCTCTGTCACATAAATAAATAAAATCTTTAAAAAAAAAAAGTGATCTTGAACAGCTATTCACATGTTCAGGAAAACAAGCTCAATTTCATTTAACTGTTTTGGTTGTTGGCAATTATTTTCCAAGTCTGTAGGGAAGGACCAGTTTTACTTTTCTTTTCAATCTGTCACAGACTGGTATTTTTGTAAAATACAATAAAAAAGAATTATTAGCAAAATGAAGTTAAAAACTCCAAAGATACGTAAGCACACAAACCCCTATTTTTTTATAATTAAACTTGACAGATACAAAATTACTCTATCCATTGATCTTGCCCGTTCTTAGTTTCTGAACTTAGCTCATGGCAGAATTAACACCTTGAGTAATATTGCTGTAAAGAACTCCTTACTCGTCTCTTTTCTCCCCTTGCCACCCTGTTTGGGGATGAGAGAAGAAAGTACAGAATTTTATATTTTCTATTTCACAGTACTGGATGCTTTCATTCCATTAAGGTAAAATATGTCTGATGGTGCAGGACTGATCCAGAGGGCAGGGGTGCCATGCAGACCCACCCGGGTACACGGACACCTTCCGTTCTCCCGTGCTGTGATGGCATGCTGGTGTCCTGGTGTTTCATTGAGGAAGACCTCGAGCTTGAATTACTAGTGGGGGTTGGGTGGGTGGAAAACGCCCCTATCAGTCAAATTTGCAGATTGTCCTCTTTGACGTGGGGCTTTGCCAGGATCCCGTGCCACCTGTGCTGCTTTTCTGGTACGTGATGTGATGGGAGGGGTTCCCGGGTACAGTAGGAGCTTAAGAGACCTCATAAGCAAGGCGGCATTCTTGGTGGCTTTGCAGAACGTTGGATTGGGAAGGAGTTTTTGCTTCTAGCGCCCTGAGTTCAGTGACTGGGGGTGAAATTTCCTTTTTCTCCCCCCTCAGCCAGAAGATAGACACAGAGCAGGATCTTTTGTTCTGCTTTTGTGTTGAAATTTTCTCTTTGCATGAGGACTTTGTTACGCTGTCGCTAGACGTGTGGAGAGCTGTTTTACAAACCAGAGTCTCTAGCTGCTCTTTAACGTCCCTTCCCGTGATGACTTGGAATCATTATGTATCCCAGGGTCATCTTTCTTCAGTAGCAGACATTTTTGTTTCTATGTTATGATCATTAAATGAAGTCATGTTGAGATTTTTTTCTCGCTTATTTCTCCCTACCCAATATCCTATAAGGCATGGAAATGACACGCTACCATGGTGCAGAATGGAAATGTACTTGAAGTGCCTTCTTGTGGATGACGGCCCCCGGGGAAAGCCTGGGGAGGCCCGGGAGGCGGGTGAGTGCTCTTGCACCCGGAGTTGGGCTTGCAGTGTGATGGCATTTAGATCGCGGGTTCACAACAGACCTCTGCTTCATAGGAACACCTGACCTTGGCAAGGTCCTTAACCCCCATTCACCTCATTTCCTTTAGCTGTGAAATGGGGCTAGTGGGTCCCTGGGAGTGATTTTTTTCTGGAGGGAGAGTTTTGTTTAGTGTTGCTCACTGGGACTGGATGACCCCTCTGCTATCTGAGCGGAACGGGCATTCATAGCCACCTTGGGGTATCACGCACCTGGTGGTTAGGTGATGAGGTGATGTGTGACCGAGAGCCAAGAGCACATGCTCAGAAGCAGCTCTGGAATTACTAAAAATATGAATGAAAAGTTCATCTCCCCGGACTGGTGGTCAGGAGTCTGGGCTCTGAATCTGAATGACCTATATTTGAGTCCTGTCTCTGCCTGTACAGGCTGAGCGACTGTGGGCAGGTTCCCTGCATTTCTTCACGAGTAGGACGGGGATAATAAGTGTGATCTGGCGTGGGCTAGTGGACAAGGTGAAGTGAAGATAGACACATGAAGTCTCTGAGTGAGTGCCACATACCACTTACCCTTCCCCCCTATTTGCCAAATATTCAATTAGCAAATTTAGGTAAGTGCCTTATTATATGCCAGATGCTCTGCTAGGTCCTGGCAAACCAATCAGACTTAATAGAGTGTGTCCTTATAGAGTTTATGGTCTGGTGTAGAGATTAGCAAGCTTTCCAGTCCAGGGCTAGATGGTAAATATATCGGGCTTTCTGGGCCATGATGTTTCTGTCACAACTACTCTACTATTGTGAAAGTAGCTACAATAAATCAATGGATGATTGTGACCACGTTCCAATAAAACTTTATTTACAAAGTAGTTGTGTCAGATTTGGTCCATGGACCATCACTTGCCAACCTGTGGTTCAGTGGGAAAAAACATGTTAAATAATCACAAGTATATTATTACAAATCATGGTAGGTTTTATGAAGTTACATACAGGATTCTGTGAGAGAAAAAGGTCAAGAAAGGGAGCTTTGAAGAAGTGGCATTGAAGCAAAATGGTGAGAAGGTAGCCAGAGAAAGAAAGGTGGGGGCGGGGGGGGGGGAGGGCTAGCTCACGGAGCCAGGGAGCTGGCCACACTAGTTCTCAGCTTGCATTTCTATCTTTCAGAGGTACAACAGATAGTTTGCTCAGAATTACAGCCTGCATTTCTATTTTTTAGAGGTATAACAGATAGTTTGCAGCTTGCTTTAGATTAAAAATAATAGAAAATTTCTCTTGTTATATAATTCATACCATTTCTCTCCCCCTTCCCCATCCCCCTCACCCGTGTTATAATCTTAACACTAAGAATTGAGTGAGCTATATTAATAACATATTTTGGGGTGTCTGGTTGGCTTAGTCAGGGGAGCATGTAACTTTTTTTTTTTTTTTTCCGGGAGAGAGAGAGAGAGAGAGAGAGAGCGAGCGGGTGAGCATGAGTGGGGGAAGGGGCAAAGGGAGAGGGAGAATCCCGAGCAGATTCTGCACTGAGCACGGAGCCCGATGGGGGGCTCAGTCTCACAACCCTGAGATCATGACGTGAGCCGAAATCATGAGTTGGATGCTTAACTGACTCAGCCACCCAGGCGTCCCTGGAGCGTGTGACTCTTGGCTCAGGGTTGTGGGTTTGAGCCCCATGTTGGGTGTGAGAGATTACTTAATAATTTTTAAAAAATCTAAAAAAATATATTATGCATTCTTCTGGTAGGTTCTTATTCTATTACATTGTTTTCCTTATATTACTGTCAATATCTAAATTTAGAAATTAGAGCAGTAGGATTGCACATTATTTCATTATTAGGTATAAAATGTTTTATCCCTTAGAACTCATTTCTACTTTATTTTAAAGATTTTATTTATTTATTTTTGAGAGAGAGAGAGAGCAGAGCACGAGCAGGGGAGAGGGGCAGAGGGAAAAGCAGGATCCCCGCTAAGCAGGGAGCTAGATGCAGGACTCGATCCCACGACCCTGGGATCATGACCTGAGCAGATGCTTGACCAACTGAGCCACCCAGGTGCCCTCATTTCTGCTTTTTGATACTGTTTTCTCTTTTGCCTTGTTAAAGTTAATATTACTTTCTTTTCCTGTTTGGTTAAAGATTCATAGAGCTTAAAACCATTTGGGGAGGAAAAATCCATTTTCCTATTGACTACATCCTGAGTTATTCCTGACTTTCAGCCTCAATTTTACATTTCCTTTAAACAGGTTTCAGTATCCTATATTTTACAGAAAAGGACAGGTGTGCTGCTCACTGTGGCTATTTCAAGGGGTGCCTTGGAGTAAGGGGTTTGCTTGTACACCTTTGTGACCTCTTCAAGTTTTCAATTTCTGCCATCATGGAATTCTCCCGACCCTCCTTGAGAGTCAGTATGGTTTTGTGGTTGGGAGCATACTGGTGTGAGTTCAAACCCAGTTCCACCACTTGGCTGTGTGAACTTGGATAAAGTTACATACCCTGTCTGGGTCCACGTTCTCTTACCTTTAAAATGGGGACAATAATGGCATTCACTTCAGAGAGTTAAATTGTGAGGTGAGGATTAAAGGAGTAAAATACACATCACGTCCTTGTGTCAGTGACTGGACGCAGTAAGGATGACTTGTGTTATCTATTGTTGTTATCATCACTAATTACAGCTGGGGGATGGGTGGCCGTAACTCCTCCTCAACCATCCTTGAATTCTGGCAGGTGGCTCCTGACTCATCCTGAGATCTTGGGCTGCATCTCCTCATTTGTGTTTCACTCTCTCTGTAAGGCTGTAGGAATGACCTTGAATCATCAGAAGCCAGGGAATAGTAGTCCTTGTGAAAGCTAGGTCTTTATGTATGTTTGTACTTTGAAAACTTAACTTGATAAGTAGAATGGGCTTTTGAACGTAGACCTAAAAATGTGTTTTCAGCAACAACATTCACTTCGCCTGTCATATATTTTAATTCCTGGTTTATAACTAATGACCCGTTCTCTGTGTACTTAGGAATCCTTACATGTCGTTTTCGGCCTTTTTTGTGTGTGTCCCTTCTTTGTACAAACTCGAAAGAGAGGCTGCCTCTCCTAGGATGCGAAAAAATGGGCTGTCCTGAGGTTATCTTGGGCAAGGAGGCTTACTTCTCTGGGCCTTGGTGTTTTTTGTCTGTGAAATGGGTCTAGCGGATCTCCAGGGACGCTTCCTGGTCTCTGCAGGGACTTCCATATTATGGCAATATTCTCATCGGCTTTTATAGACCTTGCAGTGCTGTTGTTCTGATTATATCATCCTCTTGAGCAAGATTCTACGTCCTTTTTATCCCCCCATGGAAGAAATTCTAATATGCTTTCCTTATAAACTGCTTTTAAAATCGCTTTAAAAAGAACTGCCTTTTTCTATCCATCAGAGGCATTTATGATTCATCATTCCCGGTTGTTGTTGTTTATTTGGTGATTTTGTAGCCCCCCTCGGCAGTCACAGAATTGCTCTCAGAAGGGCTTTGAAGAGCTAACATTACAGTCTTCTTGTTGGAACTTGTCCCAGCCCAGATTCTATTTTTAATAAAGCGTGGCACATTGTTTTTCAAAGGTTACCAAATTTTTTACTGATGGAAATAAGATCTCTGTGTTTCTATACCTCCAGACCCTGTGATTTACCACCACAGAGGAGTTTTTTGTTCAGCATCTGGTCATGGAGCAGTTATGCTCTGTGCCCTCCACTTCGCCTTTTGTGCTTCTGTGCGGGGGGCGAGCAGAAGTGTAGGCTCTCGGGTTTGTAGTGTACCTTGCAATTTACATCGTGCTGATGACATTCTGGGTTTTGCTTCATTCTCCCCGCCCCCTGCGAGCAGTAGGTTGGCTGGATACCAGCTACCCTCCCCTCGCAGCCAGGAAACCAAGGCCAAGAGAGGGGAGTGACCAGAACCAAAGGCAAAGTCCTACTGGGAGGAAGAAAATGGCCAAATACAGTCTGAATTACATGCTGTGGGCTTTAGATAACTGGTCTGCAGGATATTAGTTGGCTAATTTTTACTAAACTTTTTATATGACAAAAATAATATATGCTCAGAGTAAAACACATAAATGTTGGGAAGAGAAGATGAGAAGCCCCTTGGTGACCTCCTCATCTCCCAGCCCCACTTCTAGACCCTGGTGATAGTGTTAATAATTTCTCTGGGATTCTTGAAGGGGCTTCCGTGAGCAGGGAGGCAGTGAATGCAGGCAGGCCTGGTCTGCTGTGTTCCCACGTGGGTCCCAGGGTCAAGTGCTGGGCACAAAGCAGGGCTCACTGTCTGTTGATTAATGAATGACATTTCCAGTATTGGCCTACGCACTGTCATTCTCTCACATGTTTTAACTTATTACTGTATCTTGGACAGATTTTCATAGCAGTACCTGTGTGGCAACTTTACTATTTTTTTTTTAAAGATTTATTTATTTGTGAGCACGCATGAGGGAGCAGGAGGGGGGCAGAGACAGGGAGAGAGAGAATCTGAAGCAGATTATGAGCTCAGGGCAGAGCCCGACGTGGGGCTTGATCCCACAACCTCAAGATCACAACCTGAACTGAAAGCAAGAGTTGGACACTTAACCAACTGAGCCACCCAGGCTCCCCGCAACTTTACTTTTTTAAATAGCTGCATGGTATTCCATCATATGGATTACTATAACGTTTTAACCAATTCAAGTTGTTTCTAACTTTTTTTCTGTTACAAACCTTGCCATGAGGACCCTCTGAGACATTGACTGCTGGTTGTTCTCTCAATATCCATTTTCCATTTCTATTCTTTTAAAGATTTTATTTATTTGTTTGACACACACACACACACACACACACAGAGAACAGCAGGGGGAATGGCAAAGGGAGAGGGAGAAGCAGACTCCCCGTCGAGCAGGGGAGGAGGCTCGATCCCAGGTCTCTGGGATCATGACCTGAGCCAAAGGCAGATGCTTAACTGACTGAGTCACCCAGGCGCCCCTCCATTTTCCATTTCTAATGTTCGGTAGTCATAGCTGCTCGGGTGAAGACCGCACTTGCCAGGCTCCCTTGCAGCTAGGTATGGATGCCGTACAAGTGCCCTGGGTGGGAGGCGGGGGTTGTGTGGGTGAAGTTTCCTATTGCTGCTGTAAAAACATAACCACATACTTAGTAGCTTCCAATGACACATTCATTCTCTTAGAGCTCCAGATGTCAGAAGTCCTAAAATCAAGGTGTCAGCTAGGCTGCACACCTTCCAGAGGCTCTAGGGGAGAATGCATTCCCTTGCCTTTTCCAGTTTCTGGAGGCTGCCTACATTCCACAGCCCAGGGCCCTTCCTCCACCTTCACATCCCCTTGGAACTCTGCTTCTGTTGGCCCGTCTCCTCACTGACTCCTGCTTCTTGCCTCCTTCCCCTGTGGACCCTTGTGGTTACACCGGGCCCACCCAGATAATCCAGTGTCATCTCCCCATCTCAAGATCCTTAAATTAATCGTACCTGCACAGTCCTGTTTGCCATGTAAGGTCAGAGATTCACAGGCTCCAGGGATTAGGGTGCGGACATCTTTGAGGGGCCATTATTCTTTCTGTGACAGGCACGCCCGGAGCCTCAGGGTGGTCAGTGAGGAATTCGCTGAGAAGGATGATGGGGTACAGCTAGGTGAAGAAGCTGGGGGAGAGCCTTCAGGTAGTGGGTGGGATGGAATTTGAGGTGTGCCTGGGTGTGTGAGGAATGGCACGAAGGCCGCTGTGACAGGCCAAGCAGTGGGTGGCAAGAGGTGACTATGGAGACAGCAGGGGGAGTCGCTGGTGGTTTTAGAGTAGATTTGTATTTACAAAGAATATTTGTGCTGCCATGTTGACAGCTGACTTGTGCTGACATGTTGACGTGGGGTTAGAGGTGGGCATATGGGTTTTAGAGGCCACTTAGGAGGCTGTCATAATTCAGGTGAGAGATGCCAGTGGCCTGGCCTTGCTGGTGGTGACAGGAGATTAAAGAGAAGCGAATGGCCCTGAGAGATTGAAGGAGAGTGAACCCAAAGACATGGTGGTGGGTGGGTTGGGCAGGACCCCCAAGCTAGATCTAGTGTTGGCCAGGAAGGAGGCAGCATTGTCATTTACTCTGTGGGGAAACACCAGGAAAAGGTTGGATTTGGGGGGAAGGAGAAGGGAATGCTCTAGTTTGGAATAGACTGGTTTTGGGGGCCTGTGAGAGAAGCCATGTTAATACTCATCCAGTCTGAATGAGCTCAGAAGTAAGTTTTCTGGGATGAAGATGAAGTTGGAAATGGTAGCTGCTGCTTGAGGCCCCATGAGTGGTTATTGCCTGGACCCTAGAGAAGCATGGAGAAGAGGGATGAGGGCCTCAGTGCCTGGAGAAGGCCAGCAGCTCAAGGTGCCCCCTGGAGTTGGCAGTGTTTGGAGCACATCAGGGATGAAGTGGGGGTAGAATTCAGGTGAGAGATGTGAAGGTGAAGAAAGAGAGACAAGTCTTACAGAGTGTCATGGACAATCTCTAGCAAATTGTATTAGTTTCCTATTGCTGCTATAACATGTTACCATTCACTCTGTGCCTTACCCATCCAGATTTATCATTTTACAGTTCTGGAGGTCAGAGATCTGAAATGGGCCTCCCTGAGCTAACATGAAGGCAGTACAGGGCTGTGTTCTTCCTGGACGCTCTAGCAGAGACTGTCTTGCCTTTTCCAGTTTCTAGAGGTTGCCTGTGTTCCTTGGCTCCTGACCCCTTTCCTTCATCTTCGAAATTGGCAAAGGCCGGGTACGTCCTTCACACACGTCATCACTCTGATCTGTCATTCTGCTTCTGTCTCCCACTTTTAAGGATGCTTGTGATAACATTGGACCCACCAAGAGAACCCGGAACAGTCCCCCTATTTTAAGCTCGGCTGATTGGCAAATTAATCCCATCTACAACCTGAATCTCCCTTTGCCATGCAAGGTAATCCCCAAATTCTGGAGATTAGAACATGGACATCTTTGGAGGACCATTACCCTGCCTCTACACGTACGTGTTAAAATGTAAACAGAATGGTTTAAGGAGCCCCATGTACCAAGCATTCAGCTTCAACAACGCAATTGTGTCCTCACTTCTCCCCAACTCACCACTGGATTATTTTTTTTAAAGATATTTATTTATTTATTTGATTGAGAGAGCGTGCAGGCACACAAGAGAGAGCACAAGCAGGGTGGAGTGGCAGAGGGAGAGGGAGAAGCAGGCTCCCCGCTGAGCAGGGCTCGATCCTAGGACCCTGGGGTTATGACCTGAGCCAAAGGCAGATACTTAACCGAGTCACCCAGGTGCCCCTCACCACTGGATTATTTAAAACAAAGTTTAGAAGTTATCTGACTCACATGTAGTTGTTTCAGAGTAGAGAGTTCTTTAAAGAAGTTGAGCTATGATGGGACGGTGACACTGGGGGAGGTCACTGGGGGAGAGGTGTGGGAGAGTGTGCACATATGTATTTTTAGTGGGAGGGGCACTAAGGCATGCTAAATTCTTCACTTTGACAGTCAGAGCACTGGGCAGAAATGACATGGTGTCAGCACCTGCCACAAGCCTTCACGACAGGTACGTTCAATTCTGATGGGAAGGATCTAACCATAGAGGAGAGATCGGTTTGGACGAGAGAGGGGTCTCCTTAACAGAGGGACATAGGTTGGAAGGTTTGGGAGTGAAATGAAGGGAGTTCTTCTCTGCTGGTTTAATTTCATTCAATTAAAAAAAAATTTTTCCCTTTTGAGTCAGATGCCAGTGAGAGACACAAAGGAGATCTAGGGGACTGGAAGTTTTGATGAGCTCCGGGGAAGTTGGAAATAGTCATCATGGCATGGAGAATGAGTGCATGAGTGCCCTGGAGAGACATTGTCGGGAGCAGGACACATTCAGGTCTACTTCGGTGAATTCGGGTGAATCCAGTCCACTTGGTTGTGTGACTTCCATTTAGCATTGCACATCTGTGTGGGTGTATATGTTCAGAGAAAGTGGACAATTTGGTTCCTACTGGGTTGGTTTTTTGCTAGGTGGTGTGCCCAAAGGACAAGGTTAGGGTTGTTTGTAAGAGCAGCGGAAATCATGATCCCTGGACTCTTAAGCTGAATAAGAAAGGAGTGAGAGGTTCTGGGGAGTGAATGGAGCTGGGGTGTTGGGATGCTTCAGGAATCCATCAGGCAGGGCTGAGCCTGGATCGACTTCAGGGCAGTACCAGATGCAGAGTACGTCTTTGGGAGTGAGGCACTAGAGTGGAGTGGAGTAAAAGACAGCTGGAAAATAGGACATCCAGCTACTGAGAGAGCAGGCTGTGGGACTGCTCTTCCACATGGGGATGGAGACCACCCCAGATGATGGCAGGAGATGGGGAATAAAGGTAGGACTTCTGTGAGTGGAGGGCAGCCAAGAAGAGGAGACAGGAAGGGCCTTGCAAGCACTGCTAGACGTGGGCCTCAGAAGGGCAGGTGTTTTGAACAGGTTATTTCTCTTAAACATTGCCTTTCATATGAGTAATCACGTCCCCAACTCCCCCTCCAGTGGGAACGTATTCAGATAGGTAGAAAAAAGCAGACTCGATCCAAGAATTCCTGAATAGCAAAAATCATGGATTAACTTGAATATATGGCTACCTCATAAAGAGAGATTTAATGAGCTCTGTCTCCATGTGCTATACTTTTATATCTGACATTCCTCCTGGGCTCTAAGCCATATATTCTAATGTTGCTTCAGATATGGCTGTGGGTGTATTTAATATGCATTATTTATATTGATTGATGATTGAGATGTAGCTTTTTTGAAAGATTTTAGTGATTTGTGTCTATACCATAAAATCCTGCTATAATATGGTAAGTATTATTTAAAAGATTCAGTGTTGTGTATGGGGTTGCGTTATTGTTGATGAAAACCACACACACACACGAAAAGATAGTGAAACTGTCGAACGCACAGGTGACCACTGGACTCAAAGTCTCAGACGACAGGAAAAGGAGTTCAGCTTGGTGGGCCGTCTAATGGGCGTAGAAGACACGGGAAAGCAGGATATTATGACAAGGGGATGGAACTGCCATTTCTGCTGTGGTTCTGTTTACTTAAAATTGGGTCATTTTGTATTTAACATTTTCTTGTTGACAAGTGACCATTTTGACTGGTTCTCGGCCCTCTCTTCCTGTGAGAGGAGATGCCAGTTATACGAATCAAGAATAAGTAGCAGCGGGGCGCCTGGGTGGCACAGCGGTTAAGCGTCTGCCTTCGGCTCAGGGCGTGATCCCGGCGTTCTGGGATCGAGCCCCACATCAGGCTCCTCCTCTAAGAGCCTGCTTCTTCCTCTCCCATTCCCCCTGCTTGTGTTCCCTCTCTCGCTGGCTGTCTCTATCTCTGTCAAATAAATAAATAAAATCTTTAAAAAAAAAAAAAAAAAAGAATAAGTAGCAGCAACAGATTTATATTTTATAAAACATAGTGGTGTCTCTTCCTTTCTATAATACCTGTCCCCTCATCTTTGAGATTCTGTGAACTGGGTCTTCTGTGATAGCCTGAGGATGTGAGAAGGCTGTGGAATGGTGGCAGAGCCATGGGTTGATGTGGAGCCTGACCTCCCCCCTGCCCAAACTGCTGACCTTGTTGGACTGAACTTTGGTCACTTTTCCTCATCCCAGCAGACTTGTCTGGGCCTTTGGGGAGCAGTGGTGATCGGTATAGTATTGCTGTGGCCACTTGGCCTTTAGCGGTTTATTCGATACGGTTGCTGTGCATAGCATTTGTTAAGATCGTGCGCTCCCAACTGTGACTCCTGGGTTTAAGTCCTAGCTCTGCCACTTACTGACTGTGGTTCTTGGGCAAATTTTTAACTGTCGTAAACCTTATGTTCCTGTTTGTTAAATGGGGATTATAATTGTACTTACCTGTAGGATTGTTGTGAGAATAAACAGTGCAGTCCCCGGCACGTAGTGGGACTACCCAGTAACTTCCCCCATCTTGTTGGAGCATTAAACTTGGCCTCACATGACTTACCAATTTGATGCATTTGGGAAGTGTTGGGTTTTAAAGCGTATTGCTCCCTCATTCACAATATTCCTTGGACATTTCACTTTCCCGGGTAGGCTTTTCTCTGACTATCCCATTTAAAGCTTTAACTATCTACTCTCCAGCCCGCCCATGCCTCTCCTCCACCCCTTCTCCCTGAGGTCCACACCCTCATTTCCTACTTTATTTTTCGTCGCTGCACTTACCACTTTCCAGTGTACTGTCTGGCGTATTTGCTTTTTCTTTCCAGCCATCTTCATCTGCCGCATTGTGAGCTCCATGAGAGTGGGCTTCCTTGTCTGTTTCATTCACTGTTACAGTGTCGTGCCTAGAACGGTGCCTGGCACATAGTGGGTACACAAGAAATCTTCATCAGATGAGAAAATTGACTTAGAGAGTGGGGGCATGAATCTTTATACCACTAAGTGTTACAAAATCTGCCGAGCTTAAACATGTTTTATTCACAAGTTCTTAATGATAGTTTGCTTATTTGCGTATCTCAAACCAGCTTTCCTAGTAGAAGATAATCGAAGCCAAGTAGAACAGGTTTGAAGGGATGATTAAGGTGGATGAGGAGAAGAATAAGGCTGACATTATTAACTCAGTTACTGATTTACTTCTGACACCTTTTTCCTAGCACGAACATCACCAACCACCATGAGGACCGGGGGGATCAATAGTGGACTCTCCTAAGAGTCTGTTGTCCATTTCACCTACAACAGAACTTTTATTTTTCTCTTTTAGGGCACCAATGCCTCTGCTCTGGAAAAAGACATTGGTCCAGAGCAGTTTCCAATCAATGAACACTACTTTGGATTGGTCAACGTAAGTATTCAAAAATGTATTATTTTTATCGAATGTTTTAGAATACTTGAAGCAACTCCATGACAGTTTTCCTTATTACCGATTTTTAAGTAATTGTTCACGTGCCTTAGTTCCTAGGAATGGCAAATGTTGGGGAGGGAGAAGTTTAGTCCAGTTTTTAAAAGCGTCAGTTGTCCCAGAAAAAAGGATTTAATTACTGCATTGTTGGGTCGGATTCTCACTTGCCCCTCTCTGCTTATGAGATATCCTTTGTATATATAACTTTTGGAGCAGTTTTATTAGACTTTATGGCCAGATCTGCTTGTATCATCTGGACGAGCTCCTTGGGCATTCTTTGTTTCAGTATGCATCAGTACAACCAGTACACTTCAACAGTGTTACCAGCTCATCACCAGCAACTCTTTAACAATATAACTTGACAGTGGTGCTTAAAACGGGTGGGTTGTGGGGGGAAAACCAGGACCAGTGTATCTCAGAATTCCTTGGCCTCATTTTATCTGTGCTCAGCAGTGGCTCCCCTGTGTATGGCCACACTAAGCAGGCTCTGCTTCCTTGGTAAGTTGGCTATGACTAAGTAGTAAGGAAGTATTATCCAGTACTGTTGCGCGCTTTCTTCCTCACCTGATCCTTTCCCTCTGGCACGAAGGTTTTCCACGCATCAGGTGTTAACTCATAAGTACCGGGTTTTCTGGAATAACTGCTCTGAGCAGAATCTGTCCGTACCCAAGTGTAACAGGGAGTAATTTCCACTGGGGAAGCTAGAAAAATATTCGCAGCGAGTGAATGCCACTTGTGGCTAATGGAAAAAACATTGGCCTTAAAGTAATGCAGACCTAAGTCTGAATTGTGCCCGTGCTGTTTACTAGCTGTGTGTAATCTGGAGCAAGTCACTTGGCCTCACTGAGCCTTCGTTTCCCCATCTGTAAAATGGAGACCGTACGACATCTATCTCTTGGGTTATAGTGAAGGATCCGTGAGAGCTCCTGTTGAAGATCCTGACGTGAGGCTGAAGCACACTGTGGACACTCAGTGAATGTTGGTTCCTTTTCTTTCCCAGGAGTCACTCCCTGGATCGAGGCCAGGCATTACTAAAGGGTGTCTAGGTAAAGGTGGAGACACTGAGTCCAAGGGAAAAGGCTTTAAGAAGGAAGTCTAAAGTACTAGAATATAGGGCATTGTGTTGGCAAAATACTGACTTCTAATTTTAATAGTTTTTTTAGCCATTATGCACAGGTCTCTGCTTAGCTCTATGAAGATAGTCACTCAAGTTGTGAGAAATTCTGCTTGAGCTAGGGAAAATACAAATGGGGAGAAAAAAGAATTAAGGCTATTTCCTAGTTTGTGGAAGCATTGTGAGATTAAATTTATTAATAGCTTCATTTATGTTCACTTCCAATGGTAATTCATGAAAGTTCCAGCTTCTCTTTAAAAAGAGGTTTGTCTCCTATTACATAATTGTGTCAAAGTAGATTAAAATATGTAAAAATAGGAAATGTTCTGTCTTAGCATGCGTAGAAATGTCACATTAAGTATGGCGGAGCATCTGTCTCACTCTTGGGAAAATGACACACAAGCCAACACCCAGTCTTGAGAAGATGTTCAGGTTCTATTTTAATCTTACACAGCATTTTGAAAGCTATGTTATTAATCTTGTGATTTCTTTAAATTTTTTCCTTTTCATTTTCGTGTGTGTGGAAAATTCTAAAGGGATAGGGATCGTCGCAGCTGTGTTCTTCCCCAGAGTTGGTGTCACAGTTGGTTGGAAACCAGTGAGATGATGACATCTCTTTCATCATAATCTGAGTATCCATGGTTTTTGAGAGGAACAAAATATGGTGTGGGCCCTAATGGGATTATGTAGGAGACCAGGAACTGAGCGCTGTTGTGTTGGGACGCTTGCCATCTTGGCAGAAACGAGATGGAGGGTGACTGAGGAGTTTGAGGGGAAGAAGCCGGTGGGATGACCTCGGGGGGGCATCTCTTTGCCTCCGTTGCCCTGGAGAAAGTGAGGACATGCGTTCTGAAGCAACGCGCAGGGGCACTAGCTAATCTCGAAAGAGAAAAACTAAAACAAGTTCCCGTGTAGTTAAGGCAAGTGGTTCCTGGTTCCTGGATTTCTTTCTGATTTGGATTTTTATTTTCTGTTGTAGGAGTTTCCATGTGTTGCATTGTGACCTCTCTTAGACAGCTACTTTCCTGGGTCGCCATATTATGTCCATTTTTCTCCTTTCTCTCTCTTTTTTAACCACCAGAAGGTCTCCTTAGATTTTTTTTTTTTAAATCAAGGCTCAGTGCTTATCATTTTAGGGACTTTTATTGGGCCGGAGAGGCCCCAGGCTGATGTAAACTTGTATTCATTTCCCTGTTGCTCAGATAGTCCCTGGCGTTGCAAGTGGTTTACTAGTCTCTAACATGGCGGGGTGCTGCTACTGGGAAATCTGGGCCGGTTCCTGGGGGCTGGACGTCTCCGGACCACGAGCTGAAACATCCCTGTTGTCCTTTGGCAGTTCGGAAATACGTGCTACTGTAACTCCGTGCTTCAGGCCTTGTACTTCTGCCGGCCGTTCCGGGAGAATGTGCTGGCATACAAGGCCCAGCAAAAAAAGAAGGAAAACTTACTGACGTGCCTGGCAGACCTCTTCCACAGCATCGCCACACAGAAGAAGAAGGTTGGCGTGATCCCACCAAAGAAGTTCATTTCGCGGCTGAGAAAGGAGAACGGTGAGCAATGTGTGTAAGGGTCTGAAGTAAGAATGCATAGTTCCGCGGCTGCTCCACATGACTCTCCCCTCTTCCTTTTTTTTTTTTTTTTTTTAAAAAGGGTAAAGAGTTTGGCCAACTACTCGAAAATCACTTTTTTTAAAAAGAAATTGTAATTCTCCTTTCCCACCTCGTAAACATAAAATAAAGCTGGGTAAAAAACATGCTTATCAATTCAGATTTATCATTCCATTTTGGAATGGTCTTTTATTTGCCCCACATTGGGAGGAGTTTTTTCTGGGTAGGACCTTTGCGCGAGAGAAATTGCCCAAGGCAGCCTTCTAAGCAGAACGCTGATTGGAATAAATAGGTTGGTGCAATAATGGAATAAAATAGTACTCTTACAAACTTGTCATAAGTGATTAAAGTAAATGTATATTCTCTAATCAGAGCCTTTGCTGTTTTAAAAGTAATACCTCTGACTTTTGCCTATGACCATTGAAAGATATTAAATTGATATCTTTATATTATAAAAATGCCCTGCTGTCACCTGATTTTTTTTTTTTTTCCATTTCTGGTTTTCCTATCTTCTTTTTCGGGAAAAGTGGTAGTAGAGACTCAGTTATTCCAGAAGCTTTGCGTTGGTAATTTCTACGACTAGAAGTAGTTGATATGGCAACTTGTGTTTATCCTAGATTTCCGCCTTACTCCAGCAGACTTGCACAGTTAATCAGATGTTTGTTTTATAAAGTCTCATTTAATTTGATTGCTGTCTTTTAAAGTTGTTGTAGTTTATACGTACCAGAATAAAAATAATGTGAGCGGGAAGCAGAGCGCTCCCGAGCCTCGTGGCGAACATGATTAATAATGACGTTTCACAGCTGCACGCATCTCTTGATGGTTTGTCCTTATGGCAGGGAACAGCAGTAGGCTTCTGGAGTCGTTTGTATTTGGTTTCAGAACACCATCAGATAGATACACGTATCCCCCATCTCCCAGGTGTGTTTCATCTAAACTGCTTCCAGTCTGGTCCGGGGTTTAATATGATCTTTGGGAAGAGACCCCAGTTGCTCTAGATAAATTGCAGAATGAATAATTGATCGTTGGCAGTCACGTCATATTAAATATTGATATTTTATCAGCGAACCCGTGAAATCATTTCTGGGGTGTTCTGTAGGATAAATAAAAATTTTGGTTGCATTTTATATACGTGATGACTTTAGGGAGATAGGGTAAGTGTAGTTCTTGGTGAGTGGTAGAGAAAAGGATAATGAACAAAAATTCTTCTACAGTGTACCCATTAAAGTTGCAAAATAGAGATGAGTATCATCTGTGCTACCTGTCCACTTGACATTTCAATATAAAAATTGAAGTGGGCACGTAGAATTCAGCATTTACTTTGCTTTTCAAGAACCAGAGGTTGAAATAATGACCTTCTCTTTTCCAGATCTCTTTGATAACTACATGCAGCAGGATGCTCACGAGTTTTTAAATTATTTGCTAAACACTATTGCGGACATCCTGCAGGAAGAAAAGAAACAGGAAAAACAAAACGGAAAATTAAAAAATGGCAACATGAATGAACCTGCAGAGAATAACAAACCAGAACTCACCTGGGTCCATGAGATTTTTCAGGGAACGCTGACCAATGAAACTCGATGCTTGAACTGTGAAACTGTAAGCACTGAGAGGGCTTTCGTGTGATTTGCTTGTGCGTACTTGTACAGGCTCTGTTTTGCATGAGTGTGCTGTGGTCTGCAGCGCCCAGCAGTCGTCCGCGGTATATGCGGATGATTCTGTTGATGTATAGGAGCCCCAGGGGCAAACTTTTGGAAGCATGTCTCCATCCAAGGTGTCTCTGCTGGCTAAAGCAGACAGATGAGGGGAAAGTCTCAAAAACTGGATTGCTTTGAGTCATGGGCAAATTTGAAGGTCCACAAATTGAACTGTTAAACTGGACTCCACCAGTTGTCTTGGATTTTGCTCATGCGAGACGTAGAATAGACCGTCTCCCCAACTTAAAGGAATCAGCTGTGGGTTGGTGAACTTGAAGTTGGAAGTCGGGCTTGGCTTTTGATTCCACTGCAGTTAGCTGGGCGTTTGGCGAGTCCCTTACGGTGCTGTTGCCAGGGCTGGGCGGGCTCATGTGTTTGGATGAGTCTGGCACACGGTAGGCACTTACTATAGTTGAATTCGAAGACGTGGTCTCTGGAGCATGACTCAGGATGTCGCGTTTGCTTGGTATATTTGATTTAACTCTGTGAGTGGCCTCATAATTTGGTGCTTAAAAGCCCAGCTTTAGGGGCGTCTGGGTGGCTCAGTCGTTAAGCGTCTGCCTTTGGCTCAGGGCGTGATCCTGGCGTTCTGGGATGGAGCCCCACATCAGGCTTCTCCGCTGGGAGCCTTCTTCTTCCTCTCCCACTCCCCCTGCTTGTGTTCCCTCTCTTGCTGGCTGTCTCTCTCTCTCTCTGTCAAATAAATAAAATCTTTATTAAAAAAAGAAAAAAAAAAAAGCCCAGCTTTAGAGCCAGGCTGCTGAGTTTGTATGCCGGTTCTCCTGTGCCTTAGTTATGGGTGACTGGGCATATTATTCAACCTCTCTGTCTTCACTCTCCTCATCTGTAAATTGGATCGATGAGAGCACCTATGTCATAGAGTCGTTTGGGAGGATGAAATGAGTTAACAGTTGGAAAGCACACAGAGCCGTGCTTGGCACGTAGCAAATATGCAATAAATGTCAGCTATTACTGTTTACTATAACTACTAACAACATAGCAAATCTCTGAGTTCATTAGCAGTCTCAGAGTTTCTTTACATCATAGGAAAAATTCTGTAGGATTGTGCATTTTTCTGGAAGAGAGAGCGAGTACCTCTCATTAGTTTTTGCAAAGGAACTAGGACCCAGAAATGATTAAGATGTGGATATAAGTGGGAGGCTCTTTGTTTTTTGGCAGTCTTTCTCCTGTCCTTTTAAACAGTTTTCAAATCAACATTCTGATTTGTTCATTGTAGAAACAACTAGAAAATATAGCTAAGCAAAAAGAGAAAAAGAGAGTAAAAGTTACCAGTGATCTCCCCACCCAGAGATGATAAATTTGAAACATTTTCTAAAAATTGTGATCACATTTGCCCAGAGAGAACCACTTGAACATTTTGAAATATATCCTGCCAAAACATTCTCTACACATACTTTTCTATCTAGAGATCTTTCCTCCCTCCCTTTCTCCTTCTGTCCCTTTATATTTTATATTCCGGTAAAATCCGAATGAATACAGAAGTAGAAGAGTAGAGTAAATCCCATATGGGTATTACTATGCTTGTTAACACGTCGGCCCATCTCGATCATTTCTTGTTTCATGCCTTCTCCCCCACCCTTGCCAACCTGGTCATTTTTAAGCAAATCTCAGATAATTTATCATTTCATTTATAGTTTCTTCATCACTTTGTTACATATCTCTAAAAGGTAGGACATCTTTTTTTTTTTAAACAAAAGTACAGTACCATTATCACACCTAAAAATAATTCCTTTAAATCATTATTCACTTAGTGTTCAGGTTTCTCTGATTATGTCGTATTTTTTTTTAGCAGTTGGTTAATTCACGTAAGGATCTAAACATCATCCACAGACTGCCTTTAACCAGCTATGTCTCAGTCTATAAGTTACCACCCACTGCTCCCCCTCCCTTCCTTTTTTCCTTGCAATTTCGTTATTGAAGAAATCATGTTTGTCCTGTAGAATTTCCCACATTCTGGAAGCATCCTGTGTTGTTAACAGGTACAGTAAAATGGCAGTATGTTTCTGCCATCCTACTCTGTCTTTATTTAACCCTATTTTCTATTCTTTTTTCTTTCTTGCCTTCTTTTGTATCAATGAAATAATTTTTTTTTTTTAAGATTTTATTTATTTATTCATTCGACAGAGATAGAGACAGCCAGCGAGAGAGGGAACACAAGCAGGGGGAGTGGGAGAGGAAGAAGCAGGCTCCTAGCGGAGGAGCCTGATGTGGGGCTCGATCCCAGAACGCCGGGATCACGCCCTGAGCCGAAGGCAGACGCTTAACCGCTGTGCCACCCAGGCGCCCCAATGAAATAATTTTTTAATATTTTGCATCTACTGTATTGTTAGTTTCAAATTCTCTTAGAGGTTACTCTGGAGACTGCAATATACATCTTTGCCTTAGTTAATTTTTTACCACTTTCCCAACATTGCTGGAACTTATGGAATACTTCATCTCCTTTTCCTTCTTTTGTGTTATTGTTTTGTGATAAACTCGTAATTTTTAACATTTCAGATGTTTTAAATCCATTGCAGTTTTTTATTCTTCTTGCTACCGAATGTATTTTTAGAATAACTTAATTCCCTTTTAAACATCAAAATCAGGGCCATATTGTAAATATTATAATTTGCAGATTTATAGTCTTTTTTTTTTTTTCTTTCTTCCCTCTTTTTAATAAGGGAGTATTCCTGGCACCATCCTCATCTTCCTCTTGCATCTGTTCTGTCACCAAGTTCTGTCTGTCGTATCTCTTTTTCATCCTCTACTTCTCTCAGTTCCCACTGCTCACACCCTGGCTCAGGGCGCCCCTCAGCTCCTGACTGGCAATCTCTGCTAAACTGCAGTAACTTCTTACCGGATTTTCTGCCCTTTCGCTTGCCTCTTCCATGTTACTATCCAGTCCAACTAATAGCAATCTGTCTGTTCTTTGACTGTTTGGTAGATTTTGCAACTTATTTTTGTATCCCTAAAACACATCGTTCAGTTTGGCTTGTCTTTTGTCTTTATATGAATGAAATAATACAATGTGTATTCCTCTGTGTACTGTGTTTTGGTTTTGCTTTTTTGTTGAGTATCCCTTGTGAGATTCATTTGTGTTGTTGCATGATGCTTTCATTCTTTTTCATTGCCGTATAGTATTCCATGCGTGAATACGTGACAGTTCACTAGTTTATTTCACTGTTGGTGGATATTTGGTTGTTTCCAGTTTGGCGCAACTATGAGCAATGCTGCTGTGAACATTCCAATGCATGCAATCAAGTGTACATAAATCTATCTATATATATTTTTTCTCTATATTTTTTAGGTCCTATGGTATGCTTATCAGAAAATTTCAAATCCCCAAAGTGCTTGTCCCATTTTACACATGCAGTGTATGATCATTCTCATTTCTCCACATTGCTGTCTATACTTACTCTTCCTAGATGGCTTCACTTTGGGTAATATAGTGGCTGTGTAGCTGAGTATTATTTTATTCCGTAAATACCTCCCCCTGCCTCACACCTGCTGTGGAAAGGCACAGATACTGAGGATACAGTGAGAGCCTTGCCTTTCTGGAACTTTCACATGGGAGACAGACATTAGTAACAAAGTGTATAATGAGTTTTGTCATGACAATTGTAAAATGCTATGAAGGAGAAGTACAGAGTACCCTATGAGCTTATGACACAGGAACCAGAACAGTGGGTTGGTGCATTTCTACGGTTAGCCGGGAAACCTGCAGCAGACGGTGTAGCTGGGCTGGTCCTTTTGGTTATATTTGAAATTAACACAGTTACTAAAACCATCCTGTGGAAAACTCGGTAGGAGTTTTCAGGAAGGCTCAGATGATAGGCTTAGTCACATTTGTAGTTTCTTTATCTATGAACAGGTTATTCGATCCCAAAAAATGCAAATAATGCACCCTCAAATATTTGTATGGCAGAAACTATCACCTAGCCTGTTACTTTCCTGGAGGGTTACCATTAGATGTGACGCCTGTACCCAGAGATCCCCTTCAAAACTTCTGGATGATGGCAGGATGCCTGGGTGGCTCAATTGGTTAAGCATCTGCCTTCAGCTTAGGTCATGATCCCAGGGTCCTGGGATCGAGCCCCGTGTTGGGCTCCTTGCTCAGTGAGGAGCCTGCTTCTCCCTCTCCCTCTGCTGGTCCCTCTGCTTGTCCTGTCTTGCTCTCTATCAAATAAATAAATAAAATATTTAAAAAAAAAAACTTTTGGGTGATGCCATAGTTTGTTATAACAGGATTCCAACCATTATACTTGGTTTGTGGAAGTAAAAGCTGAATGTATGAGTCTGTCTTTATGGAGGATGGCATGCTCTGAAAAACCTGTATTTTTTATTTCTTTTTTTTTAAGATTTTATATATTTGAGAGAGAGAGCACGAGCGAGGGGAGGCAGAGGGAGAAGCAGACTCCCCGCTGAGCAGGGAGCCTAATGTGGGGCTCGATCCAGGACCCCGAGATCATGACCTGAGTTGAAGGCAGATGCCTAACCGACTCAGCCACCCAGGCATCCCTGTATTTTTTATTTCTTAAAGTGATTAGACTTGAGGCAGGAGTTTTCTCTGGTGTTACTTAGGTAATCACCTCCATTTCTTAGATCCTTTAACTGGATGGGATCCTAGGAGTCATCCAATCCTTCCCTGCCAGTGCCCGCGTCCCTTCTGTGACATCCTAGCCAGTTGGTCACCAGCATCTGCTGGCCTCTGACCAGAGATGGGGAACTCAATCTCTCTGGGCGATGCATTCCATTTTTAGAAAGCTCTAATTGTTAGAAAAGCCCTCTACTTTCTAAGAAAATCCATAGCCTGCAGGCTGTTTTTGAGGACTTAGTGTAAAAGAAGACCTACCATTTAAGTTTTCTTTCCCAGGATGAGAAATATGGGGCCCCCTTTGAGTACTGTCCTCTGCCCGAGGCAGGCGAGCAGCCTTTAGATGGTGCTTCAGCCACCGTTGTGAAAGCTCACAGTGGGATTCAGCTCTGCTAGATCCTCTGCTGCAAATTAGCCCCCGGGGGAGCGGGGAGCCTTGCCATTGTAGCCACCCCAGCCGCTGGTTCCTCCAGTTGCGCAAAACGCTTTGTGCCCTCCTTCTGGCTTTCAGAAAATATGATTTTTCCCCCCTTGGTCTCACCCGTTGTAAATGTTGCTTGTGATTGCAGTGCAAATGTCAGCTGAGAGATTTATGGAGACAAACAGTTTCACCCTGCAATACACTTGGAGAGACTATTTTAAGGCGGGTAATTCAGTGCACACTTTCCCGTATAACCTTGATCGGGGCACTTAAGAACTGCGGCCTGGGGATTTTCCAGCCTAGCCTTAGGGCTCCTTTGGTTGTTCTTTGCTTGGTTCATAAGATCTGCGGGGCCACTTGGAGCTTAATTTTGTTGTTGTTGTTAATTTCCCCCCTTTCCATTTAAGTTGAGTTTTTGCTTTGCAAACCTGTGGTTTTTAGTGCTTCCTGGGGGCTTTAAGGCACATTTATATCTGTCACTGGAGCCAAAAGTTTATCTAAAGAACTGCTTTATTAAGTACCAATTGCACGGCTCCTTCTTGCTTCATTTGCAGAGGTTAAAATTGATTCAGTAGAGCTTCTGAGCCCTTTACAGAAGAGGAGTGGGGATGGGAGATGTGGCCAGGTGAGATCACTGAGCCATGATTCTGAGTCCCTCGGGGTGGGCTGTCGTTACCACCTGTCCTAAGCCCGCGGCTCTGTCACTGACCTGAGACAGCACATTTTCAGTTCCTGGCTGATCATCGCAGAAGAGCCGCCTGGCCACCTTTTCTGCTAAGCCAAGGAAAGGAGTCTGGGGGTTCGAAGCACATCTGAGTATGATGTTAATTACTCAGGACCTTTGGAAAGCTCATGATTTATATGTATGCCTACATATTAATTTGTCCTATTAGTTGATTTGTAATCAATTAAACAGAAGAGCAGGTAGGGTCACTTAATTTTCCTAGATATCTTTTAAGCCAGTTTTGGGGTAACTCCATGCCCAGAACTGGGGAGAAGAAAGAATAAGATGTAGCCTGTGCTTGCTGGGAGTATTGGAGTCTCAGTGACATATATGTTTCCTTGGAGACAAGCTGTATTTTCACTTAGACCAAAATGCGATCCTTGAGTGTGGGAAGAAAATGGTTTCATTATCTGGCAGCTTTCTGGGGAGACAGGAAGGCAAAAAAAATAGGGAAAAAAATTGTTTGATCACCCATTGCTTTTGACTGTTTCATTCTGAGTCGGGGGAGAGAAAAACCCTAATGGAAGGGTTTAGAGCCATGTGTGTTCAGATCCCCCAAAGGGTTGATCTATCTGAGTAGTGTTTTCTCACACTCTAAATTCTGGAAGCAGTTTACACTGGGAATTGGGGAAGTTACAGTAACTTTTTTCATTTAGTTAATTAGGTTTGTACCTTTCTCCCCTCCCTAAAATAATTAAGAAATGATTTGCATCCAGCAGGAGACAATATTTCTTTGTCTTTGCACCCTTCAAGTAAAAGCTTTCCTACATCTGATACTCCCTCTCTAAACTATATACGATCTCAGTTGGCTCTGATTGTTTTATTTTCCCCTAGAGAAGGACCATTTAGGTTTAAAAAGTTTTACTAATTAAAAGATATAATACCTATGGATTATTTTTTACAAATCAGACACGGGAATGTATAAAAAGAAAATCATTTATAATTCTGCTATCCAGATGCCACCACTGGCTATTAGAAATCATTTGTTCAGTTATATATTCATGCATTTAAGAAATATTTGTGGGGTCCCCACTAAATGCTGCAAATTATTTTATGTACTAAGGATATAGCATTTAAAACAGACAGAAAAGATAGTCCCCGCTCTTTTGTTTACTAAATATACACATTTGAAGCTATACTTTTCCCTTTAAGCACTGCATTAGCCGCATCCCACAAATTCTGACTTTTCTTTGTCATTAGTTCAAAATATTCTCTAATTTCTCTTGTGCTTTTTTCCCTTTGATCCATGTATTACTTAGAAGTAAGTTGTTTAACTTGCAATTATTTAGATTTCCCTAGATGCCTTAATTTTATTGATTTCAGATTTAATTCTGTGTGGTTAGGGAATATATTCTGTGTTATTTCAGTCTTTTAAAATTTACTGGGACATGTTTTATATCCTAACACATGGTTTATCCCAGTAAATGTACTTTAAAACAAGGTCTCTCAACCTTGGAACTATTAATATTTAAAGTCAGATAATTCTTGGTTGTGGGGGCTGCCCCCTGTGCATCATGGGATGTTTAGCAGCCTCCCTGGCTTCTACCTACTAGATACCAGTGGCAGCCCCCAGCAGGTGACAGCGAACTCGTGTCCAGACATGGCCAGATATCCCTTGGAAGGAAAATTTCCCCTTGCTGAGAACCACTGGTGGAACAGAATATATATTTTGTAGTTATAGAGTTCTTCAGATTTTCTATGTTTTCCTTGATTTCCCCACAGTCTTTCTATTAGTTGCTGAGAAAGGGGTGTTAGAATACCTAACTACGATTGTAGCGGCACTGGGGTGGTGCAGTCAGTTATGCATCCAACTCTTGGTTTCGGCTCAGGTCCTGAGATTGAGCCCCCGTTGTTGGGCTCCGTGCTCAGCGGGGGGTCTGCTTGAGATTCTCTCTCCCTCTGCCCTTCCTGCTTGTGCGTGCTCTCCGTGTCTCTCTCTCTAATAAATAAATCTTTTTTAAAAAAAATCTTAACTATAGTTGTGGGATAATTTTATTTTCTTCCTCTAATTCTGTCAGTTTTTGCTTCATGAAACTTTTACTTTTTTTTTTAAAGATTTATTTGAGAGAGAGAGCAGGGGGAGGGGCAGATAGAGGGAGAGAGAATCCTCAAGCAGACTCTCTGCTGAGCACAGAGCCCAATGCAGGGCTTGATCCCAAGACCCTGAGATCATGACCTGATCCAAAATCAAGACTCAGCTGCTCAACTGATGAGCCACCCAGGCGCCCCACTTTTTTTTTTTTTTTAAGATTTATTTATCTTAGAGCATGAATTGGGGGGAGGGGCAGAGGGAGAAGGAGAAAGAGAATCTCAAACAGACTCCCTTCTGAGTGTGGGGCCTGACAAGGCAACGCAGGGCTCAGTCTCACAACCCATGAGATCACCACCTGAGCCAAAATCATGAGTCAGTCACTCAACTGACTGAGCCACCTGGGCGCCCCTTGTTTACTTTTTAAAAAACAACTTTATTGATGTATAGCTTATATGCCATCAAGTTTATCCTTTCAGTAATTTTTAAAGTAATTTCCTGAGTTGTGCAGCTATCATCATAATCCAGTTTTTTTTCCTAATTTTTATTGGAAACCATAATCCAGTTTTAAAACATTTTTATTACACCAGTAAGATCCCTTGTACCTAGCAATTAATCTCTGTTGCCAGCCTCAGGCCACCACTAATGAATGTTTATTCCATTAATGTTTAATGTAATTACTGGTAGGGGTGGGTTTGGGGCTCCCACTTTACTATTTGTTTTCTATTTATTTCCCCTCAGTTTTTTGTTTTTATGTTCCTCCTCCTTTGCTTTTATTGAAAAAATTATTTTAATACATATATATATATAGTTATATGTACATATATATTTGTATAAACGATTCCATTTTAATATTCATCTTAGTATGTATTTGTGTGTATGTTGTTGTTTGGCTGTTTCTCTAGAGATCATAATATACATTAATTATTGTTCACAGTCCACGTACAGTTAATAATGTCACTGTTTCATATAAAACAGAAAGCTTGTAACTGTCCAGGTGCATATTCCTTCTGCCTGCCCCCACCTTGCCTTGTCCTTATGCTGTCGTTGTCGTATGGATTACATTTACATATATCATAAACCCCACAGGGCAATGTCAAAGTCACTATTCTTGATGCTCTTCATTCTTTCTTGAGGATCAGGGTTTCCATCTGGTATTATTTCCCTTTGGCTTGAAGAACTTCCTTTAACCTTTTTTTTTTTTTTTCTTTTTTGCAGTGCAGGTCTGTTAATGATGAATTCTCTTTATTTTGCCTTCATTCTTGAAGGATCTATTTATGGGCTATTGACGGGTTGGGTTTTTTTTTTTTTTTTTAAGCACATTAAAGATGTTGTTCTACTGTCTCTGCCCTCCATAATTTCTGATGAGACATCAGCTTCCAACTGAACCATTCTTTTGTAATATGTCATTTTTCTCTCCATGTTTTTAAGATTTGCTTTTTACCTTTGACTTGTTACAGTTGGATTATGCTGTGCCTTGGCTAATTGTCTTTGTATTTATCTTACTTGGTGTCTGTTGAGCATTTTGAATCGATAAATCGATAAATTATGTTTTTCACCAAATGAGGAAATATTTCGCCATTATTTTTCAAATAGCTTTTCTGCTCTATTCTCTCTCCCCTTCTGAGACTCCAATTATATGTATGATATTTTCTAACAGTTTTCTGAGTATCTGTTAATTTTTATTTCATCTTTTCTTTTTCTTTATTCTTCTCATTGGATAATTTTCTGTTGAATTGTCTTCCAATCCCCTTTTTCTTTCCTTTGTCATCTCCAGTTTGTTGTTAGGTCCATCTGGTGTATTAATTTTTCAGTTCTGGAATTTCCATTTGGTTCTTCTTCTTCCTTTCTTTTTTTTCCTATTTGCTGAGATTTCTTATCTGCTAAAAAAAAAATCTCGTCTGCTAATTTCAATATCTGCATCAGCTGAGGATTGGTTCAGTTGTCTTAAGAATGTCTCCCATTAAGTGGGTGATGGACATTGGGGGGACATAGTTAGCTGAGTTTTATAGTTTTCTGGAGGAGTGTAGGAATGGCAAGATCTTAGTCATTCCTGGAGCCAGTCTTTCATTTTAGTGAGGGAGAGTCAGACAATAAAAAAATGCAAATAAAACATTTATAATATGAAGTCATTGTATTGGTTATCTATTGCTTTGTTATAAACCACCCCAAAACTCTGAGACTCAAATCAACTATCATTTATTATAATTCATTCAACTCTGGGGTGGCTGAGGGTCACGTGATCTAGGCTGGACCTGGCTGAGCTCGTGTGTTTGTATTTCAGCTGGCTCACTCCTGTATCTGCAGGCTGGCTAGGCATTTTGCTCTAGATTGGGCTTGGCTGGGGCACCTTAGTGAGAACAGCTTCCTTTCATGGGTCTCTCATCTTCTTCCTGGGAATAGTGGACTAGCCTGGGGGCCCCTGGGGGCTTAGTCGGTTAAGCGGCTGCCTTTGGCTCAGGTCATGATCTCGGGGTCCTGGGATTGAGCTCCAAATAGGGCTCCCTGCTCAGTGGGGAGTCTGCTTCTCCCTCTCCTTCTGCCTCTCCCCCCTCTCACGCATGCTCTCTCTCTCTCAAATATGTAAAATCTTTAAAAAAAAATAGTGGACTAGCCTGCGCTTATCCTTCTTATGGTGATGACAGAAATGCAAGAGAGTAATTTCATAAGTGCTTGTTCAAGCTTCTGCTTATGACATGTCCTCTAACATCCCATTGGCCAAAGCAAGTCGGATGGCTGGATTCAGAATCAAGGATGAGAAGCATATCTCTTGATGAGAGGATCTGTAAAGTCATACAGCAAAGAAGCCAGTGTGGGCAGTGGTGAAGATCTGGGCCTTTCCTGCATTTTACCATAGCAGTAACAAGTGCCATTTAAAAAAAAAAAGGCAGAATGGTGGAGTGTGTGTATATGTGTAAGGGCATGTGTATGTGTGTAAATATATACATGCCTTTTTTATACAAAACTGGAATTCACTTATATAAGGATGTGTAGCCTTCTCATTCATTTAATATGATATGATACCCACCGTGTAGTAAACCATTCCCAGCTCTTTGCTCATTTTAGGCCATTTACAATTTTTTTTTTAAAGATTTTATTTATTTATTTGACAGAGATAGAGACAGCCAGCAAGAGAGGGAACACAAGCAGGGGGAGTGGGAGAGGAAGAAGCAGGCTCATAGCGGAGGAGCCTGATGTGGGGCTCGATCCCAGAACGCCGGGATCACGCCCTGAGCCAAAGGCAGACGCTTAACCGCTGTGCCACCCAGGCGCCCCTAGGCCATTTACAATTTTTATACCCCTCCCCGACTTACTGGGTGTTTACTTTTGAAAGCGCCTTACATGTATTATTTTATCTTTGTAACAGCCTGATGAAATAGATACTCTTACTGTCCCCACTTTATAGATGAGGAAACTGAGGTACACCAAGGCTGAGTAACCGGCCTGCAGTCATCCACTGCGTAAGTGGCAGAGACAGGATCTGGAACTGGAAAGTCTGTCTCCACACCCTTTCTGGTGTATACTAATAAAAGTGTAAAAGATTGTGTCCACATTCTGAATATTTCTTCAGATAATGGCCTAGTGGTGGAGTATTGGGTCATAGGGTAGTTGTCCCACTTAAAGGAGTGTTTTCTCATTTTGCTGCCAATTGACTGGACACGTCAAGGTGTTTGCGGAGCTAGTTTGTCCCTCCCACTGCACAAGAGTAAAACGCCAGGCTTGCCCGCGAACTGCTGGAATGCAAGCAGTTTCACTCCGTGAACCTCACTAAGTACGAGAGCCAGGACTGGTGTGGTATGAACGGCAGGGGCCGAGAAACAGCTGGGCCAGAGAGCCAGCTCCTGAGAGCAGTCCGCCGGCATGGGGGTCTGTGTGAGCCAGGGCTGCAGGCCAGCTCCAGGCCCAGCTGATCACAGACAGCCCAGGCCTCTGCCAATGATGGCCGTTTCCCCAGCTCAGGGACAGGTGCACGTGCGGTTCGTGTAACCCTCCAGCCCAGCACCCAGTATCGCCCTGGCCCCGGGCACAGTTTGGATGAGGAGGCACAGGAGCGAGTGAGGTCAGGGGACTGGCAGAAGATGCAGGCGGCCCCCCAGAGGTTGGCCAGCTGAGTAGTGAGTTTTAGAAGTCTCTTGTCTTTTTTCCATTTTTCTCATTCTGCCAGTTTGGGCTAGATGGGTGTTTTGTCTGATGCTTCCTACTTTGAAAGGAGGGGGAGAATGAGTGAAGAGGAAGGGAAATCTGATTGCGTGTTAATTATTAAAAGTTCTGAATTAAAGCTGGAATGGGAATTCAGGTAAATTGAGAATTTGGGATTTTCCCTAGACTGGGGTGGTTTTGGTGTGACTCGCTGTCAGCGAGTATACAAAACCGCACATGACCGCAGTTTGGGGTTTTGGTCACCGGTGAGTGTTGAAGATTTTATCTCCTATGTCTGTTATGTATTTTGTACCTAATACTTTTTTCTTTTTTTCTTTGCTTCAGGTTAGTAGCAAAGATGAAGATTTTCTTGACCTTTCTGTCGATGTGGAGCAGAATACATCTATTACCCACTGTCTGAGGTAACCTCGTGAATTCTGACAATGATCTGAGCTTTTGATCAGGCTAGTGAGTAAGTGGGGGGGGGGCTACTGTATTTCCTCAGGAGGTAATCTTCCTTTCTGTTAAACCCATATAATCCTATTATTTTCTATTTCTTCTTTCCCAAGAGAGATTAAAAATAAGTGTATGTGGTCTAGAGAAGAAGGATCCTGCTGAGAAGAAAGAGGATCAAGTGGAAGTCATTAGTCATTAAGTTGAAAAATCAGTTTTAATCTTTCATACAGATGTGGGCTTTGGCTTTCATCAGTCTCTCTCTCTCTCATCTCTCTCTCTCTGACCCACGTGGCTAATACGCGCTACCCTTTCCTAACGTTACTCTTTTTCTAAGCTAATTTGAAAAATTATGTACTTTTGAGTTGAGAGCCAGTGAGGGAACCGTCTGTTCCTCCATCTTTCAGCGTTCTGTGGAGATGAGTGGTGGAAAGAAATTCCTCCTTGTTAGGGTTGAGCGAAGGTAAGGAGCCCGGAGCGCAGAACAGCACATGCCTGGGATTCCAGGCATATTGTGTATTGACTTGAACGTGGAAAATGTGCCTGGGAGTCCACACACAGACACGATTCCCTTTACCCTTCTTCCCCCTCCTGCTTTCAGTGGGTCGTGAGGGCTTAGAAACAGCCCAGCGCTGCTGTAGACACTGAGTGTGGAGAGGGAACATCAGACACAGTCCATCTCTCACAGCACTTACATTCTGGGGGGAATCCACAGGCAACGGTTGGTGCTTTGAAGGAAATTAGATAGGTCTCCAGAGTAGTTGGTTGTGGGGATGCCAGTGTGGACCTCATGGTCAGGGCAGGCCTCCCGTTGTTTAGGGCACCATAGCTCAGAGACATTTTACAGTGTCTAACAAGGCAGCGTGCATATTTGTCAAGGGCGATTGGGTGACAGAAGTGTTATTTCAGTTCAGATTACTTGGAACCTTTTAGAAGGAGAGATTAAGGGGTGCCTAGGTGGCTCAGTCGTTAAGCGTCTGCCTATGGCTCAGGGCGTGATCCCAGTGTTCTGGGTTCGAGCCCCCCATCAGGCTCCTGGGCTGGTAGCCTGCTTCTTGCTCTCCCACTCCCCCTGCTTGTGTTCCCTCTCTCGCTGGCTGTCTCTCTCTCTGTCAAATAAGTAAATAAAATCTTTAAAAAAAAAAAGAGATTAAGGGGACTGGCGGTGGTGGTTGGCTGTTAGAAAGTCATCTGGCGGGGGCAGCACCAACGCCAGCATGAAAGAGCTGTCGTGTGTTGTGTGAGTGGGTGGTGAGGGCGCTGACTGCTTTCTGGTTTCCCAGGGCCCCGGGTCCCCCTCCGCTCCCCGCACTGATGAATTAGTTACACAGCACTTCCTGTTGGTTTGGCGCACCAGCCCGTGCGTCCAAGTGCCCCAGGTCCAGGTGCGTAGGACGAGTGTGTTAATTCTTTGTTTGCAAAGTGTTTTGTAGGCCAGGGTGTTCTTCTGAATGGTTCTGTGTATGGAATGGGTTCCTAATATTCCTGTGACAAGAAGCCATATTTGATTTCCCCAAGGTCTAATGATCACAGGGAGTGGAAAAAGTTATGGTTTTGCCAACTTTAGTTACAGATGAAGGAATAGGAGGAAAGATATTACTTGCCTATTCCCCTACCTTTTTTTTTTTTTTTTTTTTTTTTCATGATTTGGAGTTAGGGAGATTTGGGTTAGGTTGACTGCTTCTCCTCCCTTCTAAGAAATTCCTGGGCTGCTCAAAAGGGCAAATGGCAGTGGCTGTAGCCTTGAGATCTCAGTCAGCCAGGTAGAGGGCTTACTGGTGAGTTATGATTTTAATCTTTGGGGGAAACTTATGAAGAAATATAACTCAGATTTATGTTACCCGTATTGATTGATTGATTGACTTGAGAAATACATGTATTGGTCATGCATACCTGAGGAAGGCAGGCTGGAGGGCATTTGGAGATGTTAAAGTTGGGATGGGAGAGTATGAAAGAGCTTTGGAATGCCTTTTATTTTTAAAATTTTTTATTTTTTTAAGGATTTATTCATTTATTCCAGCGAGAGAGTGCATGCACATTTGAGCAGGGGGAGGGGCAGAGAGAGAGAGAGAATCTCATAGAGTTCCCCCAAGTGCAGACAAGGGACTTGATCTCATGGCCCTGAGATCATGACCTGAGCCAAAACCAAGAGTTGAACATTCAACGGACTAAGCTATCCAGGTGCCCCTGGATGCCTTTAAACATTAGATTTGCATCTGATTGGACTGACTGGGCTGATGATTCCACGCTGCCTGCCCTACCCCCCATTTTACATCATCCCTAAAATAGACGTTGACTGACTTACCCATCCCTGCCCTCACACGTGCCTGAGATCGCACCTCTCCACCAGGAAGACAGGCCTGTGCTGGCTGTTGCCACTCACCCTCACGCTCCCAGAGTTCTGGGCTGGGAGTGGCAGTTTTTGAACCTATCCCGAAAGAACGAAGTGCCAGAGAAAGGCCCAGGGAATCAATGATGCCAGCTAATCCATTAGCGTTTCCCATCTGAGGCTAAAGAGAAGGAATGATTACAATCTTTTGGGCCCCTTTCATCGTTCAGGTCGGTTTGCATTCTTAAGGGTTTGTTTTTAAAATTAGAGCTCTGAGTTTTCTTCTTACCGTGTCTGCATCTGTCTTCTGATGCGATATGTTATCTTTCTTTCATTTTGATGACCAAAAAGAAGTTACAGATCAAGCTAAAATTGTGGGATTTGAATGTAAGGTCTCTGCCACCTCCTTCCAGATGATTAATTCCAGTCTTGTTTCACGGCTTTCGTCCCAGAGGAATGATGAAATAAGTAGTGGTTACATTCAGGATACCAGGCTACAGAAACCATTAAATCCATACTGTAACTGAACTAGAATCCTCACATTTCAAACGTCAGTCCTGCGTCTCAGGCAGGGTGAGCCGTCTGTATCACAAGTGAAGACCGGGAAAGTTTTTTCTTTTCTTCTTTTGAAAAGCTCAGGGATGGCCTCAGGCAAAAACTTCAAATACGTGAAGTTTATCTTAATTATCCTTCCATGGTCTTTTGGGTATTTTTTTGCCTTTCACTTCAGTGCCTGAGTCCCTCCCCGTGGCTCCTTCACAGAAACCTTCACCTTAAGCTCCACGTTCTGAAACCACTTTCCCTTGTGCTGCCCTCCTCGCATTCAAAATGCCTGTTCTCCCGGTGCTGGGGAGGTCAGCTGGAAGGGAAGTAGCTTGTCATTCTCCCGCAGCTCTGTTTTTAAAATTTATCTTCCGTAAAATGAATTCCTTTTCTACTTATGTTAAGAAACCTCTTTTAAGTCATCTGTACACGCAATGTGGGGCTCGAACTCATAACCCCGAGGTCAAGAGTCTCGTGCTCTACTGACTGAGCCAGCCAGGCGTCCCTGAGAAACTTCTTTTTTTTTTTTTTTTAAGATTTTATTTATTTATTCGACAGAGAGACAGCTAGCGAGAGAGGGAACACAAGCAGGGGAAGTGGGAGAGGAAGAAGCAGGCTCATAGCGGAGGAGCCCGATGTGGGGCTCGATCCCATAACGCCGGGATCACGCCCCGAGCCGAAGGCAGACGCCTAACCGCTGTGCCACCCAGGCGCCCCCCTGAGAAACTTCTGTATACAAAGTTCATATGCCCCCACCACCACCCATCCATTGCCACATGCTTATCTATTGGTTTCTCTCTTCTATTTCTCTGACCTGTGTTTGCTTATTACTGATGTGTAGTATTTTCTAATATTTGACACGTGTTTCTCATGCATTTCTTTTTTCAGTCTTCTCTAATACTCTCAGTGGTTCTCAAATTTTGGTGTGTATGAAAATCACCTTGCAGAAGTTGGCAAAAATAGGGGCCTAGCCCATAGTCGACCTCAGTGAGCCTCGGCCTCGTTGTTTTTTTTTTCTTTCCAGAGCCCAACAATGATTTATTTGTTTTGGATATCATATTCTTTTTTTTTTCTAAGTTTTTCATTTTAATTCCAGTATAGTTAACGTGCAGTGTTATAGTAGCTTCAGGTTTACAGCATAGTGATTTAACAATTTTGTACATCATTACTCAGTGCTCATTCATGGTGGATGTTCTCTTAACTCCCTTCACCAGTTCACCCCTCCCCCCACACACCTCCCCTCTGGTGACCATCTGTTTGTTCTCTGTAGTTTCTGGAGTCTTTTCTGGGTTTGCTTCCTTTTTTCCTTTATCCCTTTGTTTTGTTTCTTAAATTCTACATATGAGTGAAATCATATGGTACTTGTCTTTCTCTGACTGATTTATTTTGCTTAGCATAATACTCTCTAGCTCCATCCATGTTGTTGGAAATGGCAAGATTTCATTCTTTTTTATGGATGAGTAATATTTATGACTGAATAATACACATGCACACACACACCCCACATCTTCTTTACCCATTCATGTATCGATGGACACTTGGGCTGCTTCCATGATTTGGCCCTGGCCATATCTAACTTGAGTGAGCCTGGGCCTTTCTTTTTAGTTAATTTTCTAGGTGATTCTAATACCACCAACGTTGGAGATCCACTGCTCTGGATCTTCGCTGTTCAGACGGTGGTGCATGGGCTGGCACCATTGACATCACCTGGGAGCTCGTTAGAACAGTATCTTAGGTCTCCCCCAAGAACGAAAGAGCAAACCAGAATCTGCATTTTGACAAGATCTCTAGTGATGCAAATGCGTGCTAAGGTCGACAAAGCCCTGGGAGCAGTGGCTCTCAGACTTCCAAGCCTATTGGAACCACCTGCTCTACCTGGAGAGATTCTGATGTAACTGAGGGGGGACCAAGGGGAGGGATTAGGCACTGCGATTGTTTTGAAAGCTCCCCAGGTAATTCTAATGGGCGGCCTGGAGAACTGCCAGTGATGCTGATGTCATCCTTAGAACAAAGCTTCCCAACTGGTGTGCCACAGGGGAGAGGTTACAGGTGTGTGTGGGTCCCCGGGCTCCTAGGAGGCGGCGCAGGGCCTCTGTGCAGTATCTCCCGACAGACCTGCTGTACCTTAGTTGCACGCTGGGGTCAGCCCCTTCTCCTAAACTAGCCGCATTGTCCATTCTCCACCCACAGAGGCGCTGGAAGCATTACCATGTCCCTTGGTGGGGGCGAGGGATGAGCCTTCAGCCAGCAGGGGCGGGGCAGGGTGGTGGCTACTTATAAATTGGGCCTTTAAATTAAGCACTAACTTTGGTATATTTCCACCTATCTGGGTCTGCAAATACTTCAGAAAAACAAGAGTAGAAAGTGTTTCAATCCTTTTCCACTGCTGTGCTTGCCTTGACCATTGTCGTTCTTCAGCCGGATGAAGAGGTGCATCTGTGGTGGGCATGCCAACGATGTGAATCTCCATCGTCACCCAGACTCTCCTCCCCCTCTTCCCGCCCCCCCCCCACCAGTTCCACCCCAGTCTTGCGTAGGCCAAGAAAAGCGTTCACGTCAGTTACTTCGTTAAAGAGTTAGCCTGTGTTCATTCAGCTAAGTCTGGGTCTGTGTTATGCACCAAGCACCTGAGATCTGAGAGTTGAGTATAATCACCTTCTGAATTGTATTCTTGCCTCTCGGTCCCTCCAATCCTTTCTCCATAGTGCCACCAAAAATGGTATTTCTCAAAAGCACTGTCTAATTATGTCTTTTCCTTGCTGAGACCTGTTAGTGGGATTCTAGAGGCAAAGGGTCCATGCCAGCTTCTAAGACACACTCCCTCCCTTGCCTCCATGTCCCTGTGCTGCAGCAGTCCCTCTGTCTGGAATCCTTGACTCTTACCCACCTGGCGCACTTTCCCTCTTTGAGCACCTGACTTCAGCATCAGCCCTTGGAAATGATGTGCATTACCCCAGTTCAAGTTCATTTCTCCTTCCTCTGTGCTTTCCCCTGGACTTGATACACCTGCTTCTGTCTTCATGCAGCCAACAAATGGAGTGCCATGCTGCACTGGGCCTGTTCTCAGAGCTGGGGATGTGGCAGTGAGTGAGATAGACGGAACCACTGCCCACAGAGAGAGGAGGCAAGTAATCAAATAGGAGGATGGTTTCAGCTAGTGCTGAGTGCTCAGCAGAAAACAAGACAGCAAACAGGATAGAGGCTGGGTGGATTTGCGGAAGGTGGACAGAGAAGTCTTCTCCCAGCAGGTGACATTTATGCTGAGTTCTGAACAGTGAGCGGAGCCAGCCATGAAAGCATCTGGAAAGGTGCTGTTTTGGGAAGCTGCACATGCAGAAGTGCTGAGGCAGAAAGGCTGGGTGGCACTCGGGAGGGAGGGTAGGAGGTGAGGTCAGAACAGAAGGCTCTGAGGACCGAGGGCCTGTCGGCCTTGGCAAGGTATTTGGTTTTATTCCTAAGCATACTGGGGAACGGTTGGAGGGTTTTAGGTGTGAGAATTGCGTGAAATGATTTTTTTAACTGCATGGAACACTGCCTGTTGTAAATGGCTCACTTGCCCGGGTCTCTTAGACCGGGGGCAGCGTGAGGGCAGGTGCTTCTGTGAATGAACCCCCAGCACCAAACCCAGTGGACTGTCGGTTAACGGTTGAGTAGTGAATGAATGAACAATCTACGTTTTGTTTTGATAAGCTCTGTTTAAGTGTGTGAGTCAATAACACCATGTAAATAACATTTTCTGTTTAATAAAAATCTGATCATTCTGGTGCTAGGACACTCCCTATGAATAAAAAAATATCACAGGCTCTCTCCAAACTCTAGGGTATTATATTCTGGATGTTCTTCTTAGCCTTTGAAGCAGTACCGCAGGAATGTTAAGTAGAATCTCAATGACCAGGAAAGAATGAAAAGCTGTGACATTTAAAAAATGGAAACTCTAAGTAGTGCAGTAAAACCTCATGAGAGGGGTGAATACAGATAGAACATCACAATGGCATTTGTTCTCAAAAGGAGCCAAGGTGCAGGGTGGGGAGCAGGGGATAGTAGGAAGCAGGCATCTCCTGGTCATGAGGGATTTTCTTAGTTCAATCTAAGGGCAATGGTATATGATTGAAATTTCATTGTCTTTACCTTTGTGCCCTATGAAAATACAGACCACCTGAGAGACACTGGTTTTCATTACAGGGTAATGTTACCTTGCATCTTCTGTGCTTGACTTTTTTTGGACCTGACTTATAGTGTAACAATGGGCTGTTACAATAATTGAGTATTTTTCTGTTCCAATTTTTAATCTCCAGGGTACAGGTAGTCTTGTTAAACCTTGAGATTTGTTTTTTGAATCCATTGGAAACCCTAATTTATATCCGTGTCCCATGAAATGAAGTTCTCCCTCCTTGAAAATCTCCAGTGGTGAAGTCATAGCCCAGGCCAGCAGACGTGGACTAATGGCAGTCATAGCACCTACTCATGAGAGAGATCTCTTCTCATTACATTTTCCCCCACATTCACTTAAAAATTACCCTGCAGGTCGCCTGGGTGGCTCAGTCGGTTGAGTGTCTGCCTTTGGCTCGGATCTTGATCTCAGAGTCCTGGGATTGAGTCCTGAGCCAGGCTCTCTGCTTAGCGGGGGAATCTGCTTCTCCCTCTCCTCTGTGTTCTTTCTCTCTCTCTCTCTGAAATAATTTTTAAAATTACCCTATAGATAATAAAGGGTTTAAAACATGGTATAGCAATACATTTTGGACTGTGTTTTGAGTTGAAAATATTTTTCTCTGCAGAGACTTCAGCAACACAGAAACACTGTGTAGTGAACAGAAATATTATTGTGAAACATGCTGCAGCAAACAGGAGGCCCAGAAAAGGTGCGTCCAGGATTTAGCCCAGAGGGTGGCTTTGTGTTGAAGGAAAGAACCATGTCTGCTTTTGAATCTCAGTTCCATGGGCTCTTGGCCAAGTAGCTTTGGAGAAGTCAGTTGCCTTCCTTCCTGGAGAAATGAGGATAAGAATGCCTGCCTTGGAGACTTGTCCATTTCTCTGATTGTTGGGTCATTTGTTCGTTCGTTCATTCAACACATATTTATTGCATGCTGCGTGCCGTGCCAGATACTTTGCTGGGTAAACGAGTGGTGATCAGATATAATTACTGTCCTCTTGGGATGAAAGGCAAATTATAAAAAGGATGTAGCATATAACACATAGTAGATATCTAGTAATATTGTTGGTATTGCCTAAATATTGGAACCTCTTATTCAGAGACACAAGAGGTTAAAAAAGTTAATAATTTGATTCGGAAACACGAGGAACTCAATAACACATCAGTTATATGGGTGGGTGATAAGAAGTCACCACATTCTGAATTGATACGGGATCCATGCTTGCCTATCTTTTTACCAGCTCTAGCCGGTTACAGCCTCTGGACAGGGTGCGATAATCAGGGATTCTCTGCTATCTGCCCCAGAAATCAAGAAACTGACATTTTAATTATGCCGTGAGGCCTTACTGTGAGTTTAACTCACCCTGCCCATGGTTGTATAATATTCAGAATAACTCACAGCAGCTCATTACTGCCGTCTGAAACCTTCCGGGGTCTGGATCTGGGAGGTGGAAATAGTTCCCCTGCCCAGCCTCCCCAGCTCTCCTCCCCGCCTGCCCCAGACATGTACATCTTCCCTCACTGCATCAAAACTCATAAAAGGTTAGTCAATCTGGCAGATGGGAGTAGAGGGCAGAGGTGGTTAACTGTTGTGAGTGATCAGGGGAGCTCATTTCTGCTCCCTGTCCTTAGAATCTCAGCCTGCCCAAGGCCAGCCCAGGCCTTCCTGGGTGGCATGAATGTTTGTTCCGCCCTGGAGGTTTTATTGATTAAAATATTGTATGGGGTTCCCACACAATAACTAATATAAAATATGGGGTTCCCCACAATTCTTGAGAAATTGTAAAATATGGGGCTCCCCCATGATTCTTATGTTTCTGCTGACATTGCTATTTTGGTTATTTTTATGAACAGGGTTTTACCTCCATAGATTCCTGAACAATAGTCTCTTAAAATTTGTCGTTTTCAAATAATATGCATTGAAAACGTGTACAAGCTGCACAGCAGTGACCCTGACTCAGGGTGAGGGTCCTGGAAGGTGACTAAAGATCCTCTATTCTAGCAGAATTACCTACATGAACTGTTGTTTTGGGGAATTTTTTACCGAGGAATATTAATGGTCACCTAGTGAAAAAAAGCTTTCTGTGTTCATGTGAGTTTGGGAAAGGCTGCATCCGACAAAAGAGAATGAATGGTTCCTTCACCGTAGGATTTCTCAAAACCTTCAGTGTGCCAAGTGCGCAGGGAGGAACTTCAGAATAGAGAGTAACCGTGTCCAAACGGGCCCCAGAAACCCCGGCTCTGTTAACACTGCCAGTGCTCCAGCGAGCCCAGTGTGGGGAGGGTAGCCGTGAGCCAACCCCTGCATTTTCCCAACGACCAAACGGAGAGCCACACCCGGGGAATGCCCTACCCGGAGTGAGCGAGCGGGAGCTTGGCGTGCCTGGCTCCCCGACTGCCAGCACTGCGGTGTGGGAAGCGTCCCCGCCGGGCCTCGGAACCTGGAAGCGCAACCTTCAGCCTTCTGCTTGTCCCCCCTCCAACTTCCTTTTCTCAAAAGCTGTCAGCCCTCTTCTCCCCTATCTCCAGGTGGGATGGAGGGGGTGTGGTTGTCCAAACACTCTTCCTTTCCGGAAGGCAGCAGGCGGTCATGGAGAGCAATTGCACGTCCTATTTTTTATAGGTACAGAAATTCGGGATGGTCTCCTTTGACCAAACCAAAACAGCGCCCTGCGGTGGCACTTGGCTCTCGCTGGCTGTGCCCCCTGTTGTCCGAGAAAGTCGGTGAAGCCAGCTCTCCGCAAGCATGCCCCCCTTCAGGCTTGCGAGCGGTGTGTGGTAGGCTGGGTTGAAGCCCGTTCGAGCCCTCCTGCTGTCCGTTCGCGTGGCGGCAGCGTGTTCTTTCCCCCTGACGGCCGCGGGGGACAACTGATGGTCTGTCTGTGGTTTCTTAGGATGAGAGTGAAAAAGCTGCCCATGATCTTGGCCCTGCACCTGAAGCGGTTCAAGTACATGGAGCAGCTGCACAGATACACCAAGCTGTCTTACCGGGTGGTCTTCCCACTGGAGCTCCGGCTCTTCAACACGTCCAGCGACGCCGTGAACCTGGACCGCATGTACGACCTGGTGGCCGTGGTGGTGCACTGTGGCAGGTGAGGCCGGCGGGGAAGCGGGGTCGTGCCCGAGGAGACCCAGCCGCGCCTTTCCTGGGCCGCGAGACTCGCTGGTCATGGTGCTTTTGAGAATGTCTCCCAAGCTCTTATTTATCATCATAAAGTAAATCTAAAATATACTCTTTTTTAAAAAAAAATTTTTTTTAATGTACTCTTAAAAATATTCTTCATGCCGTTTTTCGTCTTTACCCAATCAGAAAAAAGAGAGTAAGAGAGAAGGCCCCTAGATAGAGAGATGCGTAGTGTTTTGCTGGAAGTCCTTTTGAGCAAGTCGTTTTTTATTCCATAGCTGTAGTTAGAAGCGTAGAAAAGCCCCCTGAAAATGCACCTGTTGGTAATCCCCCGCTCAGGCGGCACGGGTCTGTGTTCTCTCCCCATGCTCACCCCGGCTGGATTCTTCATGGCACTTGTTACCCCCTGAAATGTATTTGTATTTTAGCGTGTTCATTGCCCATCCAGGCCTTCCCCCCGGGAAAGCGGGAACTTTGTTGTGGTCACTGCTTTTTGGTCTGACAGCCGGAGGAGAGCCTGGCGCTTAGTAGGTGCGCGGGCGCTGTTTGTGTTTGTTGGGTGCGAACATCTGCTTGCCGCACGGGGTCTGTAGGAGACTGACGCGTTTGCGTCTTTGTTCCACACAACACCGCCATGCGGGTCTTCCTCCATACGTGTGGCCAAACTAATGTGGGCATAGACAGGACCTCTGCCAGTTCTCTGTCCTGACGAGAGCCTTTGTTCTGGTAATTCACTGCTTATAAAGAGCTACCTCTTTATTTTTTTTAAAGAAGTAGATGTTAACTTGGTAACTGTTGTTTGCTCTTTTCCAGTGGTCCTAACCGTGGCCATTATATTACTATCGTGAAGAGTCATGGCTTCTGGCTTTTGTTTGACGATGACATTGTAGAGGTTGGTGTGCAGATTACTCTACCAGGGGGCGGGGCATAGACTGTATTTTGGGGAATGTGTGTGTGTGGACCTTTCCTAAAACAGGCCTGTTTCCCTGGAGTCTGGCTTGAAAACAATTTACATTTCTCTCAAAGCTCAACTCTGCTGCTCTTCCCTCTCTGTGAAAGGGAGAAAGGAGTGTGATGGGGGCTCATTAATACCGTGTTCTTGTTAACCGATCAGCCATAGATTCGGGATCTCTGTGTCACCTGAAATCATATTTATATGTCAGTCCTGTGTTCCACTACGACTGAAGCCATCTCTGGTACAGACCAAATAATTAACTTAAATTTAAAAAGTTCTATTAGAATTCTTTCATTATACCAAATTTTCCTTGTATTGATTGTTAAAAATACTTTCTCAGTCTGTTGGACCTGAAAATCGTTCTATCACACTCAAGCCTTCCGTGTATTGATTTTGTTGTAAAGAAATACTAGCTGGAGAGAATTCCACTCTCACACAATGTCCATTTTAACTCATAGGGTGACACTAAAGGGAATGAACTCTGATGACCAGAAAGAATTAAGGTTTTTCCTAAGACCCCCCAGTTTACCATTTGAAAGACAGAAGCCCTGGCTTCTTCAAAAAGTGCCCACATACGGTGGCCTCGTCGATTAAAGGGTGGCTTTCGTGCCCCTTTGTCAGGGCTGGGGCATTGCCCGGTTGCTGTTCAGAGTTCCCGGTTGTGATTTTAGAACAGTGTTTCTTACTGTAGTCCGTTCCTTTTTCTTTCCTTCTCTCGGTCCTCATGTTAAACAGTGCTGTTGTTCCGTCTCTCTTTTGTTGCAGAAAATAGATGCCCAAGCTATTGAGGAATTCTATGGCCTGACGTCAGACATATCAAAAAATTCAGAATCTGGATATATTTTATTCTATCAGTCAAGAGAATAACTTAAAGACCTGCGGGACTAATTCAGATGGGGGGAAATGTTCCAAGCACTCTTCCGCGGTTTCCCTGCAGACTTTCCTCCCCAGCGGCCCACCAGTGGTATGACGCCAAGTCCGATGGTCTGGCTGTGTTAGACTTTCTCCCCCTTTGGTTTTTGTTTCGTTTTTTTTTTTTTACATGCAGCACTACTTGTGGTTTTATTTGAGTCTGAGGTAGAGTTAACTGCAATCAGATTGTAGTAAGATTTATATGAGTAACAGTTGCTAATTTTAGGATCGGGTAAGCGCTCCAGCACTGGTTGTGTCTGGCCGAATCCGAGTGACGTTTCCTGCGAATGTCTACAGTCTGTTTTGGGTCTCTGCTGAACGGCCTAAATGCCTCCCGGGATCGCGGCTCAATGCATTCCTTTAACCTGTCCCTGGAAGCACTGCTACCCCGGTTTTGCTGCTCTGCGTCTTTTCTGCCAGAAGGACAGAAGAATTGGGTAGATGTTCACCTTTTAGGGCTGCAACTATAGCTTTAAGTGTGTGCAAGTGAAAACGTGTAAAAGTGAGTAACCTCAATACTGAAACCATCGTCCAGGTGGAACAGGGTGAAGAGAAGCTGTTCCTGGGGGCTCGGGCCTGCCCCGGGCTGTGCTCTCCCAGCCTTGAGAATCCCCCCGAGGCTAGGAAGGCAGGCAGCTCAGGGCAGGCGAAGCCAAGAGGAGGAAGCTTGCGTGGACCGCGACAAGTTACTTTTCTTATCTTTCTACCAAAACCACGTGTCAGGAAAAGAACCCTATGCTGTTTGTAGTGACCCTCTACTTCCACAAGGTCCCGCGAGTTGTCCCTGTCCTCTGTCTGGCACTGCTGAGCTTTCCCAGGGGTGATGCCAGGCCTGCTGGTGTTTGGCGGTCTGTGGTCGCAGGGCTGGGACACTGCGGTGACTGTTGCGGCCCAGCTGTCCTTGGCCGGTTGGCACCCACATCCTCCTCTATCAGGAGGGACAGCGGCGCTGCGCCCTCACCGCCATCGGCCACGTTCTACAGCTGTTGGTTTTTTCACATTTCCGTGTGTTCGCGGAGGCACTGGCGAGCCCCGGGGCTCATAGAGAACCTTCCGTAGAGGGATTACTGGAGTTAGCTGGGTGTGAAGGTGGGTCAGAGGAAGTGTGAGTGGGTGGGCGGAGGAATGAACAAAATGGTGGCGTCTCTTTGGCTCAGACTCCCAGAATGCTTGACAAGAGAGTTTTTTGGAAGAACCTCATCTCACTAGAGTTACTTTTACCTTTTTCACTTTTGTTATATATGTATTTATTAGATCATTTGAGTATTGGTACCTTTTATTAAAAGGGTCAATTTGGTGTTTTGCTGTTGAGCTGGTTTTTGGATTCTTACAAATAACTATGAGTCCTAGATCTTGGCTTCCTTTGGGAAGTCAGCTGACTTCCATACACTATAATATACTGTGAACGTATTATTTTGTTACCTAATAAATCAGCAAATGAACATGCAGATGTTTGGCATAATGTGAACTAAAATTGAAATTGAAAATGTTAGCGGCCATTTTGTAACAATGAAGAGCATAGCACTTTATCTAGATGAAAACTGGATTTCTTGTCTTTGAGATATCTTGAACTGTTTATTGCTCAGAACTTAAATACATGCCAACACTTCATTTGTTCATGCTTGAAGTGAAATGTTTTACTTTTCACTGGAGGAGACAAAAACAGGGTGATCTTCACGTTATTGTTTTATACAAGTGACGAAAATATACCTTGCCTTGTTTAGAGGCAAATTCATATTTATAAATATTTTGTCTTTTTTTTTTCCTCCATGAAACATGCAGTAATCACTTACCTGGAAGGTATTTATTCTGTTTTTAAGGAGAGACACTTTGCAATTGAAGGTGACTGATACAAGGAACTGTTTGTACTATATATAACCCATATATTTGACTGCAGGTTGCAAAGTTTAAAAAAAGAATAATGGTTCTTATCTAATATATTTGGAACTGATTCATAAGAAAAACTATTAAAATTATCTTTGAAATGACTCTTGAAGCTAATTTATTAGAAAAAAAAAGTTTCAATTGGAAGCCTACAGAAGTAATATCTAAATGCTAAGTCATAGATTCAGTGCATTTTCTTTATTATTACTAATATTATTTTTTTGTATGTGTAAAGAGTTTTTCCCAGTGACTTAACAGAAGAAATCGAAAGGGTCAGTTAAAAATCAGTATTCCTGGATAGAGGTTAGGAATAAAGACCAAGTATGAAAGGTAACGCAAAGGCGTTAAACTGGTTGTGTGATGCAGGAAGAGAAGATTGGAGAAAGACTAAAACACACATATCCACCAACATGCTCTTCATCAGATTTTTAAACGTTAGAGCTATCTGGTCATTTCTTTCCTCTTCGATAAATGAAACAGACACGAGGCAGCTACATTTCCCCTGAATCATTTCACTTTTTGTAAAGACAGTAGCACGCAAACACTTGATTTTTCATCCCTCATTCATCTTGTAAAGCAGAGAATGGTGTGAGACGTGTGAGACCGTTCTGAGGTCAACGATAGCACAAAGGCTCGGCAATATTCCCTCCGATCGCAGGGGTTTTGCGTGTCTATTTCTGGCAGGAGTGAGGAGACCTGCTGTATTCCTTTAACTGCTGCGGGTTTTACACTAAGGTACAGTGTTTTACACTTAAAAGAGAGAAGATCTATTTACTTTATTGGTTACTTACTAGCTGAGCACCTAGATTAGGGTACAGTTTGCTGAAAAGGCATTTGTTTAAAGCCAATTTTGGCAAAATGCTAACATCCAGTCCTGTTACATGGATGCATTTTCCACTCCAAGGCAGCGTGAAGTGGGCTGGTTCGCAGAGAGCCAAGGCACAATACGAGAGGGTGTTGGTGTGGATTGGAAGCCAGTCGTATTTGGATTTACGGCCTGGCATATTTTGGATTTCAGATGAAATGGGGAAAAAATGACAGGACTGGTCCCTATGCATTTATTTTCATGGATATGCTTAATTTCATGGGCATGCCTAACAATGAACTATGTTCTAACTGGAGCTTAGGACTTATTTTAGATATTGGAGTGTAGCTTTATTACAGATGGATTTTATCTTTAAACATTGCATTTTGATCAACTTTGTATATTCACGTGTATTAAAATATCGTGCACTAAATGTTTTGCCCTCATTTGCTCTCATACGGTCAAGGCATTTATCAGCACTATTGTGAATAACTCATGTAAATGGCATGGGTCAGGGAAAACTATTTCCTACTTTTCTGCCTAATTAAATTTGTTTTCCAGTATTACATTAATTTATTTTTGGCTTCCATTTCTTTGTAACCAAAATAGTTACTGTATTTGTGTGGCATTCATTTGGTTTTGTTGCTAAAAAAAAAAAAAAAAAAAAGTTTAGTTTTTATTTAAATTAATCTGTACCTTAATTTTCTTTTAATGTAACCAGTTCAAGCACTTTAAGCAATAACGTCAATCTTGTGAAAGTTCAATCAGTTTAATACCCTGCCTCTAAAATTGTTTGCAAAAAATAAATAAATAAATAAAATAGGAATTCTCTTCTAGGGAATTATATCTTGGTAATGTTACACACATGGACTTAAAATCCTTTTTATAAAATGTGAGTTAGGGCCAGTCTCACGTCCGGGTCATCAGTCCAAACTTAATTTTGAAGCAGTGGAAATGTCAAGAACCTCCTGGTCATTGTGATAGATAAATGTGGGGCTGCTGTGAAGGTTGATAAAGTCAGTGTTCTGAAGGTAACCCAGTCCTATTTTTGGGTTTACAAAATAGATCAACAGAAGTGATCCAGAGTCCTATATTTGGGGAATAGCAAATTGAGGCTATCAGTGGGGGGAAAAAATTAAAAATTCGGGTCAGGTATATTAGATATCACAGTCAATTCCTTAGCTGGGACTCTGCGTATAAAAATCTCCTTTTACCAGTTATGAAAGAAAAGATCCATTCCCCAAATAAGACTGTGGCTTCCAGCATCTGGTTTCTAGGCCTGAGCAGGAATGTGATCCTGGCCCCCCTGTACTGACAGCCGGCCCTAGGCTTCCGGTGGTTTCTGAGCTGTGGGCCACCCCCGCCCCCAGCAGGGCGCACACCACTCCCTACAGAGACCTGCCTGGGTGGGAGCAGCATGTGACCTCCTTCCCGAGACTCAGGCTTGCTGGTAAGGTGCTCAAGGCTCGCTCTCCCCCCGCCCCAAGCCAGTCCCTTCAAGGGGTCTGTGTGTGGGCAGGAGATTGTCATCTGAATGCCTTTGCCTGGGCCCAGTTATGGGAAATAAAAATCCACAGACCAGTTTCCATCCATCTTCTCTCGGGGCAAGTCAGCTGAACCTGACTGAACTGGGAAGTCACCTGGAGCCGCCATGAGAGTTGTAGGAGGGGAAGACCTTAGGAAAGTCTTTTTCTTTTCTAGGCCTGGTTTTGTCCATCTGTTAAATGGGGTATACAGCATAGGTGGGTCCCCACCAGCAGAACCCCGTTTCTGGGGAATGAGATGTGTTCTGCATTTATCCTCCATTTCTGTACATTGATACCTAAACACCTTCGACAGAGCGAAGCCTTCCTTCCTTCTATTTACATAAAGATAAAAATCCTTGTGAAGTCATTTTTCCCCCTGAGGGAAGATTTTGACTATGGGGACGGTACTAAAGACAAAGCACTTAGCCTTGCCCTAGAGATGCCCCAAGTGGAGAGATTTCTAAAGAAGGGATCCTTTAGCACCTATTACACACCAGATTTTTTGGGAGTCAGGGGACAACGAAGGGGAGCAGAGAGGACCCCCTTTCTCATTGTTTACCTCAGGAAAAAAAAAAAAAAAAGTCCGTGGAAAAGAAATTTAAATTGTGGAAATAATGCGCCTGAGGGGAATTCACAGTTGAGCACAGTTTGGCCTTTGGCCTGGGTCTAGGTCTCAGGGAGCAGATGGGCAGTTAGATAAAGCAGGCCGGTTCCTTTCTTCCCTGGGGCCCCCTCTTGGAGCCCCACTTGCCTCCCTGCCTGCTCTTCCAAGGGACAACACGTTTTTAAAAACTGTAAATCTGTTATATTGTAGAAATGGCCTTGAGCATTTTGCCTCTTAATTTCATGTCATAGGAGCCAGAATATTGAAAGTCTTAACAGAGGGTTTTATGAATAAAATAATCAGTCCTTTTACATTATTACCAAATAATTAACAGCCTGTCCAAACGTTAGCAAAACCAATCGGCATGAGCCTTTCTAAGTTATGTGACTAAATGACTTCATTGACTTATCAACCCGTGTTCCCCTTTATGAGTTCCCTTGTGTTTTAAAAGTGCTTTGAACAAAGCACGCGAGGAGCTTACAAACGAGAAGCTTCATTTTGGTTGTGAGACACCAGAATCAGAAATGACATTAAATGTTGTAAAACGAATTCCTAATTTTGTGCTCATTTCCCACATGATGATTCATAATAAAGTCTTTATTAACGACCCCGGGGTCTCCTGTTCATGTTGTGAGTTCCGCGGCCTTCACTTTCTCCCCAGCCTCGAGTGAGCACACGGGTTCTCGTGAGACGGTGCGAGGTTCCACCGAGGCTCTCCGTGGGAGGGTTGGGCACCTGTGTGGTGGGTTGAAACCCTATTTTGTTCTTACCTCCGCCTCGTAGTACGGAACTTGGAGAAGAAAACAGAGCTGTAGATTTGACTTGGCAGGAGGCAAAATAATTTGATAGTTGAAGCCACCATTTTGTGTATTTAACCAAGGTCTCCTGTGATCCAACTCAAACGTGTTTGTATTAAAGAGTCTCTTAGTTGACCTTGCCTGAGAGAACATTCTGTGCTAAGATAACTGAAAATAAACACAGGAACCGTTGAAGAATGAGCCTTCATCCCTCCGGAAGCAAGCGAAGTCTCTTCACTAGAGAGCTCGTCTCCAGGTTGAGAATTGCCTGTATCCCATGCTGAGGGGTAGAAAAATATTTTCTAATGCTTATGAAACCTGTGTGAAGACTCATTCTGCCTCCCCCTCCCCCAGAATAAATTGTTTGAAAAATGCTGCAAACATGCTTCTGCCTATTTGTCCACCCCTGCAAGCCCCAAGCCCGGAGAACAAAGGTGAGGATGAGTTGCCAGCCTGTGTAGGTCGTCTGTGCCCATCTGGACTCTCGAGGCTTCAGCAGAAGCAGGGGTGAAGGCTGCGGAGTGGAGAGGATCCCTCTTCCTGGGTGTTCACTGATTGACCCAGCTTTCACTTATGTCCTGTGAGAAGTCAGAAAGTTTATGAGGAACGAGCTTCCCTCAGAATCTGCCCTCAAGTGGCAATTAGTACAGAATGTGGAAGAACAAGGGCGGGGGATCGGGTTAAGACCCTTCTAACGTCACCGCTCCGCTTCTAGCCTGGGTGGCGCTGCTGCACGGGGCCCAACCTCGGAGCGCCGTGCAGGGTTAGGTGAAGCCCAGCGAACCCCGGACGCCCCTCCAGCCGAGGGACAGCCTACAGCTGCCGTGCCAGTTCCGTCACGGCCCCGAGCCGGATCGCTGGCGGGACAGCTTCGGTCTCCGTCCAGAGATAGTGTGGAAAAGCCCGCTGCACTTGGGCTCAGCTCGGGTTCCAGGACAGGGACCGGCCACTCGCAGGTGCTCTCAGCAGAGCACGTGGGGAAAGCAACGGCTCGGGAGCGGCCAGATCTGCGTTCGAGTCCTCACGGGGCAGCTGGTCCAAGGGCGCTAGAGGTCTGTCGCCTCGGTCGGATCTTGGACATGATGTTGGGGTTAGCGGGCTCACGAATGGTATTTGGCAAAGGGGCCCTTCTGCCCAGGGCCGCGAGGGGCATAAAAACACAACCGTCGAAAACTGGAGGGTCTAGAGGAGCTGGTGTCAATGAGGAAGACGTCGTGGGGCACCATGCTAGGCTGCTTCCTTTGATCGAATCCTCACCGCATCTTCCAGGCCCGAGAGGCAAGACCAGACAGCGGAGAGCGAGCAGCACAGCCCGACAGGCAGGAAGTAGCGCCCGACAGGCACGTTTCGGCTCTGGTAGGAGCTGACCCGGTGCTCCAGCGGGGCCTCGGCGTTGTCTGGTTGGACATAAACAGTGTCACGGAACACCAGCCTCAGTCAGGGTCACGCTGTGACCATGATGAAGTGACACAAAAACAAGACCCCTTCGTAGTTTTATCTAAGCACAGGCAAAAACAAGGTCACTGCAAGCCACAAGCTGCCAGACATTCCTCCGTCCCATGAACCTGACTCACGGCCGCCGCCTCACTAGCCACGGCCTTCACCGTGCTGCCGTCTGTCCCAGGTGAGACTGAGCGTCGTCCACGATCCAAGAATCGTCCCCACTTCTGGACAGCACCCAAGCCAGAGTGAACCCCTGTTCCTTGGACCCTCCCCCAAATGACCCAACCGAAGCCCCACTCCCATAGGTTCTTTCACACGCTCCTACTGAGCTGCCCCCCGCTTCCCCACCGTGTGCGGTCTGGCTGCTGTGAGCAACAGACGCGATCGTTCAGCCACAGCTGTGTTCCTGTTCCGTCCGGCTGGAGAGAGCCGCAGAGGAGTGTGCTAGACCGAGAGCAGCCACTTCCCGGGGTCAGCCTGGATGGGCTGTTCTCGTGGCTGCAAGGGAAACGAGCCACATGCGTTCAAGGTTGTCGTTAGTGTCCCGGTACCTAGCTGGTCCACAGGAACTCCTGCCCAGAAGGGATGGTGGTGTTGGTCTAGACGCAGAGAGAGGCTTCTTACAAGTAACTTCGGCTAAATCTGGACTCAGGTTTTCCTGACCTGTAAAATGAAGTTAGAGCTGGACTGCGATATGCAGAAACTGCTGGAAAGTATGGGAGGTCTTGTAACATTAACGAAGACCTCTTCTAGACATGAAGCTTCAGACGGGAAAGCCATACTGTCTGTCTTCAAAGTGATCATTTTCTTCTCTCCTTTGTCCCTTTCCTGTCTGAAGCTTCATGCCTGGAAGAGGTCTTCGAGTAAAACCACGTGCTGCAGATGAGGCTAGAGCGTAAGGGGAAGAGCCTAAGAGGAGAGGACAATTGATTACTGGTCCCATTTAGCTTGTAGTGTTACAGGCAAGAAGAGAAGAACAGAAGAAGAAAGGGGGGGGGAATGGCATCACCGAGGAACTGTTATAAAGGGAAGTTAAGAGAAACATCTGACAGCTACTTTGCTATTTTGGAAGGTAACAGGGAGAGTGCCCCACAGCAAGCCAGCTAAGATGACAAGGCATAATTTTAATCCTCACAGTTTTGCCCAAGGGCAAACATACTGTCGTTCCCCACCCCCACCCTCGCCCTGCTATTCATAATTTGGTTAAAATTCTGAAAGATTTTATATGTATACTTGAGAGAGAGAGAGATCGTGGATGCAGAGGAGCAGGGGGAAGGGCAGAGGGAGAGGGAGGAGACTCCCCACTCAGCAGGGAGCCCGACGAGGTGGGGCTCGATCCCAGGACCCCGGGATCATGACCTGAGCCAAAGGCACGTGCTTAACCGAGCCACCCAGGCGCCCCCACAATTTGGTTAAAATTCTTTGCAAGCTGTTAGTTTTTGTGCACACAGACTGTAAGACTTCTGCAAGACTGATATGGGGGTAGGGATTCATTTATTGTTTTTGAATTTCTGGAAAATCATTTTGCATTTTGGAGCAGTCTTAACATTATTCTTGCTAGAGGCGTTTATTTGTAATCATGTCTGCTGACTCCAAACTATAGGATATATCACAGAATTTTAATTACATGAGGCTCAGGATTATTCTCTTCTCCATTTCGATATGTGAGGGAGTGATGTACGGACAGAAAGTCTATAGTGACATTCGAGAACAGGAACTGGGAATGATGGAATGAGGTACGTGTGAGAAGGACATCCACGAAGAAAAGTTGCAAAGCGGAGCCGAAGGGAACAGAGAGAGATTGCGGTTATTCTTCTCAGGGATGGCTGCTTAGTGCATAACTTCTGTCACACTAAGATTTAGATGAAGCGGACTGATGGGGTCTGTTCTACAATAGATTTCGGGGAGAGCAGATTATGTAAATAGATACACATGTACATACTTAAACTTTATTATAAGATAGTAGAGAGAATAGAGTATTGAACCTCCATGAACCCATGACTCGTCTTCAACAGTTAATTACGGCTGGTCTTGTTTTAGGTTGATAGAATCTTCGGGGGATTGCACTGGAAAGTTACCAAAACTCATAAGCCTCCAATTCTTCTGGGTATCTAAACACATAAAGGCGAAATATATGAGGTGTTAGCACAGTTCGGATGAACAACCCGTTCCAAGGGATTACCTGTCTATTTTGTCATTCTTCTAACTTGAAATAATGTGTCATTCCTTGAACCTGAAATGCTTCTGCATAAATGTGGAAACATTTTGCAATACAGAGGTTTTACAGTTGAAGCAGGCTTAACTTGCATACTGGCTAAATAACATGAAATATATGAAACTGAAGCTGCAGGGTTTGAGGGTGACCACATTTATTTGGAAAATTATAATGAAAATAATGGCTCTTCTATCAGTTATAAGCTAATGTAGATTATAGAATATAGTCTTAACAAATGGTTAGGCAGGTGCGCCTGCGTGGCTCAGTCGTTAAGCGTCTGCCTTCGGCTCAGGGCGTGATCCTGGAGTTCTGGGATCGAGCCCCACGTTGGGCTCTTCCACTGGGAGCCTGCTTCTTCCTCTCCCACTCCCCCTGCTTGTGTTCCCTCTCTCGCTGGCTGTCTCTATCTCTGTCAAATGAATAAATAAAATCTTTAAAAAAAAATGGTTAGGCAAGAGTGCAAAGTTCTGGGACACCTGGGTGGCTCAGTCGGTTAAGCATCATCTGCCTCTTGATCTCAGATCAGGCCTTGATCTCAGGGTCGTGAGTTCAAGTCCCGAGTTGGGCTCCATGCTCGGTGTGGAGCCTACCTTAAAAAAAAAATTTGAAAAGTGCTATGTTTTACTGCTCATATTTGTCTCACATGTCTTCTCTTCTAGGTCTTCACCTTTCCGTGTACCCCTTATCTTTCTGGAATTTTCCCAGAGGGATGGAGCCAGGCTCAATATTTCTGTTTGTCTCCACCCTTTCCTGTTGGTATTTTCCCTCCTGGCATGTCATGAACAGATTTCACTGATTAATAGATGAAATTGAAGAATGCCAAAGCAGAGAGGAAGGTCCCAGGTAACAGTACAAATTTCCCAAAGCTGAGACAAGGAACCGGAAGCCCTGAGATCTTAGCAAGACTTGTTTGCTTTGCTTTCCAAGCTGGTATGACCTAGAGTAAGGAAGGAGGGGCTGGCAGAGGTCGCCTTGGCATTGAAGCAGGGCCACCAGTGTGTGTGTGGTGGACCCTTGTGGCAGGAAAGGGCTGCAAGCTCCGTGTTAGCTCTCCAAATCTCATCTCCACCTCTGTCCCCTGTCGGGGACTCAGAACTGCAGGGGTCTGGGCAGGGACAGAGAAACAGGTGGTTTTAGCAATCGGGAGTAGAGCAGAAACCTGAGGGTCTTACACATGGGACTTCACCCTCCCCACCCCATCGTCCAAATGAGCTAAGGCTTAGGATTTCAAATTTTTCATTTAGTAGCACAATCTTTTTTTGAAAAACAAAATCTTATGTAGAACCTTACTGTGGGTGTATACAGTGTTTGATGTCACATTTTATTAATATACATTCTTTTTATAAGCTAACTTTATAAAGTTAATGAGAACAATGAGGCTACTTGATGACCATGATATTTTTGGAAGTGACAGTGTTTTATTGGTTTCAGCACCCAGCTTTATGAATTTTGTTTTGCTCACATAGGATTAAGAAAATCCAAGTTCACACGGATCTATATATATATGATTATAAATAATACTTTTTTGTTTGTTTTTTAAAAAACTGTCTTATATATTCTGGGATTCTTTTCAGTACAGAAAGAGAGTGGGGAATCTTTTATTTTTGAAATCTTCATAAAAGTAAGTTAACCTCCCAAGTTAACTCAGTTGGAAGTCTCCAATGAATTTAAATTTGATTTATAACACACTTGAGTATGTCTGTTGGTTATTAAACCAAGTTATATTTAAAAAGTGAAATCCTAATGAAAACATTTCTGGAACCCCTGAAGCAGGGTTCCATGGAACACAGTTTGAAAACTACCAATCTGGTATTCAAAAGGTAAGGCTTCCATGGGGCACCTGGGTGGCTCAGTCGGTTAAGCATCAGACTCTTGCTTTTGGCTCCGGTCATAATCTCAAGGTCTTGGGATAGTGTCGGACTCCAAGCTCAATGGGGTGTCTGTTTGAGATTCTCTCTTTCCCTCTCTCTCTGCCCCCACCTCATGCTCGAGCTCTCATTTTCTCTTTAAAATAAATAAATCTCAAAAGTAAGGCTTCCTTTATTTCCTTACCCAAACATCTTTCATCCTTTAATGCTGCCCTTTTCATGGCTTTCTCCCCCTTTAGAGAGCACATTGAGCTGATTTTTTTTGCCATCTTTCTGGAGGTATAATTGATATATAACATTGTATCCATTTAAAGTGTACAAGGTAATGATATGATATGCATGTATGTGGCAAAATAATTACCGCAATTACCTTAGTTAACATCCGTCACCTCAAATAGAGTGTTTTGGTTTTTTGTTGCGAAAATTTTTAAGATCTACTCTTTTAGCAAATTTCAAATAAGGTGGAGCTCATTTTAACTCTGTTTCACTAAGATCGCACTGTTGGTCAGAGGATAGAACGGAGGATAAAGTAGCCAGCCCGTTCTGCCTGGGGGGGCTCCAGTGCCAAGTAAAATGATCAAGTATGTGGGCTTAATTCTCATGGCTTCTTCAGTCCTTCCATCAAGATTTCCTCCTCTCTGTTCGGGATCCCATGACTCAGACCCTATTTCTGCAAGGTGTTTGCTGGCTATACTGGTAAACCAATTCAGCTGCTATACCTACTGGTAGTCTTTTGCAAGTACTAGTTGTTTGTTTTACATATTTATTGAGCAATTGCTGTGTGCGAAATACTACGCTAAGCACATTACATGAGTTATCTCCTTGAGTTCCTGTAACAACCCTGTGAGATGGGGTCTAGTATTATCAGATGGGGAAACGGAGGCTGGCACTTATGAAGCTTGCTGTTCTGGAGCTCTTTGTCCTGGTACCACCAAAGCTACCTGGGTTGAATTCCAGGCACAAATGACGAGGGGGTTTAGAACCCCGCTTTTGTTCATAGAAAGAATAGATTTTCCATAAGTAGCACAGCAGTTAAGAACACAGGCTTTGAAATCAAATGAACATGAACTAGAATATAGGCTCTGTCGTTTACCCGTGGTGTGTTCTTGGTCAGTGTCAGTTTCCTTATCTGTAAAATGGGGATGACGATGATAACAGTACTTACGTGTAAGTGTTATAAGGATTAAATGAGATGAAGTATATCAGACATGTAGCACAACTCTCGCCTCTGTGTTCAGTGCATTCAATACATGCGATGCTATAAGTGTTCAGAAATTATTAGTTGTTATTTTGTCATTATTAATTCATTAATAGGTCTGGACTAGCTGAACACAACGGTACCAGTCAAATCTTCCACTTACCTATTTAGAATAGGAACAAACGAAGCTGCCTGGATTAATTTAAGATAAGAAGTAAGACTATGCTAACACCATTTAGATTATTTTTTTTTAAGATTTTATTGATTTATTTGAGATAGAGAGCATGAGTTGAGGGGGGCAGAGGCGGAGAGAGAGGGAGAAGCAGGCTCCCCTCTGAGCACGGACACTGATACGGGGCTCGATCCCAAGATCCTGAGATCCTGACCTGCCCCGAAGGCAGATGCTTAACCGACTGAGCCACCCAAGCACCCCAACACCATTTAGATTAATTCTTTTATGCTTTTGAGGTCCGATTGATTCTCTGAGAGACACTAGCTCATGTTGGGTGTCTGCTGTGACCTGGTTCTAAGGTTAGTGTATGTGTGTTGGTTTTGTTTTTCATGGAAAACTTTTGTTTTAATAAACAGAACATTCATGGCTTAGATTTTAAGTTGCATTTACAGATGAGGAACACTTCTAGGCCCAAACAGATTAACAGCGAAGCTACTACTGAGGGCAGGAATTCGTGCCCCCTCCAACCCCCACTCCCGCCTTCCCCAGCCCCTTGTATTTTAAGCCTCAAGAGCAGAGACTTCCCGTCAGAGAACATAAGATGAGTGCCTCATATCTTCTTTTGCTTTAGGGCCACGAAGTGAGCAGATCAGGGGCTGGCATAGGTGTGCGCTATTCCTGCCAACCAGTGAAAGAGCAGGAGCTGAGACCATCAAGTCATCTTCCCTGCACTTTGAGTGAACTTCTTCCCTAAGCAGCTTTGGGACAAATTGTGCCCCCTGGGAGCCGTTCCTGCTGCTGAGGTCTAAATCAGTCAGCATTTTCTCCAAAAGCGCGGTTTCCGCCCTTGCAAAAGGACGCAAGGACAAGGGGCTTGCCAGCTGCTGGCCTGCCTCGCACGCGCACGTGGGCTCGGCAGGCCTGGCGGTGGCCCGACTCACAGACGCTGCAGCCTCTCCTGGGCCCAAAGGGACAGTCGCGGGGCCCGCGGCGACAGCTTCTCGCTGCCTGCCCGGCCGCTGAAGACTGGCCCAGCAGCCCAGCGGCTGCAGATTTGTAGCAGTTTCCAGCCCCTTTCCTGAGCCCCGTAGGGATCGCCGCCTGGGTTGGAGGGTTTGTTTTCCAGAAGCACCAGGCTTTCCCTAGCCCCAGTCAGACAACGTGTTTATATTTTCTTTGAAAAAATACTTTGCATTATTTTCAAAATAAAGAGCATTTGACATTTATTTTTTGCACATTCAACTTACGTAAGTGATACACAGGTTACGATTGTAGTTAAAAATTCGAAACTACCCCTGAAAATAGGGTAAAAACCGAAAGTCCCCTTTCCCTTTCTCCCAACTGCATTTCCTTCCCCAAAGGTGACTAGTAATGAAAAGTTGTAGAAGGCCCTTCCAGACCTTTTCTTGCATTACATGTAGACGGGTAAACACGCACGGGTGTTTACTTTTGATTTTTAAAACTTAAAAATGTTATTAAATGTTATTCTGGAGCTTGCTTCCCGCCAACTCAGTTGTCTTGAAGATCTTTCTATACCACGGCTACTTCACTAAAAAAAAAATCATTGCATATAATTCTATAACATGGATTATAAACGTACTTATACCATAAACTTATTTAAAGAACATTGAGGTTCTTTACTCGCTATTATAAGCAACCTTGTAGTAAGTGTCTTTGCAAGGGACTCATGAAACTTTTTTTTTTTAAGAAATCTCCATGCCCCACATGGGGCTCGAACTCAGACCCCTGCGATCAAGCACTGCATGCTCAACCGACGGAGCCAGAGAGGTGCCCTTTGTTAAACCTTTCGGACAAGAGCTGACACTGAACTTCAGAACTCCTTGGGCTTACGAACGCCCAAAGAGATTTTTTTAGCTTCACGTGTGTTTAACACACACAGACCCTGGAGCCATCATCTAAGGGGAGTAATTGGAGACGTGATTTTAAATTTGCTGGAAGACAGTGCAAAATGCACTGGATGTCTATCCTCGTCTAGTGTTTGGGATTCTTTCAAGTATCCTAGAGCCAAGAGAGGCTTGAAAGTTGATAATGTGTGTTTTTCCATTGTTACCCTTTCACCAGGGTCTCGAATTTCCAATCAGTTCAGTTGTGAAACTTGCCTTTTTGCTGAAGTGTTTTTCCCTTGATTTGGGATTGTTTTTTAACAGTTGCCAAAGTCACATGATTTAAATTGCAAATGCCACAAAAACGTATTCTCCTGCTGCTAGTCTTGAGATAAAATGTAGAGATGTGAAATTTGAAGGGTAGGACTTGGAAAGGAGCAGGTAGGACTTCAGAAGCGACTGTTTTAAAGTCTTCGTGAAAGTGATGCCTTCACTCCTTACCTTGACTTTAAAGTCTCCTGAATAATTTTGTTAGTCTGTCAGTCACTGGGACGGTGATTAATAAACCCCCTCTAGCCTGAGGGGAGGGTTGCTTCAAAATACTGAGAGAGGCAAAGGCACCAGGAGTCAGAGACAGGAATCCAAACCCAGACTACGCCGGAGCAGTGGCTCTCCGACCTGACCATGCCTCGGAGCCTGCGGAAGCTTTCCGTGGCACAGTCACCCCCACGTAGCCCACGTTGAACTACTCACACCTTCTGGAGTGGTTAAAGTTCCTCCACGAACATTTGTTACATCAGTGGAAACAAGTTATTAGTATGTAGTCTGTAATAATTACATTAACGAAAACACTCCATTTACACTTATGGTGACTTGAATGATGATCGTAATATATTGAAAGATAATATTATGCTAATAGACCAACCTGAAAGAAACTGACATATAGACTTGTGACAATGACAAATGTAAATCTGATACCTCTGTCTTTTCATGCCCCAGCCCCATTCCTTCACCTCCGAGACATACGTCAACCGCATAGGCGTCTCTTCATGTCCATTGTCAAATGCCTTGTCCAAGCCACTTTTCTGTCTTGCCTGGACCAACCTTCTTGATTGCTCTCTCCAATCTATTCATGGCACAGCAGCCTGAGGGATTTCTTTTACCTTTTTATTTTGAAAAACCGCAAAACTACAGAAAAGTTGCAAGAATAGAATAATAAGCACCTGTATACCTTTACCTAGATTTACTGATTGTATTTTTTTTGCCCCATTTGCTTTATCTCTTTATATATGTATGTCTTATTACTGTCGCTATGACTATTATTATTACTATTTTTGCTGATCCACTTGAGAGCATACTGGAGACATCATGGCCCTTCACTCATAAATACTTCCATCTGTATCCTCTAAGGACAAGATCATCTTCTTACATACTAACTACAGTACAATGATCAAATTCGGGAAATTTGACGTTGATTCAACGCTTTGATTAATGAACAGTCCGTATTTAAATTTCACCACTTGTCCCCAAAATATCCTTCATAATTTTTTTTCCTTAGATTTGGATTGGATTCATTTACATACATTTAGTGGTCCTATCTTTAGCCTTTTTTAACTTCAGACTGCATTTGTCTTTCATAAATTGGGGTTTTTGAAGAGTGCAGGCCAGTCATTTACAGAACACCCCCCTCCCTTTGGGTTTGTCTGAGGTTTCTTCACGAGTAAATGCAGGTGATTCATTTTTGGTGGGTTCCTCCTCCGAGCATCACATCAGGGGCCCGAGGGACCATAAGTCAGATGGTGCTACTGTGGGGTTAGTCACCTTCCAGGGGCATCTCACTGAATAAGCCTTTCCATACCCTGACTGCTAAGCCAGGCACATCCTGGCGGCTGCTTCTCTCAACCTTACCTCCTCCCACCCACTCTTCCTCCTCTCCCTGCGCTCTGGCCACACGGGGCTTCTTTCAGTTCCTCCAGCTGGTCAACCCGGTCCCTGGGAAGCTCTTCCCACCCATTCCACTTGCAGCTGGCCTGTCTGGACGATCCAGGAGCTCAGCTACAAAAGAGCCCTAGACTAAGGAATTGCCATTATTTTGAAAATGGAAGTCACTGCAAAATGATTTTTGTTAAAAACATTTCACCTGCCTAAGGCCACCTGTCTTTTGCTCTCTTTGCTTCATCTTGTCACGCTGGATTGTCACCCCAAAGGCAGGGCGAGCTAGAGCTGGGACTTGGCTACTATGATGTGCCACCCGAATTCCAAGGGACAGGCTTCAATTTGGGTGTTTTGGTTTTTTCAAGATTTTTTTTTTAACATGAGAATCTAAAAGGCAGCATTTTAAAAGCAACTTTTAATTGTAGACTACTTTATATTTACAGAGAAGGTGGCAATGATATTCCGGAGTTCCTGTAAAGTCCCTCCTCTCTTCCCTCTGATGTTAACATCTCACATGACGTTGGCACATTTGTCAAAGCTAAGAAGTCAAGACTGGCATATTATTATTAACCAACCTCCTGACTTTATTCCAATTTTACCTCTTTTCCCACTTCCGTTCTTCTTCTGTCCCCGGATCCCATCTGGGATACAGCATCGCGTTTAGTCATCATGTGTCCGAAGTCCACACTGGTCTGGAGCACTTTTTCCTTTCTTCCTTGTTTTTCATTATTATTATTATTTTTTATCATTCAACAAACTTTTATTTTTTAAGGTGTACAACATAGTGACTTAATGTATATTGACATTGTGAAAGAATTACCACAATCAAATTAGTCATCACATTTTTCATGATCTTGACAGTTTTGAGGAGGACTGGTCAGAGAATTTCTAGAATGTCCTTCGATTTCAGTTTGTCCGATGCTTTTCTCATACTTGGATTGAGGATATGAATTTTTGGAAAGAAGTCCTCAGAGGTGAGGTGTCCTCTCATTGCATGCAGTCAGTGGGTGCATGCTACCCCAGGACTTATCACTGTCGTGTGAATCTTGGTCTCTTGGTTAAGGTCGTATCTGCAGACTTCGCCCCTGTAACATTATTTTTCCCATCCCATACTCCATTCTTTGGAAACAAGTCACTATATCCAGCTCACATCTGGGGGTGGGGAGACAAAAGCAGCTTTAAAAACTTCAGTGTACACGCTCGTTTTGCAATTTAGAATTTAATTTTTTTTTCCTTTCAACTACTTCTGGGGGCAGAGGGGCTATGTTCTTTTGAAGTGTTGTAATCAGACCCTGCTTCAATACTTCCCTAATGCTAATTGCAAATGCCTTAATATGATGTGGCATTTCCCAGCTGGTTCATAACCAGAACTAGGAAGGTTTTGCCAAGAGGTTTATATTGAAATATTTTTAATTTTTTAAAGAAACCTCTATATCCACATACTCATTTAATAAGTAGATATTTAGCGAGGGCATACTACGTGCCAGGCAGGGCTGGGGATTCATGCACGCATTTCTGCAGCCTGCAGTTTGGCACCGGAGAGTCAGTATAACCACACCCACCTGCTGACTGCCTGTCGCAGCCTAGGCGCTGGGTTCTGGGTGCTCCAGATTCATAATTAAATCTTTGGACAGTCCGGTGAGTAAGGTTTTACTACCCTTGGTTTATTTCCTTTTAAAAATTAATTTATTGGGGCGCCTGGGTGGCTCAGGTGGTTAAGCATCAGCCTCGGGCTCAGGTCATGACCTCCAGGTCCCGGGATCAAGCCCTGTGTCAGGCTCCCAGCTCGGCGGGGAGTCTGCTTTTCCCTCTCCCTCTCCCTCTCTCCCTGGTTTGCTCTCTCTGTCTCTCTCTCTTAAATGAATAAATAAAATCTTGTAAAAAATTATTGTTTTAAGCAGAACTCAGCGTCAAAAGATTTATAATGAAATCTAGGCGCTCATCACCCTTAAGTCATGCAACCCCCCAGAAGCAATCGCCCCTCACCTGTTCTAGCCATTTCTCCTGGTGTTCGCCTCTATATTTGTAAATAATATGCTTAATGATTATTAAAATTTTAAAAATGTGTTTAAGGTAAAATGAAGTACCAGTACAAAGCATCACACGAAGTCAATGAGCACAGTAATGGGGTACAGCGAGCCGGACCTCCTTTAATTGTACCCAAAACAAGGAACAGAACTCTCTGAGACACCCAGACACGCCTCCATGTGCTCCATCCTCATCATTGTCCCTCCTTTCCCTGAGGGAGCCTCTCTGCTGGCTTTTCCTGCTATTACTTTCTTGTGCTTTTACAATCGTTTTATTACCCGGTGTGTATCCTTAGGCATTATGGTTTATTTCTTCTTCATCATTTAAAAAATGGTTGTGTCTTTCCAGGCTCTTTTAATCTAAAGTTTTGTCTTATCCTTCTCCCCGCCCCCCCCCCCCCCCCCCCCGCCCCACGCCCCCAACAAAATCCATAATCTGGATTTTCTTGGTTTTGATCTTGGAGGGTGTCCTCCATGTGACCTTGCCCCAATGCCTGGAGTCCCGGATATCCTGGCTAGCTATGCGAATAGAGACAACCTGCCCTAAGAGACATTTTTACACCTATCATTTTTTGGAGAAAGACATTAAATACACTCCAATGATCATTTTGGAAGGTAGGAAGATGAGGGTCAACTACAAGTGTGGGTGCTTGGTAGAGACTGGCAGGGTTTTACCCAACATTTTGCCTTTAGTAGAAAAATAACCACTATGATATGTATAGTTTTGAAATAAAAAAGACTTTCAAAATTGCATATTGATTAAAAATAGGTGCTCCGATGTGTGCCTGGGTTCAAATCCTGGCGTCTCTACTGCTTAGTGACTTTGTGACCTTGAGCAAGCTACTGACTTCCCTGCTGCCTCAATATTCTTTTCTGCACTGTGGGGGTGAGAACTGTCATTGGACTGTTGCGGGGATCACATGAGCTAATACCCGCAGAGTGCTTTGAACAGTGGCTGGCAAGCACAAAGTAAATGTCCAATGTTTTGAGCTGTTATTATTCTTTGCAGTGGGAAATAGATTGAAAATGATCAGCTTAAGTCTGATGTACATGGCGAGGGTTTTCAACTCATTTATTTCCTTTTCCTCCTGGTACATTTCCAGATCTCGTTCATGTGATTGGGGATAAAATTAATTCATCCACAGCTGTTCTTTAATCTCTGGTTATTTTCTGACTCCTTGGCAAATAAATTACCAACCTTTAAACTAAACAATTAGTCCTAGCTTGAAGGAATTTGAATGTATCTCCAAGGCCAGGCACAATGAAACAAATCCTTTGTTTCCTCTGTTTATATATAAACTGTGGGTTGTAACTATTGAAATCTCTCCTCTTCTCTATGGCATTTCAGGAAGGGAAAAAAAGAGTACAGTAATTAATTTTTAGCAGCAAAGAGAAAGCTGGTGTCTTTCTATGTACATCCTTAAAACCCAAAAAACTCTCTAAATCAGTTTCCTGCAATCATATTTTCTAATATAAGTAAGTGGTTATTCCAATAGAATATATATATTCTAATATAAATAAGTGGTAGACAGTTGAATGTATCTCCCAAAAACAAGTGTCTGAGATCTAACCCTCTGGTATCTGTGAATGTGAACTTCTTTGGAAATAGGGTCTTAGCAGGTATAATCAGCCAAGGAGCTAGAGATGAGATCATCCAGGATGTAGGGTGGGCCCTAAATCCAAGGGCTGGTCCTTATAAGAGAGAAAAGGAGACGCAGGCACAAGGGGAAAGCCAGTGAAGACTGAGGTAGAGCTTGGAGAGATGTGTCACCAAGTTAGAGAACAGCAGAGATTTCCAGAACCTAGGAGAGGGGCATGGGGGATGGATTCTCTCAGAACTTCCAGAAAGAACCAACCCTGCCAACACTTTGATTTCAGACTTTTGGCTTCTGTAACTGTGAGAGAATAAATTTCTCTTGTTTTAAGCTGCCACATTTGTGATAATTTGTTGTGGCTGTATTAGGAAACCCCTATAACACTTATGATAATAAAAAACATTCCGAATAATTTTAAATCAGAAACTGAAAAAAGTCACAGTGTAGACCTAGATCTTCTACTTCTGCCAGTACAAATGACACCCCTTCCTCACACCCTCGCCCTTTATTTTTTTTTTTTTATTTTAAAGATTTTATTTATTTATTCGACAGAGATAGAGACAGCCAGCGAGAGAGGGAACACAAGCAGGGGGAGTGGGAGAGGAAGAAGCAGGCTCATAGCAGAGGAGCCTGATGTGGGGCTCGATCCCATAACGCCGGGATCACGCCCTGAGCCGAAGGCAGACGCTTAAACGCTGTGCCACCCAGGCGCCCCACCCTCGCCCTTTATTTATCCGAAGTCACACATAGTTGGGAAAAGGGCAGGTTCTGGTTAACGATGGTGTCCCACAGCAATACCCATGTTTTTAAGGAATCCAGATATGTGAACTGCGTTGCACATAAACCATTCATTGACGATGCAGAAGGCCCTGCATCCTTGGAGAGGTCTGAAAGTTGCCTGTGATGTCCCCATCACGCTCACCCTGACATCCAGTTAAGCTCACAGGCCATAGACATTATCTTCGAAATACCTCTTGAACGTACCACTTCTTGCCAGCCCTCCGTCACGCTCTGGTTCCACCCCCACCCTACTGCAGCAGCCTCCAAGTGCCCTCTGCACACCCGCTCACTGCACCGCAGGCAACCCACTGTGCTCGCCATGCCCAAGTATGCTACCTCCTGCCGAAAATTCTTCCACAGGTGTCCAGGGCTCCACCATCACGAAGATCAAACTCCTTGAGAGAAGAGACTTCTTTTTCTTCTCTTCTCTACTTAGATGACTAAAAGAGTGCATGGCCATAGCAGGGGCTCAATACATGTCCCTGGAATGAATGACTTAAGCAAAACTCGCCTACTCTAGCTCGGATCTAATCCAGTCCCCCCATGTGTGTGACTTTGGGGAGAATCACTGAAGTCCTCAGGCTTCATCCGGGGTCCTGCTCTCCCTTGCTCAACCTGCCTGAGCCACACTGGACCTCTCAGGTCTTTGCATATGGTGGCTTGCTTTCTTCCCGAAGGGTTTTTGCTGGGCAGCCGCGCCTCCTTCTCAGACCTCTTCTCTTACGCAGCATCTACACACAAAATGCCACGTCCTCGGTGACACTTCCCAGTTGAGGTGACATCTCATTATAGAATCTCAGAGGACTTTATGCATTTCCTTTACCTCGCATATGGCTGTAATTACAGTTGACCTTGAAACATGTGGGTCCACTTAGATGCAGATTTTTTTTTCCCATTAATACGGTATAGAACTATAAATGTATTTTCTCTGCCTTGTGATTTTCTTAATAACATATTCTTTTCTCTAGCATACTTTATTGTCAGAATACAGCTTATAATACATGTAACATATAAAATACGTGTTAATGGACTATTTATACTATTGGTAAGTCTTCCAGTCAACACTAGGCTATTAGCAGTTAAATTTTGGGGATGTCAAGAGTTAAATGTGGGTTTTTGACTCCACAGGAGGCTGGTGCCCCAACCCCTGCATTACTCAAAGGTCAACTGTATATATTTATTGGGTGATCACGTGTTTGGTGTCTACCTACCCACAATGATTCCAGTTCCATAAGAGGGTAGATAGGTTCTACCGTATTTCCCGCCGTATCCCCAGAGCTGGGCACAGTGCCCGGCACATAGCAATTGCTCCATTAAGATTTGTGGGACGAAGGATTTGCCTTGTGGTGTCTCTGCATTGTCATTATGACCATATTAAAGGGCACAGCATGTTTCTGGCTTTGCGGTTCATGATATATGGGCATTCACAGTAACATTCACTGAAACCCAACATGGGTGGAAGATTCTATCTGATACGAGATCTCCTGTGGGCTCTCTGCTGGTGTATGATGAGCTGGGGTGGGGAGAGGCAGAGGTGGGATGTGGCAGGGGAGAGGGGCGTAAGAGGAAAGGTACAAAAAGCAGCAAGAACATTAGGGCTTTGGTCTTGCCCCTGCCTTTTGCACCCGGCAGTCCTGGGCAGATAAACTCCCAGTCCCAGTAGGAGAGGGAACAACAAGATGGAGTCAGAGGGAGGAGAGAGGGCAAGTCCACACCATGCTTCACAGACGGCGAGCTAGAGAGACAGTGAGCCTCTTTTTGGGAAATATTTTTCTAACTCTAAACTTCATGGTTCCCCTGAAAAGGAAACAATATTTAGCAGTACTTAAGTTTCATTTTCTCCCTGATTTGGCTATTGTGATGTTTAGTATATCACCAGGCCAAGAAAGTGCAAGGCAGGATGGGAATTGACACTTCTTGAGAGCGTTCAGTGGACCAGGTTCTGTGCTGCTGACATTTGTCAGTTCCTTGCTTGCTTCCTTCCTTCCTCCCTTCCTTCCCTCCTTCCTTCCTCTTTCTCTTTCTTACCCTCCCTCTCTCTATTCCTTCCTTCCTTCCCTCCTTCCTCTTTCTCTCTCTTTCCCCTCTCTCCCCCTGCCCCCCACTCTTCCTCCCTTCCGTTCCCTCTCCAGCACTGTGTTAAGCACTGGGAACGTACTGATGATTAAGACACGCGCGATTCCTGTTGTCATTGGGCTCACCCTTTAGTGTTGACATCCTTAATCCTCCCAACAAACCACTGCAATACATATTATTTTTCTGGTGGAGAAACAGGCTCTAATAGGTTAGGGCTATTTACCTCAGGAAATGGCAGAGCTGGAGTCACTCTTTAACCAACATCCCTATCATAAGCTATATCTGATCCCCTCCTTCTCAGGCTACATGTGCTGCCCTTGGGAAGGTCACAGGTGGCAGCAAACAACCCCCCCCCCACCTGGTTTAGGTGGCGATAGGCTGGGTGAGGGAGGGGCACGGGCAGGGGGCAGGAGCTCAGCTTCACACGGGAGCCTGGCAGGTGCTGTTGGTGCCGACCCACGTCCCCCCCGCCCTCCGCACCCAGACACACGGCAGAAGTGTCCTACTGCCAGCCGCGGGGCTTCTCCACGCAGAGGTTTGCTGTCCGTCTGGGCGGGAGGTAGGCTGACAGGCCAGGGACTTAATGCCCTTGGAGGATCCCTCAGCCAGGGACATCCCTCCGTGGCAGGTGTTACACGGCCTCCCAGAGCTTCCCAGCGCTGCACCACGGGGGACACTTCACGGGCCTCCTTCCCTTCTGTCCCTCATTTCTCCCCTTCCTGGGATCGCCTCTAAAATTAACTGCTTGCCTTCGAAACCTTGTCTCAAGAGTCTGCTTCTGAGGATTCCATCCTGAGAAAGGCAGTAACACTTCACATTCTGGCACATTCCAGTACTAACCTTGCCTTCAATAGCCACATCACCTTGGGAAAAGTGATTTCGGTGAAGTTCGGTTTCCTTAGTCTTCGAAACGGGGAGTGATAACAGCTGCCGGGTCTCCCTCTCGGGGGACGCGTGGGGCGAGCCGATGAGAAACGCCTTTGTGAGTGATAGAGTCCCCAGAAACTTGCGGAGCCTTGGTAGAATCAGAAATGACCTGTGGTGTTGGAACAGCTGAAGTGTTTGCACACCCCAAGTTCAAAGGCCCCCTGGGGGCCCCTTGATGACAATCCTTGTCATTGGACCCTCAGAAGCAGTCTGCAGGTTTGCAGCCTGTCTCTCTCAGTGGAGCGCCTCCTGGCGCTTGCTGAGGGATGGACGTGACTGACGCTCTGGAGAGAGGATCCTAGCCCCCCCCCCCCCGGGGCCCTCACCAAGTGACAGGGGGCACCCCTTTGTGGTGAGGAAAAAAGAAAATGCAGCCAGATATGCTTTATTTATTTATTTATTTATTTATTTATCTATTTATCTATTTATTTATTTATTTATTTATTTAAGATTTTATTTATCGGAGAAAGAAAGAGAGAGCAGCAGGCAGAGGGAGAAGCAGACTCCCTACTGAGCAGGGAGCCTGACTTGGGGCTCCATCCCAGGACCCCAGGATCATGACCTGAGCCAAAGGCAGATGTTTAACTGACTGAACCACCCAGGCACCCCAGAAAAGCTTTTTCTTTCTTTTTTCTTTTTTTTTAAGATTTTATTTATTTATTCGACAGAGAGAGAGACAGCCAGCGAGAGAGGGAACACAAGCAGGGGGAGTGGGAGAGGAAGAAGCAGGTTCATAGCAGAAGAGCCTGATGTGGGGCTCGATCCCATCACGCCGGGATCATGCCCTGAGCCGAAGGCAGACGCTTAAACGCTGTGCCACCCAGGCGCCCCAGAAAAGCTTTTTCTTTAGGTTAAAATGAACTGTGTGACGATGTTCAGCACTCGGAGACCCTGCGGGTCTAAGCAGGGGCCCCACGGCGGAGTCTGCACGCTTTCAGTCTTCTTCCCACGGCTGCCGTTGGCAAGTCACCGTGGATGTTTCTTCGAAGTCTGGTGCTTTGCTGACTTCGTGGCCATCACCAGCCATAACCCCCCGGAGAGCCCTGGGAGGGAGGCCCTGCTCCGTTGTCCCGTGTTGCAGACTGGCGCCGGAGAGGTCCACACTGTGCCCCGGATCCAGGGGGCACCAGCGGCAGAGCGCAGACGTCAGCCAGGCAGTTGGCACCGGAGCCGGGACCCTCAGCCTCACGGCTGCGCTGCCTCCCCGGGGAACTAGAGCAGTGGGAGCCACAAGACCTGGGTTCAAAACCCATGGAGATTAATGATTGCTCCTTCTAGAGTGGTTGGGAGGATTCGTTGAAAGAATGCACAGGCAAGGGATTTATACAGTGTAGAGTATTATGCAAATACTGTGATTTTGACAAGGATTACATGGAAGACGGAGGGAAGGAGAAGGCAAGCTGTCATACTGACTTAGAGGGACGGGCATAACAGGAGTGGTGGAAACCAACTAGGGCTCCCCAAACCCATGCCTCCTCTTTCTGGGGACAGACTGAATCTGCATTGCCCGGCCTCCTTTGCTGTTAGAGAGACTTCTGCCACTAAATCGTCGTGCATGCTTTTCCTTGCTCTCTTTCCCTCCTTGTCTGCTGGCCAGCTGCAGAGGGTCCAGGGGTGACCCTAAGGCTTGCCTAGAAGATGGTGGCCCCCACTAGGCTGCCTGTCCAGCAGCCACTTGAGGCTTGCATGAGTAAGAAATAAAATTGTCTCATGTGATAGTCACGAAGATTGGGGTTCTTTGTTGCAATAGTGAGTGTGCCCTCTATAATAGAGATGATGAGAATGTTTGCCTAGTTTCCTTTTTATTTATTTATTTATTTATTTATTTATTTATTTATACCTTTTGGCTCAGACCAGATAGAAATCACACTCTGGAATTGGAGGGGTCCATCCGTTGGATAGAGACTGCTTTGTCCGAGCTGACCAAAGCTGGCATTCTTGCTCCGTAGTGTTTTAATTAACACACCAACCAACAAGCAATTTGCTGTCCCTTTAATGTCATTTTCTAGCAAAATGAAAAACAGGATCTGCATAATAGTAATTCTGAGAAACTTCGGGGATACATACTCTGGTATTAATCCTATTCCCAAATCTCGTTATCCATGGAGAATCCCCGACGAAATGTACAGGAGCTCGAGTCTACTTTAAAGTGCAATCATCTCCTTAGAATGGAGGCTTTGGGGGGGGGGCTGTGATTTGCGGAATGTGGTTTAAGTTAAGCTTTCCCAGCAGGGGGCTTACATAACGGCAAGGATTCCTCTGTTGGCTAAGCGCCTTTAGAAGGTCACCATAATCAACCACACTTTAGAAACCTGGCCCAAACTCGGAAATGCAGGAAAACGCAAGAGGAAGCCTGCCGTCCCCCCATGAGAACTGGGGCACGTCGGTTTGGGATGCTAGGCCAGGAATCTCGGCAATTACAATCACCACGGCAGCCTCTGAAAAACCGGAAGAAAGGTAAAGAGCATGTCAGGAGCCCTCCGAAACTCAGCAGCACCGCGGGGCCGTTACAGCCTCAGTGTTTGTCCCCACCCACCTTATGCGGGAGCCTGAAGCCCCAAAGTAATGGTAGCAAGAGCTAGGGCCTGGGGGAGGGAATTAGGTTTAGGTGAGGTCATGAGGGTAGAGCCCCCCCTGATGGAAGTAGTGTCTTTGTAAGGAGAGGAAGGGACTCCAGAGTTGCCCCCTTCTCCATCCAGTGAGGACCCAGTAAGAAGGCAGCCAGCCGTCTGCAAGCCAGGACGAGGGCTCTCAGACCCCACCGTGCTGGCACCCTGATCTGGGACCTCTCAGCTTCCAGAACTGTGAGAGATATATGTGCGTTTAAGCTGCCCGGTCTGTGCTGTTTTGATCCAACAGCCCGAGCTGACAGTGGTTTACTCTGCACTTCTGTTTAAAAAGAGGTGTTCTGGGTTTAGAATGCAGACACTGGGTGCTGTCTCTTGACTCAATGATCTTTTGATGACTCCGTATGTTAGAACCCTATGAGAGTCATTTCCTTTCTTTTTTTTTAAAGATTTTATTTATTCATTTGACAGGGACAGCCAGCAGAGAGGGAACACAAGCAGGGGGAGTGGGAGAGGAAGAAGCAGGCTCCTAGCGGAGGAGCCTGATGTGGGGCTCGATCCCAGAACGCTGGGATCATGCCCTGAGCCGAAGGCAGACGCTTAACGACTGTGCCACCCAGGCGCCCCAAGAGAGTCATTTCCTTTCTGAAATCTGAGAGATCCAGGAAATCCACCCCAGTAAGCAGTTTGTTCTAATGGCATCTCTCCAATCACACGTCCTCCCCTTACTTACAGACGTGTAGGCGCGGTTGTGCTTGACACAGACAGCGGTATCCTCCCCCCAAGCTCTCAGCGCTCCCCACTGCGGAGCACGACCAGGAGGGTCTGCTGCTTTGCACTTGTCTCCCATCAGATCTGCTGTCCGGGGCCCGTTTTCCTTCAAGTCACGTGGGCGAGGCGTCCGTACCCCCTCCTCCGGGTGGTAGCCATGTCAGCTCATCAACTTGGCTCTTTCTTCGAAACTTGACGGTACATATAATGCAAACCGGCTTAAGCAGAAATGGGAGATGTTTGCTTCACCTGGTTGAAAACTTCAGCTGCTAGCACGGTTTGATCGAGGGTTCAAATAATATTACCAAATTCCCATCTCTCTTCCTTCTTTCCTTTTATGTCCTTTGTGTCTCTCGCTCAGCTTCATTCCCCTCAGTTTTAGTTCTGTTTCCTGCCCACCAGGTTCAAAGATGGCTGTGGCCCTAGGCCTTCTGATGTCTAAGCTTCAAATTCACCAGGAAAGAGCTCTTGCTTCTTCTTAGCATTTTTGCGAAAGGTCTCATTGTGTTTCCCTGGTTCGAATTAGAACATGCTGAAACCTCAGACCAACCGCTGTGGGGAGTTTGAATGAGCTGCTTGGCTGAAGTCACGCGTTTCATCCTTGGTGACTGGGGACTTGAGGGGGATGATGGGTTGGGGGAAGAGAGGGGCAGTGTGCATCTGAGCCCCATAAGAACGAGGGAGAATGGATTCCTAAAAGTCAAGGAGAACAGAGCCTGCTCATGGAAGCAGCTCGAGTGGACACTGGATGACCCCAAATCAACAAATGTCCATTACCAGTCCTGCCCAATCCCTAACCCTAACCCTAACCCTAACCCTTCACGTTAAGATAACGAAAAGGTCTATAATTCCCTAAATAGTAAAAGGAGAGCTCAAGTTTCCCAGTGTTTTTGCTCAGGGTTGTATGAGAAATGTTATCTAGAGTGTAAATCCAAGTGCTTTGGAGAATCAAGTCTCAGACGAGAAGGGTGTTTGTGGGAACGTACACGCATACTGTCAGCCTCGAACAACAAAAGGTAGAAAGGCAGACAGTTAATTACAGCAGCTACCCTGTCAGCACTGAAGCATTGTGTTCAGCACTTTACATGTGTTTCTGTGTCTAACGGAGAAAACGCAGACATTAGAAATTAGGATGTTAGATCCCCAGCTCTGCAATGGGTGCGGAGGGACATCTACTCCAGACCTCAAGGGGGGTCAGGAAACATTGCCTAATCTTGCTAGGCCACTAACCCACCATTCTGCTCCCAGGGCTCCATTGCCTGTACTCTTTCTGAGAATCTTTTTTTCTTTTTAAAAGTTTTTTATTTAAATTCAATGTAATTAACATATACTGTATTATTAATTTCAGAGATAGAATTAAGTGATTCATCAGTTGCATATAACACCTGGGGCTCGTTCCTTCAAGTGCCCTCCTTAATGCCCATCACCCAGTTACCCCATCCCCTCCCCGACCTCCCCTCCAGCAACCCTCGGTTTGTTTCCTAGAGTAAGAGAGTCTGATGGTTTGTCTCCTTTTCTGTTCCTTTTTGAGGTTCTTAAGATTTAAAAGCCTAAATGAATCACTTCTTATCAATTTAGAACGAGCAGGTATATTTTTCCTAAAATTGGTCTTACTGCCTTTAAATTTAAGCTCTAAGTCATTCCCACTAGAATGTAGGATCCACGAGGGCAGGGATTTTCCCCATTTTCTTGCCTGTGGTATGCCCAGCATGTAGCACAGTGCCTAGCACAGAATGGGCTGCCTGTCCAAACCTTCCCAGCTTCCCAAACTGTTAGGGGCAGTTAGTTAGGCTCTAACAGGGTGCCTGGAGGCCAGCCGGTCGGCTCTCGGGAAAGTCCAAGGCCTGTCCTGGCAGCACTCTAGAAAGAAGCCACGAGAAGCCAGATCAAACCAGGCAAGCCCAAGATGGCTGACAAAGTAGGCCGGAAAACCCTGGCCCGACAAGGAAGGAAAAGCTGGAAACCCTGCTCCCAGCACTTCTCCAAACTAATGAATATTCCTCCCCCTTGTTAACAGCTGTCAATAAAAGAGACCCAGACCCCAAGCACAGTGTGAGCTCTCTCGCTCTCGCTCTCTCTCTCTCACCCGCTTGGTAAAACGAAGCATCTCAAGGGAAAAGAATTAATGATCTCTAGACTGATCTCCTACCAGAGAAACCCACCAGGCAACAAACCTTGGGTACACAGAGTTTCCGTTATTTGTCACTTGGTTTCCAAACTAATTTTTGAGGACTTAAAAAGAATAAGGTAGAGATGTAAAATGGGGTCGGCAAAGAGGCACAAAATGTCAATGCACGGTGGCTATGGGGGGGGGGGGGATCTGGTTCCCTTAACAGCCAAAGGGAAAAGAACAGTTCCCAGTTCCGTGCTTTGCAATAGCTACAAGCTAAAAACCGATCAGTAGCTCCTCGCTGCCTTCTCTCTCACTATACACTTATCTCCTAGCGATGGTTGCCATGGACTCTGTCTGCACTCCACTTTTGTAGATTGAGTGTCTGTCCTTGGGGGCATCTCCACAAAATTCCAGTAGCTCTGGTTCTGTTTGAACCAAAGTCACCCCCGGCATGTCTGCCACTCCCACACCCAGCACACACACTTCCCAGTTCATAACAGCTGATGAAGATACCTCCTGGGAAAATTCTGTCATGGCTATTGACTTCTAACCCGCCAATCCATTAGGTCCCCAAAGAGGATTAAAGCGATGATGGAGATTAGTTTTTAAAAAAAGAAAGAAAAAATTTCATTGTAAAGGTTGACTTCTAAAGCTTTCACGCCCCAGGGGTAGGTTTGGGAGACTATTGGCTCAGATGCCTGTTTCTCCGTGGAAATTGTTCTGAAGGGACGTGGATTATTTTCATTCTCTAGGCCTGGGCCTTGGAACCTCAGAGTGCCCTCGAGGAAGCAATCTTGCAATTAAACTCAGCTCCGGGGACGCCCTGCGCTCTGCAAATTTACTACGCAGAAGCATGAAACATGTATCTTTTTTCCTGATACACCCTTCTGATATCCCCGAATTATCCGAACAGTATAATAGGGGTACAGTCATCATTTCTTGCCACAAAATGACCCAGGAAAGCAGAACTTTGTCCCTGAGGAGAAATGGAAAGGATAAGAATCCTGTGTACAAAGAAGGTGATTTTGTTTTAGATACTTTATTGCATTTACTCACAACGTATGTTGACTATCTCTTCTGTGCCAGGCACTGTGCTGGATGTTGTGATACAATAATAACAAATGAGACCCTCCCTTCCCCCAGGGGTTCATGGTCCAGTGGGGAAACAGACACAGAAACTTCACTGTAATACACATCTCTAGCGGTACTTTTAGATAGGTTTGTAGGAAGTGTTGCGGAAGTACACGTAGGGTCAGTGCTGGGGGTGGGGAAGAGGAAGCGTGGTGTTAGGGAAGACATCGTGAAGCCATGCTTATCTTTTCACTTTTGTACTGGGAAGGACAAGAATAGCCAAAATAGTTTAATTGGAGCATCTACCGAGTGCTGGCAGTGGATATAAAGATCTAAAGTTCTTGGCCTTGAGAAATGTCGTACTTCTTTTGGGTCTGAAATCTATTTGGTTTCCTATAAGCAGCATTGGCTAGGAAAATACGTACTTCATATGTGTTGATAAGTATCCAGATGCTTGATCTAAAGACTAAAGAAGTGATTTGTCTGGAAAGGGAGAGTATGACTCCTAACATTCATGGAGTGATTGATGAAACAGGCATTGGGCTTATTCTGTGCAGCTTTGCAAGGCAGAAGTAGGGCCAATGTGTGGAAATTACACGAAGGCAGCTGTGAGTCCATTTTAAGAAAGACTTATTTCTCTGATATTTAGAACTCTCTAAATCTGGCATAAGATGTCTTGTGGAGTGGTGAGTGCCTCGTAAAGCAAACATAAAATAATACTCAGGCATTATAAAAGACTGAGCCAGAGTCATTCATTTAACAATTATCTACTATATGCTCAGCATTCTTCCAGGATCCAGGCATTTAATAATGAGTAAGTAATAAATCTTGCCCTCAAGGAAACAGAGGGGTTATGTAGGCAAGTACATACAGTATGATGCATGACAGTAAATTTAAACATACTAGAGGGCATTATGGAAGGCTTCATAGAGGAGGTTCTTTCTCTCATTATTATGTTCAATTAGCCAACATATAGTACATCACTAGTTTTTGATGTAGTGTTCAACGATTTATTATCTTTTTTTTAAGATTATTTATTAGAGAGAGAGCATGAGTGTGGGAGGGACAGAGGGAGAGGAAGAAAGAGAGAATCTCAAGCAGACTCCCCGCTGAGTATGGACCAGATGCGGGGCTCTGTCCCATGACCCTGGGATCATGACCTGAGTTGGGATCATGACCTGATTTGAGATCATGACCTAAGCTGAAATCAAGAGTCAGACACTTAACCGACTGAAACACCCAGGCGCCCCGAGGAGGTTATTTCTAAGCTGAGATCCAAAGGGCAAGAATATAGCCAGGTCAAGATAGTTGAAGAACAAAGCTGGAGGCATCACACTTCTGATTTCAAAACAGTATAGTACTAAAATACAAATAGACGCATAGACCAATGGAACAGAATCAAGACTCTAGAAATAAACCCTCGAATATATGTGAACTAATATTTGACAAGGGAGCCAAGAATACTCAATGGGGAAAGTATAGTTTTTCAATAAATGGTGTTGGGAAAACTGGATATTCACTTGCAGAAGAATGAAATTGGAGCCTTATTTTACACACCTCACAAAAATTAACTCATCGTGTATTACAGACTTAAACACAAGATCTGAAATGGTAAAATTCCTGGAACAGAATATAGAGGAAAAGGTCCCTGACATTAGTCTTGGCGATCATTTTTTTGCATATGACACCAAAAGCACCACCAACAAAAGCAAAAGTAAATAAATGGGACTATATCAAACTAAAAGGTTTCTGCACCGTGAAAGAATCAACAAAATGAAAAGGCAACCTACCAAATGGGACAAAATAATTACAAACCAACCATCTGATAAGGGGTTAATATGCAAAATACATAAGGAACTTAAACAACTCAATTTCAGGAAAACCAAGCAATCTAATTTAAAAACAGGCAGAGATCTTGAATAGACATTTTTCTAAAGAAGACATACAAATAGCCACCAGGTGTATGAAAAGACGCTCAACACCACTCCTCATCAGGGAAATGCAAGTGAAAGCTACAAGGAGATACCATCTCACACCTGTTACAATGGTTCTAACTTTAAAAAAAGGCAAAGAAGGGGTGCCTGGGTGGAACAGCGGTTAAGCGTCTGCCTTTGGCTCAGGGCGTGATCCCGGCGTTGTGGGATCGAGCCCCACATCAGGCTCCTCCGCTATGAGCCTGCTTCTTCCTCTCCCACTCCCCCTGCTTGTGTTCCCTCTCTCGCTGGCTGTCTCTATCTCTGTCAAATAAATAAATAAATAAAATCTTTAAAAAAAAAAAAAAGGCAAAGAAAAGAACAAGTGTTGGTGAGGGTGTGGAGAAAAGAGAATCCCCATGCACTGTTGGGAGCGCAAGCTGGTGCAGCCGCTATAGAAAACAATATGGAGGTTCCTCAAAAATTAAAAATAGAACTAATTGATGATTTGTCAATCCCACTTCTGGTTATAAATCCAGAGGAAACGAAATCAGGATCTTGAGACATCTGTACTCCTGTGTTCACTGCAGCCTTATTCACAATAGCCAAGATAGGTAAACAACCTAAGTGTCTGTCTATGGATGAATGGATGAAGAAGATGTGATATACATATATAATATATTATATACCATACATGTGTACTATATATTATATATCACATATGTGTAATATGATCTAGCGTATATAATATTACATATATTATGTCATATATTACATATCATATGTAATATATGTGGTACATATCATATATGCACTATATAGTATATATCATATATATGGCTATTATTCAGTCATTTGCAACAGTATGGATGGATCTTGAAGACATTATGCTATGTGAGGTAAGTTAGACAGAAAAAGACAAACACTGTATGATATCCCTTGCATATGAATTCTAAAAAAATCACAGAACTCTAAAAATCATAGAAACCGGAGTAGAACAGTGGTTGCTGGGGTGAAGAGGAGGAGAGTGGCTGGAGACATGTCGTCAAAGGGTAAAAGCTTCCAGTTACAAGAGGAATAAGCTCCGGGGATCTAATGTACAGCATGGTGACTATGCCTAATGATACCGTATCATTGGAAATTGCTAAGAGGGTATATCTTAAATGTTTTCACCAGAAAAATGGTAATTATGTGCGGTGATGGAGGTGTTAACCAAGCCTACTGTAGTGCTCATTTTGCAAATCTATGTGTATCATGATCTCAGGGTTGTGGGTTCGAGCCCCACCTTGGGTGTAGAGATTACTTTAAAATCTTTAAAAATAAATAAATAATGCAATACATGTGTATCAAATCATTACATTGTACGTCTTAACTTACCCAACGTTATCTCAACTATCTATGGTTGGAAAAAAAGAAATAAAGCTCCACATAGAAGCACACCTCCAAGATATATGGGTTTGGTTCCAGACCACAGCAATAAGGAAAATGAGCTAATCAAATGAACTTTTTGGTTTCCCAGTGCATATAAAATTCATGTTTATTCTGTGCTGCAGTCTATTACATGTGCAATAACATTATGGCTAAAAAACGAAGTACTTGCCTTATTAAAAAATGCTTTATTTTGGGGGCACCTGCGTGGCTCAGTCGGTCAAGCGTCTGCCTCCAGCTGAAGTCATGATCCTGGGGTCCTGGGATCGAGCCCTGCATTGGGCTCCCGGCTCAGCAGGGGGCCTGCTTCTCCCTTTCCCTCTGCCATTCCGCCTGCTTGTGCTCTCTCTGTCAAATAAATAAATAAAATCTTTTTTTAAAATGCTGTATTTTTATACTGAAAATGTCAACCATCATCTGCGCTTCCAGCGAGTCATAATCACTGATCACAGATCACTATACCAAATATAATAATAATAATGAAAAAGTTTGAAATATTGCAAGAATTATCAAAATGTGACACAGAGACGCTAAGTGAGCAAATGGGAAAATGGTCCCAATAGACGTGCTCCACACAGGGCTGCCACAGACCTTCAATTTATTAAAACACACACACACACACACACACACACACACACACACACACACAGTATCTGAAAAGCCCCATAAAGTGAAGCCCAATAAAACAAGGTTTGTCTATAAACAGAGTAAGGTTCCCCTAAGACACTTTCCTAATCCTATTCTGTCTTCCCTCCCCACAGGTAGCCATTTGCCCGGACTTGGTACGTATCTTTAGTGTGTATATGTTAAGACTATTATTGCTACCTAGCAAACAAAAAGAGTCTTGCATTGCATGTCTGAACCTTTTTCAAATGGTACAAAAAGACTTGCTATTTTTTTATGCACCATTCTATTTTCAGACTTATCTATGTCAATACATATATATCTCATTCATTCTAACCTCTGTATAGAATTCCATTTTGTAAATATGACACAGTTAATTTTTCCATTCTCTGCTTGCCGTGAACATCTTAGTATGTCTTTTTGTTCACAAAAGTGCAAAACTTTCCTTAGTGTTATGAACCGACTATTTGTGTCCATCCCCCAAATTCATATGCTGAAGTCCTAGTTCCCAGGGCGATGTTCTGTGGAGGCGGGGTCTTTGGGAGGTGATTAGGTTTGGATGAGGTTGTGAGGGGAGAGCCCCCGTGATAGGATTAGTGCCCTTATGAGAAGCGGAAGAGACCATCTCTCTGTCCCTCTCTCTCTCTCTGCCACATGAGAATATATCAAGAAGGTGGCCCCTTGAAGAAGGACGAGGGCTTGCTGCAGACATTAAATCTGTTAGCACTGCAGTCCTGGACTTCCCAACTTTCAGAATTGCGAGAAATAAGTGTTTTTTGTTTAGCCCCCTGTCTATGATATTTTCTGACAGTGATCCAAATGGACCAAGACACCCAGAGGAGCCTCTGATCATCAGAGAGTGAAGGACAGAACCCAACACTTCCTTGAACTTTCTTGGTGTTCTTAGTTGCAAAAATATGGACTCTGTCCTAGCTGGTTTAGACATGCATAACAGGGAGCTATGAGAGGGTTCTGAATCGAATAGAATCTCAAGACAGGGCAAAGAGGCAGATTTGGAAGCCCACAGTCCGGAAACAGGTCCACGGACACGTCAGATTGCCCCGGTGGGAGCCCGCTGTGGCAGCCCTTAGCAGCGGTGCTGCTGTTCTCTTTGGGATGCCAAGCGGGGATGTCATCACTAGGAACCCTGTGTCTACTGCCTCCAAAAGGCCAACGGCACATACCCCCCATGCCAGGATTGGTTCCACCTTGCCCTCTTCTAAATCACAGGTTCATCTCGGTGCATCTGAATTGTGAAGCCTGGGTCGCATCCCTTGGCTTTAGCAGCAAGGGAGGCTGCGAAAGAGGAGGCTGGCCTGTGCCCAAGGGAGGTGAAGCTAAGGGTAGGAAATTCCTCCAATGGAGGACACTTTTTTCAGAGGTATCTGGTGGCTAAAAAGCAAAATAACTGTTGACTATAACGCTCCAGATTAAAGTTTCGGGTTTGAAGGCGTGTGTACCTTCTGCCTACTAGACTGGCTGAATTGCTTTCCAAGTGGCTGGGCTTTCATTAGAAATGTATTAGTCATCTATTGCTGCGTAACAAATTGCTCCAAAATTTAGCAGCTTAGAACGACAAATATCCATTATTTCACAGTCAGGTCAGGAATCTGGGTGTTACTCAGCCAAGGGCCTCTGGGTCAGGATCCCTCATGAAATTGCAGTCAAGCTGTTGCCTGGGGCTGTGGAAGCATTGACTGGCAGACGGTCTTCTTCTTCTTCTTTTTAAGATTTTATTTATTTGACAGAGAGACACAGTGAGAGAGGGAGCACAAGCAGGGGGAATGGGAGAGGGAGAAGAAGGCTTTCTGCCGAGCAGGGAGCCTGATGTGGGGCTGGATCCCAGGACCCTGGGATCATGACCTGAGCCAAAGGCAGACACTTAACAACTGAGCCACCCAGGCACCCTGGGCAGACGGTCTTCTAGGCTCACTGGGGTCATTGTTGGCAGGCCGCAGAATATTCATTTCTAAGCCAGCTCACATGACTCTTGTCAGGTCTCAGAACTTCTCTGGAGGCTGGCTAGAGATATCAGTTTCTTGCCCTGATGGGCCTCTCCACAGGGCTGCTCCCAGCATGGCTGCTGCTTCCCCCAGCATGACAGATAAGAACAACAGAGAGAGACGGAGACAGAGAGAATGAGATTGATTTTAAGGAACTGGTTCACACAATAGTAGAGGCTGCCCAGGAAAGGGTTGCAGCTTGAGTCCAAAGGCAGAGACTGCTGGCAGAATTTCCTCTTCTTCAGGGGAGGCTTGTCTTTGTTCTAGTAAGGCCTTCCACTGATTGGATGAGGCCCACCTGCATTATGGAGTATCATCTACTTTACTCAAAGTCTACCAATTGAAATGTTAATCTCTTCTAAGAAAAATGCCTTCACGGAAATATCTGGAACTGTGTTTGACCAAATATCTGGATAGTGTGGCTTAGCTAAGTTGATGCATAAAATTAGTCATCACAGTGTGTATGTGTATGGGGTGGGGGAGGGACAGACTGTCACTCTCTCACCTGTACCATACTTCTGCCAGGACTGAATAGCCGCTTAGAGGGCCTGGCTTGACTCCAGGGAACTGTTGGGGAGTTGGCGGGGGCGGGGGGGAAGTGTGGCTCCATCAGGCCTCTGCAGGACACCGAGGAACTTGGGCAACTGGAGAATGCTTATTTGCCAGGCTTTCTCAGCCACCCCCCACCCTCCCCACCCCTGGGGGCTTTCTCATTTCATCCAGGGTCACACCTGGCTGGGGCAACTCAGGGATGGGAGGAGAATCCAAAGGGGGATTTAGGGTATCTTAGATGGAATCCTCCACCCCCCTTCCACCCTTGACAGATAAGCTATACGTCCAAACCCCTTCCGAAATCCATACAATAGCATTTACATATTTTCTTTTTTCATCGCTACGGATTCTTTAAATCTCCTGGTCGAACACTCATTTGGGAGAAAAGCAAGACCTAATAGTTGGAATCATTTTTTTTCTCAAAAAGGTTAACTTTTCCTAGTAGAATAATCCAGCTTACTTTTATGTTCTGTTTATCCTTCCTGTTCAATCTTGCTCTCAATATGCCTTTTGCATATTAACACGCGGAGCCTTCAGGTAATCATGTATATTTCTTATCCATTGAAAAATGCTTAGAGACACTTTCAGCTCGAGCAGTTGTGTATGCGGCTTTATTATTTTAGAATATCTTCCAGCCATTTCTTGTTTGAACACTTTCTATCTATCAACCGCAGGACTGAATTGGAGAAGAGAAAATGAGGTTTGACAGTTCAGTGAAAACTTAGTAGCGTTTTCCCCTCCCGCACCATGAAGAAGTATGCTGTTTTCGGGAAGGGCTGGGCATCCTCTCTGGTGCCCATCCTTCCTTGTATTATAAAGTTCCTTTGTTTCTTTTTAATGCACTGGAAGTCCTTTGAATCTAAAGAAATCTATTTCTGCCCCTCTCCCTTTACTCTATTTCTCTGGTTATTTAAAACACTTAAATTTAAAGGAATTCTGGAGACAGTAATTTTTATATTTCGGCAGATCTTGCAATGGTGAAGTGGTTTTCACACTTAGCTTCCAATTTCTGTTTTGAAACTAAGATGGATTTTGGGGGAAGTCTAGTTTTCCTGCCTCTGACCTAGTCCCATCCAATCCATTTCCCACAAGCACCAGAGTTTTCTAATAGGTCCGAGTACTTCTATTGAATTAAATACTAATTAAGTAATGGGGTGCGTGTGTGTGTGTGTGTGTGTGTGTGTGTGTGTGTGTATGTGAGAGAGGGAGAGAGAGTTGGTGACAGTTGTGAAGATGTGGTATAGGAATTACTATGCCCTCATTCCCCTTCTCTCTGTCCTCTGTCTCTCCCTGTGTTACTGACAAAATCGATGTGTCGGCTGCAATGTTTTGATGCCTTTCCATGGCTCTGCATCACATAACCTGGCTCTGCCTGTGTTGCCAATCTCATCTGGCATCCTGAACAGGGATGATGCCTAAACTGCTTTGCTGCATCTCGCTGTGGTGGGCACTGCGGGTTGTCTTGCCCCAACTTTTTCCAGTCCCCCTTTCCTTGCCTGTGTCTCAGATACTGACTTTCCCAGCACCCTTCCTTCCTTCCCCTTCACAGCTAGGGTGACCACGTGACTCAGAGTTGCGAGCTCCCTGCCTTTAGGTGTGGTATGAGAGAATGTGGTGCTTGTGATGCTTGTGATGCTGGAGCCACTACAGCTGTTTTGCAACCATGAGGCATCAAGATGAAAAAACCACCATTTGGGGTCAGTGTATTAGAAGGATGGCCAGAGACTGGCTGGAGACAGCAAAGTATTTCTGAGACAGCCCACCTCTGATGTTCTCATTAAGAAAGCAGCAAGTCCTTATTGTTTAAGCCATATTTTTCAGAGGTAAGATTTGCCACCAAACATAATTCCAACTGATACACGAGCCAGGCACAGCGGGGCTCAATATATACTTATTGGATGAATGAACAAGAACAAACGAATGAAATTCCTACCTCTACCACACCTACCAGCTCTCCAGGTGTCAGCTGTACCTGACTGCTAACAGTTCCCAGATTAGGCTTTGCTCTCTGGCTTCTGCATTCTGCACATTCTATTCTGTGTCTGGAAGACTGCTCTCATGGTTCTATGTATCATCCTTCAGGACTGAGCTCAAATATCAGCAGCTCTTGACAATCTTATTTGACTTCACTAAGTAGACTGAAAGTTTTCCTCTATGATCCCAGAGTGGCTATTCCAGTTGTAACAATCTCCTCAAAACCTGGTGGTGAAATAACCGTTTATTATGCTCCTGGATTCTACGGGTCTGGAATTCGAGCATGACATAGCAGAGACAGCTCGTCTCTCCTCAGCTGGACCCTTGAAGGCTGGCCTGGGCTCATCTGGTGAGTCGTTCATTCACTTGGCTGGTAGTTGTTGCTGGGAAGGGCCGAACATCGGGGGTTAGAACAGCAGGGGCCCCTTGGGCATCTCTCTCTCTCTACTTCTGTTGCTTCCCTATATGATCTATTCAGCATTGCAACTTCAAGGTAGCTGGACTTTTTATAAGGTGGCTCAGGTTCCACGGGTTCCAAGGGTACACACTGAGAGAGAGACAGAGAGAGACAGACAGACAGACAGACAGACAGAGACAGAGAGAGGAATTGAGGAAGCTTGTATCCTTTATATGATCTGGTCTCAGAAGTCACATAGCATTACTTCTGCCATATTGTATCGGTCAAAACAGTCATAAGCCCATCTAGGTTAAAGAAGAGGGGAAATAGATTTCACCTCTTGGGGAATGGAAGGTTCTAGAAGGTTCTGGAAAAACATGTGGAACTGAAAACATTGCCAGGCCACTTTTGGAAAATCCAGTCTGCTACAGTGCCTCCTACACACACTAATGTAATTTTATCTGTGGAGAAAGGTTGTTGATGCTACATAAGCCAGGTACCACTCTCCTGAACTTGAACGCAACCCGCCTTTAAACGTTTATGGTTGGTGGTTGTTGATGGTGCTCATGAAATCTGGCCTCTCCAGCCGCCTTGTTTGATTGCAGTGGTCATTCTCTGTGTGCTTCCTCTTGACATGTCCTGTGTTTTTATTAATCTTGAGTCACTGGAATGTTCTGGCTTGTACTATGGCTTTTGGGGAGTAGTGAACGTAGTCTCTTTCAGAGTAAAGAAAGGGGTGGGTGTTGATCTTTACTGACAAAAGTGTATAGTTTTGTGACCCGTTTTTGAACATTTTGAGAGGAAAAACAAATAGGTTTTCCACCCTAAGCCCAGAGGTATGGCCACGCAGAGAGTTCGGGAAGCATGACGGGGGCTCTGGAATGTTTACATTTGAAAGGCAAACTTTATTTTCCCCAGAATGAGGGTGAAATCGGAATCTGGGTTGATCTGGGGATTTCGGTTTTGTAGCAAAGGCACGTTAGGCTGCTCTGGACCCGAGAAGCCACGGACCGCCTGGGACATCTGCAGGCAGCAACAGGAAGGTGAGGACAGGGTTCGTGCCCCGTGGCTGGACTTAACCCAGTGACTGGCAACTGTATGCATGGATGGAGGGGCGGGGGAGAGAAAGAAAGGTAACTGTGCAGGAGACAGAATTTTGTCTGTTTTACTCACTCTTGCACCCAGCACTCATTCACTCACCAAATATTTGCTATGTGCTGTGGCCCAGGAGCCATGTCAGTGAACAAAACTGGTGAAGATGCCTGCCCTTTGGGCTGAAATTCTGGCATGGAGTGTGGGTGGGGGAGAAAGACACAAATTAAAGGCAATAAAATACATGTTGTTACTTGCCGGCATACTTGCTGGTGCTACGAAACAAGCAAGCATCGGGCAGAGTGAGGCTATGGGAAGGCTGCGAATTAAACTGCAATTTTAAGTAGAATGGTCAGGTGAGGCTTCATGGGCTTGATCTTTGAGCAAGGACCTGAAATGAGAGATGGGCCCCTAGAACGATGCCTGGCTCAGAAAATAGCCCTTAGAGGAACAAAGAAGTAAACTCTGTCGATGCTTCCACGCACTCTGCGTGTTCTTGGGGTGAGCTGGAGGTGGAGGGTGGGAGCCTGCTGCTCGTCAGGGAGACCTGGATACTGGATCATCTCTCCACGAGGAACATTCCATTCTCACTGCGAAGGATCTTCACGTCCCGCAACGCCTGGTTGTAAACTGGCAGTTGCATCTGATGTTCAACTGAGATTGGGTGATGCGTTTCAAAGCCAGAAGAAACACTGGCCTTATTGAAGGTACTTCAATGTGCATTTCTTCGGCATTATCATCTCCGACGGGTACTCTCTCGAGGGGTGTGAAGGCAAGATCTGCGCACCATGCCCCTGGCCGTGAAAGTGAACACTGCGGAGGGGGAGCTGGCGGTGGGAGCGGGGAGGGCTGTGGAGATTTGCAGAACTGGGTTAGAAACGCCGAGCTTCCCTGGCTTCACAACTTTGCCTGGGGCCAGGCCTGTGGGAGAGTTTTAATAATGAACATTCTTCATGGTTCTAAAGTTATTTAATTTCATGGTGATTTTACAGCTCCCATATTCAGACTTGAGTCACAATGAAAGTGGATCATTTGTCTGAGGTTCTCCAGAGTGGAAACATGAAGGCCCATAAAACGCTTTGTGTTGCCAGAAGCCTAAGCTTGTGCTAAATACTAGATTCAAGTGGACTGAGTTTAGAGGACTTGGAGTTGAAAATCATTCATTCATTCATTTGAAAAGCGAATTTGAGCCGTGCGTTGGCGCGTCCGAGATGGCTGCCAAGCTCCTTGCCTCCTGCTGCTCACATTCTGCGTGGTTCCCTGCTCCAGGCATGGGGGCTGACCTGGGAACCAAGAGGACATTGTGGAAACCGCGCGGTGTGACTTAGGAAGCCAGAATACGAAACGCACGATAGCTTTCATCTCTCTTCCTGGGGCACTAGCTGTGAGGGAAGCCGTCCTGTCCCGAGCAGCCCCCTGAGAGGTCCCAGTGGCAAGGAGCTAAGGCCTCTTGTCAACAAACAGCACCGACTTGGCAGTGGTGAGCGCGACCATTTTGGAAGTGGACCTCCAGGCCCAGTCACGCCTTCAGAGGGCCACACCCTGGGCCAACGTCTTCAGGGCAACTGCACAGAAAGACTCCCATCCACGGCCACCCAGGGAAGCGGCTCCCAAAGTCCTTCCTCACAGAAACTCGGCTGTGGTAAATGTGGACTGGTGACCTGTTTCTACTCACAACACTTCTGAAGCCAACTGTGTGCGGGGGGTCCATCCCAACCCCAATTCTCACGTCCTCTGCACACCAAGTGGGGGTTTGACAATCAGCTTCCATTCTGACACTGACTTCCTGGAGTTAGCATCAGGCCCTACAGGTTGGGGGCTCAGTCCCTCAAGACTGTCCCCACTTCAGACGCCAGCCACAAGTCTGGGCCTCTCGTACTTCTGACCAATCAGCTTATAAATCGGGGTTCCCACCCCCTCCTCCTCAGATTTAATGATATGCTAGAATTTCTCACAAAACTCAGGAACACACTGTACTTACTACTACTGGTTTATTATAAAATAAAACTCAGGATCAGCCAAACGGAAGAGATGCATAGGCCAAGGTATGGGGTGGCCTGTGCTCGCGGAGCTTCTGTCCTTTCTATGGGGGCATGACCCTCCCAGCATCTCACTGTGTGGAACATCCTAGAAGCTCTAATCCCATTGTTTAGGGGGTTTTATGGAGGTTTCATTATATAGGAGTGATTGATTAGATCATTGGCCATTGGTGATTGAACTCAACCTCTACCCCTCTCCCACTCCCCTCCCCACTGGTTGACTTTGGGGTGTGGGTGGGAGGGATGGGCCAACCTGCTAGTTATGCCTTGGTTTTTTTTTGACCAGCCACCATCCTGAAGCGATCTAGGACTCCCCAACCACCACTCATCTCATTATTGTGTAAAAGACACTTATCACTCATTAAATACCAAGGGTTTTAAGAGCGATGTGTCAGGAACTGGGGAAAAGAACAAATAATGTTTCCCATTATACCACAATTGTTTGTTTTGATAGATAGAGAATGCTCGCAGGAGCAGGTGGGGAGAGACAAAGGGAGAGGGAGAGAATCTTTTTTTTTTTTTTTTAAGATTTTTATTTGTTTATTTGAGAGAGAGAGCACAAGCAGGGTAAGCAACTGAGGGAGAGGGAGAAGCAGACTCCCCTCTGAGCAGGGAGCCCAAAGCAGGGCTCGATCCCAGGACCCTGGGATCATGACCTGAGTTGAAGAGAGACACCTTACTGACTGAGCCACCCAGGCACCACAGGGAGAGAAAGAATCTTAAGCAGTCTTCTACCCAGCACAGAGCCCGATGTGGGGCTGGGTCCCATGATCCCGAGATCATGACCTGAGCTGAATCAAGAGTCGATGCTTAACCGACTGAGCCACCCAGGCGCCCCTATACCACAATTGTTTTTAAGCTATAATTCTGAGGTAGTGTTTTTACTCAGTAATTGGTAACTAATCTAGATGTTAGTACTTGGAAGAGTGATGCCATCATAACAAAACCCTGAGAATACGAGTGCGAGTTTTGAATGGGATGGTGGGAGGAACGACTTTGAGAAGAGTGTTAGTGAAAGCCTGAAGAATAACCAGGACTCCTGAAGTCACGCTCCACTGACATGAGGTTGTAATTTTACATTTTAAGAGAATTTTTTCCACCGAACCCCAGATGGTTGCTCCCTTCTCAATGACCTCGTTTGAATGGGAAAAGCTTTCTTAGGTAATTTCCAGAAGGGTTTCCAAAATGAAGAACTCCTAGGTACCAGGACTGGTACAAATATAAAAGTCGCCTTTATCTTTCTCTCTAGTTCATTCACGTTCCACAAATAACTTTTGAGCATCTCTCACATGCCAGGAGTGATTTTAGGCACTGGAGATACCATTGTGAACAAGACAGATGGAGGCTCTGCTCTCATGGAGCAGATACAGCCCATTGGGAGGAGATAGAGAATAAATAAGCTATTGGTCACAGTGATTTCAGGGAGTGATGTAAATGTTCTGAAGAAACACCATCTAGACCAGAGTATCTCAGATAAATGGTCCCCTTCAATCTCTGATGACCTGTATAGCTCCCACTGTTACAACTTCTAGATTCCAAGACTTCTGCTCATATCCCGCTCCTTATTCCACAATGCCATCATTGCCCAAATCTGGAAGCAACCAAGATGTCCTCGGCCATAAATGAGAATTTTGACACTGCTGTCTGGGAATGGAACTCTTGAATTAGCCGCCTCTCATAGAAGTGGCAACACCTCCAAATGTAGATAGAAAACTTTGGCTCTAGGTCATGAAGAGGACGGACGGGCAGGCACCTGGGACAAGCAACCTAAATTTTACAAGTAGCCTGTGTGTTAAACACCAAGGTTATTCCAAGGGCTACCTTATTTAAAAACATTAAAATGTATTGATTTTTTAAAAAAGAAATTTATATTTTAGAGCATCTTCAGGTTCCCAGCAAACTGAACAGAAGGTACAGAGACTTCCCATCTACTCCTTGCCCCGCACACACGCACAGCCTCCCCCGTTATCAGCACCCCCCACCAGAGCGGTACATTTGTTACAATCGATCGTAATCAACCAAAGCCCATAGCTGGACATTCTATTTGGACAAATTGACCATAGCACATATCTACCGTTACCGTATCATACAGAGTATTACTGCCCTACGAATCCTCTGTGTTCTGCCTGTTCTTCTTCCCACCCACCTCACCCCCACAACCCCCGGCAACCACTGATCTTTTTACTGTCTCCATAGTTTTGCCTTTTCCAGAATGTCATACATTTGGAATCATACAGTAGTATGAAGCATTTTTAGATTGGTTTCTTTCACTCAGTAATATTAAGCTTCCTCCCTACCTTTTCATGGCTTTACAGCTCTCTTCTTTTTAGCACTGGATAACATTGATTGTCCAGATGTACCACAGCTTATTTATTTATCATCTCCTGAAGGACATCTTGGTTGCTTCCAAGTTTTAGCAAGTATGAATAATGCTATCAACATGTGTGTGCAGGTTTTTGTATGGACACACGTTTTCAATTCTTTTGCGTAAATACCAAGGAGCACAATTGCTGGATTGTATGGTAAGAGCATGTCTAGCTTTGTAAGAAACTGCCAAACTGGATTCCAAAGTGCTCATGCCATTTTGCATTCCCACCAGCAATGAATGAGAGTTCCTGTTGCTCCATGTCGTCACCAACATTTGGTGTTGTCGCTGTTCTGGATTTTGGCCAGAAACTGTAGCTGTATCTCATTATTATTTTAATCACCTTAATTTTTTAAAAAAATTTATATCATTTATTTTTTAGTACATTTTAACTTTTAATACACCCCCTATAGGTTTGACTGCCTATAATGTGGAAGTCACTCATATATAGCTTGATAGGAAGATAAAAGGAGTCCACAGGGCAAAATAGACATTTAAAAATTTAGCAGGATCCTGAATCGTGTGGACTAAGAAATAGTGGCTATCGTGTGGGTCATCTGCCTAAAAACAACAAAGAGAAGACTCTGTCACATACCAGGCATGCCCTACACAGTGGGTTCAGTTCGTGCTGAGTGATGGCTGTGTCATGGGATTCGTGCATGAAGCAGGAGCAGAGAGTTGCTTTTTTTGCTTGAAACTCTTTACATAAATGAGAGTCCTGCCTCCCACCTCTTGTCCCTCTAACTGTTGACAATCTCCAATGCATATGAATGAGCTAAAAGAAAAAAAGCAACATGCAAACCAGTATATATTGCAAGTTACCACGTGTGTGAAATGGGAGAAACTTCACGTGTAGCTCTTTGTTCATCACTAATATTACCGAATCCTACTATCTAACAGGCATTTTGCTAGGTGCTCAGGTTACAGAAATAAACAAAATGGATGAAATTGCTACCCTCAGGGAGCTCTTACACTAGGGTGTAAATAAAATTGGTTTATTTTAGACACAGCTATTTGAAGTACGGTGCCTAGTTTGTAAGAACCAAGTAAAGGGAACTTCTTTAAATTGGGCACACTGGGAGGGGGCACCTGGGTGGCTCAGTCATTAAGTGTCTGCCTTTGGCTCAGGGCGTGATCCTGGTTCTGGGATCAAGCCCCACATCAGGCTCCTCTACTGGGAGCCTGCTCCTTCCTCTTCCACTCCCCCTGCTTGTGTTCCCTCTCTCGCTGGCTGTCTTTCTCTCTGTCAAATAAATAAATAAAATCTTTAAAATAAATAAATAAATAAATAAATAAATTGGGCACACTGGGAGAAGAAGATTTTTTAGAATGAGGAGATAAAAGGTAGCTATATTACTTTTTTGAGTGTACGGGACTCAAGCTAAACGTATTAAGAAAACAACTCAAGGTCTCTCTCTCTCTGAAGCCCAACACAGGGCTTGATCTCAAGACTCTAAGATCAGACCTGCGCTGAGATCGGGAGTTGGACATATAACTGAATGAGCCATCCAGGAAGCCCCACAACTCAAGGTCTGGGAACCAGAGGGGACTCTCCTTCAGTGGTCAGGGAATGTCAGTCCTTGCTTTTAGAACAAAAGACTGTGAGGCTCTGAATGACAGATATCCCACCACGGTTCTTCCGTAGAAAGAACACTGCAGACGTACAGGGGTGACTCAGCCTCCTTTTAGGGTGCATGCTTGTTGTGCTTTGCGGCGGTTAGGACGGGGCTGGGTCAAGGTCTGCCTGCAGTGCGGCTCACTGTTGCATGAGAAACACTCACCGCAGAGGTCACTGTCAAGGGCTGCAAGGAAGACAGAGGAGCGGCAGCCCCTGGGCCTGGGGGAGGTGGTGGGAGGTGTGCGCAAACCTGATAGACATAGGGCAAGGGCTGCTTAGAGGAGCGCAGAGTGGGAAGCATCCACTCCCCCAAAGCGACCCCGGGGTGCACCTCCATTTTTGCTGGGAATGAGCTGACTTGGGGAACTCTTAATCCACTCCTTGCTGTGCCCGGGTTGGCCTGAGACCGTCCCCCATTTTGATGACAAGTTTCAACAGCCACTCTTTCCTGAGCCCTGAGAAGTGACTTAAAATCCTGAAAGCGCTTTTGCCTTTACGAAAGAGCAATCTGCCTGATGTGCTGTTTGTCCTCAGATAACACACTGTGATTACAACCTGCCTCTCCCATCATCGCCTCTAGAAAAGAAGGGCAGCTATATGAAAATTGTGGCTGGTATTTCAGCACTGGGGGAAAAAATATCCATTTGTTCTCAGCAGGCTTGATGATATCTTGTGAAAAACCCAGTGGGTCACGTGCAGTCCCTCTGGGAGTCACACAGGACAGCCTGCTCCATCAAACTCCCACTCGTACTGACCTGACCGTGTCCACTTCAGTTCATTGTTTAAGAATAATAATGATGCAATTATCATGCGTCCTTCTGGAGTTTCTCTGAGGAGGATAGAGGAAATTAAAAGTAGGTTGTTTTGAAAGAGGAAGCTCCTTTTGAACAAATGTTATCAGCCCACTATATTCTATGTGTATAAAACACTTCTCCAGAAGGCTCTGGGTGAGCATACATGTCTGTCCTGAAGATTTTGCAAGGTCTAGAATGAATGCGGTGTTCAGTTCTGCTCCGTCCAGTATAGTAGCCATTAGCTGCGTGTGGTCACAGAGCCCTGGAAATGTGGCTGGTCAGAACGGACATGTGCTCTAAGTATACGATATACACCAGATTTTGGAGGGTTAGTACAGAAAAGGAAGGTGAAAGATCGCATTCATGATTTTTTATTGATTACATGGTGAAATAATATTTTAAATATACAGGTTAAAAATTAAAGTATCATTAAAATTAATTTCATCTGTTTCTTTTTATTTTAAAAAAAATTTTAAAGATTTTATTTATTATATGACAGAGAGAGAGAGAGAGCACAAAGAGGGGGAGCAACAGGCAGAGGGAGAAGCAGGTTCCCGGCTGAGCAGGGAGCCCAAAGGGGGGGTTGATCCCAGGACCCCAGGATCATGACCTGAGCCGAAGGCAGACTCTTAACCAACTGAGCCACCCAGGTGCCCCACCTTTTAAAAGTGTTCAAATAACCACTTTAGAGTTACATCTCTGACTTAACATCTGTGCACAGTATTTTTCCAAATCATTTGTGCAAGTGTTTCTTCTTAAAGATTATTTGGGTGTTTTTTATAATATTTTCCTATTGGAAGTTCAGTCTTGCCTTCTAGAAATTGATAACCAATACTTCATTCAGTATTTTACTTCTCCTTGATTGCTTTTTATGGTTGAATCAGTCGACAGCGATTTGCCACCAAATGTGAAATATATTTGAGTCTCTTTGCTTCTATAAGCAAATTTCTTCTATAAACCTATTTCTTCATCCTTAAACCAGAGTGCTGGACATGATATAATCCCAAAGCCTCCTTCCAGCTTTAGGATATTATGATTCTGTTTTTTTTTTTTAAAGATTTATTTATTCATTCGACAGAGATAGAGACCCCCAGCGAGAGGGCGAACACAAGCAGGGGGAGTGGGAGAGGAAGAAGCAGGCTCATAGCGGAAGAGCCTGTTGTGGGGCTCGATCCCATAACACCGTGATCACACCCTGAGCCGAAGGCAGACGCCCAACCGCTGTGCCACCCAGGCGCCCTGATTCTGTTTTTAAATGAGAGGCCTCATAAGGAGGAGGAAAATCTAGATTAACCTTGGAGGGTCTTGACATTGGAGGCTTGATAGCTTTCCTGAGATAAAATCTTTTTTCTGATTCTATTCTTGCTGAGACAGAAGCCTGGAATCCCAGCCAGTGGAGAGACCAAGGCCTGGCCCGCAAAGAGAGGCAATGCTGCCTCCTTCTGGGCTGGAGGGGAGCTGCAGGTCGAATACCCGTGTCCCCTTCCGGCCCGGCAGTGCTGGTCACAGCCCAGAGTGCGGCCAGTAGTCAGGGCGACAGACTCTGTGCGTGGGGAGTCCCAACAACCCATCCAGTGGCTTGGCCGGCCTGCCCCACACCCCTTGCCAAGGATCTAATGCTTGACGCACATAGGTGCTGATGTTTCCCTTCTGGCTACAGGGCTTGCTCTAGGGGTGTCTGTGGTCTGGCTGGTGAAGCTGCAAGGATGTGAACACAGGAGCTGCCCCCCGTCATGGCCGCAGCCTCGGGGAGACAGCAGGCCTGTGAGGAGGTAGGAGAAACCAACTCTGACGTTAGCCCAAACTGGGCTCCTGCCCTTTTCGACCCAGAGTCCTGACCAAGACAGCTCATGAAGCTTTTCTTTAGAAGATGAACTGACTTTCTGAGTAAATAAAACAGATCAATAATGTAAACGGAAGGGACACGTGCCCTTTTCTCTCTGTATGCAGTATATTTAAGAGAAAGGGAATCTGAGGGACACAGGGAGCCAGACTGGCGCCAGATCAGAGTGTGAAAAGGCCCACATAGTTTGTCCATTTCTGTCACTCCCGTTACTAGACTCTCCTACCCTGTGGTCCCACTGTCCTCCCAAATTTATCACTGTTGTGCTGCCCGTGACATCTTTTGCCTTCTTACCTCATCTTCCCAACACACAACACACTGATGCACATTGTACACACACACACACCCCACTCTTTGGTAGCAAGCAATACAAAGGAATATACTCACCTGTGTCGCTTCAAGTAAGGCAGGTATTACTACACGCAAAGAAGAAAAACAGGCATCTCACGCTTGCTGTTCACTTGGCCACTTGGGAATCGAAGGAAAGCCACATAACCTCTCGAGGGGAATAAGAACCACAGCACAGCGGAACATCACAGAGCCCAGAATGGATTGTGGCACAAGAAAGCTCACGCAGCATTCACGCTGTCCTTGAGACCAGTGACCCTGCTGCTGGCCCCATCTCCTGTCTTCTCCCTCCCAGAAGCTGGAATGTGTTGATCTTCCAAGTGGTCGACTATTGGGGGGGTGAATCTCTGGTTTATATTTCTCACACATTGTGAATAACGACTTCCTTCTCTCCATGGTGTATGTTTTGACTTCTGTGTCCTCATAGCTTCTGCTAACTCCCGTGTTATAATTTCTGCTTTCTCTCGATCTTCCAATATTTTTTTCCAATCCTATTTGTCCTTTCCCTGTGTTGTTTTCTGTCCTTCCCTCCTGCTACCAATCTCTTCCGGTCTGCATTTCACGTTGCCAAGAAAGAGAATTTGATGCCTTAGCCACCATCCTCTCTGGGAGAAGATATTTCTTACCAGGCTTTCACATAGGCTGCTGGTCAACCCTAAGTTGACCACCCTGAGGTTGGATGTCCATCTCTGGTTCAATCAGCTGTGACTCTGGGGCCAGGGTCACACAGCACAGAACATGGCCATTTATGCTCACAGATCAGCAGCTTTGCGAAGTGAGTATCCTTGAGTCTAACCCTTAACGAGGGGTCAATGGGAGTGGTGAGTTCTGACTTCTCCAGTCCCACAGACACCTGTAGCTGCCTCTAAGTCCCGCCTACAATGACACTTTCTTGCCCATTGCTCATCTTTTCACTCCAAGATCACATTTTATAGGTTGCCACCTGCCTAACTTGGACAGAGGACTAGTATGACTTTCTAACTGCGAGTCAAAGACAAGGTGTGGAGAGCTGGAATGATTTTGCTTCTTTAGTCAAAAAAGACGTTGAGAAGAAGGAAGTATTTCATGGGGCCGTGAAACAACACGCGCGTCTTGTGCATCATCAGGGGCAAGCGCAGTATGCGGGGACTCTTTCCAGAGGAAGAACGTTCTGGGGAATGAGGAGAGGTGGGTGCGGTGGGAGGTGTTTGGAATGAAACCTCAGGCATCTTTCCAAACACTGTTCTTTCCCCTCAGGCATCTGTCCAAACACTGCTGGTGTCCCAGGACAGTGCCAGTTCGGGGGCCACATGACCCGGTCAGTTTTCATGTGGTGCAAACCGAGAGTTCCCCCCATCTATTCAATATCAAGCTGCTATTCTCTTCAAATAGCCGTCAGTGATTGTTAACGGAGACTCTTCTCAGAGCGCGGCTGCGCGCCTCACACTTACATGCCCTGGTTTCTATTGTCTCTAAGTGAAAACGCTTCCGGTAATTCTGGATCTGGATGATCTGATTTGTGAAGTCTGAGGAGAACTGAAATTGGGGAAAAATACCTCATACTTTCTTGCTGGAGATAGCTTTCTCCTGTTTCAGAAATCTCAGTACCTACAGTCCTCTGCAGAGTTCCAGAATCTGTCTCCCGCAGGTTAATGATGACCCTTACTCTGCTGTTTAAACACCAGGCTCTGGGGTTCTGAGAGCATAACTTCCCTCTATGCATCAGTCACTGCTGTAGGAACTATAAGTTCATGATAATGAGGACAGATGTATTTGTTGAGGTAATTATGGAATACGTAGCAAATAAACTGAAGAACGTGCAATGGCTCAAACATGACCCATGCTTGTTTCTTCCTCACATGAAGTGCACAATGGGCATGGCTCATGAGTAGATGCCTCGTCCAAGTAGAAATTTGAGGACCCAGATTTCTTCCTCTTATGGCTGTGACATTTTCAATAGGCGGCTTTCAAGTTCTCTGTGAGTGCGGAGGATTGCTTGTGGGGGGTGTCTACGGGCCAGGCCAGAAAGGGCACTCACCACTTCCGCTCACATCACATTGGCTAATGCCCAGTCCCACAACCTCGCCTAAGTGCAAGGGGAGCTGGGACATGGGAGCTGAGGTTAGGGGTGTGCCCCGTAGGGAGAGTCAATGGACTTCGACGCGCACACAGCAGTTTCTGCTGCAATAAACAAGTTCCTTGTTTTCCAGAAGCATCTATCTGTGATTTCAAGGAGGGAAAGATGCTTCAGAGTATGACAACTTGAACCAATGGTCCAACTGACTTCCCTGGCTTTGAATACTGTTTACCAAGGGCATAGCAAAGACTGACTTGGCTTCCACAGATTGTCTGGAGGGGAAGAATGCGTTGATGAGGAACACCAGAACTCTAGTCCAGCATTCAGGGAGCACCATGGGGACAGGAACCAGGTATCCACAACTTCAGCTTCTTGCCTGGGCCAAAGGAGAACGATAGCTAAGATTTCCAGATCTCTTCCTAGACACTAATGTAAGGGTGTTATGTGCATGGGCAGAATAGAAGATTGAGACTCTACGGGAGAGGGAAAACGGTCTTAGTTTTGTGCTAAAGAACCAAATACAAAGGCTGACTGCGTCTGTGGCCCCGTCACACAGCTGGTGGAAGGTTCATGCCCTGGTGGCTTGACTCTGCAACTGGTGCTAATCTTTTGCTGTGTTTCCTTTTTAAATGAATGAATTGGTTATTAAAAAAACAAACTGACATTGTGCTTTATGCACGGATCTCTTATGAATTTAGTTAGGGTGAAGCCTGTTCTCCCAAATGCGTTTGTCATGCACGCACTGATAACATTGAATTGCTGGATGTGCAAAGTGGAGAAACAGACTGTCTCCTGGCAACAGAAAGGCTTTCCCCTTCCCGCGGGAAAGAGCTTCCTTCAAGTATCTCCTTCTCTGGTTTCCTCCACCGTCCAAGCTTTAGTTCCTTTAAGACTTTCTCCCTAAAATACAAAACCACAATGAGATACCACTCACATAGGTCAAAATGGCTAAACTTAACAAGTCAGGAAATGACAGATGTTGGCAAGAACGTGGAGAAAGGGGAACCCTCCTACACTGTGGGTGGGAACGCAAGCTGGTGCAGCCAGTCTGGAAAACAGTATGGAGGTTCCTCAAAAAGTTGAAAATAGAACTATCCTACAACCCAGCAATTGCACTACTGGATATTTACCCCAAAGATACAAAGACAGTGATCCGAAGGGACACTTGCACCCCAATGTTTATAGCAGCAATGCCCACAATAGCCAAACTATGGAAAGAACTCAGATGTCCATCAACAGATGAATGGATAAAGAAGATGTGGTACATATACATACAATGGAACATTACTCAGCCATCAAAAAAATGAAATCTTGCCTTTTGCAACAATGTGGTTGGAACTAGAGGGTATTATGCTAAGCAAAATATGTCAATCAGAGAAAGACAATTATCATATGATTTCACTAATACTTAGAATTTAAGAAACGAAATGGAGGAGCATAGGGGAAGAGGGAAAAATAAAACAAGATGAAATCAGAGAGGGAGACAAACCATAAGGGACTCTTAATCATAGGAAACAAGACTGAGGGTTGCTGGAGGGGACGTGGGTGGGGGGATGGGCTAACTGGGTGATGGATATTAAGGAGGGAATGTGATGTAATGAGCACTGGGTGTTATATAAGACTGATGAATCACAGACCTCTACCTCTGAAACCAATAATACATTATATGTTAATTAATTGAATTTAAATTTTTAAAAAAGAACTTCTTCCTACTTCCTTAATAAAAAGCCTGTTTTGCAACTCAAAGCTCAGCAAAGAGTTATTTATTATAGGTCAAATCTGCCTTGCCATTCCTTGATCCTAGCAAGGAATTAAAAAAAAAAAACCAAAAACCTCTGAATTATTAAGGATAATTGATACTTGAAAAAAAATCATACTGTCATTCTGTGACTTGAAGAAAAAATTCAATTGTCTTTGCTTTTAAAGGGAAGCAGGAAAAGCCAACCATAAGATTGTTTTCTATTTGTTAGCAAGCAGACTCTGTGTTTGGCATGAGGGCAGATTTTGGAAATATAAAGAAAACAGTGATGTAGGCTCGGCAGAGGGGCAGGTGAGTCCCCATACACGTTAAGTGCTGAAACAGCTGCAGGAGGGGCCCAGGGGACAGAGCCACTAATGCTATCGGGGAGCACGCTAGTTTACCCGTGGCAAATGATAAAAACCAGAACCCTGTTAAATAATACTATTATTAGGTATCTTTTTTGCTTCTTGAACTTAACGTGTACGCCTCCAATATTTCACTGTTAAATTTTTGTTAAGATGTTTCCTTTCTGGGGCGCCTGGGTGGCTCAGTCCATCAAGTGGCTGCCTTCGGTTCAAGTCATGATCCCGGGGTCCTGGGATCGAGTCCCGCATCAGGCTCTCTGCTCAGCGGGGAACCTGCTTCTCCCTCTCCCTCTGCCCCTGCTCGTGCCCTCTCTGTCTCAAATAAATAAATAAGATCTTTAAAAAAAGATGTTTCCTTTCTCCCGCAGTCTGAGAGCGTTGTTGCAGTCTGTCCTTGGCTTGTTTTTGAAGGAGAGAAATTGAACGGAGACTAGAGAATGCCGCTGAGTCAGCGTCGGACGGCAAGGGGCAGCAAAGAGGAAGCTGTTTCCTTCAACCCAGCGTGTGCAGTACGGAGGACCAGAACCACAGTCGAGGCAGGCAGGCAGGCAGGCAGGCAGGGGTGGGGCGGGGCGGGAGCTGGGAGACATTTCCGAACGGCAGGGCTCGGTGAGGGAGTTTGAGGGACGGCGGATGTCTTCACAGCTTCTACCCCGGGAGAGTGACTTCATTAAGTGTGCTTGAGAAGACAAGAGGTGACGGGCATTGGAGGAGGAGGACGGTGGGTTCTAAGGGGACATGGGAAACAGAGAGTTGGAAATACAAATCTAGAGTCAAGATTGGACAGAGAGCTCTGGGCAGCGTCAGTGTGTGTGTCGTGTGCGGTGGGCAGCGAAAGTCATGGGACTGGGTGAGGTTCCCTGGGTACGTAGGCAAAGCAGGGGGAGAAAATGAACCCCGACCTGACGGTGCAGGTAGAGAAGGGGCAGGCAGGCAATGAAAGCAACAGAGTGCTTGTCGAGTCTGATAACGTCTAAAAGAGTGCAGGAAGGGCTAGTGTGTTTTGAGTGCCTACTATATGCCTGGCACTATGCCAAACACTTTTTCATGCATTATATTATTTGTCTCTCACAACAACAAAATTGTTATAAAGTTGGTATTATGCCCATTTTACAGATGAGGTATAGAGAGGCTTAGAGAGAGTAAATAACTCACCAAGGTCACACCGTTAGCCTGTAGCAGGCCTAGGATTTCTACCCAGATTGGTTATACTTCAGTCTTTGTTCTCACCCAACACTAGGGTGCTGTCCTGCCATCTTGGAAGCCAAGTGAGGATAGAGTTTAAGAAATAAGGGGGTGGGTGTCAAAGGCATTGGCGGGAGAACATATTTGCCTGTCCAGTTCTGCCTTGTCTGGGTTAATTTCAACAGAGTGTGCAGACCCCTGGCTTAGGCCAGTTTGAGTAAGAAGATCAAGACCCCTAATGTGAAGAAGATCCCACGAGATCCCATGAGACCCCGCAGTTTGGGAAGAAACCCGAGAGCAATTCAATCCCTGCAAATCCAGGCACAAAAGAGACTGGAGGCAGGTGGAAAATACTAAATACTGAAATATTAAACAAAACTAAACAAACTAAACAAAAATACTAAAAGGTGTGAAACATCTACTCTGTTAGTGCCCTGAAAGTTAAATTTTCTGAAACGATTCTTCATCTCTAGGCTGATAAAAACTCTCAATGGATTTCGAATCTTTACTCCGGCTTTATTAGGGACTGATTAAAGTGCTTTATATGCACTACCATTTTTAACACACATCAATCCGGACAGATAGGTGTGACTTTTAGGCTCCTTTACAAATGCAGTCAGTCTCTAGGGCCTGCACTCTTAACCCCTGCCTCCCCGGGACGAAGGATATCCATAGGCAGCTGGGCATTCCGCAAAGCCAAGGAATCTTCTCGTGTTTCTCAAGGAATGAGTTCATGTTGATTCGGTGCATTTAGGGGACAATTTGCCATAACAATTGTAATCTACATGCATCAGAAGATTGAGTTTTGTTTTCAACTCTTTCATGAACTTTGTACTTGGGCCACTTTGCAGACTTCTTCAAGTCTTAATGTTCTTAATGCTTTTTATTTAAAAAACATTAAAAAACATACCTTATATGCAAGAGTATATAAAGCATACCTGTACAATATGAAGAATAATAATACAACATCTGGGTGTCTATTACCTGGGCCAGGGAATAATGTGTTCCTAAAGCCCAGAAGCTTCCAGTGTGTTTTCCAGATTGAATTTCCCTCCCTTCCTCTGGAGGTTACCACTATCTGAATTCTCTGTTAATTAAGCTTTTTCTTTTTCTTCCTTCCTTCCTTCCTCCCTCTTTCTTTCTTTCTTTCTTTCTTTCTTTCTTTCTTTCTTTCTTTCTTTCTTTCTTCCTTCCTTCCTTCCTTCCTTCCTTCCTTCCTTCCTTCCTCCCTCTTTCTTTCTTTTTCTTTCTTTCTTTCTTTCTTTCTTTCTTTCTTTCTTTCTTTCTTCCTTCCTTCCTTCCTTCCTTCCTTCCTTCCTTCCTTCCTCTCTTTCTTTCTTTCTCTTTCTTTCTTTCTTTCTTTCCTTCTTTCACCTTTGCTTTTCCTTATAGCTTTATCACCTATGATTGTGTCTCTAAACAACGCATGTTTTAGTTTTAAATGTTCTTAAGCTTAGGGTAAATGGAACCATACTCTCACTCTTGCTTGCTTCTCCCCACCATTATGTTCTTGAGATTTATTCATCTTTGCATGTGCTGCGACTCATTGCTTTTCACTGCCCTAGCCTGTGCCACTGTTGGGAGGGACTACCATTCATTTATCCATTCTTCCATCAACACACATTTGGGTTGTTTCTGGGTCTTGCTCTCACTGACAACGGCACTTTTAACATTCTGGTACAGAGTTTCTATGCACAGGTAAGTGAGTTTCTCTCAGAGTGGAAGGGCTGGCTGTAACTGCTTTCAGCCTATAACCTTTGCGGGTTTTCCTTCTCCAGGGACGTTAGGAAAACTGATGGATTGAGGCAGCACCATTCAGTGGTCTAAACTTGCCTGCTCTGGCATCAGACTGCCTGGGTTCAAATTCTGCTGCTGCCCCTCTTTGGCTGCGTGATCTTGGGCACCTCTCTGAGCCAAAGTTTCCAGGTTTGCAAAATCTGGTTAAATGGCAGAGCTGAATGCACAAGGTTGTTTTGGGAATTCCAGAGTTAGTGCTTGTTAAGGAGATGACTAGCGCAGGGCTCCAAGACAAGAAAGGCTGGGGAAGCACCACTCTTTGTATCTCCGAGTGAAGAGCCCTTTGGGCAACGCTGCTGGAGTCCTTCCTCAGTGTCTTCTTCCTTCTCCCCAGAGGGAAGGGGAGTGACTTCTCCAGGATGGAGTCTGGGAGAAGAAATGAGCCCAATGCCTCAATCACTCTTGTTTGAAACAAGCCAGGCCACAGAGGGGTGTGCTGTGCTCTGTCTCTGCATGTGGTAGGTTAAGGGGTCTAGCTCTGCGCTCAGGGGGAGGGGTCTGTGATTGTAGGAGTGCGTCTGTAATTGACGATCCGGTCCAATTCGGGGATCAAACACCTATGCTCGCTGACTCGTATAGGATCTAGAGCCTTGTTCTATGGTCACTTCATCAGTGCTAGGGCTGCATTCTGGTGTCCACCTCTCATGCCCTGTGTCCCTCTGCCCAGGCAGTTGCAAGCTCTGGAGCAGGGAGGAAGGGGGGGAGCATGCATAGACTGCCAGCATGTCAATGCTGAGTGCCCCATACACATGAATGATGACAACGCAAAATGCTTTGGGAGCCTCTAAGTTTAAGTTGCAGGGCGAGCTCCCTCATGGGCAGGACTGGAGCTGAGCTCTTCGGGTGGGTTCTAAGACCCAAGTTCCATCTGGAAACCATCGAAAATACCCAAATAATCTTCTTAGTTCATTTCATAATGGGAATGAAATAGCTTTGCCCACTGATAGGCAGCTGATGCGAAGATTAGGGCTTCCCCAGCTATCAGTACGTCTAGCTTTCAGAAACGGATACATCCTGGCAGGCTGATACCTTCCTGATTTGGCAGTCAGCTGAAGCTCTCCCGTCCCGAAGTCACAGAAGGCAGTGAGGCACTGAGGATCACACAGGGATCAAGCTGATATGTGTGTGGGCATATGCATGTATATTACATATACGAAGGGAAACAGACATTGAAGATGAATGTTGAACATTTCGAATGTTTGTCACTACTGGAAAGCATTATTGTTTTGAATCTTTTACAAACAGTAGAGCTCCCTAGAGTTGCATGATTCAAGAGAGAAAGGCGGGGGAGGAGGGGAGAGAGATTGATCAAGCACAGAACAAGATAGAAAGAGACGGGGAGAGCAGGGTAGTGAGTCCTCAAGCCTCTAGATGCTCTGGTCCTGCCTTTACCTCCTGTTCCATGCAATTTCCCTAATGACTTTTATCAGATGAATGAGTTCTTTTCAAAGAGACCAAAAACATTTTTTGGGGGAAGCACAGACGGAGATCTGGGTTCTTAAGTGCTGCGTAAGCTAAAAGCACTCCTGCTCCCACCGCCTTCCCTGGGCCTCTCTCCAGCACGTCCCTCCGGCGTCTGAAGGAAGAAGGTCATTCCGGTTCTACCCAGAAGAGCAGCTGCAGACTGACAGCTGCAAACAGCTGGTGTGCGGGCAGATGCTGTCGTCCTTCCTCCTTGCCTTGGGGCCAGGGACTGCGGGGCTCGGGCTGGGGTTTTCCATTACTCTTATTTCAAAGAGCAACACCATATCAGGAGAGCAGGATGGCGCCCCATGAAAAGCTATGTTTCAGATCTGGTACCAACTGGTTGGTGATGGTGAAGTTCTTTCTATAATTGGGGCCTCTCTGGCTCCCCTGCCCAAGTTCTGGCTCCAATAACTGGTCTCTTGCCATGTCCTCCTCTCTTAGGGACTGGAGTGTGACGCAGAACCCATGGCCGGGCTGTGATTTGCTGCCAGGTTTGGCTGCACTGCCTGTGTATCTGTGGGTTGCACACCCCATCCATCCTGGCCCCATCACCTGCCTTCTGGGCCCCCATCTCTGGGACAAACCAAGGACAAAACCCCACAGGAAGTGTGGCCGGGTTGGATCATAAGCTGGTCATATAAGCGAGGCTGCCAAAGAGGCTAAAATACTAAAATATTTCCATAGCTGCTATCCCAGGTCCCTCAAAGTCCCTTCATGGTCCCTGCTGCCCCCAGCTGCCCGGACCCCTCCCTCGGGACTTCTGTGATCCAGGAACCAGAGGGGTAGAGCCCATAGAGTCCAGGCCTCTCACACCTCGCTCCAGTTCCTGGCACAGAGCGTTCTGTTGTTAAAATTGGACAGTGCAACCTCAGCTTTGTTTAGGCCAGCGAAGCTGGATAAATGGTTCTCAAATTCCTTGTGTTTTAGACTCACTCAGTACATTTGTTAAAAGCACGTATCACCGAGTCCCGTTTCCAGAGAGTCTCACTCGGTTGCTCTGAGGTTGGGCCCCAGAACCTGCATTTTGGCTAGGACAACACCCCCATCTTTCTGCCCTACCCCCAGTAGATTTTTTAATGATGGTTGTTTATGGATCATGTTTTGGGAATTACATTTTTTAAAATGCTATTTTGTGACTGTGGTTGGGAATTATGAGTACAAACTTCAGAAGCGGAAAAAGGTTAAAAAGACGAGAGCAAGGTGTCTGAAAAGCGGGTGGTGTTCAGTGCCGCCATTTTTCTTCATATTCATGAGCTCTGTTGAAGACTGTGGTCAGTGGCCTCGGAGACCAAATCACTGTTTTTAAGGTCAACTGGGGTCAAAGCATTTTGCCTTATGTCTTCCTGCTGGCTTCCGACTAAAAGAAAGAACGTTCGAGGATGAAGAGAAGATTTTTAACTCTCTCAGCCTAGCGGACTTGCATCCCATGTCTTCCTGGCCAACTTGAAGGATAAAGTACAGCTAGTGATCCAGTCTTCCGCCAGGCTGTCCAGGAGAAAAGGCAATTCCATTAAAAACGAAAACAAAAACAACCTACATCTTGAGTCAGAAACTTGTTGGATTGATCCGAAGTTAAACACCCTTTGTATTGAATTCATGAACTGTGAACTCTTTCTGTTTGAGACATTTTACAGATTTGATCTCAATTTTAGGGCAGCAAAAATTCAAGATCCAGCATAACGTAAATGCAGGAAAAAATCCACTGCGCCTTTTGTGTGTGGTGTGATACTCATCGGTTTCCTTGGAGACCCAGTGGAGAAATCCTGGTAGGGGTGCTGAGTGGCGAGCCGCCTGCCCTTGTTGCTGGTATCTGTCCGTGCTCCAGGACTCAAAGGGAGGGAGCTACAGCCGTGATTATGATCTCTTCTCTACGTGGACAGGTACAAGCTATGTGAATAGCTGATAATTGCTCTTCTAGCGGCCTTCCATTTGGGGCTCCTGAGACTGTGCGGGGGAAGAAATAGAACAAGGGTGGTTGATGTTCTGCATTGAGGCTGCCGATAATAGAGGAAGCGGCATTTGGAAGAGCGTCTATGTAGACAGGAAGAGTACCCGAATGAAACCAGCTCAGAGATGCTCGAATGAGTCAAATGTCACATTACCAGAAGCTTACCCCTTTAAGTACCAATTTTTGTTTTGAAAGCACATTTGATGAACATCTTTCTGAAACTTTATCATACATTTTAAAAAAGTTCTTTAAACAGAGAAGATGGAATGGGAATGCAATCTAATATCAGGCAGAGAGGGCAGATAGAAACTGTCTAACTGTGTTCCTCTCTTTTGCAAGTAAGGAGCACAAGGCCCAGAAACATTGGGGCATTTGTCCCAAGCCATATAACCCATTCATGGTAGACCCAGGCTTTGAGAAATACTTGGAAATTTCTTTCTATTCCCTAATCCCACTCTTTTTTCTCCCCTCTTTAAAGTGTTATTATTTTCTTTTGTAATATTATTTTTAAAAAATAAATAATGGCTAAACAAACGCACGCAGACTTTTCCCTCAGGCGCAAATCTAGTTTTCTGGAAGGTCGGCACGAGGGCACTAAGGGTAAAGGCAAGCTGTCATTCAGAACCAAGTGCTTCCATCTGCTCTAGTTTATTTCTGCTTTTCTGCTCATTGCTTCCAGATAAGACCTCGTGCTGCCTAGACTTTATCTCTCTATACATACACCACCTTCTCTTCTCCCCTTTGGTCCGGAACTGGCGGCTGTTAGGAGCAGAGCTCTGCTTGAGAGCGATCTTCCCCGTGCTCACATCTTGTTTCTTGTTTTCCTAACAAACAGGAGACCGTGCGGGAAGCACTTGCACTGTGATTGCATTGCCACCGGAGAAGCCATCGCACACATGGTAAATAGCATGAACAATTCATTCTAGTCGCTCCTTATAGAAATCCCTTCAGGGTTTCGTGTTTGTGTCTTGTGCTGTTTTTCAGAATGGAGAAGATAAAAACTGTTTGCCTGCTTTGTTTTTTCTTAACGCAACAGATTTCCAGAGCTGTTTAAGGGTAGCTTGTGAGAAAAATTAAGACCATCCAGAACATCTAAAATGAAACAGTATTTTCCACTCTGTATGAGACAATATATGGATTTCCTATTTTTTTTTTTTTTTTAAGTAGGCTCCAGGCCCCATCATGGAGCCCAGTATGGGACTTGATCTCACGACCTTGAGATCAAGACCTGAACTGAGATCAAGAGTCAGATGGTTAACTGACTGAGCCACCCAGGTGCCCCGAGAATATGTGGATTTCTTGACAAGTGATTTTAAGATCCCCCAATATTGTGATGCCTTGAGTCTTTTAAAGACTATTCGTGATTCATTACTGTATCAATAAGCTTATAGGCCAATTGGATACTTTCTTTTTATGAGAAGAGCCTTTTTTGGCCCATTTTTATTTTAGGTTGATTGTCTTTTACTTATTGATTTGTAGTAGTTCTTTATATATTCTGAGATGGTCCTTCACTGTATTATATATTACAAATATTTTCTCCCATTCTATGGCTTGTCTGTTTTCTATACTGATACTGAAGAACAGAAGTTCTTAATTTTATTGAGACCCAATTTATCAAAAAATATTTTGTTTTTACTTTCGCAGTTACTTTTGGTGTACTGTTGAAGAAATCTTTGCCTATGCATAGGTCAAGATAATATTGTTCTACGTGTCTTCTAGAAGCTTTATCATTTACTTGATACATTTACATGATGTATCTCAAATTAACTTTTGAGTGTGACCTGAGGCAGGGGCTAGGTTTATTCTTTTCCCTCCCCAACCGTATGAATATCTAATTGTTCCAGCGCTATTTATTGTAATGGCCATCCCTTCTCACTGCAGTATGGTGGCACTTTTGCTGTAAAGCAAGTGACAGCATGTATGTGGGTCTATTTCTGGATGGGGGATCTCTACTGTTAGCGTATTCATTACAAATGTTGTAGTGGACGCAGCATTGAATGGGCATCAGAAGACCTGGCTTCCAGGGCCGGTGTCTCCAGGGAGAGCCCCGAGACTTGGAATTAAAGAACAGGTTGGTCTGTTTGCTGCCACACTCCCTCTTGGCTTCTTGTACTCCATCCTATATGGATGGCAAGTGGGCACCTTCCTTTTTCAATGCTGATTACATCATGGAGGATGCTGGATCCAGACCTATTCAGCCCCCTGATGGCCATCAGATTCTCCCTCTTGGTAATTTGGCTTGAGAGTAACAGAGACGACTAATTTGCACTGAAACACCCTACAGAATAAGTTTTGTGGCTCCATGGGGGAATGCCAAGGCCATGTGCCAAGTTTCAGTTAAGGGAAAAGGTGTGGACATTGTCCAATGAGAAAGCCAGCTGGCCAAGCGGGAGTGCGAGGGGAAGAATGGGAAGAGGAATGGCGGAGACACCGGATTGGGGGGGGGGGGGCGACACAGAAAGATTGCTTGAAAGCTCTGTGAGAGACTCTTATTAATCAATCTTCCAACAGTTGCTGGAGAAAGAACAGGAAAGATGAACAGAGGGGGGTCTATGCAATCAAAACACTGTCTCATCCTGAGGCATTGCAGAGTGCTTTTTATAATTAAACAGAAATCACATACAGATAGATTTTAATGATTTTCTTTTCTTCTTAGACCCCCAAGTAACTTTGAAGTGTGTTTTACACAAGATCTCACAGAGTTTGGATCTATTGCTGCAGTGCTAGGAAAACCCTGTTCTTATAACTGTCCCTTCCTCCCAGCCCTGCACTGGCACCAAATTGGAGCTGCTTTGCCTGGGAGAGGTGTAGACCTAATAGCTTCACTTTCCCATGGGATGTGTATCTTTGTTAGGAAGTCTTATTTTTATTCAAGCTAGTTTGGGTATTTCTTGCAACCAAACAAATTCTGACTAGATCCCTTGAACATTTTGTTACTTCTATTGTCCTACATACTGGAGAGAGATGTTGGCCACCATGAGCGGAACTTGGCTACAGCAGCTGAACACACACACGACTGGGCACAAACAGGGGAAGAGCAGCAAGAGACAGCTTCAGTTTGGGCTGTGGCATCCCCAGGAATTGCAAAAGGGGGTTAAAATAAGCAATAGTGCCTAGAACATTTTTTCCCCTACTGAAAACCAGGTATCATTGTCCATTCATGAGATTGTAGTAATAATGTGTTCCCTAAAACCTAGAGAAATGGCTGCCCTCAGTGTTTATCTAATAAAATCCACATACATGAGGAATTGTTGTCTCTGAGAGTAAAGCAATAAGCTCTAAATGAGGGCTCAAGGATTTGGAGAACAGCAAAAACTCCAACTCAAATGTGATTCGTCGTTAGAAAAAGAAAGTCTAATCAATCTCATCGTGTCCTGTTTGGATAAGGAGTACGTGAACAGGAAGGGGCAAGATCAGCTTGGAGCATTCAAAGTTGGCAGTGTGTCCCTGACACTGTCCACGTGAGAGAGATGCTCTCTGGGAGCACCAGCTTTCTGGTGTCTGGAGAGGAGCTCTGTGCTGGCACAGGGAGCACAACCTGGAAAAATACCTCTATGACTATCTACTACCTTTCTTTGATCCGATGCCACACTCCCAGCTCACTTCTGATCTCCAGTTGCCAATATGGCCTCCACAGTATTTTGTGAGTGGGAACCCCATGCCTCAGAAAGAAGAAGCAGTATTTTAGTCACTAGCAAGAGAAAAATCCGTCAGGTAATACACTTGTAGGTTGGTTTATATATTTCAATGAGCTTGAATGATAAAAGTCAGCATTCTTATTTTCAACCAACTCTGGTACATTAATAAAATTAAGAGCAAGATTCTTTTTTTTCCCCCTGCAAATCAACTCCATGTCTGTCCCTAAGTTACCCTATATCGCCATGGTAGTTTACTCTAAAAAATGTCTCACCACTGCCATAGGAATCATTTTGTGGGCTGTCATTTTTAAAGGCATTGACAAGAACTTTGCAGCAGGCACTTAAATGCGTTTGCATTGGAAGACACTCACATCTTCAGAATTTTCAGCATTTCAGGATTTTGATAGATCAGGTAGGAATAGAAATGGAACATGAGAAATAAGGTCATGTATTAGTTTGCTGGGGCCGCCATTATAGAATACAACAAACCAGGTGGCTTAAACAACAAAAGATTATTTTCTCACAGTTCTGGAGGCTGGAAGACCAAGAGCAAGGTGCCCGAAGGGTTAGTTTCCTCTGAGGCTTCTCTCCTTGGCTTCTAGATGGCCACCTTCTCCCTGTGTCCTCACGTGATTGCCCCTGTGTGTACGCACCCCTTCTTCTTCTTAAGATCACCAGTCATGTTGGATTAGGGCCTCACCAAAGAGCCTCGTTTTAACTGAATCACCTCTTTAAGACATTTATCCCCACATACAGTTACATTCTGAGGTATTGGGGTTGGGACTTCCCAACATACGAATTTGGGAAGATACAATTCAGCCCATAAGATGTGGTGAAAAGAAGGCAGCAAGCCTTCTTGACTAATCTTTCTATTGTTTTGGTGAGTTAGAGCAAGGAAGAATTGCTGGGGATTGGTAGACACGCCCCATGTCAGCACCCAGACTGGGGCAGGCAAGGTTAGCTCACCTGTTGTAGAATGTCCCCCAACAGGGACTATCCTTACAGAAAGCATTATCAAAAGGCAACTTGTAATTATTGTGGTTCATGGACAGATGCACAGCTAATCTAAGATCTCATGGTTTTCTTCTCAACACCAGTGGGTAGGTGAGGAACATACGTATCCTGAGCAGCGCAGGGGCACTGGTCTGGTTTGGGTGCCATGTTGTTGTTTATGGAGAGGGACTTCTCTGTGGGGGATGGTCAGTCAGCAGGCCCAGAAAGGGAGATTAGTGCTTCCTGCGCTGAGACATAGCTTCCCAGAACTCTGGGGATTTTGCCAGAGTCCAGCTGGTTCTCGGACAGGGTTGTTAGACTTCTCAGGGGGTCCTATCAAACGTCCCTCCTCTAACTGCTGGGTGGCCTGAGTCAACTTGTTCTCTGCCAATAATCTCAGCTCCAGATTTATGAATGATGAGAGGAAGCAGTTGAGTCCAAACTAGCTAAAACATAATCTCTGTTGCCCTAGCAATGCGTCCAGGGGTTCTGATGATAGACTGTTTTGCTAAGCACAATTTACTTTATGTGCTGCTGTCAGCTGCAAGGAGAGGGGGGTGTGAAGAGGGTTGTAAATAAATTGAAGTTTGCAAGGAGAAATGGCCTCATATAAGAGAATGACCAATGCATTTACTTCTTTATTTATTGAGCACCTACTAGGGTCAGGGACTGTGAGTGGAGCTAGGGATACACTTCTGATAAAATAGACAAAAATCCCTGCTCCCATGGGGCTTTCACTCTATTGGGCAGAGACAGATAATAAATAAAACCATTAAGTGAGATACATCTTATGTCAAATGATGATGTATAGTTAGAGAAAAATGAAGCAGAAAAGGGGAATTGGAAGTGTCCAGGTGGTTGACAGCTTCACAGTTGTAAAGGGTGCCCACAGAAGGCTTCACAGAGAAAGTGATATTTACTTGAAGTCTTGAAGAAAGCAAGGGAGGAAGCTATACAGCTATTTGGAGGAAGAATGTTCCAGGCAGTGGAGATGCCTAGTGCCATGACCTGAGACACATGCAGGAAAAGCGAGGAAGCCAGTGTGGCTAAGCAGAGAGAGGGGTGGGACAACGGTAGATGAGGTGGAGAGGCAGGGCTAGGGCACACACGTCACACAGGGCTCTGTGGGCTTCTGTGAGGACTGGAACTTTCCCTGTGAGTGAGATGAGAAGCTGATGAAGGTTTTCTTCCCCTTTTAGCTTTATTGAAGTGTAATTGACAAATAGAATTGGGAGATAGTTAAAGCATACAACATGTGTGATACTTGTACACGTCGTGAAAGTGTTCTCCTCTCATGTTAACACATCCATCAAGGTCAACTGGAGCAGCCACTGTGGAAAATGGTATGGAGGTTTCTCAAGAAATGAAAAACAGGAATACTGTATGATCCAGAAATCCCATTTCTGGGTGTTTATCCAAAGGAAATGAAAGAATTATCTGGAAGAGACATCTGTACTCTCATATTCATAATGGCATTATCCACAGTAGCCAAGATACAGAAACAACCGAGGGTTTTGAGCAGGAGTGGCGTGACCTGAGCACTTTTAAAAGGGTTGAGAACAGTTCCAAGGAGGCTAGCATGGAAGCAGGGAGATCAGTAAAGAAGCTACTGCAATAATCCAGGCAAGAGATTGTGGTGGCTTGGACTGAGGTGGTAGCGGTGGACTGGTGAGAAGGGTTGGGTTCTGGGTATGTTTTGGACGTAGACGCATGAGGATTTACTGACAGCTTAGATGTGGGGTATGAGAGGAAGAGAGCAAACAAGGTCGGCCTCCAGGTTTTAGACTCATAAAAACAAGAAATCTAGGGCTAAGGGGACTAGGAGTACTATCAGGAGGTATTTCTAATCAAATGGATACACTTTGGACTGATACTCAGGCATCATCCTAGGCTCCTCTATGATTACTGAAGTCTATAACATGCTAAAATCCTCCACTCCCACTTCAAAGTAACTGACACCTCTAACTCTCTCATTCATTCATTCACTCACTCATTCATTCATTCCATTCATTCAACCTTATCTCAGATGTCAACCGGGAACTCCCTGTTCCTTGAGATCTAGATGAGATTTATTTGAACACCACATTTTATGGTATGTGCAAGTCCAGTGGTCTTCCAGGGATTTCCATCAACCGACAGGGGAACTCTGGCTCTTCCGGCCTCCTCGGAGTCCTGCCTATGAGCTGCTACCTGTGCTGCCTTGGTCCTGCCCTTGCACTAAGCATCCATGGCTGTTGGACACTGTACTAAGGATTTGGGATGAGATAACTGTTTCTTCATCTTCTCTAGGAGTAAGAATAATTTCCGTCATTGTCTTCTGCATAGGAGTTCCGTGGGCATGTCTGTGACTTAAGCTTGGCTTTCATCTCCAGATCTTATCTTGGAACAACCATGTCCTTAGATGAATCTGAAAGGCTCTAGGCAGAACTTGTTTGTTTTCCAGAGATTCCTCTGGCTGCTGGTTGGGGAACGGACTGCAGGTGGATGAAAGGGCTCAGAGGCCCATGCCCCTCCCCCTCTCCCACCATGTGATTGTCTGTACTTGCATCTTGCCACATTCTGTTAAAGGTGCTTGGGCTCCAATTACACACTTAGCCAAGCAGCTGTTATGGCTTTTACTTTGCTCTCTTTAGCCCTGGGACCCAGCTACGGGGTCGGACCAGAGAGGGAGCCGAGTTGCCACCACCATGCTCTAAACAACTACCCTTCCTTCTAGTCACCACAGGTGTTTTATTGAGCCCCGTGGTTTTATCCAGCATTTTCTTCTGCCCTTCAAAATTTGGAAGGCCCACCCCACCAACTTGCCAAATGTACCCAGACATATCTGGCTGTCATTCGGACTCCAGCTGGAACCTAAAAGTCTTATGAATAAGTTTCTTCATTACACTTGGACCTCAGTCAATGACATTTATATTGGTCTTGAGTAAAACTGCTTTTGCATAGAAAGGATATCCGTACTCTGAGATGAAGGTGGTCATAGTTAAATAAACTACGTGTGACAATTGGTTGTGTCTTCTAGTCTCCATACTCAATCAATTTCCTTAAAAAGTCACTTCAAAGTGTCCTGGCACTGCCAGGGAAAGGAGCCAGAATATCCCTGAGACTGTGCACCTCTCCGTCAATGCTCACGTAGGCGGGCACCTGAAGACAGAGGCCTGCTCCAGGCCCTGTCCTGTTGGTTTGCGGACCACGTGGAGAGTCTGAAGCACGCTTCTGGTCGGAGTCCACTGAGACCCAGGAAAGCTTGGTCAGTCTTTGTCAGACAGGAGCCTTTTGTGTAAAAACCAGAGAAAAAAGTGCTATTATAGTTACTAAAATATAAAGCATTTTCCATTAGAACCATTTCTTACTTATAAAATGTAATAGGGGTAAGAGTAATAAACGAGTAACCACATAAGCTTGTGGGCAGCAAGAATTTGGTTTCACTGTTATATTTTTATGTAATATAATACATGATAATACTTTATTAATGTGAGAGCTTGATCAATCATAAGATTTTTTTCTGGTTCACTTTCCTGCAAATTTATTAGTTTCTCAAAATTTGTACTTTTAGTAACTTTATTTCCAAATGATATAAAAAGACATCAGTTGCTCTTGACAAATGCAAGAGTGCAAATAATTTGATCATTTTCAATTTTGAGAAGGTGTTTTTCTGTTGACATTACTATTATTGGAATTATTAAGATTCTAGTTCAAACAACACCAACCTACATTTTGGTAATTCTTTCAAAATATAATTTTTAGTACATCTAGAGCTAATGATTATCACAGGACAATTTTCCTAGAAGGATTTAACCCTTCATATACATCTGCTTTGTGTAAGTCTGAGTTTAGTTTTAAGTGCAAATGTATACGATAACATTTTAATGCTGCTTCCGATGGTTCCCATAGCGCGTGGGGGTAGCGCAAGAAACCGAGCAGCTTCGCGACGCAGGTCTAACTCAAAATGCCTGTTTGGCTTCATCACAGCAACAGTTAATTTAAAAATTGTCTTCCTCGTTAATAATTGGTTCGTCTGAAGGTTTCTGAAAATAGTGTTCTCTTCTATCACATGTGATGCTCTTTACATTTAACCTCCTACGCCTGTGGATATTTGCTTTGTGCTGTTACATCCATTTGCAAAACTGGATTTTCTTTTAATTATAACAGCCTGGTTGTCTTCCTTGCAATACCCACGTGTATGCCTCTGTTTTGTGGTGGTTTCCTGGCAGAGGGCCCTGCCTGATGGCCGCACTTCCGGTCCTGGTGCTCAGGCCGCGGAAGTTGGAATCTGTGCTGCTGGGGCTGCTGGGTGGCTCAGCGGGTTAAGTGGCTGCCTTTGGCTGGTGGGATGGAGCCCTGCCTCCAGCTTCCTGCTCAGCGGAGAGCCTGCTTGTCCCTTTTCCTCTGCTCGTCTCCCCCTATTCGTGTTCTTGCTTGCTCTGCTCTCTCTCTCTCAAACAAAAAATCTTAAAAAAAAAAAAAAATCAGTGCTGCAGGGGGGCTCTGGAGAGGGACGTGCAGGCCGGCCCCCCAGCAAGGCTGTGGCTTCCAGGCAGAGCCCGGCTTCCTCCCGCGGCCACCAGAGCTGCTGCTGGGCTGCTGCTTGCTGCTCTGCCTCCGTACCCGTGGCCCCCATGTGGCCAGGTCCTAGCCTGGCTCCTCTGGGGTCGGAGTCCACGCTGCCCTGAGGGAGGCACACGGGCTCGGGGTGGCCGGGGGCATGTCTCAGGCCAAGCTGCTGCCTCCTGCGCCTGGGGGGGAGGGCGGCGGCCGGGGCATCTCTGCCGCTCACTGACAGGCTCTATTGCCCGATCGGATTCCACCTACAAAGCACAAGGTCAAGGATGAAGTTACTAGGAGTTTCAAGACAGGGACAGCAGAGCATTAAATTAAGAGAGGTATCATTTGGAGGGTGGGGTCCTGGCGGAGACTGCATGCCTGTGCAACCGGCCCAGGGGTCAGACGGCGTAAAGCTACTCCGTGAGCAGCGGGACTACAGGGAGGAAAGAGTAAGGGAGACGTGGGTGGCCAAAGGTGTCTCGTGCTTACGAGGTACGAAATAGAGCTCTTAGCCTCCTCCAGCCTCTCATCCCGCCCTTCCGCCCATCTCCAGGTCTCAGTAAATGGCTATCCCATTTTTCTGGATGCCCAGGTGCAAATCTTGGAGTTAGATTCCTCTGCTCTCTCTTATACCATCTGACTGGCTCTTCCTTGAAAGTATATCCCACATCTGACTCCTTCTCACCTCTTCCGCGGCTCCTGCTCTGCTCTGTGCTTGGGGTTCTGGAAGAGCCTCTGTGTTGGTTCCCATGCTTCTGTCCTTATCTCCAAATGTCCATTCCTAACAGGTCAGCCAGAAGGATCTTAGAAAACATTCCGTGGATCACTTTATTCACATGGTCAGTCATTTGATGGCTTCCCATCCTATTCAGATTAAAACCCACTGGCCCACAAAGCTCTAGGTGATAGGCTCCCTGCTCACCTCTGATATTACATCCTCGTTTCCTGGCTTCCTGGCTTCCAGCCACACCTCCTCCTTGCGGTCCCTCCACCGAGCCATGCATCTACTGTATTGGCACTTGCTCCACTCCGTGGGCAATGCTCCTGCCCCGGGATACTGCCCAGTCAGCTCTTTCACTTCTTCTAGAGTTTCACTCAAGCATCTTCTCCGTGGGCGTTCCCTGACACTCTGGTAAAGGAGGCTCCCTCCTAGCATCTCCACCTCCCTCCTGTGTTTTTCTCCATAACACTTACCATCGTCAGGCATCCTACATACTTACTTTTTGTTTGTTTGTGGTCTGTCTCCCTCTTCTTGAATCTAAGATCAAAGGGGGCAAGGCTTACATTTCCTTCACTCTCTTCTCAGCACCTAGAATAGGACTTGGCCCAGAGTAATCACTCAGTAACCACTTATGAGATGAACGAGTAGGACCTTTGAAGCTTGGCTGGTTTTGTGAAAAGCATACTGATTTCTAGTCGGGACAATGAGGGTCGAGCCTGCCACGTTGTAATTGCAGTCTAGAGAGGCAGTTCTTAAAATGTGGCCTGTGGACCCATGGGGGTCTCGGAGACCCTTTTTCACTGTGTTAGCCTTTGGACTGATAGTTCAGGAATGGTGGTGAGTTAACCCTCAACAATGCAGTACGGGTGAAAGCAGCAGCCCCACACTGTCCGCCATGCACTCGCCAAAGCAGAATGACCGATTTCACTGCAGAATGTTCTCAATGTGGAAACTACCCATTCTAAATCTCAATCCTTGAGTAACAGTTAAATAGTCGGTGTGAGGAATGGGAAGTATGCACGAAGCACCTTTGCCGTACACCGAAGGATAATGGCTGCCTCAAAGACAAGCTCTTGGGAGACCGTTGAGTTGCATGATGAACTGCCCACTCTCCTTAGGGAAAGTCTTTTTTTTTTCTTTTTTAAAGAAAAACTGACATAGAAACTGTGGTTATTTCGATTTGAATGTTTGGCAGACTTTTTTTCAGAAAATGAATGAAAAGAGGCTGTCTCTTCGAGAAAAACAACGAAACGCGTCTGCTGACCATTATAAAACTTGAGTTTTCAAGGGAAAATGAGAGACTTTGGAAAACTTGTATTCACCGCAGTGAGTTTGACAGCATTCCAATACGTGCAGACTTCTTGATAAGATCAGTGATATATTATTGAAATATGTATACATATAAAATGTGTCAACATTCGAAAGATCTGCGTAACTCAGGGAACCAATATTTTCCAAATGACCAATGCGTGCTGTTATAAAATGACGCATGGAAAAAGATCCATTCAAACTATAAAAGGAACCAGGGGATTTTAATATAACGGAGTGTGAAAAATTCATTAATCTGCTTTCAGATTCCACACCGCAACTAACTTTTAAGAAACTACCACTTGTCAAGTTTTGATGTGGTATCAAGGAAGAATACCCACAATTACCTGAAAAGGCTATTAAACTATTTCTCCCTTTTCCAACTATGTCTTTGTGCAAGGATGGATTTTCTTTATATAGTGAAACTAAAAACACATAATTCAACATATTAAATGTAGCAAGCAGATATGAGAACCCAGCTGTCTTTTATTAAGCGTGACATAAAACAGATGTGCGGAAATATCAAGTAATGACACCTTTCTCGGTAATTTGTTTTAGAAAACATTGTTATTTCTTTAAGTGGCTTTATTAAGGTATAATTGAAATACAATAAAACACCCATGTTTAAATTCTACGATTTGATAGATTTAACATATGAATACATCTGTGAAACCATCACCCCAAATCAAGATAATGAATAAAACCACACTCCCAAAAGTATTCCTTTTTAATCCCTTCCTCCCTCCCTCTCCTGCCTCCCTCATTTCTAGGCAACCACTGATCTTTCTGTCACTCTATTTTAGCTTGCATTTTCTAGGCTTTTATAAAAATGGAATCAGAGAGTTTGTGCACTTTTTTATCTGGCTGTTTTCACAGGACAATTATTTTGAGATTCACCTGTCTTTTTGCATGTATCAAAAGCTCGTTCATTTTTATGGCTGAGTATTCTTCCATTGTGTGGATATAGTGTAATGTGTTTCTTCCTTCACCCATGCTATGGTCTGAATGTTCGTGCCCCAGCCCCCCAATTCCTATGTTGAAAACCTAATCCCTAAGGTGATGTTACTAGGAGGTGGGGCCTTCAGGAGGTGATTAGATCATGAGGACAGAGACTTGAAAAGGGAATTAGTGCCTTTACAGAAGAGGCCCCAGAGAGTGTGCCTGCCCTTTCCACCACATGAAGATAGAATGAGAAGTCTGCATCCGGGAAGAGAGCTCTCACCTGACCGTGCTGGCCCTCTGCTCCCAGACTTTCAGTCTCCGGAAATGTAAAAAATAAATACATTTCCAATGTTTATAAACTACTCACTGTATGGTTTTTGCTTAGTTCCAGTGGAACTAAGAGACTTGCTGATGAGCGCTGGGATTGTTTTCAGGATGGGGCTGTTAGAAATCAAGCTGCTATGAACATTGGTATGTAAGTCTTTGGATGGACATACACTTTCCCATCTCTTGGTGAATACCGAGGAGAGAAATGGTTGGGTCACATGCTAGGTGTTTGTTTGACATTTTAAGAAGTTGCCAAAGAGTTTCCCAAAGTGCAAATGGTCCCCAACTCAAAAAAGTTTGACTTCACATTTTCCAACATTACTCTGGTGCAAAAACTATATGCGTTCAGTAGAAATGACCTTAGAATTTTGAATTTGGATCTTTTCCCGGGGTGGGGGTGGTATGTGGTACATACTCTCCCAATGCTGGGCAGTGGCAGGCCACAGCTCCCCGTCAGACGTGTGCTCTTGGGGGTAAACGACCAATGCATTGACAGCCATTATGTTGTTCACTTTCAGTGTAGTAGTCACTACATTACATGAGATACTCAACACTTTCTTATAAATAGGCTTTGTGTTGCATGATTTTGTCCCACTGCAGGCTAATGTAAGTGTTCGGAGCACATTTCAGGCAGGCTGGGCTAAGCTATGATGTTTGGTAGATAAGATGTGTTGAAATGCATTTTCGACTTCTGACATTTTCAACTGATGATGGGCTTATTGGGATGTAACCCCACTGTAAGTCGAGGCAGATCTGTTGTATCATTTTGTTTTTAATTTTTTTAAATTTATTTTTTTAATTAGCTATTTTTTAAAGTCTGGTATAACTAACGTAGAGTGTTATATTAGTTTCAGGTGTACCATACAGTGATTCGAGAATTCTATACATTACTCAGTGCTCATCACAATAAATGTCCTCTTAATCCCCTTCATCTGTTTCATTCATCACCCCCCCACCTCCCCTCTGGTGACCACCAGTTTGGTCTCTATAGCTAAGTCTGTTTTTTTATTTGTCTCTTTTTTCTTTGTTTGTTTTGTTTCTTAAATTCTACATATGAGCAAAATCATGTGGTATTTGTCTTTCTCTAACTGACTTACTTCACTGAGCATTGTACCCTCTAGATCTATCCACGTTGCTGCATATGGCTAGATTTTCTTCCCTTTTTATGGCTGAATATTATTCCATTGGATACATATACCATGGACACTTGAACTGTTTCCATATTTTGGCTATTGTAAACAATGCTGCAATAAACAGAGGGATGCATATAGCTTTTTGAATTAGTGCTTTAGTGTCGTTGTACCATTTTAAATACCCACCGGCCGTGTATGAGAGTTCTACTTCCTCCGCATCCTGACCAACACTTGGAATGGCTGCTCAATTTTGGCCATCCTAACAGGTGTGTATTGACATCTCCTTGGTATTTAATTGAATGACTAATCATGTTGAGCATATTTATTTATTTGCCATCTATACATATATTCTCTGTTGAAGTGTCTATTCAAATATTTGCCTATTTTCCATTGGGATGTTCTCATCATTTTCTTTTGAGTTTTAAAAAAAATCTATTTTAGGTAAAAGTCCTTAATCAGTTATATGATCTGCAAATATTTCTTCCCAGTCTCTGTGACTTGTTCTTTATCTTAACAGTGTCTTTCAGAGAACAGAAGTCCTTAATTTTGAAGAAAACTGATTTTACCAATTTTTTCCATTATGGGTCATACTTGGAGTCTTATCTGAGAAATCGTTCCTTAATTCAAGGTCACAAAGATTTTCTCATATTTTTTTCTAGAAGTTTTATAGTTCTAGGTTTTACAGTTAGGGATATGACCCCTTTGTAGGTAATTTTGTATGTGGTTTATATTGTTTTCCATCTGGATATACAATCAGTCCAGCACCAGTTGTTGAAAAAAACATCCTTTCTTCACTGACTTGCCTTTATACCTTTGCGAGAAATTGACGCAGCTAGGTAGGTCTGTTTCTGGACTCTATTCTGTTCTATTGACCTGTTTGCCTCTCTTGATGCCAATATCACACTATGTTGGTCACTTGGCTCTATAATAAGTCTTAAAGTCAGATAGTATAAGTCCTCAGATTTCTCTCCTTTTTCAAACATGTTTTGGCTAATCTAGGTCTTTTGCATTTCCATGGGAATTTTACAATTAGCTTGTCAAAAAATCTTCCTGAGATTTTGATTGTAGTCATATTGAATATATAGATTGATTTGTGGGGAATTGGTATCTTAACAATACTGAGTCTTTTATTTTATTTTATTTTTAAAGATTTTATTTATTTATTTGACAGACAGAGAGACAGCGAGCGAGAGAGGGAACACAAGCAGGGGGAGTGGGAGAGGAAGAAGCAGGCTCAGAGCGGAGGAGCCTGATGTGGGGCTTGATCCCAGAACGCCGGGATCACGCCCTGAGCCGAAGGCAGACGCTTAACGACCGTGCCACCCAGGCGCCCCAATACTGAGTCTTCTAAGAACTTTCTATATTTTAAAAAGATATTGGTCTATAGGTTTTTTTTTTCTTGTAATGTCTTCATCTAGTTTGGTTACAGGTTAATACTAGCCTCATAGAATGAGTTAGGAAGTGATCCTTCTTCCTCCTTTATTTTTATGAAGATTTTTATAAAGACCGGTGTTAATTCTTTTTAATTCTAAACATTTGGTAAAGTTCATCAGTGAAACCACATGGTCCTGAATTTTCCTTGATGGAAGTTTTTTTTACTGACTGATTCAATCTTCTTACTAGTTATGGGTTCATTCAGATCTTCTATTTCTACTTGAGTCAATTTTGGTATCTTGTGTGTTTCCAGGAATTTGCCATTCCACCTAGGACACCTAATCTGTTGGCATATAATTATTTAAAATATTGTCTTATAATCCTTTCTACCTCTGTAAGGTCATTAGTGATGTCCCCACTTCTGTTGTTGATTTTGGTAACTTGAGTGTTCGCTCTTTTTTTTTTTCTAGATCAGTCTGATAAAAGTTTATTTATTTTGTTGATCTTTTTAAAAAAGCAGCTTTTGTTTTATTGATTTTTTTCTGTTGCTTTTCGAGTCTTTGTTTCATTTATCTCCACTCTGAACCTTATTACTTTCTTCCTTCTATTTTCTCTGGGTTTAGTTTGCTCTTTTTTTCTTTTTTCTAATTCTTTAAGGTGGAAAGTAATGTTAGAGATTTCAGATATTTCTTCTTTTCTTTTTTTTAAAGATTTATTTACTTATTTTAGAGAGAGAGAGCACAAGTGGGAAGGGCAGAGGGAGAAAACATTTACTCTATCTGGCTTTTCAGAGACTGACTAGTCTTGTGTCTTCTTCCTCCTTCCCCTCCTACTCCTCCTCATCCTCTTCCTTCTCCTCTTCCTTCTCCCTCTTTCTTTCATTCTCCTTCTCCTCTTTTGCTCTTTATTAATTTGGAATAAATATTGAAGTCTTTCTCAGTTCGATGAACAAATATTAGAGCTTTTGTGTGGAGCGTGTTTATAAACAACTGTAAAATCTGAAAGCAGAAGGTCTGTGCTTGTTTTGTGAACTGATGGAAGTTTAGGGAGAGGTCAAGTTTTCAGGGTTTTGATGACGCATGCTTTATTGTTGGAGGTGGAAGTGGCAGCAGGGTGAGCAAAAAAAAGGAAGGAGCTGGAACCAATCAGATCATAAGCTGAGCCACTTCCAGCAAGGAAATTTAATTTCAGCAATTGAATCACTGACCCACCAAAATAACTAAATGAGCTGTGTACTTAGGTTTTATTTTTATTTATTTTTTATTTTTTATTTTTTAAAGATTTTATTTATTTATTTGACAGAGATAGAGACAGCCAGCGAGAGAGGGAACACAAGCAGGGGGAGTGGGAGAAGAAGAAACAGGCTCATAGCAGAGGAGCCTGATGTGGGGCTCGATCTCGTAACGCCAGGATCACGCCCTGAGCCGAAGGCAGACGCTTTAACTGCTGTGCCACCCAGGCGCCCCTTATTTTTATTTTTTTTTAAAACGATTTTATTTATTTATTTGACAGAGAGAGACAGCCAGAAAGAGACAGCCAGCAAGAGAGGGAACACAAGGAGGGGGAGTGGGAGAGGGAGAAGCAGGCTCCCAGCGGAGGAGCCCGATGTGGGGCTCGATCCCAGAATGCTGGGATCACGCCCTGAGCCGAAGGCAGACGCTTAATGACTGCACCACCCAGGCACCCCTGTACTTAGGTTTTAAACACGCCTGGACTATCTACCTTAAGGGGGGATATGAAGATGCATGGTGTTAATGTCTCAACAGGAGACAACATATTTCCATGTTAGACTTTCATCTTTTATCATGAAAGGCCTCTCGGGATTCTGCAGCACAAAGGAATTTATCTCTCCAGGAACCACATTTCTAGAGTTAGACCCGCTTTGGCATGGTACCAACATTAGCTGTAAAATGTAGCAACGCAAACTAGAACGGCGAACCCGTTGGCTTCTTGACTCTGCAATTAAACATCAGGTCCTTCGTTTGACTGGAATATGTGACCTTTCCAAACGAAGCAGAGCCCTGGCATAACTGTAAACCTAATTTGTCTTTCTTATCAGTGAAGAAACAGGCAGAAACAAGGTCAAAGCAAGAGACCTCCTCCACTGGGATTGTTAAAAGCTATTGTTCCATAATTACTGTGACTAAGGCAACAAACTCCATTGAAGTTGACAGCCACAGCAGATCAGTGCAGCTGAATTTCTGTAGCTTTTCCCCCACATGTTCCCAATGAAAGTATAGCATGTTTTCACAGAGAAAGCAAAAGAGGACAATAGACTATTGCAATTCCAGAAAAGCTATTGTAACATATTCTGCCAATATGAAAGGGGATGCATTTCATGTAGGCTTGTTTTAAAATGTAACAAAACATCACCATATTGGGGAAAGAGTTTATTCTCCATCCAAAATAATGAGAAGTGCAGGAGCGTTAAAAAGAAGTGCACTTTGCACTTAAACTAGGCTAGCCTCGACTGGTCTAGAACTCCTCTAACTCTAACCCAGTTGAAGACTGTGACGTAGGTATTCATGGCTTCCCTCCTCTTTCATGGCGCATGTTCCATAGTGCCTGCTTGAGAAATGTTTCTTAAGTCACACTGAGTTGAGCTAGTTCAGTTATCTAAAGTTCTCTTTTTATCACCGGAGAACAGAATCGGGGAACTAGTGGCAGTCGTTCTCACCCAGTGACATTCTTGAAATCCATTTTGTCATGGCTGTCTCTGCACTAGAAGAGTAGTCTCATGCCAGCCAGCCTCTGGATGTGGATACAGGCGCTCCTGGAAAGATCTTCTCTCTCTCTATGTGATTGGCTGCAGATTCACAGTCTCACAAGTGTATTAGTGGAGGCGGGTATGAGCGTATTGTCCACAAAAATTTTTTGAGGCAATGTCCCTCGCTTTCCTATCATTGGCAAATGTTCTTTTATGAGGTCAAAGACCATAGTCAAAGTAGCCCTCACTCTTTACAAAGATATTTCCACCTTTCACCATGAGGGCCTCTCAGAATTCTGCAGCACAAAGGAATTTATCTTCCCAGGAGCCTAATTTAGGAGGAAACCATTTTATACTAGATAATTGAGAGTACTTTGCTTTGAGGTACTCAACAGATAACAGGTATTTATTGAATACTTACGGCTTGCCAGGCATCGTTATAGACGATGTGATGATGAATAAGATAAAGTCATCTGCCTTATGGAGTTTGATGAGGAAGACAGTAGAAAACAAACAAGTGTATATATACTATAATGCTAAGTGGTGCAAAATCTTACGAAAAAACAATGCAGGACAAGACGTTAAAGAGTGACAAAGTTGCCAGGAAGACCTCCTTGAAGAGGTGACATTTGTACTAAAGAGTACATGCAAAGCCAATGAAAGAACTTGGCTTATTTGAGGAATAGTCATGAGGCTAGTGCGGCTATTGCATGAGCCAAAAAAAAAAAAAAGACACGAATTTGGTGAAAAACATCAACACACATAACCAAGAAGCTCAATAATCCTAAAGAAGACAAACGTGAAGAAGAACGTACCTAGACACATTGTCCTCAAACTGCTGATAACCAAAGACAGAAAGAAAAATCTTAAAAGCCGCCAAAGGAAAAAGTCCTATCACATACAGGAGCGCAGTGACAATAATGACAGCTAACTTCTCATCAGAAACCACGGAGACAGAAGACAAGGAACAACATCTTTAAAATCCTGAAAGGAAAATAGTCTGTCAATTGCAAATTCTATATTTACTAAAAATCTCCTTCAACAAGGAAGACGAGGTAAATATGTTTTCATAAAAATGAAGGCTGAGAGAATTCTTCGATAGACTCATTCATACTATAAGCAATGCTGAAAAAAGCTCTTCAGGTAGAAGGAAAATAAGACCAGTTGGATATTCAAAAGCAATGAAGAAAACGAAATGGATAACATGTGGGTAGATAGAAAAGATTTTTTTTTTCTTAATTGATTTATCTCCTCAATTATTTATCTCCTTAATTATTTTAAATTACAATTGATTATTTAAAGCATATTTTGAGTTTAATAACAAATGTAGAAGTAAAGTATAATACAATAACAACATAAAGGATAATAGGGATTATAAATGGAGTTTAGTAAGATTCTTACATTACACACTGAATGGTATCGTAGTAATTCAAGGTATATTGTGAAAGTTAAGGACACATGTTAAAATCCCTAGGGCAACCAATGGGATCAATAGAAAAAAATACTAACATGGTAGACATCAGCACAACCATATAAATAATTGGAGTAAATGTCAATGGTCTATACACCCTAATTTAAGGCAGAGATTGTCAGACTCATTTTTTTTAAAGAAAAATTATAAAGGATTTACTTTGAATATAAAGACTAAGATAGTTTGAAAGTAAAAGGATAGAAAAATAGATAAAGACTAACACTACGAAAGAAGATTTGGCTACGTTAGTATTGGACAAAGTGGACCTCAAGATGAAAGGATTACCAGAGGTAAAGAAAGACTTTTCATAATGATAAAAAGTCCAATCCATGAAGAAGACAAGTAAATCATAGATATGAATGCACTTAATAACAACACGAAGCACAACTGACAGAGGTAAAGGAAGAAATAAGCACACCACAATTGGGTGTATTAACATCTGTTTCTCAATAATTGCCAGGAGACGGAACATCGGTCCTTGCTAACAGTCATCGGAGCAGTGGTTGCCTCTTTGGGGGCAGAGGGGAGGGAGGTTAACTAGAAAAGAATAGGAGGGGATTGTCTGGAGTGATAAAAAATGTTCTGTATCTTGATAACTTTTATAGACAGGTACATGCATCTATCAAAACTTCCACAATTTGTACTTAGAATCTATGTATTTTACTCGAGGTAAAATATACTCAGTATTTAAATGGAGCATACATTTATAAAACCTAGTTCTAGATATGTTACGGCTCTGATTTCTTGTTAGATACTGAAGTGGGGATATTAAAGTGTTATGTAAATTGGGTATGTGAGTCTAAGGTGCAGGTTGGTGCCGGAGTTATAAATCTGAAAGTCATTATATAGAAATGGGGTTTAACCACAGGACCAAATCAGATCACTCAGATACTAAAAGTACAGAAGACCTCAGAGGACCAAGGCTTGAAGGGGCGTGCTAACATGTAGAATAAAGGAAAACCATCAAAGAACACTGGGAATTATCAACTAGTGAGAGACAAGAAAACCAGCAGGACGAAGAAGTCAAATTAAGGAAGTGTTTCAAAGAGGACAGAATGATCATGTCATATTCTGTTTCGAGATACAGTAAGGTAAGTGCTCACAACTGCCCACCCATTTCTCCAAGATGGAAGTCATCGGTCATTTTAAAAGAAAAGATACATAAGAATGTGGGAATGCAAAGAATGAAATCTTCCCATCTGCGACAACATGGCTGAACCCAGAGGGTGTTATGCTAAGTGAAAAAAGTCAGACAGGGAAAGACAAATGCCATGATTTCACTTACATGTGGAATCCGAAAAACAAAACAAAATGAACAAACAAACAAAACAACACAAAGAGAAATAGATTCATAAATATAGAGAACAAATTAGTGGTTGCCAGAGGGGAGGGGTGTTGGCAGATAGGTGACATAGGTGAAGGGGATTATGAGGTATAAGCTTCCAGTTGTAAAATAAAGAAGTCACAGGGAGGGAAAGAACAGCATAGGAAATATAGTCAGTAATACAGTAATAACTTTGTGTGCTGATGGAGGTAACTGTGCTATTGTGGGGAGCAGATCCTAGCGTCTATCACTGACGAATCGCTGGGTTGTATACATGACATCAATATAGTATTTTATGTCAACTATACTTCAATTAAAAATTAAAATTAAAAAAATTTTAAAAAGGAGTGGTAGAATGCAAGTCTGATTGAAGTGGGCTAAGGAGAATATATGAAGGGACAGTGAAGTCCAGACAACTTTCCAGGAGCTGTTTCTCTGGGTTTCTCAGATGAGATGACATCACTGCTTCTTACATTTGAACAATGCTTGTGCATTTGGGACACTGGAATCTGGAAAGCATATACACAGAATGGTGATGTTGGATGGGCACTTAAGAACCATATCCCCCCATGATTTTTAAGGGGAGTTCTACCCAGATACATAGAGCTGCCACCCAGATACATAGAGCTGCCACCCAGATACATAGAGCTGCCCCTCAAGACCGGATGGGGACGCGTCATGTCTTGCACATGCTAGTCCTTTAGTTCCTCTTCATATTTATATTTTTAAAACATTTGTTTAAGTTTATTTGGAGTCTTCTCCAAATAATGAGCTTTGTCCTGTTTTGTGAGAGGGTGGATGACGGAGGGTCATTATCAATCTCTTTGGAAGCAAGCAGTCTAGCACTGACCCAATACTCCCACCTCACAGATGTAAAATGTCTCCATTAAGCACGCTCTTTGTTAAGGATCTCACTGCTCCAAGTAGTCCTTCTAAACATGCCTGTTCTTCTTCCTTAGAGAAATTCTGATAGATTCCTTTATCTGTTAGGATATAATTTCAATTCCATGTAAGAGAAATACAAAATAGCAATGGCATAAATGAAATAGAACTTTATTTCTCTCGCACAGAAACGTCTGTGCTGGGATAGCAGCTTTGCTCTGCAAGATCACTGGGAATCTAGACTCCTCTCTTCTTGACCCACCAACTGTGTGGTGGTGTTCTCATCCCTGTGGTGCGAGATGACTCGCCGCCATGAGTGTATTCCAGCCAGCTGGAATGCGGAAGGAGGAAGGAGGATGTGCAGCCTTCCTCTTAAGGCCAGGACCTAGAGTGACCCACATAACTTTATTCTCATCCCTTTGGCCTGTACCCAGTCACAAGGATACCTAGCTTCTATGGTCTTTCTTCAGAGTGGCATGACGCTCAGCTAAAAAATTGCCCTGGAGGATAGGAAGATGGACACCAATCTAAACCCAGCAACTGTTGGTTTTCCTACGAAGCTTTAGATCTCTAGTGCTCCCTTGGAGATTGCCACTTGGGCAAGTGGCTGCCCTGCCTCTTATTCCACATCCACCCTTGGGGTCATCATCACAGGATGAGGAGGTAGGGTGACCCTGCAATCAATCTTCCCACGGGCACAGCATCTCCTTTCATTCGTTTCACATATTTGACTTCTGCTTTAGATACAGTTTGAACAAAGAGGTACCCAGTTGTGGTGGTTAATTTTGGGACTGAGCCACAGGGTACATGTATATTTGCTCAAATATTATTCTGAGTATGTCTGTGAGGATATTAACATTTGTATCCGTAGACTGAGTAAAGCAGATAGATTGCCTTCTCTAACGTGAGTGGGCCTCATCCAATCAGCTGAAGGCCTGAATAGAACAAAAAAGACTCACCCTCCCCCATGAAAGACAGAACTCTTCTGGCCCAACTGCCCTGAGCTGGGATATTGGTCTTTTTCCACCCTCAAACTCAAAGTGAAACATGGGCTCTTCTTGGGCCTTGAGTCTGCTGGCTTTCAGACTGGCACGTACACCATCAGCTCTCCTGGGTCTCCATCTTGCTGACTGGAGATCTTGAAACATCTCAGCCTCCGTAATCCCTTGTCCAAATCCTTACAATCCCCTCTGCCCCCTCCCTCCCCATGTGCTATTGGTTCTGGTTATCTGGGTAAGCCTCACTAATAAGCCAGCTTTTAAAAACCAAACCAAACCAAACCTGAAAACCAACTACTTGGTCTCTATATGTAACAGATGGGAGGACTGGGGCCCAGAGAATCGTTGTGGCCCCCACAAATCAGGTAGCCACAAATGTGGGACGAGACCTAGTTTCTAATAGTCATTCTCATGTTCTCCCCACAGAGTGTTGCTTGTATTCCAGGTCACCTTACAGATGGAAACACACTGTTTCACTACAAGGCATATTCACAGGCTGCTTCTCAAGTGAAGTCAATCTCAAGCTTCACGTTGTTTGAACAATCTCCAGAGAAACTGTAAAATAAAAATTTACTTCTCATGTGAAGTTTTTTCCTAGGCTAAAATGATGGGAAGAGGTGGAAAATAAACATATTTTGCTATTTTAATGATCAGCTTTGGAACAGAACAGCCTTTAAAACCTGTCTGGTAGCTGAACTGGTGGTTGGATTCTGCAAGCAAACGCCAGCCTCACCAAAGTGCAAACACAAGTGTTAGAACAAAGAGGCAGTGTAAGCATTTTGCACTAAGCAGACGAAAATCCAGATTTGATTTGTCAAAGCTCAAAAATAAATGAACCGCTTGCTGGGGCAGAGTTTATCTAAGTTAAGACCGTACCCTGCTCTCCCTCGCGTGTGGGAGGAAGAGGAGAACTGTTGGTCTCTCTGGAGGAGACGCTGGGAAGAATCGTAATGTCACTGGGTACAGTCACCATATTTTCTGTTCCAAAAGTTAAGTCATGTCAGCAACGGTTTTTAGGAAGGAGTTAATGGAAACTCTAGTCTGATAATGACTGAAGTGTTCTGGGAATTTGTGCCAATTATTCTATATCTGTACTACTAAAAAACCCAACTTTTTTTGAGATATGATTCACATAACATAAAGCTCATTTAAAGTGTACAATTCTGTGGGGTTTAGTGTATTCACAATGTTGTGTAGCCGTCACCACTGTCTAATTCCAGAACACCTCCATCATTCTAAAATGAGGCCCATTATCTATCAGCGGTGACTCCCCATCTCCTCCTCTCTCCACTTCCTGGCAAGCACCCATCTACTTTCTGTCCACTTGGATTTGCCTATCGTGGACGTCTCACAGACATGGAATCTTACAGTACGTTGCGTTCTGTGTCTGGCTTCTTTCACTTAACATAGAATGTTTTCGAGGCTCATTTACACTGTAGTAAGTGTCAGCATTTCATTCCTTTTTATGGCCAAATAATATTCCACATTATGGATATACCACATTTTATTTGCCTGTTAATCAGTTGGTGGACGCTTAGGTGGTTCCCACTTTCTGGCTGCTCCCAATACCAGTACGTGAGTTTTTGTGTGGATATATGTTTTCAGTTCTCTTCAGTGTAGAACTAGTAGTGTAATTGCTGGCTCACATAGTTACTCTATTTTAATATGTTTGGGAATTGCTACGTTGTTTTCCTGAGGATGAGGATACACCATTTTATATTCCCACCATCAATGTATGATGGCCCCGGTTTCTCCATCTTCAAACCAACCCCCGCTGTTATCTGTCTTTCTTTGTAATAGCCGTCCTGGGGCACGTGAAGTGCTATGTCATGGTTTCGATTTGCATGTTCCTCACGATTGAATGATGTTGAACATTTTTTTCATTTGCTTCTGAGTCATTTTCTATCTCCTCGTGAGGTGCCTACTGGAGTATTTTGCCCTTTATTTTATTTTTTTTTTAAGATTTTATTTATTTATTTGACAGAGACAGAGACAGCCAGCGAGAGAGGGAACACAAGCAGGGGGAGTGGGAGAGGAAGAAGCAGGTCATAGCAGAAGAGCCTGATGTGGGGCTCGATCCCATAACGCTGGGATCACACCCTGAGCCGAAGGCAGACGCTTAACCGCTGTGCCACCCAGGCGCCCCGGTATTTTGCCCTTTAAACAAATGTCATTGTCTGTCTTTTTAATATTGAGTCCTTGGAGTTAAGTTCTCTGTCAACTGTACGTATTGCATTTCTTTCCTTTCAGCGCATAACTGGCTTTTTAAATTTTCTTAATGTCTTTCATAGGGGAGAAAATTCTAATTTTGATGCAAGTCTATTTTATCAAATTTTCTGTTATACTTTCTGGTTTTGGTGTCTTGTCTATGAAATCTTTTTCTCTTTCAAGGTCGTGAAAACTTTCTTATATGTTTCCTTTCAGAGGTTTGGAGTTTTAGCATCTATGCATAGGCTTGGAATGCATTTCAAGTTAATTTTTCTATATGGTACGAGTTGAAGAGTTGAGGTTTCCCTCCATGTGGTATCTAATTGTTCCAACCCCACCTGTTAACATTCCTCACTGAATTTCCTTGACAACGTAGTCAAAGTCAATCTCCATAAAGGTCCTTGTCTGGACTCTCTCTACTGATTATTCTGTTTTGATCCATTTGTCTAGCCTTTCCCTAATACCATATGGTCTTGGTTTCTATAGCCTTATACTTAGTCATGAAATCAACTACAGTAAGTTCTCAAACTTTGATCTTCTTTGCAAGATTGCGCGGCTCTTCCATGTCTTAGCGTTCCTACACGAATTTTAGAATCAGCTTATTAATTGTTACAAGAAGCCTGTTGGGATTCTGATTGAGATTGCTTTCGGTCTATGGGTTGATTTGAGGAGAAATGAGATCCTAATAAAATCGAGTCTTCCAACCCATGAACATGACAACTCTACCGTTATTTCAGTCTTTATTTGCTCAGCTTTCAAAATAGAGGTAATGCATATTTTTCACTATGTTTATTCTTAAAAATTTTAGTATTTTTTGTTATTGTAAATGGTATCATTTAAAAATACATTTTTCAGTTTTTTGTTGCTGGTATAATTAGGTACATTTTATTTTATTTATTTTTTTAAGGATGAACATATACATGATTTATTTTTTTATTTTTTAAGTGTTTTTATTTAAATTCAATTAGCCAACATATAGTAGCACATTATTAGTTTCAGACGTAGTGTTCAATAATTTATCAGTTGCGTGTAACACCCAGTGCTCATCACATCACTGCCCTTCACCCAATCACCCCATCCCCCCACCCACCTGCCCTCCAGCAACCTTCAGTTTCCTATAGTTAAGCATATTTGATTTTAGTATATTGACTTTCTATTTTACATTCTTACTAAATTCACTTGATTGTTTTAACATTTTCTACATATTTATTAGGATTTCATTTATACTCAATCATGTTGTCTGTGGATAAAGACAGTCCTACTTTTTCCTTTCTTTTGAGATTTTTGCCTTATATTTCCTTTCGTTGCTGTATTGAACCGACTAGAACTTCCAGGATGATGTTGGGTAGAGTATTGACATTAAGTATCCTTACTTCAATCTTGATGTTAGGAGGAAGAAATTCATTCTTTCACCATTAAATATCATGTTATCCGTAGATTTTTCATAGGCGCTCTTTATCAGATAGAGGGTATTCTTTTCTATTTTTCTGAGCGTTTTTGTCACGAAGCTATGTTGAAATTTGTCAAAAGCTTTTTCTGCATCTATTGAAATGATCACATGACTTAACTCTTTCATCTTGTTATGTAGATTACATTTATCGATTTTTTCAGATGTTAATTCTATCTTGCATTGCCAGTATAAACCCAATTTCACATGACATATTTTCTTTTTTTATAAGTTGTTGGATTAAAAAAAAGATTTTACACCTATGTTTTGAAGGATATTGATATTAGTTTTCTTATAATGTCCTTGTCAGACTTTGGATATCGTGTTACACTGGCCATATAATGTAGGAGTATTCTCTCCTCCTCTATTTTCAGACTATACGCAATATTGTTACTATAACTTCCTCACGTGTCGCAATTCACCAGTATGGCAGATTTTTGTTGGATTCTCTGTAAGCGAATGCTGAGATGAGTATGAGGGTGAAAGACGTCTCTTAGTGAACAACACTTATACTTGCAGAGGGAGGAGTGTGGTTCAAGGTAGAAGTGAAACTTCAGTGAAGGCTTAGCCAGCTGGCTAACCTTGCAGGCAGGGACCTTTGGAGCCACTCTTGCTCCTGAGAGTTTTTAGGCCTCGCCTTTATACCTTGCCTTGCAGGGAGCTTCAAGGAGGCCCTGACAGCGGACGGGACAGTACTCAGCAGCCAAGGTGGTCCCCGCCCATCTTAGCCAACTGGGAATCTGAATTCTAATCTGTGTCGCTGAGCTCTCGGAGATGGCCAGCAGCCAACAATGTCCTCCCGTACCACAGTCCAGAAGGTGCTGGGTCATTTGTGGGGTTCACCTTGTTCGTTTCCCTTCACTCGAAGATCACAGTTCTGCATTTCCTGTAGGCAAAGAAATTAGTTGGTTCATAAATCTTTTTCAGTTTTATACTTGTTTTTAATAGGAGGGTTGATTCAGGATCAATTACTCCATCACTTTGGGAGGAAAATATCTCTTAGGCTTTTGACAGCCTCTTAACGTAGATATTTACTTTCATTATCCTTTCTAGAAATTTATTTTTGACACAGCATTATCATTTTAAGATGTATTTTTCCACAGCTGACTAAAAACGTTTAAAAATCTTGGAGGGGGCGCCTGGGTGGCACAGTCGTTAAAGCGTCTGCCTTCGGCTCAGGGCGTGATCCCGGCGTTCCGGGATCGAGCCCCACATCAGGCTCCTCCGCTATGAGCCTGCTTCTTCCTCTCCCACTCGCTTGCTGTGTTCCCTCTCTCGCTGGCTGTCTCTCTGTCACATAAATAAATAAAATCTTTAAAAAAAAAAAAAATCTTGGAAACACAAAAGGCAGCAATAAACCCCAATGGCAGCTCAGGACGTTTTGCTAACGTCGGTCTCTCTTCACATGTTCCCTTCTCCTCCTATCATCACGATAATATCCTTTAGGAAAAAACAAAACGGATCACATGAACATGTTTCAGGGCAGACTTCCAGACTCCTCAGCCCAAACAGAGGAGGTCCTTGTACCCCAGCTTCACAGTCGAATTCCGGTCCTGGGTCACTTCAGCAAGAGCCCTCGCAAACCGGAGTGGCCTTACGCGTTGCCATCGTGGGCTCCGCGGGCGCGCTCCTTCCGGCTCTAGGCATCCTTTGTACCTACGGATGACGGGGGGCTGGGAAGTCAGACCTGCGAAGCTTTTAAGGTTCATGCTTCTCAAGAAAGAATACTTGGGAGAAAAATTGTTGGCTAGAATGAAAGGAAGCAGGGGATGGTGTGGAGAGGGAAGAGCTTTGGCCCTATTTCATTTTTATTTTTGTACGGTACGCTAGGTGTATGGTAGGCGCTCATATGAACACAGACACTCAGTTGTTGGCGGATATGGCATTTCAATATTCAGTATAACTGGTACTTTTCCATTCTTAGCAGTCAGCTCATTTCAGCCCCACATTTCCCTGTGGAAGGAATAGTTGCTTTATTTTGGCACTTTTGAAATAATGGCAGACATTGTGAATGCAGAAGCAATAGCCACGGAATGGAAAAGAATTATCAGCAAGTGAGATTTCTAGTGTGGGTGTTGGAAACTAATGAAATGCTGTATTATTCGGTGTTCTGCTCTAGAGAACTTTTGATATTCTTCTTCTTTAGTTAAATTGGACTCTATTACTTATTATCATTGCAGAAATGTGAAGAATAAGAAGTTCAGAAGCCATTTGTGTTCAAATGGAGCGCAATTAAAAAGTCCCAGGCAAGCATTAAAGCTCCTAAACAAGAGAGCGAGCAAGAAGGCAAATGCAAGAAGCAAACGCTGAAGCAAGTTATAACCCGCCAGAGGGGAGAAAGGCAACAGAAAATCAGAAAGGGCAAAAAAGGAACAGTTATGACCACTAATTAGCAAATGGAAAAAGATAATTAGCCTCCCCCCAAAGGCTGGATTAGGAAAAACACTACTTCAGTTTCAACAAAGAAATTCCAGGCAGTGACAAGCTCTTAAACTTACAATGAGAATTGATGAATAGAAAAGAATTGCTATCAGGATATTTCAGAGAACAAAGAAATACATGAGTCCAAGATACAATAAAAAAAAACAAAAAACAAAAAACCTAGTGGACTAAAAAAATGCTGCCAAAGGTAGAAGATGTCATCATGTTCTTATACCCTCTTTCTGTGTTTTCCACAGCTATTTTGATTCTTTCATTCAGGATTGCCAGATCCTTCGTAAATGTTTCTCCGGAAGGCTCTTGCGGCTTGAGGGTCACTGCCATCTGTCAGAATCACATCCTCAAAAAATACACAAATGGATCTCTTACGGATCTTCGTTTTCAAGATGCTTCTGACTGGCCTCATCTGTGGTGTGATATTATCTTGATTGAGGTGTGATGGTAACTGTGACTGTGACCGTGAACACTGAGACAAGACTACAAAGCAAAATTTAGACCAAAATTGGCTAAAGGAACTTTAACCATGCCAACTTGTTCTTAATAATAAAAATAGTTACCATTTCTTGAGTGCCCAGTATAGGCAGGCCCTACGCACGTAATGTCCGGCTTCCTCCTCACAATAATCTTAGGAGGTTTGGGTAGTGATCCTTACTTTACAGATGAGGAAACCCAAGTCAGAGTGATTCGGGAACTTCCTCAATGTCTCATGGCTGATAAGTGGCAGAACTGGACTCGACCCAAATTCTTCCTCACCAAACCAGGTGCTCATACCCCACCACGATGTTACTGTTTGTGAGACCCTTTGCAGCTTTAAGTGCTTTTACATGAGAGATGACAACTAGCCATGTCTGATGACACTGTGAAACAGCTGCTGTGATAAGAGAGAAGAAAAGAGTGGGGTTGAATTTCAAATCAGGGGTTAGACTCTAAAGTCAGTGAATAAAGTGAAAATATGTAGCTCATAGACAAAATAAATTCTGAGTGGCTGTAATGGGTTAAGCACGCTCCACCCTGAATACATATGCAACTATCTGAGAACCCTGAGGAGTAAATACTAGTGGGCACATTGGGGCCAAAAAGTAAAATCTTTTTTTTTTTTAAGATTTTATTTATTTATTTGAGAGAAAGATAGAGAGAGAGTGTGTGAGCATGAATGGTGGGGGAGGAGCAGAGAAAGAGAGGGAGAAGCAGGCTCCCCACTGAGTGGGGAGCCCGATATGAGGCTCGATCCCAGGACCCTGGGATCACAGTCTGAGCCGAAGGCAGATGCCTAACTGACAGAGCCACCCAGGCGTCCCAAAAGTAAATTCTTGAGGAATGACTGATACAGGGATCAATTTCTTCCTTTATTTTGGAATCCACCATTCCTTCTGGTTCATAATTGAGAGCAGCCTGCATCTTGGAATGGTGCCGGAGGTAAGGACAGAAAAAGCTCCAAGAAAACCCTTCACTTTTGTGCTAGTGGACAAGGAAGTAGGACCTGTGTAGGGCAGAGCACGCGGAAGAAATGCCCCTGCATTTTCTCTCCTTCTCGCTCTCCCAACCCTACTGTGAGGCCAGCCCCCACCGTGACGCTGTACTTCTGGATGCAGCAGAGGCTGTCCATGAGCTAAACCTCAGATCTAAAACACAGACATCTAGGTCTCTGAGAGAAAACCTTCCTCTCTGACCAGCAAGCACTGTGGTCTGGCACTGCTGTGTCCTTGAGGCAGACTCAGTTGCAGGAAGTGTGTAACACTGCAGAGAGGATGAACATCCAGGTTCCTAGCTAGAGGACCAGAAAAGGGACCCCTTTGATGGAGAGTGCGGGTGAAGGGAATTGAACAAAGAAATGCTCTAAATCTGTATGTCAAGTCCCGGACCCATCACTGAGGTGCACGAGCACGAAATTGACCTGGAAGCAGCCCAGAGAAGGTTTGGAAACCAAACTACAGTGTAGACCACCTCTCAGGTCCCAGACCTAGGAAGCGCTCACATGGGGGCAGACTCGAATAGTTCGGCAAGGCTTTGAAAACGAAACTGACATGGAAGCTGCGGCACACAAAGGGGCATCAGGCGTTAGACTCTGAATCTCATCAGATTGATTCCTTGCTAAAACAAAAACATCAACATTTTCCAGAGGATTTAAACAGGACCCAGAGACTCAAAACAAAACATTCAAAATGTCCAGGATATTATCTGATATTACTCAACATACAAAGAACCAGGGACAATCTCAACTACTTTCATGGGAATATAATCAACAGATTCCAATCCCAAGATGACCTAGATGTTGGAGATAACAGACAAAGACTCTAAAGCAATTATTGTATCCATGCTTTACAAAGTAAGGGCAAACACTCTGGAAATGAAGGCAAGGATTAAAATTTTTAGCAAATAAGTAAAAACTATAAGAAAGAATTAAAGGAATATTTTAGACCTCAAATCTTACACTAACTAAAATAAAAAGTCCCACGGAATGGTTCAATAGCAGAATGGAGATAAGTCAGAAGTCAAGGAATTTGAAAATGGATACATAGAAATTAGACACGGAAAATTTAAAAATATTTTGAACATATCAAAATCTTTGTTATGCAACTAACACAGCACTCATAGGAAAGTATAAAACATTAAATAAAAATATGAAATTTAAAACATTAAGATAGATGTATTAATAAAGAAGAAAGGTCTCAGATAAAAATCTGAGATTACACCTTAAGAAGCTAGAAAAAGAAGAATAAATTAATTCCAGAGCAAGCAGAAGAAAGGAAACAATAATCAGTAGAAATCAATGAAGTTGAAAACAGAAAAACAAAGGAGGAAATCAAAGAGACCAAAAGCTGGTTCTTTGAAAAGATGAACAAAATCCGCACTGAGCTGAGAGAGAGAAGACATGTTTTGCCAATATCAACAATAAAAAAGATATCATGTTAGACCCCAGTGACACTGACATTGAAAATAGAAGAGATACTATAAATAATTCTATGCCTATAAATTCAACAACTTTGATGAAAAGGATCAATTCTTTGAAAGATACAAATTACTAAGACTCATACAAGAAGAGATAGATAACCTGAGTAGTTTTGTATATATTTAAAAAATAAAATTCATAGTTAAAAACCTCCTAACAAGGAAAACTTCAAGTCTAGATGATTTTACTGGTGAATTACTCCAAATATTTGAGGAAGAAATCATATCAATTCCACACGATCTCTACTCATCTATGAGGCCAGCATGCATTGCATGCAGAATTAGGGAAGTCAAAAAGAAGGAGAAAAAGGAGAGGAGGAGGAGCCTACAGCTTACTGTCCCTCACCAACACGGGCTCAGAAATTCCTAACAATCTATGAATGATTGAAATCTAACTATAAATACAAAATATAACATATCACTACCAAAGCAGGGTGGGGAGAGTGGTTTATTCTGGAAATGCAAGGCTAGTTCAACATTCTAAAATCAATCAACATAACTCACCACATTATATTAACAGACTAAAGGAAAAAAAAAAGCATAAGATCATTTCAACAGGTGCAAAAAAGTGGACAAAATTCAACATTCAACATACATTCATGCAAAAACCCTAATGGATAAAAAGTACCAAAAAAAAAAAAAAAAGAGAACTTACTTAATGAAAGAGTGAATGCTTTCCCTTTAAGATCGGCAACAAGATAAGGCTGTTTATATTCACAATTCCTATTCAACAGCATACTGGACACTCTAGTCAGTGAAATAAAGCAAGAAAAAGACATAGAGACATATTGACTGGAAAGAAAGAAATAAAACTGCCTTTATTGACAGACCACACGATTACATAGAAAATCCCAAGAACTCTACAAAAAGCTGCTAGAACTAATTAGTGAATTTAGCCTGGTTGCAAGGTGCATGGTCAATATATAAAATCAACTGTATTTCTGTCTCTAGCGCACTGAACAATTGGAAACAAAAATTTTACAAAACAATCATTTTCAATAGTTGCCCCCTAATGAAATGCTTAGATAAAAATCCAACAAAGTATAGACAGGCTGTGCATACTGAAAACTACAAAATGCTGATGAGAGAAATTAAAGACCTAGATCAATGGAGAGATACATCACGTTCATGGATTGGAAGACTCAGTATTGTTAAGATGTCAATTCTCACCAAATTAATCTACAGATCTATTGCAATCTCGAGCAAAAGTTTTTCAGATTTTCTTATAATATCAAAAATTGATTCTAAGATTTATACAGAATACAAAGTAATTAGAATAGCTCAAATAATTTTTAAAAAGAAGAAAAACATTGGGAGACTCAAACCACCTGATTTTAACACTTACTATAAAGTTACAGTAATCAAGAGAATGTCCTACTGCTGAAAGAATAGACACAGATATCAGTGGAAGAGAGTAGAGCTAAGAAAGAGACCCACACTAATGTATGGTTAATTGATTTGATTTTTGACAAAGGTGTAAAGTCAATTTAATGGAGAATTGCCTTTTTCTGTAACTGATACTTAAAAAATTTGACAGCCATACATAAGACAATGAATCTTGACGTATACTTCACACTTAATACCACAATTATCAAAATGAATTCTAGGCCAGAACGTAAAATGTAATACAATGAAACTTCTAGAAGAAAGCAGAGGAGGAAATGTTCATGATGCTGGTTTAGGCACAGAGCTCTTAGATATGACATGAAAAGCACAATCTGTAAATGAAAAAGATGATAAATTGGACTTAATCAACATTCCAAATTTCGGCTCTGCAAGAGGAATTGTTGGAAAATGAAAAAACGGGACTGGGAGAAACACTTACAAATCAAATATCTAACAAAGGACTTGTATCTGAAAATAACTCTCAAAACTGAAAACTAAGAAAACAAACAACCCAATTAAAAAATGAGCGAAAGAACAGTCACTTCACCAAAAAAGATACATGGATGGCAAATAAACTTACAAAAAGATGCTCAACATCATTAGTCATTAGAGAAATGCACACGTGCTACCATGGCACATCTATTAAAACGGGTAAAATAAGAACAAACTGAGAATAGCAGTTGCTGGCAAGGGTAGAGCGGTTGGAACTCTCATATATTGCTGGTGGGAATGCAAAATGGTACAGCCACTTTAGAAAATCATTTGGCAGTTCTTTATAAATTTAAATATATACCTACCATATGACCCAGCAATGGGAAGTGAAAAGTTATGTTCACATAAAAACATGGAGGCAAATGTTCATTGCAGCATTGCTCACAATCACCAAAACCTAGAAGCAACCCATTATCCTTTAACTGGTAAATGAATTAACAGAATAGGTTCATCCAGACAATGGAATATTACTTAGCAATAAAAAGGAATGAACTCTTGGTACTTGCAATGACATAGATGCCTTTCAATGCATTATCTAAAGGAAAGAAGTCATTTTATACAGTCTGATCGCATTTACATGATGTTCTAGAAAAGGTAATACTATACGGATGGAAAGCAGGTCAGTGGGTTGGAGGTCGGGGAGGTTGGACCACAGAGTGGCCGCAGGAGCAGATCTCGGAGCGAGGGAACTAATCTGCATCTGGATGATAGAGGTGATTTCATGAACCTATGTAGTTTTCAAAACTTATATAGCTGTACATAAAAAAGTTAATTTTACTCGAAGTTAAAAAATAATTCCAAGAATTATTCTCCCAAATTCTCTAAGTAAAGCCCTTTAGGTATAAGACCAGAAGCACTGGCTGTGATTACTGGAACACTCTGATAGAAACAAATACAGCAAAAGCCTAGGACGTTCTGAGGGAACTCTACCTCCAAAGGATCTCTAAGACCGGCTGGTGACAATCCAACCCCTAATCCCTAAGCCCACTCCATATTTTACCGTAGATGGGAAATTCCAGCCACAGCCCCCAGCGCTTCAGCTTTAGCCCTTCTAGTTCAAGGACTAGAAGCACGAGCACCAGTCTGCCTTTGCCATAAGTGGCAATGCTAAGGACCAAAGACAATAGAAAAGTAAGTGAGTAAGCAATTACTAACTAGGGAAACCCCTGGGACTGGAGGAATGTAAAGTAGATACAAGCACTCTGCTGAGTGTGGGCCAACTTGAAGCCTTTACACCAGGTGTTAAGCTAAGATCTGAACCGCATCTTCATCTTCCTTGGCGTTTCCAAGTTTTCTCAAATTTCTACTGGATTTAAAAGGTCACCATTGGAACCGGGTTTATGCAGAAGAAAAGTCTTTAATCAGTTTAGGATTTTGAAGGCAGAATCTTTTTTTTTTTTCTGTTAAAGAGGAAGAGCTATTTGCAGTTGATGTTCATGGCTGTTCTCTTTGCAGTTCTCCTATTTTTATGAATTTTTAATCTATTACTTAGTGATCTTTCAATATAGTTGGCCTGAGGTGATACAGGCCAGCTTTTCCAGAGAACAAGAGTTCTTGAACTTGTGCTAACCCAGATCGTGTTTTTGGCTGATAGCCACTTACTTGGGCAAATAAGAAGTCGCTAGAAAGATGGATTATGAAGGAAACAGCCAGGGGAGAGAAACGTTCAGACCGCCTGTGGTTGCTGTAACCTGAAATCATCTTTACCCCGAGGGTTGCTCTGAGGGTGGAGCTCCTTCCAGGCTGACAGATGATGCGGGCAGATGTCAAGTGTTCGGCCATCCACCTCAGGTGAAGCTCAGCGCAGTTGCGGGCAACCATGACCTTGGCTTCTGCTCTCAGATGAAGACATATGAAATATGATGACTTGAGAACATTTTCAACTTTGAAAAGCTGTTTTCTGGTAAAAGGATAAATTTTGCAATAGGAATAGCACTGCACTGGAAGGGAACGGTTGCAGTAATTATTCTGCCCTGGCAGCTGAACTTGTGGAAAGTTCTCACAGTGGAATGGCTCCCACCAGCAGCAACACCGATTCAGCCAGTGTTGAGATAAGCAACAGTTCAGCTGCAGGGCAGTCCTTCTGCTACGTTGTCTACTCTCCCTGAGAGCGGATGCTACATGTTGTGGGGAAGATGCCCCTCATTTCAAGATAAAGGCATTGTGCTTGCTTGAGGCTTCCCAGAAGTTACTGGGGTGGTTTTAGCTTTCGCTGATGCAGAATGGCCACTCGTACCGTGCCTGAACCCACGAGGTCAATGGTCCTTGGTCTTTTGCTTGGAGGAACAGGAACTACCCCAGTCTCAGCTGGGGAGGCCTAATGCTCACAGACCATTGTGTCCAGGAGCAAATTCACTTGAGGACATGGTCCTAATCGTGTGCAGAGAGCAGCGGTGTTCTGGCGGTCCTCACGCTAGCTCACTTCACATCTTCTTTTCATGTAGCACTTCCTTGCAGAGCCTAAGTCAATGTGAAAAGCAAGAGGTCTGCACAGAGTAGTGACCGTCAAAGACAGAGAAACTGCATTTCGCGCAGACTATGTGTGGGAAGCAATCGGATGATGAGTGCCAGCGCAGGGCATCTGTATGGCCCTCAAACAAACCCTAAATCATTCACAAGAGTTATTGCAACGCAGTTGATTGAATTGCTTTCATGCCGTAAAAATGGAATGAGCGTTTATACAGCAAATCTCTTTTCTTGCTATATAATTTTAATTACATTTTATGTCATCAGAGGTTACAGCTGCACAATACGCGAGTGTTAGTAGTGTCGTCACCCGCACGCGCATACACCTTCCTTTCGCAGGTGTATTGGCAATTCTGGGATACACATGTGATTGTGGGTGTGCGTGAGTGTCGCATTTTTCTTCCATCCTCATATGAAGGGGATCTCAAACTTCTCACTATTATGCAGCTGCTCACTTAATGAAAAATGCAGCTGCCATGAGCAGGGGCACGTTGGGTTAGTTGACTAGCTCTTCTTGGCTAAATTAATTGAATTAGATGTTTAAATAGAGGTAATTTTCTCTTCACCAGACAAAATGATCAGATCTGAATCTAATGTCTTTCAATAAGTAAAAGAAACTTTAAAAAAAAAAAAGGAGGAAATGGCCTTTGCTATTTTAGAAATACTTCAATTGTATCTTGATAATCTTAAGCCAAAGAAAATGTATTCTTTTATATTTTGTAAGAGTCTGTATTTTTTCCTTTTTTTTTTTTTTAAAGATTTTATTTATTTATGTGACAGAGAGACAGCCAGCGAGAGAGGGAACACAGCAGGGGAGAGGGAGAGGAAGAAGCAGGCTCCCAGCCGAGGAGCCCGATGTGGGACTCGAACCCGGAATGCCGGGATCACGCCCTGAGCCGAAGGCAGCCGCTTAACGACTGCGCTACCCAGACGCCCCTGTATTTTTTTCCTTTAATTGAACTTTTAAATAGGCAGGTAAATTAGCATAAGGTTATTCTAAGAGGAAAAATTGTTTTTTTAAAAGATTTTATTTATTTACTTGACAGAGAGAACACAAGCAGGGGGAGGGAGAGAGGGAAAAGCAGGCTCCCTGCTGAGCTGGGACCCCAATGCGGGCCTCGATCCCAGGACCCTGAGATCATGACCTGAGCCCAAGGCAGAGGCTTAACTGATTGAGCCACCCAGGTGCTCCAAGAGGAAAAATTATTGAGTAAGTATACACTTAGCAAAATAGAAATTCGTTTTGGGGTCATAGTATCTCTAGTTTTTTTATGTCTATGGTTTACTTGAAAAGTGTGTGGGGAAGTGAAAATAATTTCCCTTTTATACGTCTCAGCTGAACTGAGATTTTTGTGAACAGTTAAGATTGAAAGAGGTGATCAGATAATGCTAACGAGATAAAAAAAATATACAGTGGTTAGATGGATTGTCCATAAAATTTTCATCTTTCATTTCATAGACAGGTGATGTCTAAGTTTGAACAACAGAAATTATAAGGGATTATAAATCTTAATTGATAAGTAAGATTTAAAATATGAAAGATTAAAAGCAATCCAGGTATTACAAAAAGAAAAGAAGTAATGTCAACTATTATTTCTTTGGATTTGTATTATTGAAACCATCATCTTGGAAATTTGCATAAGTTGTCTAATACAAGACAGCAATGTGGCAGAATATGAACCCTCACTGCTACAATAATTCTTGCCTTTAAAATCTTATATGGGGCTCCTGGGTGGCACAGCGGTTGAGCGTCTGCCTTCGGCTCAAGGTGTGATCCCGGCGTTGTGGGATCGAGCCCCACTTCAGGCTCCTCCGCTATGAGCCTGCTTCTTCCTCTCCCACTCCCCCTGCTTGTGTTCCCTCTCTCGCTGGCTGTCTCTATCTCTGTCGAATAAATAAATAAAATCTTAAAAAAAAAATTAAAAAAAAATAAAATCTTATATGATATTATAACTTTCAGAATATCATTCAAGAGTGTGAAATCATCATACACTTTGACTTCATAAAATAAAAGTGCTCTAAGATCGCTTCATTAAAACACTGATCAAAAGGTCATCTCTTTATTATCTTAAACCAGGCACAAATACTCACATCCTTCTCGTTGCTGTTGTTGTTTGAATAATGGAAGCTAAGTCTGATAACAGCTCAAACTCTTTGAGGTAATGGGTGGACTACTTACAATCAGGGAGGTCGTGAAAGGGTCGTGAAAGTCTTTTTTTTTTTTAATTATTTTACTTAACATTTGATTATGAAAATTTTTTAAAATAGAGAAAATGTCAAAGAATTTTACAGTGATCCCCCACATAGCCACCACTTGGATTCTACAATTAACACCTTAGGATGCTGGATTTATCTACTTCTATCCATCCAGCTAATCCCCTCCCCATCTGGCAATCCATTTTATTTTTTGACGCATTTCAAGGAAGTTGCAGACATCAGTATTCTTCCTCTCAAGTACTTCAGAATGCATAACATTAACTAGAGCTGTGAAAAATCTTTTAATAGCAAAAGACTTAAAGATCATATTGTCTGGAGAGGAAAATAACATCCTTGGATCCTTGAAAAAAATGATAAAGTTATAATTTGGACACTTGGATGAATTTCAGTATTTTATAGATAAAGCTCAGAAAAATAGAGACAAACTGATGATACAGTTTATTTATTTATTAATTTTTTTAAAAGATTTTATTTATTTATTTATTTATTTTAGAGAGAGAGCGCACACACACATGAACGTGGGGGTGGGAGGCTGAGGGAGAGTCTTAAGCAGCCTCCACGCTGGACACAGAGCCTGACGTGGGGCTCGATCTCATAACCCTGACATCACGACCTGAGCCAAAACCACCTGTGCTACTCAGGCGCCTCTGATGACACAGTTTGTGACAAAAAAATCCTCTAAACTCCTAAACTTTCACCAACAGGAAGAAGGCTTCCAAAGTTGTTCATCCCCCAAGGTGCATTTTCTCCAAAGCCCAGCTCCAATATGGTGGCAGAGGTCTGCTCTCTCTCTCACTTTCACATAGTTTCTTCCTTGTTAAATGTGGCCAAATCCTGACAAAGCCAGGGGAACTAAAAGAGAGGTTTCTATCTGAAAAGGCAGAAAATCATTAACTGATGTGGCTGTTGCCTCAGCATTCTGGATAATCTGTTAACCAGCTAATGAACTCCCAAGAAAGTGAGAGGCTGCTCCAGGCTCGTTCTAGTAATTTCTAAGAATCCAAGCTCCGGAGAAGGTAGTGCTCTTAGCTCCTGCACTGCCCAAATGTAATGAAGATGTGGCCATGTGACAAGAATTTGTTGACTTGGCCTCTCTGTATTCTAAACACATCAGGACCATCTGCATGTAGGCGAAAATATTTAATAAGCTTTGAGAATGCTAAGAGGCAAGTCGTCTTAATGTCAGTTTTGCTAACCTGGTGTGTCACCTAACTGCATGCACAGAATTTTCTTAGGGGATTTAACATCCAATGAACTTCACAGAAATCTAATTTTCATTCCTAGAGTTCCATTCAGTAGTGAGCTGTGACCACCTCCATTTCCTGTTGAAGAGGGTGTCACCGAATGGGTGTTTATTGGGTTGCCTTTTGCTTCATTAAGCTCCCTTTAACATATCATGACCAAACTATTTGTAACTTGGAGAAATGGTTATCAGTTTCTTGGGTGGTCCAGGAGATATTTCCACAGATTTCTGCGTGGGAGGGTTAAAACGAAAGAAGTGATATCCTCATAAAATGTCTGTTTATTGACTTAGGTGTTTAAAGAAAAAGCAAAAGATTGAGTCGAGAGAGATGCGGGGAGAAAGGGCAAAAAGAAAGAAGAGAAAGGTAAAGCTCACCTGTAGTTTTTGTGTTTATACAAACACACACACACACACTTTCTGAAAACTTATGAGTTCTTCAGAAGTGACTTTGCAGGGATCTATTTCTGGAAACTCACGGAGCAGGGTAATAGTAGCCTAGTTCAGCACAAATAAGGTGGGTTGGGTGTGGGGGGTGCACGTCAGTCTACCATAGAATGATTCTTTTTTTTTTTTTTTTTAAGATTTTATTTATTGGGCACCTGGTGGCTTAGTCGAGGTTAAGCGTCTCCCTTCACCTCAGGTCATGATCCCAGGGTCCTGGGTTTGAGCCCTGCATCGGGCTCTCTGCTCAGCAGAGAGCCTGCTTCTCCCTCTGCCTCTGCCTGCTGCTCCCCCTGCTTGTGCTCTCTCTCTCCGTCTTTCTCTCTGTCGAATAAATATTTCTTTATTTGTCAGAGAGAGAGACAGAGACAGAGAGCACAAGCGGGGGGAGCAGCAGGCAAAGGGAGAAGCAGGCTCCCCAGTGAGCAGGGAGCCTAATGTGGGACTCGATCCCAGGACCCTGGGATCATGACCTGAGCTGAAGGCAGATGCTTAAACGACTGAGCCATGCAGATGTCCCCCATAGAACGATTCTTAGGAAATGTGAGGTCTGAAGTCAGACCACCGATTTAAAGCCTTACCCACCACCTGCCTACTGAATGATGTTGGGTGAAATAATTTGCCAAAACTCCTTGTCTATAAAATGAAGCTAGTATTGGTGCCTCCCTCACAGAACTGTAGCGAAGTTTAAATTAAATCATCCATGTATGGTAGATTTCCTTGGATGCCTGCTCAGTAGCTGTTCTCCATTTCTTCCTTGCTGACGGACCACAGCTGTCTGACGATGTGCAGAACCACAGGCTCAAGGGAGCTGACTAAGCTCTACCTCCCAGACCCCGCGAGGCAAGTGAAAATGATTGCTCTCCTTTAGCCAGAGCTAGACAGGAAGTGATTCCTTCTGTTGTTGCCTCTATGTTGTGATGTTGGGAGCTGTGGCAGCCATTCTGGAGCTGGGAGTTAGTTAGGGACAAAGTAACCCACGGAGAATGGCAGAGTAGAAAGGAGAGAAGAACCTGCGCGTCCAATGACATTGTTCAGCCGCTGAGTTATCCACACCGGAAGTTTCACCTCTGGGCTTTTTGTAATCTGAGACAATAGTCTTGTTGTTTAAGCCATTCTAAAGGGGGATCTCTCTATAACTTTGCAGCCGAAGCATTCCAAGGAGACACGACATTCAGGGCACAGTAACCCTGCAGTTACAAAGCACAGCCAGTGCAATGTGCGGCAGACTTGAGATGCAGCCTAGGGCCAGCTCCTTGGCCAGAGATCGTTTGTGTTGACTGTTGCTCGTTGCTGCTGTTGGCGTCAGTTCTCTCACTCTCTGGACTCTTGACCTTGTTGACTGGGCCTGTGGTACTGACTGGATTCTTCCCACCTGGGCTGACTTTACCTATAAACAGTCTTCCTGCAGTGTCACTGTTGGACCTCTTCCCCGTCCCCCAGCCCAGCATTCTACCCCTCACCTAGATACCTAGAGTTCCTTCCAGAACAGTCCTGCCCTCCTCCCAAGCCCATGCTGTCTGCACCGGCTTTGCCTGCTCCACTCACGTCTGAGCAAGACCAAAGGGCAGCATTACATTCTTGAACCACACGGGGAACTTCTTTCTGAACTAAGCATGAGTATGGGGGGCTAAGGACTGACCCCCTTGCCCCCAGGACTCATAGGCTCTAGAACGATGGTTCTCAACCCCGAGGGGACATTCGGCAACGTCCAGAGACATGTTGGTTGTTACAGCTGGGGGTGCTCCCCGCATCTGGTGGGTAGAGGCCGGGGAGACTGCTAAATAGCCCACACGCCAAAGATCCGCGCTCCCGGACACGCGCTCGTCTGATCCAAAATAGCAATCCTGCTGAGAAGCCCCGCTGTAAAAAAATGTGGAAATTTAAAAAGGCATCATGTTCCAGGGCTTTCTTAGCTTTGCGGCATCCCCGCCTCCTTTCTCCAGCAGCGGCGCCCCTACACCTTTCTGCTGAATTCCTCCTTTGTATTCTGTGTGGTTCAGACCCGAGAGGAGGCCTCCTGCGCTCGGATGTTACTTCTCTGCCGTGCTTCCTCTGGACCCTTCTGGTTTTTGAAAAAGGACTGTATGAATAATGAAAGCTTACTTTGGGGACAAGAGCTTTTGATCCTCGGACCGTTTCCTGCTTCCTGGAGAATTTTGCACACTTCTTCCTCCTCTCGGGCATAATTCTAAAACCATATAAGCCAGTCCTCGGTCAAAGTCTCTTCGTAATGTTAGTAGATTGTAGCCTTAGGAAACTAGACCGTATCTTAGATTGATACCACTCCTGTTAAGGTTCCAATTTGCAGTCTGCTCGGCTCTTGCAGAAACCTAACATCTTAACAGCGAGGGTGGCCTTCATCCATCATTTCGTGAAACTTTATTTTTGTAGAATTTCCTTTCAGGATGGTAGATTATCGTACATTCTGGGGCAAAAGGTGAGAGAGGAGAGTCCATCACTGATAGAAAAAGGAAATAGCGGGTCTGATCTTTACGGGGTAAAATGAAAGTTCGAATCAGGCCATTAAATTCTTTGGATTAACTCAGACCTCCAAGTTTATTGAGTGACCTCCAAGTCTTGAAACTTCTTAGCTATGAAAGATGAGAGGTTACTGACCCCCAAGCAAGGAGAAATACCAGCCTGTACCACGAAAGATGTTGGGGCTGTGGGACCAGGAAGTCAAAATTGGTGGCTTAAATTTTATGTTCCATAAAATGGGGAGCTCCTTCCATAACTATGACCTCAGATCTTACAGTGATTTAGAATTGCTCAAGGAGATTTCGCCCACACTGTGATTTCAATTGCTCCTCATCGCCATGACCCTGTGTGGTCGGCACTTCAAGTGTTATTATTACCACATTGGGCCTGGAGAAGAAATGAGAAGCTGTAAAGGCTATGTGACTTACTTAAGAAAAAACCAACTTAAAGTTGTATTAACTCACTGAGAGATACATGATTTTTGAATGTAACCAAATATTTCAGATCTTCCCCAGGACGGTTAAGATTTAAGACAATCTGGACTTTATCCCAATATGTTCCTTTATCAGATATCAAGTCCTAATTTTTTATTCAGAATATGGAGTCCCTGAAATGTTGACCTGGAGTGGCCAAGCAGGAATTTATTTATTTATCCTCCACTGAGGGATTTAGCCCCCTTTGATTATTTTGGATGTGTTATGTGTGAAGTTTTGTACGGGGGGCCGGAGAGGGAGAGAGACAACCATACGGAGGATAGTCTCCTAGAGGAGTCAGGTAAGCCACCAGCTGTCACGTAGGCAAAAGGGCTTGAAAGGGGCAGAAAGCCACAGTTTTGGAACCAGGGTGGAAGGAGCAATTCAGTTGTTTGTGAGAGAACAGGCAAGACTTTGGGGAAGAAGGTAGCTCATAAGTTGGGCCTTTAAAGAGCAAGGTCCAGGGCGCCTGGGTGGCTCAGTTGGATAAGCGACTCCCTCCGGCTCAGGTCATGATCCTGGAGTCCCAGGATCGAGTCCCACATCAGGCTCCTTGTTCAGCAGGGAGTCTGCTTCTCCCTTGACCCTCCCCCCTCTCGTGCTCTCTCTCTCAAAGAAATAAATAAAATCTTTTTTTTTTTTTAAAGAAAGAGCAAGATCCAGAAATCAGAGAAGATAAAGTACATTATAGAGAAGGAAGAAATACTCACTTTAGACTCTTAACATTCTGGGTGAAGCTTTAGGCACCTTTTGAAGTGTAGCATCAGCACGGGGCTCTCAATTCATTGCGCGACAGCATCGGAGGCTGTCCCTCTGCTGGCTTATTAACACAAGGGAAGCATTTTGTCTTTTTCCCTTCTCCGAAATGAACGTGCCATTTAGTTAAGGGCACAGACTAGATGGAACATTTACAAAGGCAAGTTATCTCATTTCTTATTTCAGTTTACAAGGTCAGTGCAGCCTCGTCACTGCCTTCTCCGCATCTTCTCCTTGCACAACTTGGCCAAAGGACATACAGATCGATGGAGGTATAGATAGCTATACATACAGACGAGGTAGAGATAGGCGTGTTAAGTTATCTATGGATACACGTTGTTTTTTCCTATGGACCAGGCACTATGAACATATAATTAATCTTCACAGATCTGTGAGTTCGGTGGAAATACTATTCCTATTTTATGGTTAAGGAGACTGAGATTCATTGAACGAGAGTCATATGTCCAAAATCACACAAATATGAAGTGAGACATACAGGGTCGAGAAGCATCTGTTTTGCTCAGAACCCCCTACTCTCTCTACTACACTCTCCTGCCTCTGACTAGTTGTGCGAAAGAGAATTCACACTGTGGCAGGATTGCTCGTTGTTCCACAGCTCTGTTCTCCTTTCTTCCTTCGAGCGAGAGAACCGCCTCCCTCCCACCGCCGTCAGTTTCCGCGGAGCACACGGCCTCCCAGTTGTGGCTTCCATCTCTAAGCTTGCCTCGTCGCTAGGCGTGACCTTGTGATTTGGTTCTCCCCAAGAGAACGGAAGCGAAGGTGACTGGGAGCTGTCTGGGCGTCACATCCTAAGAGGGGGGTTACCTGCTCTCTACTTTCATTTTTCCCTCTGTGGCCGGGAACGTGGGCACGGTGCTGGGGGTCTTCCTCAATACAGCAGACCAGCAAGCTGGAAAGAATGTGGGTACTTGGACAATTAGGTGGAGGGCAGCTTGGAGACCACCCACCTACCTCTGGGCAGTCAATGAAAGAGAAACTTCTATTCTTCTATTTAAGCCATTGTAATGTTTTGGTCTCCTAAATTATTCCCTAACTAATATAATTTCCCTGATGTAAGAACACTATTCAAAATCTCTTAGGGTGTCACAGCCATCCCATTCCAGATATATAAAAAAGGTCCAAGGTGATGGGTTACCATTTAAGACCCCTTGACAAAGGCCTATTTGCTTTCTGGTATCACCAGGCTTCATCCCTAAACCGTGTGCTCCTGGAGGTCCCTGTTGCTTTCAGGGCACACAGCCTTCAGCGGTCAGACCATGCCTTACACATACCTAACATCACATGGTAGGAGACTGTAATCACTCTTGCACCCCAACTGCTAATCTCAGAAGATGTGTGTTTTCCCATCATTGAGCAGAATGGCTCAGATCACCGTTACATTTCCCTGCAGCCTTCTAGTCAAATGTGTAGAGAAGGAAATGTGCCAAACAAAAGCAACCATTTTCATCCCCCCATTCCCTAATGTCACACTGATGGTATCATTTGTTCTCAGATCTCATGGACCTTGGCTTCTGAAGGATACCTGAGCAGATGAGATCCACTACCGGTTTGAACGAGGGCTTCTGAATTTTGCTTTAAAGCCCTAATGATCCCCTGTAGCCCTCACCAGGACACAGCAGAAGTCACACTCACGTAATGAAAGCAATAAGACTGCTACAGGAGGCCCAGTGGAAGGAGCTTTACGTGGAAAATGGAAGGTCCTGGATTGGCACTAACTGCTGATCTAGAAGACTATAAGCCATTCTAAAGGAAAGTCAGACAAGTTGCTTAAGAGTGACTTCTTCTAAGAAAATGCGTTGCTTGGTAGAGCTATCTGTAATTAAAATCTAGCTTGTGCGGCCCAATCATCTCGGGCCTGCTGCTTTGCTCTATTTCTTGTCCAGACCATACCTCTGGCCCTGAATGAGAAGCTGGCTGGTATACTCCCCTTCACTGGTCTCCAGGAGGTCAGCTTGAATGGATCGCAGCACATCTATCGTCTCTAGACAATTAGAAATTAAACTACAAAAGGAAAGATTCATTATCTTTGGGAGTTACGGATCCCAGTTGATCAGACTTCCTTGATCAACTGATGAAATCAACTAAAAAGGAATAAGGACATTTGTAATGATTTTGCATCTCTCAGGGCTATTCATAGAACCCATCCATGAATGTCTGGATTCAAAGCTCATGCACCTGGGGCTGGTTGGTAGGAGTACTTTTGCATAAAAGAGTATCATAATATTCAACACTGTCATCCACTAAGTTGGAAAGTCCTTCAGGACAAGAGTTATAATATGGTGACCTGGGACAGTCCTGCATAGTAGGTGTTTCATGAGATGTGTAGAGAACCAAGTACCACAGGCTTGACTTTTCCATTTGGTCTAAAGAGTTTTAGTCAAAATACCTTATTTTTAGAAATATTTAGAAATGAGGTGACAGAGTGAGGAAAATGGTACGGACTCAATGTCCAGGAATTCTCAATTCCATCCATATGTAAATCATTTAACAGCTTATAAATGATTTAGCAGCTGGTCACTGGCCCCAGAATAAATCTTTTAATAGGCAAGAAGCCTGGCTCTTTTTCACTGTTAGAAGATCCAGCCTGAAATTCATGTCATACTTTGAGCTGTCTAATTTTGTTCACTAGCATAAAGATTCTTAACATGATTCAATTAAAAAAAAAAATCACTACTGTTTTCTTGCCTTCTGTGACAGAGACTGCTAGCTGTTCCTGAGACCCATTTTCTCCTGCCTTAGTAGACAATGTCAGGGTGCTGGCTGGACACATGACTGCCCAGTACAAATATGCCATTTCCCAGCCACCTTTGCCGTTGGGTGTGGCTATCTCCCTAAATTCTGGTGAAGGGGTTGTAATTGATTGTGTAACAGTTAGGAATTGTCATTAAATACCGGTGGGAGAGAGTATCTCTTCTGTTCCTTTCCTCCTTTCTGCTGGTTGGAATGTAGACTTAAGGAAGAGCCATCCTGGATGCCTGTTGGAGAGCCCGAGTGCCCGCCATTGTGGAGCTGTCCCACTGGTCCTGAATGGTTTCAGGCTTCTTAATACCACCCCCACATTTGGAGATTTGCTAGAAGGACTCTCAGCATTCAGCATAGAGTTGTGCTCGTGCCTAAGATTTATTACAGCCGTGTAGTGAGGATACACAGACTGATTATAAGGAAGAACACAGAAAGGGTCTGGAGGAATCCGTATGCAGGCTTCCTTCTGCTCTCCCCTTCCCATGTGGGGTCACATAGAACTCACTCTTCCCCCACAGTGAAAATGTAGTAACATGTGTGAGATGTCTCTGCACAGGCAAGCTTGTTAGAGACTCAGTGCCCAGGGTAGAGCTGGTCACGTTAGGCACCCCCTGCCCAACACATACCAAAATTCCAAATTCTCAGAAGGAAAGTAAACAGATAGTTGAGGCCCAGTGTTCACCGGTATAAGATTCTAGATCTCAGTTTTAAAAGATAATAATAATCCACTAGTATTTTCTCTCATTCTGTGGAAGAGATTGCTACTGTTCTCCGATATCAGCCTATTGTCAACTGGGACAACCAAGAGCCAAATTTCCAGATGCCGGCTAAGGGTTGACCTTGCAAACAAGCCTTTCTCAGCAGAGCAGTTTCAGAGCTGCTACTTCTGCACATGGATGACCTACGTTGACCTAAAAGAGAAATCAACTTTCCACTAGTTTAAGCCAATGTTTCTCTGGGTTTTCTGTCTCTTGTAGCCTAATCTAATTCTAATACCCTTCTTTCTTCATGTCCTTGAAACCTAGGTAGAACTAAATCTTGGTGTCCGATTTAACAGTGGAGATGGATACTCTCTGAGTATCCAGTAAGCTCACTGAAATATATTCATTTAAGAATGCATGTTTTCAGGGGTACCTGGGGGGCTCAGTCAGTTTAGCATCTGACTCTTGATTTTGGCTCAGGTCATGATCTCCGGGTCATGAGATCGAGTCCCGAGTTGGGCTCTGTGCTGGGCATGGAGCCTGCTTAAGATTCTCTCCTCTCCCTTTGCCCCTCCCCATCTCTGTCTCTTTAAAAAAAAAAAAAAAAAGCCAACTAACCACATGTTTTCATAACTCCAAATTCTGCTTGACAACAGGCAGCAGCAATTTACAAAAGAACCCAAGGTCCCCAAGATTCATTTGCAAACTGACTGCACCAATCAGCTCATGGAATAAAGCCAAGGTTAGTCTAAGGTGCAGTAGGAGAGACCAGGCTCTAGCCGAGAACCTGTAGCTTTCTTCTTACTTCCAGGAACCCTATAGAGGAAGGGATGAGGACCACGTGCAGAGAGTGACTTGGGGATGTCATTGCTCTGATTCTTGTAGACCTGATAAATCACACAGCCTCTTTAACGTTTCAGCTTCACTATGGTAGTTTGCATCGGGAAACACTGCACTTTGTAGATTTTCTGCGGAATTCACCCTCTAGAGGTTTGGGGTTTAAAAAAAATTTTTTTTTAATGGCTTGCTTTTTGGAACGGGAGGAACTCTAACTCTTCCTCATTTTACAGAGATAAAATGTAACATATCTCACAAGATCCAGCAAGTGAGCAAAAGTAGAAATAGAAATCGTCTTCATCCCCATCCACGTACCCATCTCGAATAATCCATCTCCTAAGATCATCTGCTCATTCAGAAAATTGGTAACCCTGGATCCTCTGTGAAAACAGATCTGGGCGCAAGGACGGTCCCTAAACATTGGCTTACTGACCGATTACAATGTCACTGACTCACTCTCCAGCTGCGGGGTGCTTTCTGAGGCAAGAAGAAAAGTTTTCTGGTAGAGGCGTGCAGATAAACAGAAGGCAGTTCACTCTATGACATTACATCTGCTTCTTGGGGTATTTTAAATGGTGCCCGTGGGAGAGTAAAAATCATCCGGGGATGCAGGAAGCAGCTCAGTACCCCTGTGTGATTATAACCACAGGGTTTCCCTTCCAGTCACTGTTAGATACTTATCTGGCAACTTCTTTAGAGGTACTTGTAAGATACTTGTTATTAACATTTCAGCCACTAATTAATTTGCATGCACACAAACAATACTGCAATTTTCACATGCTTGTGTGAGCACTGGGTAACGGTTACTCGGGGATGCTAATATCTATTCATCAAACTAAAGGACATTTCCCAGTTCCTGATAACAACCCCTTCTAAAGACAAGTATATACTGAATGTGAAAACCCTAGACTTAAAATCGAATGACTCAGTGGGTTTTCTGGATATTATTTGGAACCAGTGCTGGGCATTTGCTTTCTGCCCACTTATTTGCTATGTCTGTGGGCTGACCAGAGTCTCAGGCAGCTTAATCACTAGGTGTAGAAAAACCATCACATTGCTGAGGGCTGCTTTTTGTCACCTGATGGGAATGCTGAGCAAAGCATGGAAGTCCCTACGAGCACAGTCAAGGAGGAAAAGAAACACACACACACACACACACGCGCACACGCACACACACGCACACGCACACACACGCTCACGGCCCGAAACACCAAAGAGATCATTCCCTTTGCCTGGGAGCAGTGGGGATGGTGGGAAAGGCAGGGACTTGGGATAAACCCCAGACTAACCGTTCACCAGTGTGTCTGAACCCCAGATCCAGATAAGGGAAAGGCTAGCATTATCTGTCTCGTAGGGCAGTTGTGAGGATAAAAATGAGAATATTTATTCAGATATCCACAGCATGTTGCAGCCCCTAAGAGGGCTGTCTCACCCCTTCCATCCGCTTCCCAGAGGAAAAAAAAAATGTTCTTACAGTTGAAGACATGATTAGATTCTTTAAAGTGTAAGAAACCAGCTACATAAATTGGGAGGCATATGTCAAGTTTCTGTGTGTTTTTTTTTTCCCAAATAGAAAAGAAATACACACTTTTACATTTCCACAGACGATGACACCCCAGCCATTCTATCACTTCGCAGATGGCGTTCCGTGAGCCTGCCAGCGACCATGTGTTTGCTCAGATGGGCATCTTCCAAAGCTTGTTGGTATCGAAGTTCTTTTTCTCTTTCAGTTTCTGACTTCTTGACCATGAAGTACTCACACGATTATGTATGGTTTCTTTCTTGCTAATGGTACTTTAAAAAAAAAAAAAATAAAAGCAGGGGAGCCTGGGTGACTCAGCCGTTAAGTGTCTGCCTTCGGCTCAGGTCATGATCCCAGGGTCCTGGGATGGAGCCTCTCATCAGGCTCCCTGCTCAGTGGGGAGTCTGCTTCTCCCTCTCCCACTCCCCCTGCTTGTGTTCCTTCTCTCGCAGTGTCTCTGTCAAATAAATACATCTTAAAAAAATAAATAAATGAATAGAAGCAAAGGTATTTTTGCGAACCACCTGTCCCCATCTCTCAGTGGCTTTGCCACAGGAACAGACCTGCCTATTTGTCTCTATCCCTCCCGATTCTCTTCTATCACTGCCTCTTCACTCATGAGTCCATTATTTCTGAGAAAGAGGAGTCCCCAGTGTTCCAGGCACACAGAAATAACTTTTCCCTAGAACAGTGTTTCTAAACTATGGAATATGACTTTAGATGATTTTAGGTGACACACAGATACTCCATTAAATGACATTTTATCCCATTCTGAGAAAACCATTTTCTTTTCAGTTCTCCTTTAGTCCTTCGGATTCCACGAAGGGGAGAGCCTCAGGGTTGCATTATTCTGCTTGAACATTTCTAGAGAAATGTCTTTGTAACAAAGGAAGAGCAGATCATGGGTTCAGGGTCTTGGGTGCATTAAGAATTTAATTACAGAAGGTTTTTTTTTTCTTTGCAGTTTTTTTAAATTTTAATGTTCTTTTATTATATTATGTTAGTCACCATACAGTACATCCCTGGTTTCTGATGTAAAGTTTGATGATTCATTAGTTGCGTATAACACCCAGTGCACCATGCAATATGTGCCCTCCTTACTACCCATCACCGGTCTACCCCATTCCCCCACCCCCCTCCCCTCTGAAGCCCTCAGTTTGTTTCTCAGAGTCCATAGTCTCTCATGCTTCATTCCCCCTTCTGATTACCCCCCCTTTCTTTATCCCTTTCTTCCCCTACCGATCTTCCTAGTTCTTATGTTCCATAGATGAGAGAAATCATATGATAGTTGTCTTTCTCTGCTTGACTTATTTCACTTAGCATTATCTCCTCCAGTGCCGTCCATGTTGCAGCAAATGTTGAGAATTTCTTTGCAGTTTTTAATTCAACCAGCATTTTTAATTTTTGCAAATGATACATCGCTTTTATTTGTAAAAATGAACAATTGGGTTTCCTCTTAAAAATAAATTTCCCATTAACAACAATAAATAAAAATCTTAAAAAATAATATTCCTCGAATTTTAAAAGCAAGTGATTTAAAGAAGATAAGATGTGACTATGTCAAAATTGTGAGGGAGGCACTTGTATGGTTTAAGTTTGACCATTTGTTCAAGCCACCGGGAGAAGCTAGACATGTAGAGAGCGTGGAGTACGTGTTGCTCAGAACACACTGATTCTCTCTAAAGAAACATAAAGACCACGGCCTCCTCTTCTTCTTCCACTGATACCCACGGGCACCTGCACGGCCGCCATCACTGCCATAATCATCACCGCCCCTCCCCTATCACCTCCATGACTCGCCAGCCGCCGTAACACACGCCAGCGTCTCCCCACCCTCCTCCTCAGGTTCCAAATGGCAACCCGAAAGAAGAAAAGAGAAAATATTTCAATTAGGATAGTTACACATTTGATATGAAAAAATATAGAGAAAAGGGAATATCCCCACTTACCACAGTGGGTTCCAAAACTACCAAGTACCTCAGCATTTACAGGGAGAAAATATTCTTCACTTTTAAATATTATGATCCCAGAGAGGAGTCCATTGAAATGGTCGGTACTTTTTTTTTAAGAGAGAGAGAGTGTGCAGGTGTGTGTGTGGGGGGGGAACAGAGGGGAAGGGGGTGAGAAAGCCTTAAACAGGCTTTATGCCCAGTGCGAGCCCCACCTGGGACTCGATCTCATGACCCTGAGATCATGACCTGAGCGAAGTCAAGAGTAGGTCGCTTAACCCGACTGAGTCACCCAGGTGCCCCGAAAAGGTCAATATATTTAAGCGTAGTAATTATGGCATCAATTACCTCTTGCCCCAACAATGTTGAGTAGCTGACTCACAACCACACAACATCTCAGCTGCATGTAACAGTAGGTGTTTATTGCGTACATGTGTGGGGCGGTCAGTAAGGGGCTCTGCTGATCCTGGCTGGGCTCACCTCAGTGTCAGGGTGTTGGCTGGCTGTTCACTGCCCGGGGCGGGCCTCAGCTGGGACAACCGTCACTCTGCTGCCCGGTCCCTTGTTCACTAGCAGGTAGCCTGGATCGGTTCTTGTGGTGCTGGTTGTTCAAGACCCTGCTTGTATCGCATTGTCATCATCCCACTGGTCTGAAGAAGTCACATGGCTCGGCCAGGAGGCCAAGCAGGAGGGCATGGCAAAGTTCCCTGGCAAAGGACATGGCTACAGGGAGGGATGGTGAACTGGGGCCATTTTGCAATCTACCACAACCTTAAAATGCACTTTTGAGAAAGATTTCAGACAATTTTTTGAGAAATTAAAGGTCATGTTGGAATAAATACTTTCTTGAAAAAGTACCAGCAATCTGGTACGATATACCAAGGGTACATCTTATACTGTAATGATCTCCAGCATTAAAACTAGCTGTGTTTCTTCAACAAAATGGGGGGGGGGGACCTGTTTTGTTTTTTTTTAACAGTCAATATGTTTTGTTGTGAATATTTTTGTATGTCATTAAATGTTTCTTTAAATGCACAATTTTTAATAGTGCCAAAGTATGTAGTTACGGAGGTTCCATGGTCTAGTTAACCAACCCCTTATTATTAGATATTTTTGCTGTCTCCTTGTTTTCATTATAACAGATATAGCTACAGTGAAAATTCTTGTTTATGAACAGGGATCACAGCTTTCACCTCTTTTTCACTTCCTCACCTTGCAGGAAGCTGAACAAATAATCCCTGCTCAAGTGAAACCTACGGAGAACAAAAGCATTCCAAATGGTCACTTCATTTATTTGTTTGTTTGTTTGTTTTTAAAGATTTATTTTAGAGAGAGAGCCGTGTGACCACGGGGGTGGGGGGAGGGAGAGAGGGTGAGGGAGAGAGAAACCCAGCAGGGCTCGTTCTCACCACCCAAGTGGAAACCAAGAGTCAGTTCTGAACCAGCCGTGCCACCCAGGCGCCCCCAAATTGTCACTTTAAACAGGGACCTTGAATTGTCGAAAATTAAAAAATACCTTTGGATCTGATGATGACCTTGTTTCCTTTTCGAAGCAGAAAGCAAAGAGAGATGGAAGAGATGACATGACTGTTTTCTTTCAGAAACCGAGAGAGATGTTTATTGCCTGAGTCGCCTGAAAGCTACGGTTATGATTGGAAGGCTTTCAGCTTCCTGCCTAACCCTGGTGGCCTCAGGCTGCAGGTCAACGGCGTGAGGAAGTGATAGCTTCTAGCCCCAGCCATCTGCGCACCAGTGGAGATTAGGAACATGACCTGGCGCTGCTTTGGAGAAGTAACTTATTTTTGGTTGGTGGGAAGCCGGGGCAAGGGTGGTGAGAAGACACTGCCCTAAATATGATATAATCCAGCTGTCCAAATATGTACAGTTCCATTCAGCCAGTCATCCATTCCCCCGAACCCAGATGTTTGCCATCACGCAATCTCAGATGATCTTTCCTAACATCCGACATAACTTGTACTAATCGTGTTTGTCGAAGAGCTGCATTTGCTTTTAATTAGAAGACATCTATTCGGATTCCCTGGGTTCCCTTTGCTTCAGCTCAGAGACACAGCCTACATTATTAATAAGCTTTGAAGCATAACTACCTGTGCCTTGTGACAAATCACTGAGGCTTTCCTTCCATCTCTGGGTTCGGAGACAAGATTATCAGTATTGCACTAACACTATTTTCTGATTACTAGTGTTTGTTAGCGTATAATTCTGTTCTATTTACGCATTCTCCAACCACTAGCTCTCATGATGGCAGTGGACTCTTCACGTCTGCATGTCTTTGTGTTCAATTCTGTTTGCTAGTTGGACCGACTTCTAAGTCTGGTCAGATGTGTGATCTTGCTTAGGTCATTAACAATGCTTCCGAGCTTAATTTCCTTAACTGAAAATTAGGGAGGAATCAAATGGTGTTGTGAGGATGAAACGTCATGAAACATTTCAAACAGCCAGTGGACTGCCTGGTATGCGGTAAGTAATGGACGCAAAGACTTCTGCTCCTTCCACCCCTTGAAAAACCTCTAGCTAGGGGGCGCCTGGGTGGCTCAGTCGGTTCACCCTCTGACTCTCGATTTCAGCTCAGGTCACTGTCTCGGAGTCCTGAGATGAGCCCTGCCTCAGGCTCAGTGCTCAGCACAGAGTCTGCTTAAGAGTCTCTACCTCTACCCCTCCCCCCTCACCTTACCTCCCCATCCCCTGCTCGAGTGCAGGGTCTCTCTTTCTCATACATAAAATAAATCTTAACAACAACAACAACAACAACAACAACAACAACAAACCCTTTAGCTAGGAGTCTGACTTTCTAAGTGCTTATCCGGTCCTACTTCTGGGGACTGAGGCATATTTTGAATGAGATTAGTTTTTAAGCTTTAATCCTTCTGTCTGGGAGACAGTGAGCAAAGAAAGTAAGAGAAAAACCCTCTATGAGTATTCTGGATATGCTGGAAGCAAGTGAGGGTTATTCTCTAATGGGTCCCTTTCCTGGGAGATAGGCTTCTAGACCATTTTTGGATCTGATGCTTTTGGATCTGACGCTACCAAGAACATCCGCCGATTTTGCTTCTCAGGTCAATCAATAGTAAGTACCAGGGGAACACGCACTTGACATTCATGACTTCAGGGAGATACGTCTATTGTTAAAAATAAATACATCAATTATATGATTAATTCTTTTTATTTTTACCAACTTGTTTATCAGGAGTTTCTTTTCAAAAGATGACTTATTCTTGACGAGAAAACAAAATCCGGATTCCGAGTCTGCGGAGCTGAGCCAAGCCCAGGACTGATGCAACAGCACCCAGACAGGTGTGCTTGAGGCTCTGCTGGGTCAACGGATGGCCTGTCCTCCTCTCTGTCCGTCGGTCTCTCACTGCCTACCCCCTGCTCTGCCTTCCCTTTCTTTTCCTCCCTCTCCCCTCTCTTTCTGAATTCTCAGCTGTGCTCTGATCTGCTACTGTGTCACGACTCCTGGCTTTCCCTCACCATTAATATCTTGCCTGGTTTACGCTCACCTCCTTGCTTTAGCTTCCAGTCTTTTTGTCCAGATGGAGTCGAATTTAAGCCGCTACAGTCTGAGGCATAAAATAAATATTCACGGATGCAATCTGAGGGGTCCAGCATGATTTTTCTTGTAACTAGAATGAGCTTTACAGAAACAGGTCACGTTATTGGCCCCGTACACCAGCTACTCTGCTCACTGCCTTACATGTACTGCATGCGCTCAGTGTTTGCCTCAGCCCAGAAGTCATTTATGGAAGCCCTACCCTCTTCCTAGGGGGCTATATTTGGAGATGGGGCCAAGGAAGTAATTACGGTTAAACGAGGTCACAACGGTAAGGTCCTGATCCAATAGGACTAGTGTCCTTGTAAGAAGAGACACCAGAGAGCTTCAGCGCACTCTCTCTCGCCCACCAAACACACACACGGAGGGAAGCCGTAATGAGCACACAGCAAGAGGGCGGCCATCTGCAACCCAAGCAGAGAGTCTTATTGAACTCTGGCACCTTAACCCTGAATGTGAGAAAACAAATTTCTGTTGTTAAAGCTACCCATTCTGTGGTATCTTACGATAGCAGACTAACATATGCACTAATTCATTTCATCTTCTCAATAATCATATATTAGGTCTTATTATTGTTATTCCCATTAAAAGATGAGGGAACTGAGGCACATAGGGGAAAGCAGTCTGCTCCCAAATACTCAGTTATTATGTGGTGGAGGTAAGAATTTGAATCCAGGTAATCTAACTCTAGAATTCAAGTTCTTAGTGGCTCCATATTTTTGCTTGGGCCTAATACCATCACACCAACAAATACAGCCCACTTAAATAAATTATGAAGAAAATAAGCTTCTTTCAAAGTGTGAAAATGGTGAAGGTAATTTTGAGAAAAACTGTTTTGAGTTCAAAAGTATGGAGTTTGACTTAAGACGCAACAACTCAGGGGCACCTGGGTGGCACAGCTGGTTAAGCATCGACTCTTGGTTTCAGCTCAGGTCGTGATCTCAGGGTGGTGAGATCGAGCCCCGTGTCAGGTTCCGTGCTCAGGGGGGAGTCTGCTTGAGATTCTCCCTCTCCCTCTGCTCCTCCCGCTCATGCTCTCTCACTCTCTTTCTCTCTAAAATAAATAAATAAATCTTTTAAAAAAAGGCATAACAACTTAGTCAAAATGTATGAATTAATAGTAAATTAAAATAAAACACTGACATTCGTGGAATTCCTGTTGAATTAAAAAACTCTTTGATTTACATTATTGCATTTAATATTCACTACTTTTCAATGGAGTAGATGTATTTTAAAAATTCCATTTATTGCTTTGAAGTCTTGAATCACTCTGCTATGGAGTCACAGCAGAAAAGGCATGGTCCCTGCTTTGGAGGAGATCAGTCATAGTGGGGAAAGCAGACACTCATACCCAGGACATGCCCTGATGCATTTACTCAATAAATACTTTTTTGAGACCCTACCATGGGCCAGGTACCATTGAGAGTTGGCTAGGAGTTTTCCAGGTGAGATGAAATGTATGTGCAAGTGTGTGTGTGTGTGTGTGTGTGTGTGTGTGTGAGTGTGTGTGTGAGTCTGTGTGTGTGAGTGAGTGTGTGTGAGTCTGTGTATGATGGTGGAGGTGGTGGGTGAAGAAACCATTCAGGAGAGGGGAGACTATGTGAAATGGGTCTCAGATGGGTGAATAGATTGAGCAAGAATTTGTTTGTATGAGTTTGTGTGGATATGTGTGTGTGTGTGTGTGTGTGTATGAAAATGAGTGTGTGGTTTTGTGAGTGTGTATGTGTGAGAATGTATGTGGTTGTGTGTGACTTTGTGTGTGGTTGCGTGTGTGTGTGTGAATGTATGTGGTTGTATATATGAGTTTGTGTGTGTGTGTGTGAATCTATGTGGTTGTGTATATGAGTTTGTGTGTGTGTGTGTGAATATATGTGGTTGTGTATATGAGTTTGTGTGTGTGTGTGTGTGGTAGTGGAGGTGGTGGAGGTAGGTATAGGGGACATTCAGGAGAGGAAAGAACTTGTGAAGAGAATGAAGAAAATCAGTTTTTCCTTTTTTTTTCTTTTTTTTGCATTTTCCTCCTGTACGAACCAATGTTTTGCAGGCCGTATGGGCTGAACTTGTAACTAAATGACCCTGATTGTTAAAAAATTATTTTGCGCTGTGCCTTTAAGCTTACCCAAGGCTTGTTTACTAGGAGAGGAGATGCCCCGTAGCTCAGCTTCAGTCCTCAGGGCAGGTTGCAGAGGGGTGATGCCCAGCCAGGTGCCCGGGGCCAGCCTAGAGTCAGGGGCATAACAAATAGTTATCAAAGCAACGTGAGTGTATGGCTTTATAAAAATTATATCCAAAAACTTAGAACTAAAGCAACAGTCCCCTGGTCAACATCTTCCAAAGATCAAGTCTCCAGAGATGACTATTTATAATTTATTTACTAGTTTCTATGTTTGATTCTTCCAATGGGTCCCCCGTGTCACTAAGTACTTGACTATATAACTTACCAACTTTAGAAATTATGTATTAATTTCCCCCTGACAGATGAGGGATTAGTCCACATAAAACAGTTCCCCAAATAGTTTCAATATTCTTTCTAGTGCTTACATTGGTTACCTCTGAACATTTCAACAAAATATTTACTTCATTATTTCTTGAATGATCAAATACGAAGATTTTCTCTCGACTCCCCTCTTTATAAGATGAAAATATTGGTCTCCTTCCCCCTTACTGCAGCTTTCAGCTCATTTTACCCCCAACTCTTGCCATCGGTAGTTTTATCTTTACACCCTTAGGGTCGAAACATTTAGGCTCCTTTCTGAGAGCGTAATCAAGCCACGTCTATACGTTAGCTGTAGCTGTACAAAGCTGGCGAGTGGTGCTTAGTTGTTACGACTACACAAAGGGTGTTCATTTCAGGGTCAAAGGGTTGGCTTTGCTTCTACTGCTCTGCCTTTTGTAGACTTAGTCTCTTCTGTTGCTTCTAATTACCTTTCTTTTTTCTTTTCTTTTTTTTTTTTTAAGATTTTATTTATTTATTTGACAGAGACAGAGACAGCCAGCGAGAGAGGGAACACAAGCAGGGGGAGTGGGAGAGGAAGAAGCAGGCTCCCAGCAGAGGAGCCTGATGTGGGGCTCGATCCCAGAACGCCGGGACCACGCCCTGAGCCGAAGGCAGACGCTTAACCGCTGTGCCACCCAGGCGCCCCAACCTTTATTTTTTCTTAACTGCATTTTTAAGCCACATGCATAGTATTATCTAGAAACATCCATGAATCTTTTGTTTTCCAGTTTTCTATCTGCGTGTCTCCCTGATCGTACTCCTTCATTTTGCCAGATCACATCCTCAAGTACCTTTTGACCAAGGGTACAAGGGAGGTAGTTTTTTAGAATCCTTGCACACTTGATAATAACTTTCATATGAATCCACACTTTCCTGATATTTCGATAGTATATAGAATCATAGTTTGAAAATAACCTTGGAGTTACCTTTGGATAACTCCACACATCTTTGAAGGTATTGCTTATTTGTCTTGTAGTCTCCGTTGTCAGTGAGATGTCTTTTGCCTAATTCTTATTTTTTGGTATGTGAACCCTTTGCCGTTCTGAAAGCATGAAAATGTTCTCTTCATCCTTAATGTTCTGAAACTTCACAATGATAGACCCAGGTATTGGAACGTGGGAAATCGCCTAGACTCCATGTAGCTTCCAAATACACCTGCTTGCTAGTAGAGGTAGCATTAGGGTACCACTCCAGAAGTGGCAGAAGAGAAAGGCTTGCAGAGCAAATTAAAACGTTCAAAGAACATGGTTTATTACATCAGTTGAAAGCATACAGCAAGAAGGTAAAACAAGTTAGTGGGTAAGTTAACACTTGGGATAAGGTGTGAACAGGGTATAAGAACACTACTGATCCCGGGGTACGCAGTGTACCTGTGTCAGCTTTCTCTTTCTCTTTCTGCCACTCCGGTCTTCCCCAATATGGTAGGTTACAAGGACCAGAGGGTTTAAGCAAGGGGGATCACAGATGGAAGGGGCCCTGGGCCAGTGTTACAGACTCGTTTCGTTGGAGAGGTGCGGGCCACTGCTATGGCTAGCCAATTAGCCTGCTTAGGAGCCATGGATTTTGTTACTGTTTCTTGAGCAGAGGACACGTAGAACCAGAATAGGCATCGCTAATGGCCGGTTGAATTAGGCCCCTGAATACTTACTGAGTGCTTCCTGCCTCCCGTATATTCAGTGAATTTGGAGTCTTTGGTGTCTGGTGTATATTTCACACATCATGAATATTTAGTATCCAGGGACCTTTTATATATTCAGTTGCTCATGGATATTAGTTATGTTTTCGTTCTTCCACCCTTTCTGTCTATGTTGAACACACACGTGCTCTGCTTACTACTTACATGCTTAAGACATGTGATGAGTTTCATCCAATCTATTTGTTTTCTTTTCTTCCACAGCGGAATTGCGTATTTTCAAACAACACAACAACTGAACATTACAGTCAATAATATTTTTTTCCCTGCTTATCCTGCTTGGCACTGGGTAGATACTTGTATTTTGAAAACTAATGTCTTCTTTCAGAAATGTTCTTATACTCTTTCTTTGATAATTTCCTCCCTCCATTTTCCCCTTTTTTCCCTTTCTAGAGCCCAGATGAGTAGTAACTGAATCTACCAAATAAACCATTAATATCTCTTACCTTAGGACTACTAATTCCCATTGTCTTGTTTTGTTTGTTTCCATTTGGAAAAATTCTTGTTTTCTCATTCAGCTTGTGTATTGACTTTTTGAATTCAGTACCCACATTTAAAAAATAAACTTTTTTGGGGGGGCGCCTGGGTGGCTCAGTCAGTTAAGCGTCCGCCTTCGGCTCAGGGTGTGATCCCGGGGTCCTGGGATTGAGCCCCACATCGGGCTCCCTGCTCCGCTGGGAGCCTGCATCTTCCTCTCCCTCTCCCCCTGCTTGTGTTCCCTCTCTCGCTGGCTGTCTCTCTGTCAAATAAATAAAATCTTTAAAAATAAATAAATAAATAAATAAACTTTTTTTTTATAACAGTCTTAGAAAAATTGGAAAGATAGTGCAGAGAGTTCTCATGCACTTTGCACCCCAGTTCCCCTATTATGAACATCTTATTAGTATGACGCATTGGTTGCAGTTAATGAGCCAATACTGATATCCTGTTAACTAAAGTTCATAGTTTATCTAGATTTCTTTAGCTTTTACCTAAGTCTTTTTCTTTTCTTGGATCCCATCCAGGAGACCACACTACATTGAATTGTCAAGTCTTTTTTGGCTCCTGTCCAACCATTGGAATTTGTCTGATATTATTCTCATGATAAATGGGGGTCAGGGATTATCGGGAGGAAGACCGCAGAGTGTCATTTTCATCACATCGCTACCAAGGGCATGTTCCACCCACGTGATTTAGGACCACGGACCCCGGTCTTGATCGCCTGGCTGGGGTAGGGCTTGTCATGCCTCTCCACTGCAGAGCTACCCTTTCCCTTTCCCCTTTCCACACCCTGTTCTTTGAAAGGAAGTCAATATGAACAGTCCACACCTAAGGAGTGAGGACCTATGTTCTTCCCTCTTTGAGGGTCAAGTACCTACATAAATTATTTGGAATTCTTCCGCATGGGAGATTTGTCTCTTCTGCTCAGTAACTGCGTTTTTAATTTCCAAAATTCCATACTTGTTCTCTGATGGTCCCTGTCTCATAGTGTCCCACTCACATAGCTGTATCTTCTCTACTTTTTCTGATGATATCATTAGAAATTTTGGCAGGAAGCATCTCATCAGTTCTCTGAATTTCTCTGCTTCTTCAGGAGTTTGCTTATCTTTGTCTTTCTCTGACATTTCAATTTGTTCTCAAATTTCTGGAGATCCATGGTTACTTATTTCTACCCAGATAGAAATCAACAAACAGGAGGGCTCAGAGCTCTGTCTGTGGGAGCAGAGCTTGCTGGCTAACAGGGGTCATGTTAGGGTAAGAAGAGAGCTGTTCCACAACATGGACGGCACTGGAGGAGATAATGCTTAGTGAAATAAGTCAAGCAGAGAAAGACAACTATCATATGATTTCTCTCATCTATGGAACATAAGAACTAGAATGATCAGTAGGGGAAGAAAGGGATAAAGAAAGGGGGGGTAATCAGAAGGGGGAATGAAACATGAGAGACTATGGACTATGAGAAACAGACTGAGGGCTACAGAGGGGAGGGGGGTGGGGGAATGGGATAGACCGGTGATGGGTAGTAAGGAGGGCACATATTGCATGGTGCACTGGGTGTTATACACAACTAATGAATCATCGAGCCTTACATCGAAAACCGGGGATGTACTGTATGGTGACTAACATAATATAATAAAAAATCATTATTAATAAAAAAAAAAAAAAAAGAAGAGAGCTGTTCCTCATGCTGGGGGGCCTTCAGAATGCAGAGAGATTTATCTGAGACACGGACACTCACACTAGTTATCCTGGTTATTCATAGACAGCTTATGTAGTTTCTTTATTTTTTTTTTAATTTAAGCTAATATATTTTATTTTCAATTATTTTTATTGAAGTATAATTGACATACAGTATGATATTAGTTTCAGGTATTATCTATTTTACCCATTGCCATGTCCCCGCCCCTCTGGCAACCACTAGGTCTTTGTATTTGGGAACCTATTTTTTTGTTTGTCTTTTTTTAATTTGTTCATTTGTTTTGTTTCTTAAATTCCAGATGTGGGTAAAATCATATGGTGTTTTTCTTTCTCTGACTGATTTATTTCACTTAGCATGATACACTCTAGCTCCATCCATGTCATTGCAAATGGCAAGGTTTCATTCTTTTTGATGGCCAAGTCATACTCCATTGTAGATATATGCTACACCTTCTTTTTTTTTAAGGTTTTATTAATTTTTTTGACAGAGAGAGAGAAAGAGAGCAGCAGAGGGAGAGGGAGAAACAGGCTTCCCGCTGAGCAGGGAGCCTGACGTGGGACTCAATCCCAGGACCCTGGGATCATGACCTGAGCTGAAGGCAGATGCTTAACCGACTGAGCCACCCAGGCACCCCTATATCACACGTTCTTTCTCCATTCATCTACGGAGGGACACTAGGGTTGCTTTCACATCTGGACTATTGTAAATAAGGCTGCAATAAACATAGACATGCATATATCTTATTAAATTAGTGTTTAGTTTTCTTCGGGTAGCTACCCAGTAGTGGAAATACTGGATCATATGGTAATTCTATTTCTAGGGTTTTTCTTTTTCTTAATGATCTTACTTATTTATTTGAGCGAGAGAGAGAGAGCACAAGCAGGAGGAGGGGTAGAGGGAGAGGGAGAAGCAGGCTCCCTGCCAAGATGGGATTCCAACGCGGGCCTCAAACCCAGGACCCTGGGATCATGATCTGAGCTGAAAGCAGACTCGTAACTGACTAGGCACCACCCAGGCACCCCTTTATTTTTAGTTTTTTGAGGAACCTTCATACTGTTTTGCACAGTGGCTGCACCAATTTGCATTCCCCCCAGTAGAGCACAGGGGTTCCTTTTTCTCCTTCTGGGGTCTCTTTAGAGAAGAACCCTCTATGCATTTGTGGAGGTAGGGGAGCTAAATGCCTGACTGCTGCTTGTTCTGAGCACAGAACTGGGGGAGGGATGCCCCTGGGGGTCATTGGTTCCATTTGACTCTTAAATAATGCCTGGGTTTTCTATCTCACTTCTCATTTTTGTCCTCCATTGTATCATATGCAGTTTGCAAGGCTGGCATGTCCTCAGGACTCTGGCCAGCAGGACCCCGGGGACACCCGGCCGTTGTCCCTATAGGGCCTGCCAGGATTAGGAGTTGCACTGTCCAGCCTGCTTCCTCGGTCAATATTCTTCCATCTGCTTCCAGTCTCCTGGGACCTTGTTAAGATCCCTCCTACTCCGATGGGCTCCCTCCTGTCCTGGCCGTCATTCTTTAGTGTCGCTTTAGGGTGATCATGGGAGACAGGAAATAAACATTATGTTCAGTTTGTCATCTGAGGCACTGCTCCATTTGTTTAAATTATAAAAACAGGGCGTGTTGTGTTGATGAAGGTAGGCTAAATTGCTGTAACACATTGATCCTAAAATGCATTTGATGTAATAGAAGGGTATTTCACATTGGTATAATGGCCCAAGATTTTCGGCAATAGCTCTCCCTAATGCAGGGATCCCGGAACCCCAGTGTTTTTGCCATCCCTAGGATGCCGGGCCAGGGGAAGAGAAAAGAAGGTGTGGAGGAGACATGCTTGCTTCTCAAAAGCTTTGGGCCAGCAGAACACGCAGCGCGTCTGCTCACGTTCTGGGAACCGGTCCTAGGCCCACAGCAAGATTCAAGGAGCCTGGACCACTCGGTCCTTAACTAGGCAGCTCTTCTCGGCGGCACCTGCATGCAATGACGAGAAGGTTGGCTCTGGCTGTACACCTGGTCTCCTTCGCCACACGTGAACGGGCCCAGAATGCAGGTGCAAGGCGATGGCGAGAACGGGGCAGGATTACCGTCTGCTCAGTGACAATTACTAGTCTATAACGGCAGTGTGGTGTGATACCTTCACACCTGTGTGTTCCCCAAACCTACCATGCGTCTCCCCGAGCTGTCGTGGCTGCTTTGAAGGGAAACTGAAGGAAACGATGCTCATTTAATAAAATCTATGTGTCAGGCACTCCGCTAGGTGATTTACATACAAGCCAGACAACACATGCTCTCCTGAGTCACAACAAAAGCTGTTTCTCTCTATGAAATTTGGGCTCCCTGTGGGAAAGGCATAGTACTTGGGGATCTTTTTTAAGGAATAACTTGGCATAAAATCATTGCTTACCTACTAGGTGTGAGAATGGTAGTGCCAGGTCTTAGGAACCCAGAGATGGAAAGGGCTCCATGTCTAATTTTTCAGGAGCTCAGTTTTCTCTATAATGCAAACAAACAATCATAATACAGTGTGATGCATGTCATAGGGGAGAGCGGGAAGGAGAGAGTTTTTTCTGCCTAGAGAGACAGGGTGGGCTGGGAGGAGGGGATTGGAGGTGTCAGAAAGCAGGTGTCTAGCATTTAAACAGGGTCTTGAAGGATAGTTAAGAAATTGCCAGAGAGAAAGGAGGAAAGGGATGTGCAGGCAGAGAGACTACTCTGTATTAGTCAACATTCATGGGTTGTCCAGGGAGTGACTGGCTGATACACATGGGGCACAGCAGGAAGGTGAGGCGAGAAAGGGGAGGCGAGCACACAGTTCCCCCAAGACCAGGGTTTCTCCACCTCTGCACTATTGACATTTGGGGCCAGATGATTCTTTGCTGTGGGAGGCTCTCCTGTGCATTGTGGGATGTTTAACAACATCCCCGGCCTCTGTCCACTAGATGCCTGTAGTGCGTCCCACAATTGAAAATGTCTGCCTCCATGTTGCCAAACGTCTCTCAGGAGACAGAATGGCTCCGTTGAGAACCACTGCTTTAGACAGATGTCATTTTGCTTTGATCACCCACAGTAGAATTCAGTACAGTGCTTGCATCTAGTAGGTCTATGTGCAAGTGGAGGACAGATCCCCTTTGAGCCAAAGTGCCTTATTCCATTGGCCGGTAGCCGGTAGCCCTGCCCTAGCTCAAAACAGTGTTATGAGGATCGGCCAATACATCATACTTACCCTTTATTTCATATTATGGGTACCTGGAAAATGCCTGTCTTCACAGTAATTAGAAAGCTAGTCTCGTAGGCATTCAGTTTACATTTATTTCCTTAAATGCAAGAGTAAGTCATTTAAAAATACACTGATTGAGATCCAAGCAGATTAAAACTGATTTTCAAATATGCTTTCTAATTTTGCAGTCCAGAATGATCTCTTTCATGCTTTATGACCTACCCCGTAAAAAAGTAATACTTCGCTCCCTTGCCAATGCCCCTGCAGTCCATCTGGGGAAAATACCAGTCAAGCTCCTACCATTTTCTCAACTGTTGACTTTGCTGCCTACACATCTGGCATCGAAAACATATGGATCACTCTTTAATCAACAACCCAGAATATCATCACTTTGAACACCTGTCAGAGAATTTATCCAAGAATTGACTGCAGTTCAGCAGTTGCCAAGAGTGCGATTGAGACATCTGATTAGCAGGGAGGCCATCCAAACGGCATATTAACTCCTTGTTCCTCTCAGTTCTCTTCTTCTACCCCCGCCCAGAGTCAGCTCGTTAGAAAAACAACAGACACGTGAAAACAATGCTCCACATCACTAGCCATCAGGGAAATACAAATCAAACCCACAATGAGATACCACCTTACAGCATTAGAATGGCAAAAATTAACAAAACAGGAAATGACAAATATTGGCGAGGATGTGGAGAAAGGGGAACCCTCTTACACTGTTGGTGGGAATGCAAGCTGGTGCAGCCACTCTGCAAAACAGTATGGAGAGTCCTCAAGATGTTAAAAATAGAGCTATCCTATGACCCAGCAATTGCACTACTGGGTATTTGCCCCAAAGATACAGATGTAGCGAAAAGAAGGGGCACATGCATCCCAATGTTCATAGCAGCAATGTCCACAATAGCCAAACTGTGAAGGAGCCGAGATGCCCTTCAGCAGATGAATGGATAAAGATGTGGTCCATATATACAATGGAACGTTAGTCAGCCATCAGAAAGGATGAATACCCACCATTTGCATCAACATGGATGGAACTGGAGGGGATTGTGCTAAGTGAAATAAGTCAAGCAGAGAGAGACAATTATCATATGGTTTCACTCATGTGTGGAACTAAGGAATAGCATGGAGGATGATAGGGGAAGGGAGGGAAATCTGAAGGGGGACAAATCAGAGAGGGAGATGAATCATGAGAGACTACGGACTCTGGGAAACAAACTGAGGGTTTTGGGGGGGGAGGTAACAGGGTGATGGGCATTAAGGACAGCATGTGTTGTGATGAGCACTGGGTGTTATACGCAACTAATGAATCATTGAACACAATATCAAAAACTAATGGTGTACTATACAGTGGCTACCTGAACATAATTAAAAAAAAAGAAAAACAACAGGCCTGGGCTCTATTATTCAAGCTTTTCACAACAGTGCTTTTGGTGGGATTAGGTTGTGAGTTCAGTTTTTTGTTTGTTTATTTTGGTAGAGGGAAATATCAGAAATACCCATTTATGGGAAAAATCTGTCTTTTGAAGAATCATAGTCAAAATTGTTGTCAGTTATAATCCAAAGTCTGCTTCCTAAGAGTGAGCTGAGTTCTGGTTCCACCAATGAGGGAAGAAAAGCCAGAAAGTGCCTGTGGACAGAACACAGGTAGGGTCCAAGGCCAGGACCAGGAATGGCAGAAGGAATGACAGTAATGACCGCATGGAAGGAGCTTGGGGGCTGGGCTGCAGTGGAGTTATCTTCCAAGCCTTCAGAATTGATCCTTTGGACACCAGCAAGCCCTCAGGTGAAACCTAGGGAAGAAAAAGAAACATTTCACTCTAAGCAAGATGGGACACCTGGGTCATTTAATTTCACCTGAGACTGAGTGTACAGACAGTGGCCAGACCATATATAAGAATAGAACTCCGGGGGTTCCTGGGTGGTTCAGTTGGTTAAGAATCAGGACTCTTGATTTTGGCTCAGGTCATGATCTCAGGACCTTGAGATCTAGCCTTGCGTCAGAATCCATGCTCAGTGGGGAGTCTGCTTGGGATTCCTTCTCCTCCTCCCCCTCTCTCTTGTGTTATCTCTTCTCTTTCCCCTAGAGAAATCCCACTCATCTTCCCAGACCCAGCATGAGTGCCTCTGCATTTGAGGAGCCTTCCCTGTCCATCATTAGCAAAATCATAGGAATTCTATTCTTCCTCCATGTTAGAATGACACAGCAGTCCAACACTCAATATCAAAGGGAAAGAAACCAGTATTTCCTGAGTATTGTTTATTTTCTGGGTGTTAAGTACATGTGTCATTTCATTAAATCCTCTCTTAACTTTGTGAAGTAGGAATTCCTCCCTCCACTTCACAGATGATGAAAGCAAGACCTTAACTCATCATATGAAATTAAAGATGTGTCTGTCTTTTCTAATTAGATTGTGAGCTCCTTGGTAAGATTATTTCTTATGAATTTTAATTTTTCATGCAGAGCAAATGCTGGACACATGAAAGACGTTTCATAAGGGCTTGGTGAGTGAGCAAATGAATGAATGACTATGGGCCAGGAAAAAATGAATTTGTTTACAAGCCTCGTCTGGCTTAGAGGGCTAATTATTCAAAAGCAAGGACCATATGGTTCCTATAGGTAAAGGGAAATAAGTCAAACTTTTTCTTTTAGCCAGACCCAGTTTCTGGGAACAGGAAATCAATCATTATAAAATTCCAGGTGGAGGCTGCAAGCATTTCCAGTTCTGGCTACATAGGTTTGGGGGCTTTGATGTCTGTGAGTCACGTATTGAAGATTTACCAGGCAGCCGTGGCTTCCTGCCTCGGTGAGAAGACAAATGTCAGCAGGTAATCTATAACCTGCGTCTAAGCAACAGAAAAGAATTTTGTCGTGCAATCAGTGTATATGAGAGCGTATCATTTCACCCAGGCTTGGGGAGTCCACATCTTTGGTGCCTTGGGTTTCCTTAATTATTTTAAACATTTTTGTTGAAAAGTTGTCATAGCAATGCCATAAACAAATATTTTGAAGGGATAAATTCTATTTCCAGCACCCTCAAGTAGTGTTTCATTTTTGCCCATTTTCTACCCCTGCTCGTCCACGCATAAGCATTTTATACGCTTGCAGCCACAAAGCAATGTCTATTTTGAATTCTGCCATTTCACTTAACAGCACATCAAGAAGTTTCTATGTTTCCAAAGCCTTCATAGTTAAAAATTTCAGTGTTTGCACAATATTCCGTAACTTACTAAATTATTCCCACATTGTTGTGCAGTGACTTCACTCCTCATATTTTTGGTATTTTTTAGGTAACATTTGCAGGAAGCATCTTCTTGCATATAATTTTTGCCATCTGATTAACACGTCCTTAGAATAAATTCTTAGGAATAGAATTTCTGACATCTTTGAGGCTTCTGCTACATGCTACCATGTTGCTTTGCAAAAGCACTTCTACTAACTTAGAGAACCAGATTAGAGCTCAAGGAGAATGTCTTGCTATGAACTCTACACAGATGCCTCCTTAGGGCAAGAGTCCGGACAATCGATGGTAAAGCATCTCCTTAAAAAGCATTAAAAGGCATTTGGTGCAGTAGCCATGTGGGCTGCACACGTAGGAAAAATTAACACAAAGGCCACCTTGATTAGAATTTTCTGAAGCGAAATTGTTTTTCTCTGGATGTGTGAATTCTCATAATGGTAATAGAAGATTTTCTTCTGCATCTTCATGCTCCTTGCCTCAACCTCGGACACCAGGCATTACTTGCTCAGCTACTGTTCCACTGTCCTCTTCTCCTGGCCCTGCCTCATGTCAGGTCCTGGCTTCCACCTCCTCATCCGCCTCTTCTACAGCTGAGAGGTGCCATGGTTTATGTCCAAGAACCAGCAGGTGCTAATGTGACTTGTCTGCCTGGTCAGCTCTCTTTTGTCAGTCATACCTGTGCCCAACCTCCAGCCCCTTCTAGTAGGCAGGGCTTCTTGTACTGGATCCTGGCTCCTTCCCCTCCCATCTGCACCACGTTGTCTCCCTCCCTGCAACAACCTCATCCTCACACCCCAGCCCTGAGATATGACACAGAAAACTGGAAAGATTTGGTAGATAAAAGCCTGGGATGTAGCAGAGAGCCGATACTTACTATGTACTTGCCCATTTCACATATATTATCCCTTTTAATCCTCACCTTAATTCTGAGAGAAAGGCAATGATTATTTTCTTTTCTACTTTACAAATAGAGGAACTATATTTCAGTCAACTTAAGTAATTTTCTCGAGGTCACACAGCTAGAAAATGGCAGACTGGGATTTGAATGCAGAATTTTGTCTCTAGAGTCCACTCTTCTAACCACCATGCTCCAGGGCTATCTCTGGGTGGGAGGCTGATGAAGTAAAGGGAGTGGACGGATGTATAAACTGGAAGGGAGAGGTCCTGGTTTCAGAATGAGGGTAACCCAAGGGAGAGGGATGACAATTGAGAAAAAATAAGACATGTCAAACATACCGTGTCTACAATGAACTCTTGATGTCATTCCCAAACCCTGATTCTCCTCAGCCTTTCCCATCTTAGTCAATGACAATGCTATCCTTCCAGTTGTTTAGGTCGAGAGCCTTGCAGCCTTCCTTGACTCTCCTCTTCTTCCTATGTTCCATCCATCAAAAATTTCTATTGGCTCCATCACTAACGTGCAGAATCTAACCACTTCTTTTATCTTCACTAGGCTCCCTGGGCTCAGCCACTGTCATGTCTCATCTGGATCATTCCAATGGCCTTCTCACTAATGGCCCCGATTCCACCCTTGCACCCCTACAGTCCAGTCCCCACACATCAACCAGGGTGATCTCCCCAAAACACAGATCAGATCAGGTCACTCTTCCACTCAAAACCAACTGATGGCTCATCCATTCAGTGGCTCTCTCTTTCCCCCTCCAAGCTCTCTGCTCTTATCTCCCGCTGCAGCCCCTCACTCACTCCCCTCCAGTCTCACTGAACCCCTGACTATTCCCCAAACATCTCAAACATGCCAAGCAAACCATGGGGATGTGAGCTGTACATTGCATATGAATAAACATTAAGTGTTCCCCCCTGCTAAATGACGGGACCAAGCAATTGTCCTGAACTCTGATTGCTGAATACCTTTCGGGTTTCTATTCTGTGAGTTTTAATGAAGATAAAAGACATTCTATTAAAATCAGGTTCTTTGGTTAACACTAATATGTGATATGGAGAGTGTTAGGGACAATATATTTTTTCTTTATTAATTATTTTTCCCTCGATAGTCTTGACCACAGGATGTGTTGACTAAAGGATAGAATCATGACTTTGCCTGTTTGACACTGCAGGAACTTCCAGGTAAGGGGAGGGTGTGTCAATCATTCCCCAATTCATGATTTAGGGCAGGTGTTGACAATATTTTTTTCTGGAAATGTTCACATAGTGAATATTTTAGGCATTTGCTGGTCATTGTAGTGTGAAAGCAGGTTTGGTAATACA